>NC_030685.2:20891116-22091116 GCF_000004195.4 Xenopus tropicalis
GAAATATAATTTTATATATATATATAGAATATGAAAGCACGTATTAACTGCTTTGGCCATAAAGGATCAGCAGTTCATTGTTTATGTTCTCTATACATGGTATATAACATATATGAAATGTTGATGGGTTTTATCGTGACTGACACTATACACACAACAATGCCCTGTTGCACTTTCAAACTAAAAGATGTCATAAAAGTGGTCAGTAACCTGATTATCTGCATACATAGGCACAGCCAGGTGGAATGGATGATACAAGTAGTCGGTTTGTTCCTTTGGCATAACACAACTAACAGTTATTCAGAAGTGGATACACAAAAGCAAGGTGGAATATCAAACTTTCTCCTAATTTGCCTTTATATTAGGGATGCACCGAATCCACGATTCGGTTCAGGATTCTGACAAGATTCGGCCTTTTTCTGCAGGATTTGGATTGCGCCAAATCCACGATCCTGGCCGAACCAAATCGGAACCTCTCGGAGAGAGAGAGAGAGAGAGATCATAATGGTGCACACCACTAACGAGAGAGAGAGAGATCATAATGGTGCACACCACTAACAAGAGAGAGAGAGAGATCATAATGGTGCACACCACTAACAAGAGAGAGAGAGATCATAATGGTGCACACCACTAACAAGAGAGAGAGAGAGATCATAATGGTGCACACCACTAACAAGAGAGAGAGAGATCATAATGGTGCACACCTCTAACAAGAGAGAGAGAGATCATAATGGTACACACCACTAACAAGAGAGAGAGAGATCATAATGGTGCACACCACTAACAAGAGAGAGAGAGATCATAATGGTGCACACCACTAACAAGAGAGAGAGAGATCATAATGGTGCACACCACTAACAAGAGAGAGAGAGAGATCATAATGATGCACACCACTAACAAGAGAGAGAGAGAGATCATAATGGTGCACACCTCTAACAAGAGAGAGAGAGAGAGATCATAATGGTGCACACCACTAACAAGAGAGAGAGAGATCATAATGGTGCACACCACTAACAAGAGAGAGAGAGATCATAATGGTGCACACCTCTAACAAGAGAGAGAGAGAGATCATAATGGTGCACACCACTAACAAGAGAGAGATCATAATGGTGCACACCACTAACAAGAGAGAGAGATCATAATGGTGCACACCACTAACAAGAGAGAGAGAGAGATCATAATGGTGCACACCACTAACAAGAGAGAGAGACAGATCATAATGGTGCACACCACTAACAAGAGAGAGAGAGAGATCATAATGGTGCACACCACTAACAAGAGAGAGACAGATCATAATGGTGCACACCACTAACAAGAAATACAACCTGGGCGCAAGAGCCATATAAACTAAAATATTGCAGGAGGAATGCCAGCACACACAGGATTTCATACAAGTGTATATAAAATGATATTTATTGAGAAAAAAGGAGCAAAATGAACATAGCAAGCCTCAACATTTCAGTCCCCACTGGGACTTTCATCAGGAGGCAAAAACTGAAGCACCTATGTGTATATATATATATCATCAGGGCCATATTTATCATACGCCATGTGCACGGTGCTGGTGATGTCTCAAGCATAACGTAGGGGAGTACAAAACATGTACTTTTGCCAAGGGTGTAACTACAAAGGAAGCAGACCCTACAAGGGGGCCCAGGAGTGTAGAGTAGTGATGTGTGAGTTGACCAGCAACTTATGGGACCTGCAGGTTTACCCTTAAGTCAGGCAGGTTAGTGTTAAAAGACGTGGGTACAAGATGGACACAGGTCCTAAAATGGCAACATTTTTCGTGTTACAGTTGGGTGCGGGTTAAAGTTTTGCAGGTTATGGTTGGACGCAGGTTAAGTTTTTCCTGGCCCACACATCACTAGTGCAGGGGGGCTGCTTTTTTTAATAACTAGCTTTCCACTTCAGTTTAATTATAGATTTACTATTTCACTGATTATTTAGGTGACTTTTGAAAGCACTTATTGTCCTGGATATGGAATGACCATTCCCGGCACACTGATTTGATTGCATTTCTAGAGGGTATACAGTGGTGTGAAAAACTATTTGCCCCCTTCCGGATTTCTTATTCTTTTGCATGTTTGTCACACAAAATGTTTCTGATCATCAAACACATTTAACTATTAGTCAAAGATAACACAAGTAAACACAAAATGCAGTTTTTAAATGAGGGTTTTTATTATTTAGGGAGAAAAAAAATCCAAACCTACATGGCCCTGTGTGAAAAAGTAATTGCCCCCTGAACCTAATAACTGGTTGGGCCACCCTTAGCAGCAATAACTGCAATCAAGCGTTTGCGATAACTTGCAACGAGTCTTTTACAGCGCTCTGGAGGAATTTTGGCCCACTCATCTTTGCAGAATTGTTGTAATTCAGCTTTATTTGAGGGTTTTCTAGCATGAACCGCCTTTTTAAGGTCATGCCACAACATCTCAATAGGATTCAGGTCAGAACTTTGACTAGGCCACTCCAAAGTCTTCATTTTGTTTTTCTTCAGCCATTCAGAGGTGGATTTGCTGGTGTGTTTTGGGTCATTGTCCTGCTGCAGCACCCAAGATCGCTTCAGCTTGAGTTGACGAACAGATGGCCGGACATTCTCCTTCAGGAATTTTTGGTAGACAGTAGAATTCATGGTTCCATCTATCACAGCAAGCCTTCCAGGTCCTGAAGCAGCAAAGCAACCCCAGACCATCACACTACCACCACCATATTTTACTGTTGGTATGATGTTCTTTTTCTGAAATGCTGTGTTACTTTTACGCCAGATGTAACGGGACACGCACCTTCCAAAAAGTTCAACTTTTGTCTCGTCGGTCCACAAGATATTTTCCCAAAAGTCTTGGCAATCATTGAGATGTTTTTTAGCAAAATTGAGACGAGCCATAATGTTCTTTTTGCTTAAAAGTGGTTTGCGCCTTGGAAATCTGCCATGCAGGCCGTTTTTGCCCAGTCTCTTTCTTATGGTGGAGTCGTGAACACTGACCTTAATTGAGGCAAGTGAGGCCTGCAGTTCTTTAGATGTTGTCCTGGGGTCTTTTGTGGCCCCTTGGATGAGTTGTCTCTGCACTCTTGGGGTAATTTTGGTTGGCCGGCCACTCCTGGGAAGGTTCACCACTGTTCCATGTTTTTGCCATTTGTGGATAATGGCTCTCACTGTGGTTCGCTGGAGTCCCAAAGCTTTAGAAATGGCTTTATAACCTTTACCAGACTGATAGATCTCAATTACTTTTGTTCTCATTTGTTCCTGAATTTCTTTGGATCTTGGCATGATGTCTAGCTTTTGAGGTGCTTTTGGTCTACTTCTCTGTGTCAGGTAGCTCCTATTTAAGTGATTTCTTGATTGAAACAGGTGTGGCAGTAATCAGGCCTGGGGGTGACTACAGAAATTGATATTGAAATTGAAAATTGAAATTGATAAACCACAGTTAAGTTATTTTTTAACAAGGGGGGCAATCACTTTTTCACACAGGGCCATGTAGATTTGGAGTTTTTTTTCTCCCTTAATAACGTAAACCTTCATTAAAAAACTGCATTTTGTGTTCAATTATGTTATCTTTGACTAATAGTTAACGGTTTTTGATGAGCAGAAACATTTAAGTGTGACAAACATGCAAAAGAATAAGAAATCAGGAAGGGGGCAAATAGTTTTTCACACCACTGTACATTACATTTGGGGCTAACTTTGATATTCTGGACAGTACCGCATATAGAACTTCATGGTCTTGACAGCGAAGGGCCTCTCTACAATTGTATCGCCCTGATGCTTGACTATTGGTGAACAAATATCCCTGTGCTATTCCTCCTAAAGATTTCCAGATAAAAAAATTTGTGATACAAATTCTGCTTCATGCAGCAAAACCGCTAGATGCAGATATGAAAGCTCTTTCTCTCTTCAAAATGATTTTTTTTTTGGAAAAAATGCAAGAAATCTGTCCAGGAAAATTCTCATTGATCCAGGACATGATATACAGTATCTAGTAGAATTATGTCTAAAACAACTGGACTTTTCTGAGTTTTCTTGAAAACTCACCACTTATCCCTCAAGTGTTTAAATGCCGGGAAATTCCCTACCACTCATTTGAAGTGATGAAATGTTTTCAAGAAAACTCAGAAAAGTCCAGTTGTTTTAGACATAATTCGATTAGATACTGTAATACAAGAAATCCTACTAAAGAGCCAAGAACACAGAATGCACTGGAAGGCGGAACATGGTCAAATAAATTGTCCCTCAGGTTATGTCCTCTTCACCTGCATTTAATATCTTCCACAGCCGACTGTTGGGAAAGTGATTTGCAGAATATGTTGTATGGGAAACCACTGGGTTTGATGGGGCAGCTTCCAGATTTTCACAGAATGCTTTTTAGTGCTTTTTTTGAATCCATATTCTCACTCTTCCACAGATTCCAAGGCTGACTAGTGACATACTGGTTAGTAGCCGATCACAACGCCAGACAGCAAAGAACCCAGTGCGTAGAATGGATCTGCCAACTCTAGGTAAAACTTGCAACATAATTCAAAATCATTCCACCTGCCCATCTATCTAGGACGGTGCCGTCCAACTCATTTCAAGTAGTGGGCCAATTATGCTTAGACAGTGTGTCGGAGGCTGGATTCAATTAAAATGATCATGTCATATAGTGAAGTCTATGGAGCCTCTGAGCAGACTCAGGGCCATAAAAATCCACATACAGACCTCCAGTTGGACAGCCCTGATCTAGGCTAACAAAAGATCATATGATGGGGGTTATGTTCAGATTTCTAACTTAATTTCCCATGTATGGATAAAAGATATGAGTTGGACATCAGCTGGTGATGGAGTTTTGCTGACTGGAAAATTCCATTGGTGATGCACAGGGCCCCATCTGTTCTATGTTCCAAGGCAAACAATTAAAGAAGCTCAGTTTGCTCCACCACCAGACAATGAGATCTTCATGTGTATGGCCAGCTAAACCCAAATTATTAGGTTGGTTTGCAAATTAGGAATTTAATCTAATGTGGAAAAGATACAATTGGTCTGACTTCCAAGTGATAACAAAACACTTGTGCCGCATATACCCACTGTGTATTGCAAGGATAGGCAACCTACAGATACCATTGGACTAAAATGATCAGTATCCCCCAGAAGTCAGGGTCCTGGCAGTTGTACTTCACCAACATGTATAGGCCCCATGTTACCCAACCTTGATGTATGGATACCAACCCAGAGGAGAAAGATAAATATAATACATATAGTTATTAGCTAGTGCTGAGGTCAGTTCCTTCCAGGTAATTCAGTGGGAGCTGCTTGCCATGCAATGTCTCAGGCAGGGTTAAGCTTCAGAGTTGCAGACACAAGTGACTTTATTAGCAGTGACAGTGGCAAAGAATCCTGCAGCTTATCCGCCGGGTGTATGGAAAATGCAAGTCACATACACAGGAACACGTGTGCCGTACACTTATGACGCACGCTAGTGTCAGCTTCTATAGTCAGTCACACAGCTGTACAACTCAACTTCATCCCCGGCTAACAGCCTAGAACCGCTAGCACTTTTCTGTTAACCCTTCCTTCACCTACAGAAGAAGTTTTGCAGCAAAAATAGATTCCGAAAAATCATTTTCTGTTTACACAATAAACTCTACCCCCATCATTTTTATCGATATTAGGCACAAAAATGTTAATTTCTAATTTTAATATGGTAGGGTCAAGCCCACTCTTGCTTTAGAGAAGAGACATCCACCAGAGATTATTTGTAAAACTGAAGCTCCTACTTCACATAAAAGGCAGAGACAGATGTCTGCAGATATGAAACAGACAGAAGTCTAAGGATGGAGTAGAGGACCTGCAGCTCTCCATCTGTTGCTGAACTTGAGCTCCATTCGTCCTCAGCTGGGCAGCTGTTATTGTTCAGCAAGTGCCGGAGGCCCCCCAAGTTCTCCCTCCTTGGCAGGGCTAGCTCACATTGTGTGGGAGATACTGTGAGCTTTCTCTTTCTGTCTCTTATCCCAAGCTCCTGTATCAGACAGATAAGCAGAGATGTTCCAGCTTTGGATTAATGGGACATTTATACTGAGTGTTATTATAATACAAAAAAGTGGGGGCCTTACATCAGGCTGATGGTGTTCAGCCTGGGATGTTCATCCTGATGTTATTCAGTGTTCCTTTGTCATCAGCAGTTAGACGAACTTGGAGCTTGCAGTTTAACAACGGCACAAGCAACAACCACAGTTTTCTTTAGGATTTTCTAATCCCCTTTTAAAACCCTACATTTCTTTAGGCCCCTCCCTTACAGATGTAAGCAAGTATGCCGCAATCATCTACCCATCCCCACCCAGGTCCCAATTGGGATTCAAAATAGGCCCTGGCATTCCAAGTACATAGAGTCCCAAGCAGCCCCCCACCAGCCCAATAAAGAGTGGCAATCTGTGGATTCTGGCAAATGCCAGAGGGGCTGCTGTAAGATGCTACAGACAGTCACTGTTTGGGCCTCTATGTAGTTAAAATTCTAGTCTGGACCTGAAAGAAACCAACTACAGGTATGGGACCTGTTTTTAAAAATGCGCAGGACTAGGGTGCAACAGAGGGTGGGAGGGCTAGACACACATGCCTACCCCTAGTTCAGCTTTGTCTTCTGTCTGCCTACCCCTAGTTTAGCTTTGTCTTCTGCCTGCCCACCCCTAGTTCAGCTTTGTCTTCTGCCTGCCTACCCCTAGTTCAGCTTTGTCTTCTGCCTGCCCACCCCTAGTTCAGCTTTGTCTTCTGCCTGCCCACCCCT
Organism: Xenopus tropicalis; assembly: GCF_000004195.4. Taxonomy (NCBI): domain Eukaryota; kingdom Metazoa; phylum Chordata; class Amphibia; order Anura; family Pipidae; genus Xenopus; species Xenopus tropicalis. Next base: position 20,897,875 of record NC_030685.2, read on the forward strand.
AGTTCAGCTTTGTCTTCTGCCTGCCTACCCCTAGTTCAGCTTTGTCTTCTGCCTGCCCACCCCTAGTTCAGCTTTGTCTTCTGCCTGCCCACCCCTAGTTCAGCTTTGTCTTCTGCCTGCCTACCCCTAGTTCAGCTTTGTCTTCTACCTGCCTACCCCTAGTTCAGCTTTGTCTTCTGCCTGCCTACCCCTAGTTCAGCTTTGTCTTCTACCTGCCTACCCCTAGTTCAGCTTTGTCTTCTGCCTGCCTACCCCTAGTTCAGCTTTGTCTTCTGCCTGCCTACCCCTAGTTCAGCTTTGTCTTCTACCTGCCTACCCCTAGTTCAGCTTTGTAATTCCAGTAGCTAGGCTGACACACAATGGTGTGGTTACTGTTGCATGGCACCTCCTGTCACTATATCCCCCCCTGCACCACCCTCTCACTGTGGCAAGGGGGGCATTTTAAGATAGGGCTTGTCTTGGCCACTCTTTTCACTTGGCTTTTCAAGTTTAATCTGACTTCCATAGATACAGGAAACTATCAGTGTATCAGTCATAGTTACATATTCACATTGTTTACCCCCCAAACCTTACCCTAACTGACCTTCAAGCTGGGCTTTCGGGTGTATCTAGGAGAACAAATGGGCATTGTCACCCCAAATTGTACCCTGATACTGAGACTGACCCCCACTGCTTCTAGAGCCCAACAGTTTTGGGAACCACCATTGGGCAATTAGTCGTTGCGGCTATGATTTAAATCTACGATTTAGCTGCCATAGACTAAATTATAAGTCGCTGAGACTGTGGTGCACCTTTTTAAAACGTTGCAGCGACTAATCGCCCGGTGTGTCTTCACCCTAACAGGGGTTCTGATGTGTTTTCAGTAGGAGACAGTAGGAGGGTTGGTTTCAGGGGCTTCTTCATTAGCAGCTCAGCCTAAATAAAGGCTATTTTCCTTTTAAACCAAAATAACAGAGAGATTAACAGACATTTCCGGCAGTTGACAGCCCATGTGCTGAAATGAACTGGCACAGATCAGAGTGTTCTGAATATTGATTGCCATGTTTAAAAATAAAATTGTTCATCAGAATAACGAAGCACAGCGGATCAGCAGGACCACTTTATTAGCAATTGCCCTTGTGAAGGTTCAGCTCAGACCTTACTGCACCCTATTGACATCGCCTTATGATATGTATCCGCTTTATTAACATGCAAATCACTTCGCTCAGCCTCGTTTATTAGCATTTCTGTGACTAGAAGCAGGGATCATTTATGGACACGGATACAGTTAGGCAAGTCTTTCAGGGAAAGCAGCAACTGGCCAGCCAATAGCGTGTGACATCAGGGCAGGATCGCTCATAGGCAAAATAAGTAATGTATGAGCCCACGGGCTCTTGGCCCCAGCTGCATGCATAGTTTGAGTCTGAATGTATTTTGAGTGAATCATTCTTGTCTGGCATATTATTCTGACATGCTGTCTGCTCAATAGCATAATAAAATAGGCAGTGTTAGAGTGGGGTTCCTTTGGCCCACCAGGTACCCAGGTCCCACCAGGCCTGAACTGAGATTCAAAATAGGCCCTGGCATTTCAAGTACACAGAGGCCCAAACAGCCCCCCGCAGCACAATAAATAGTGACTGTCTATGGCATCTTACAGCAGCCCCTCTGGCATTTGCCAGAACCCACAGATTGCCAGTCCGGGCCTCCTGTCATCAATCAGGCCGCACCAGTTCCAGTGTGGAATGCATGGTAATCTTTAATTTTGTTTCCAAATTAATTATGGGCAGGCAACAAGGTCCAACAGGACCGAGGACCACTGGGATTTTTACCAGTGGGCCAGTCTGACCCTGCAAGTCCTATGAGTGCAGTGAGCAAAGTGAAATTTTGAGTGCAATCGCCAGGTTTTTCCCGCAAAACCACAGTTGTGTCCGATTTGCCAAAATTACCACACCTTTTTTGCAAATCGTAAGTAATTGCATAGAATTCCTTCTGCCATCATTTCTGGTGACATTGCACCCGATACTTTAGGTGCGAGTGTACTGAGCCTGTTGATGCTGGAGAACCCTGGAGCAACCACCACGTCCTGACCAGGTGGTAGCGCCGCGGTTAATAGGCTTAGCAGCAGTTAATTCAGATTGCAAGGTAGGATGGACTGAACGGCACTGAGCAAAACTATACAGAAGTGCAAGGAGCGAATTTTGTACCTTTAATCATGGTTGGACTGGGCCGCCGGGATACTGGTGTCCTCCTGTGACGCGTTTCACTTATGCACATTCAGGGGAGGATGTCGGGAAGGGGCACCCCCCAGTCCGACCCTGCCTTTATTGAAAGGTTTACATTCAACTACCTGCGGGAATATGTGAGGACTGCAACTGAACTTGGGTAACTAACAGCAATAAACTCACTATGGGAAAACTAACATCAAGCCTTAACTTAGCTAACCCCCACCATTATATGGGTACAGTGTGTTTGCAAGTTTTTGCGCTATTCATTATGTATAGGGTCCCTGTATAACCAAAGAAATTAAAGTTATTTGAAGGCTGTTTAATTCAGAAAACAAAACAGCAGTGTGATAATGAATGCAGGCACATATGCTTCTCAGTCAGAGCCGGAACTGCTTGGTAGCGATGGACTGAGAGCATTTCAGGGTTGTGATGAATTCCAGGATATCTTGCGGCTTGGCAGGGACTGATGTACAAACTCTGTAGCTGGGGAATATGTTGGCGCTATATAAATAAAGGATAATAATGATAGCTTGGCCGGACCAAATCCCCTTGTTTTATGAGATTTTGCTGAGCTGTGCCGCTTTGTTGAAGGGATTGCCATTTGTACAGAGCAGATGAATAAATTAGCACTTTTTGAATTAAAGATAATACACTTAATTGTTGCAGAATATATTAACAAAAGTTTCTAATTATTATTTTATTTCATTTTCAGATTTGCCCTTTACTAGTGCCCTCTGCCAGACAACCTGCCTACTGTTCCCAGCCCATATGCTCCGTGGCGCTTCCCCACCCTACATCCGCACACTAGAACAGTTGAAAAGCAAAGAGTTCCATATCACAGCAGCACGGCTTACAGGGTTTGACCAATCACAGGGCCAGCTTGTGGCAGACATGTACAGCCCTGGGAATTACTCAACTGCTAAGGTATAATAATGACTAGCAAATAGGCTCTATTTATCCTATATATGAAACAATAGGCCCTATATAGGGGGTCATATACCATGCCCCAGGCGTCCACAGAGCCACAATCGGCCATTTTTTTGCATTTAACCCATTGCATGGGCAGCACAGGTTTAAAGAAAGGTGGACGGGGGGTACACTCCGTGCAAAGAACAGCAACCCCGGGGGCACTAAGGGAGCACTAAGGGAGAGCACTTGCATCCCCTATAGTGAAGAAGGTCGAATTTAGCCGAATCCTGGATTCAGTGCATCCATAATATTTGGCTTTACCTCCCCTTTAAATATGTTTTTAAACAAAGAAGCTTGTAGTAGGAATTTAGAGCAACTGTAGTTAAATGGTAGAAGTGGCAGTAGATAAATATATGGGGAGTGGGGCAGTTTAGGGGCAGGCTATGATTCCATTTTAGATTATTAGTTCTTTCCCCATAGCTGCTATGAAGGTGTTACTGGCTCAGCTTTAGCCTAAGCAGCCATTGTCACTGTTACTGGCTGACCACTAGGATCCGTTTATCCTCCTACAGCCCTCATGCCCAGGCATAGAATGTAAATAGCAATATCTGCAGCAGAGACAATCCCTTAGGCTTTCACATAGCCTATACAGAGAGATTCATTCATTCTATGCTGACATTGTCTTAAGTACCAGAAATATCCCGTTATACGTGACCAACTGAACTCACACATTCATTCTGCCTCCATATCTGTATCATTTCAGGTAAAGCTGCTGACAGAAGGGCCCTGCCTGGTAGTGGCCGCCCAGCGGGACAATGCAGTCGCTTGCTTTCCATCATTAATGAACAGGTAAGCACAGGGGTAAAACAGCAATAGAATATATACGTCCTAAAAGTACAAAACTGTGAGACACGTACCCACTTTAATAACCGTATCATGTGTAAAATGCAGCTATTTGCACAGCGACGCTCAGTTTACCCAGCAACGGTTAACTGTGTTTTTGGAAGAAAATAAAATTGTATGATTTTTTTTTTACATAGCAACTTTGTCCTTTTGAAGTGCATTTATGGATTCTAGTTGCTCAGCAGCTTTGCGGTGCTGTATTTAGGGCGCCCGACTGTGCTGGTTTTTAGGGATGTACAGAGGCGCGCAGGTGGATCAGCGAGGAGCACAGGTGGATCTGGGAGATTAGGACGGGCTTGTGTTTATCTGCCTGTGCTCCCGCTCTATACAGAATGAAATACATGCAGATACTGGCATATTTGTATACAAACTGGCACTGCTTGTGAGCTCTAACAGCTGACAGTAGGGATTTGTAGCTTGTGGTATGTCTGCAGTTGGGAAAAAGAATAATTCCCAGCCCCCTTGGTGCATAATGTGGGTGAGACTGTAGTGCTATTGTACCACGTACAGCAGCCTGGAGCAGCTTATGTTATAGCCTGATCTCTCCCTGCCAATCCCACCTCCACCCCGGCACTATGAGTGAGGTACAGGTGCCTATATACACGTGCTAGTGCAAACACATGTGGCTGAGCTAGAACCAAAAGGTAAGTTTTGGAGAAAACTGGGGAGTCAATTTAGTTCACTTGCATGGGCAGAAATAACATGACAGAAATTCCATATCCTACTGACTGGAGCAACTGGGCTATGAGCCACAAGCCAGATTGCACTTGGTCAGTAGGATGAGATGCGTGGCACTAGGATCCCAGAAGTGCCAGATACGGCTCGCTGGAGTGGCTGGAAATGGGAAATAGTAGGCCATATCTTGCAAATGCTTTGTTGATAAGCATAACAAAGCAAGCGTTCTATCACTTGGCTATGGGCCTTCGGGTATGACGATGCTGTGCAATTCTAAATAGGTTGGACAAGAAGTTTAGGTTTATCTGTAAGTCTCCCAGAGGATCTCCCAGTGGGTACAGCACTGAGCCGTTAGCTTGGGTTAAAACTCTCATATGTATATGGAACAGTGCCGGACTGGCAATCTGTGGGTTCTGGCAAATGCCAGAGGGGCTGCTGTAAGATGCCATAGACAGTCACTATTTATTGGGCTGGTGGGGGGCTGTTTGGGTCTCTGAGTACTTGAAATGCCAGGGCCTATTTTGCATTTCAGCCCAGGCCTGACATGGGTAGTACGTCTGCTCAAATCAAGTTAGTAAATGCAAATAGTTCTAAAAATAGGGCATCCTCAGCTAAATAACCGGCCCTGGTGAATTTTTTGGGACCCCAGATATTGGGGAGGCGTGCCAAATAAAATACCTCAGAGAAAAAGGGGTTGTAATGCTTTTTACTCTCTTTAAGGGAACGGCACTCTTAGATAAATGCACATATTCGCTTTGTGGCGTAACGTTCAGTTATAGAGTAGAGTCATTTGCAACGAATTTACACTAAATAAATTAATATCCACCTTTTCATAACAATTTTCATAGGACTAAATATGCCCAATAAAATCCCTTTATATTTATAACCACCAGAAAAAAAAATCATGATGTCGGAGCAGCAATAAAAGAGTTAACAGAAGCACTCAGACCCAATAGCAAAAAAAACATTTTTGATTTAATAAGAAAGAAATGCAGGGAGCCCATTTGTATTCAAGGCACAAAGGTCTCGGTGGGGCTGCCGGCAGCTCCTATTAGCTGACTCATGTGCTTCTAACAAAGGCCAGCACCGTGACCCAAGCGCTAGGTAAAGTGGCCGGTACCACGTGAGAACATTTCATGGCCTTGTACTTGGGATTCAGAGCCAGTGAGGGGTTAAACTGCAGCATGGCACGGAGTGGATTTAATGGAAGGAAGGCACAGTTCCCCTTGATGGATTATGCGTTCGGAAAATCCGGTTATGGAAAGCTTTTGTTGTGCCAGAGATTAGATGGCGCGTCTGGGTTTCCATGACTTAAAAGATGTAGCAGAGCAGCACCAGTATGTGCCAGCGGCACCCTCCTGCCTGGTATCAAGGGCATTGGCACGCTGTTTAACCCTCTCATTGCTGCAGAAAGGCTGTGGGGATATTCACTAATATTAATGCTACTTTACACCAGCGTATGTACACATAACAGCTAACTAGATATCCAGGTTAGCCTGCAGTACCCTAGTTTTACTACAACTTAGTTCAGCAACATCCAGAAGGGTGTAAGTTGACTTACAGAGCTAATTGCTGATTGGCTAAGATAACCCACTTGTGTTGTTGCATGGCCCCATTTAACTAACATAGGTGGAGACCTAGGTTACCCACAGCAACCGATAAGATTATTTGTTCATTATTTTTAATTGGCACAAACCCAATCAAACCTCAGTGCATATAGGTCATCGCAAGGGGCAAATGTGCATTTGGAGCCAGGAGACCCTCTGCTCCTCAGCATGCAAAACAGCAGGAATCTTGGGATGGAAACCCAGTTTGACACCTAAAATGTCCATTTTAATGTAATAAGCTATAGGCTGATGGGGGTTTAAAGCACAGCCAGGGCAGTTGCTGATCAGATCCCAACTACAGACCAGTTCTGCACTTGTTGGGCCTCATCAGTGCAGCACAGGCCTTTCTCATAAGTGTATGGACAGACAGGAAAGACCCTGCCCTACACTGATGAGTCCCAGTAAAGTCTGTAGTGGGCTCTGATCAGCCAATTGTATATATTCCGCAAGATTTCCTTTCCAGGATTCCTTCTGCTTTGAATAACTAGAATTCCCTTTTAATTACAAATATTTGTAAGTCAGTAAATTGATTTTTCTTTCCATTTTTGAATGAACAAAACTCTGCTGGTAAGTAACAACGGCCAAGACTGTGCTAACCCCATCCTGCTTTGGCAGGTACCTCACAATCCAGCTTTGTCTTCCTGCAGAGCTTGGCAAACTGACCGTAATGGATTAATTCTACTGTCAGTGACAAATGGACGCCTATTTCTGGTCAGGCATATACATTATTATTATTATTAACATTTATTTATAAAGCGCCAACATATTCCGCAGCGCTGTAAAATAGGTGGGTTACATACATTGGACATACAGAGTAACATATAAAGCAATCAATAACCGATACAAGAGGCGAAGCGAGCCCTGCCCAAAAGAGCTTACAATCTACATCTAGATGTAACCCCATATACAGTATATACAGGCAAGCGCGTATAGTGCCTATAGGGCGGCAAGGCAGCAGGGAACAGACTGTGTGACAGGAGGCTGTGTCAATCCCAGCGGGAGGCTCTCTTGGCTTTTTTTACAATTCTGTCAGGAAAAGGGGGTTGATAGGAGCTCCTCGGATGCCCCCTCCCTAGTTCTTATATCTCTCAGCACCGCCAGCCTCAAAGCCGTGAGTTATAGCCAGCTGCAGAGCAAAACTAGGCCAGGCATTGCTTAAACGCAGGGTATCAGCCAAAGTGGAGGTATTTCACTTCTACCCTGACGAGTTCTGATCACCACAAGAAGAGACAAAAGGAGAGAAATGAATGTAATAGGAGGCTTTATTTTTACCCACCCTAAAGAAAATAAAATTGCACAGGAGCTGAGAGGTAGAAATTAAGCGTACGCATGTGGAACGCTCTCCAAACAATAGCGCCTTTATGTGAGAACTGGGTTAATAGCAGATATGCCATAAAGCTTTGCTTGGCATCAGATATGTCATTGGTCTGCGCTTGCAGCACTTACGTAGCATAGGGGCGGTAGTGAAGATGGAATTAGGTTTTGTTTTAGATTTTTCTTTACGTTACTTGACATTGGTACATTCAGCCAAGAAACATGCTCTTCCTTTAGAGCAGAGGTTTTTTAACTTGTTGGGTTCAAGCCCATATTTGAGGTTCAAAATCAATTTATTTTTGTGCTTTTACCACTCAGTCCTTCCTGCCTTCCAGGGTGAGACTGGGCTGCCAGGACACTGGGTAAAAACCCAGTGGGCCCCTCTGGCCAAGACCCAATCCCCACCTGACACTTATACGGCCTGTGGATAAAGGGACCAGGGCTGGATTTTGAAGCGGTGTGCCCCAATGCCTTTGCCCCCTACAACCACCACAACTACCTGCCTTATTGATTGGCTGCACTGAGCTTTAAACAGCTGTCAAAATCTTGCATCTAGCCCCTACTGTAGATGTGGCCAGTGGGCGGCACGCTGCCCCCAGATTTTTGTGGAAGCCACCTGTCTGCTGCTTCTTCTACTTCCTCCTTCCCCAAGCAGTCGGAGTTCCCGGGCAGGAGAGGTGGAAACCCTACTCAGAGTAGGTGCCCATTTTTACATTTCTGGCTTGGAGGCAAGTTTGGAGACATGAAGACCATGTATAATGCACTGCCATCCCCAAAGAACTTTTTTCATGCTTGTGTGGCTCAACAACACTGTTAACACCTGTGTGCGGATCACAAGTAAAAAAGGTTGGGGATCCCTGGTATAGAGGATATATACAGTGGCTTGCAAAAGTATTCGGCCCCCTTGAACTTTTCCACATTTTGTCACATTACAGCCACAAACATGAATCAATTTTATTGGAATTCCACGTGAAAGACCAATACAAAGTGGGGTACACGTGAGAAGTGGAACCAAAATCATACATGATTCCAAACATTTTTTACAAATAAATAACTGCAAAGTGGGGTGTGCGTAATTATTCAGCCCCCTGAGTCAATACTTTGTAGAACCCCCTTTTGCTGCAATTACAGCTGCAAGTCTTTTAGGGTTTGTCTCTACCAGCTTTGCACATCTACAGACTGAAATCCTTGCCCATTCTTCTTTGCAAAACAGCTCCAGCTCAGTCAGATTAGATGGACAGCGTTTGGGAACAGCAGTTTTCAGATCTTGCCACAGATTCTCGATTGGATTTAGATCTGGACTTTGACTGGGCCATTCTAACACATGGATATGTTTTGTTTTAAACCATCCCATTGTTGCCCTGGCTTTATGTTTAGGGTCGTTGTCCTGCTGGAAGGTGAACCTCCGCCCCAGTCTCAAGTCTTTTGCAGACTCCAAGAGGTTTTCTTCAAAGATTGCCCTGTATTTGGCTCCATCCATCTTCCCATCAACTCTGACCAGCTTCCCTGAAGAGAAGCCCCCCCAGAGCATGATGCTGCCCCCCCATATGTGACAGTGGGGATGGTGTGTTCAGAGTGATGTGCAGTGTTAGTTTTCCGCCACACATAGCGTTTTGCATTTTGGCCAAAAAGTTCCATTTTGGTCTCATCTGACCAGAGCACCTTCTTCCACATGTTTGCTGTGTCCCCCACATGGCTTGTGGCAAACTGCAAACGGGACTTCTTATGGTTTTCTGTTAACAATGGCTTTCTTCTTGCCACTCTTCCATAAAGGCCAACTTTGTGCAGTGCACGTCTAATAGTTGTCCTATGGACAGATTCCCCCACCTGAGCTGTAGATCTCTGCAGCTCCCCCAGAGTCACCATGGGCCTCTTGGCTGCATTTCTGATCAGCACTCTCCTTGTTCGGCCTGTGAGTTTAGGTGGCCGGCCTTGTCTTGGTAGGTTTACAGTTGTGCCATACTCCTTCCATTTCTGAATGATCGGTGGAACAGTGCTCTGTGGGATGTTCAAGGCTTTGGAAATCTTTTTGTAGCCTAAGCCTGCTTTAAATTTCTCAATAACTTTATCCCTGACCTGTCTGGTGTGTTCTTTGGACTTCATGGTGTTGTTGCTCCCAATATTCTCTTAGACAACCTCTGAGGCCATCACAGAGCAGCTGTATTTGTACTGACATTAGATTACACACAGGTGCACTCTATTTAGTCATTAGCACTCATCAGGCAATGTCTATGGGCAACTGACTGCACTCAGACCAAAGGGGGCTGAATAATTACGCACACCCCACTTTGCAGTTATTTATTTGTAAAAAATGTTTGGAACCATGTATGATTTTCGTTCCACTTCTCACGTGTACACCACTTTGTATTGGTCTTTCACGTGGAATTCCAATAAAATTGATTCATGTTTGTGGCTGTAATGTGACAAAATGTGGAAAAGTTCAAGGGGGCTGAATACTTTTGCAAGCCACTGTATAGGTTTATGGTTGGAATAAGGGGGTAATTGGGAATTTTCCTATACTGATTCAAACTAGGACCTGGGCCCAACAGAAGATTCTCTGTTACTCTGAAGGCCTGTCTAACCCTGCCTTAATAATACCAAAGAGCAGCCAAGCCCCTATGGTTTCCTATGCTCTCACAGCAAGGTCCTTTAGTAGCGATGGAAAAAGCAAAATGGTATTGTCCATCACCAATGCCTCTCTTCAGATTTATTTACTCTAAATCTTGATACACACACACACATATATATATACACACACAAAACAATACACACGGACAAATATAAGTCGCATATACGGTATATTGCCAGTCTTACTCCCAGGTGCCTAATGCAACTGGAGCCAAGTTACTCATGTCTTTAACCACAGGTTCTAATGCTCAATAGCTTTAGTAAAACTAAAAATACACAGAAAGATTATTCGTAACCATGTCCATCCCCTTATTTATCTTGCAGTGCTGATTGGCGCAATGTGCCAGCGGAGACCCTTACTGAGGGAGTGCTCTACCCGCAGACTGAGTCCCAGGTACGTAGCTCCGATTGGGTATTTCCCCTGAAGCCAACAGAGATCTTCAGCCTCATAATGTGATGACACAAACATGACTCGAACCAGATGCTGGCAAATAGGGAATCAATTGTGAGAAATTGTATTTATTTTGTTGATTTCATTTGCGAGAAATGAATTCTGTTTTCAGCGATACCCTCGGGCAATGAGAGATATAAGAAAGATGTGCTGTGTTTCTAATCATGTTACTGCACTTCATCTTCTCCCATATCTGTCTCTTGGATTTTTTTTTCTCCCCTCAAATCTTTTCTAATCCTTTCTCATTTCTCTCGCTCTCTACAGGCCAACAAGATGCTCAGCTGCTTCTTTGATTCCCTGACCCCTGACAGCATCCACCAAATCCTGCCTTAGGCTCCATGACAATCGACGTATACCTTGGTGAACGTCAGCAGAAGCCCCTTAATGAGGGATTCAGTGTGACCTTGCCAACCTATAAAGGTGGAAAGCATGAAGGACTTAACTTGGGATGAGGCTGGGAAGCACAGAGAAAACCGATCAATTGCGGTAGAAAGGCCTCTGCCAAAGGCATGGAATGCTCCAGGCTAGACCAAGCAGCTCATAGGGTGGGCCCTCAACTTTCTGTCATTGTTTTGGATGCAACAAGTTAGTTTCTGTATTTTTTATAAAGCATTCCAATACATTATATCCATGCCTCATCCATGGATAGTTCTTAAAGCCTTAATAGCTGTTAACGCATTTTGCACTTAATATTTATTTTTCATCTGATGTTTTGTTTCTGTTCTACATGTGACAATTTATCTGAGCCCAACGTTCCCCCCCGCAGAACTGTTCTATCATCCCAGATTCTGTTGCACACTACATGAAGGTAGGGTGGCCATACAAATTCTTTTACACGTTCCTTTGTGAGAACCTCCCATTGTGTCTGTTCCCCTGCATTTCTTTTCATTTCTTTTCTTGTACTTTAAATGGTTCTTTAAATGGGACACACTTGCGCACACATGCTGTGATCAAACGTTTCCCTTTATATGTTGCATGACAATACTCATGGCTTTCCGGATAAATAGCAACTTCAGTTCTGCCGATGGACCAAGTCAACAGCTCCAGATGGGCCTACCCGACTGATATCTAGCTGAAAATTGGCCAGATGTTGATCAGGCAGGTTTAAAATTCAAGTCAGAACAAGGAGTGATGTGGTCCCAATGTCCTGTATCTCTTCAATGTGATCCAATCGTTTGGCCTGATCAGACTTCAAGGTGTTAGGTTTGCTTACAATTTCACGTTGTTGCAAGTTAAACTTTCCAATGATGATTTTTCTTGCCTGCTCGCAGACAAGTGGGACTGACTCAGTGGTAGGAAATATATATCAATGAATATGTGAGAATGGAAAATATATATTCTGTTCAATTCCATGTGAAGTTAGCATATCCATAGTCACGATCATTTAGGGTAGAATGGAGCCCTGAAGAAGAGCTGTTCACTCAATGGTCGGCTGCAAGTGTTTTCTACAAGAGGGGTGTTCGGCCTTTTTTAATATGTGGGCCTTAAGTTCGGAATGGCTGGTTTTGTAGTTCTTGTTTTTGTGCAATTACCTTGTCTAAAATAATTTATTTTCACAATTCTAATTCTATGAAGTTTTGTTTCAAACAACCTGTGTTCCCGCTCTCACTCAAAATACCAATGGTGGCCCTGCTCTGCTGCTGGTGGGTACATATATACGTGCTTATTCCTATAGTGTTGTGCTGTGGGTTAGCGGGGCCGGAAGGCTGGGTTAGCGGGGCAGGAAGGGTGAGTTAGCGGGGCCGGAAGGCTGGGTTAGCGGGGCAGGAAGGGTGGGTTAGCGGGGCAGGAAGGGTGGGTTAGCGGGGCAGGAAGGGTGGGTTAGCGGGCCTGGGTTGTCTAGATCCGCCAGGTTTTTTCCAGTGTCCTACCAGCCCAGCCAACACTGTATGCTAGCAGTAGTAGCAGTAGTGCTATAATAATAAAACAGAGTTATTCACATTGGGATTGTGCAAATCATGTGGGTAGGGGTATAATAAATGCTAAAGTATATGGGAGAAGAGAATAGGAAATATAGACTGTTAGGGCTGGTGTGGGCTGGTGTGTTGCTGGGAGGAGACCATTAAACAGGACGGAAAAGCGAAGACCACAAAAGAGAATGGATGAATGGGCGTGTGTGTTCATCTGTGGAAAAGCAGAATGGTGTGATGATCAGTGCGTTGCTAGCCACAGATTTTGTTGTTTAATGAGATTTTCCTCTTGTCTGTAGATTTTAGAGGTGAAATTCTGCTGCTTTCAAGCAGGCTGCATAATGGGGCTGATAAATGATAACCTTGAGGAGACATCAAGTGTCGGCTGTCAGCATTCGTGCCTTTCTGTGCCGCTAAGGCTGTGCGCCGTGCCTCATTAAAAGCAGTTTAGTTCAACCTAGTGTGCCATTGCTATGGTTTCTCCCAGAGATCACACATGAGCTATTGATGTAGGGCTCGCTCTTATTATCTCCATATATCCATTCTGCAAAACCAGCGCTGCCTATGGGGGTATGCGGCTCTGGCAGGAAGAAATGAAATGCTGCCACTAGTGTGGTGCTTTCCACCTGCAGAAGGACCCACCATTTTATGTTTGTCTGGGGACTAGGAAACCTAGGAAAATGTAAAGTATTGTGTTAACGAGAAGGTTTAAGCAGTAGGGTTGGTGGTCACCATGTAGGGCCACTTGAGCTTCTTTCTGCAGCCAATTTGGTCCTGACTTCAATTGGTTGGCAATCGCTGTCCAAGAATAGAAAAAAGGAGTTTAAATGGCGGCCACCAAGCCCAGTGCATTACCTTGCCATAACAGGTACAGGGAAATAGGGCAATTTGGGGATTTTCAGATGGTAAGTTTTGGGAACAGGGTGGGGAACGTCCACCATGTTCTGCACACAGAGGAATCCACAGAAGGTCTGCACTTCAGCCAAATCCTTCCAAAAAGTGCTCGGATTCTGTGACTCTCTAGTCTTCCCTTGTTCTCCAGAGCCAACAGCCCAATTGATGCATAGAGGGTTCTCTGGGGGGAATCCTTATGACATATGATGTGGGATTTTTCCAGGAATATGAATGTTCAGTAGAACTAATGCAGAGAATAGCATGTTTCATACAGGAATGTATATGATTGCTATATGGGGCTGATTCATGACCCAGTTCTGTATATATATATATATATATCTAACAGCAGAACATTAATCAACCCCATAAGGCAATTATATACATTTCTCTATTCTCTGTATTGGTTCTGCTATACACTTGTCATATTCTGTTCCCTTTCGCTGTAATGATGGCAGATAAACAAGGCAGGTAGTCCCAAACATGTGGCTTGTCAGTGCTTAGTAACAAATCCCAGGGAACGGCAAATCTATCCTGATCCACCCAGATGTGTCTCCATGTCCCTATGGGGCCACGCTCCCTCTCCTGCCTCTGATGATTCTCACTTTTGTTATTAACTGTTACAGGATGTGATTCTTTCTAATGTGAGGAAATGATCCCATTTGATGTGCAGACAGGGTTGGACCTCCTAGAGGACCTTCCAGTGGGCAAAAGCTATAGAGGCCACCAGCCAACAACAACTCCCATTGACTCTTTCTTATTTCAACCAAAGGCTTTGGTTCACCTGTAATATTTATCATAGGTTAACCGTATTTCCATGGGGGTTGAATGCTAATTATTTCTGGGAAAACAATAGGAATAGAGGACAGTTGGGGCTGTAGAACATCAAAGCAAGTAGTAAAGGTCCCCATACATGGTAAGATCCACTCGCTTGGCGCGATCGCCAAGCGATTGGATCTTCCCCCGATATCCCCACCTACAGGTGGGCGATATCGGGGAGCTTGAAGTTAAAAAAAAAAAAATAATCCGATCCCTAGGGCCCTGGGGCCAAACGATCGGATTATGTAGGCGGCAATGGGGCAGTCGGTTCGATGCGGTCCCCGATCCGACTGGATTTTTTAACCTGGCTGATCGATATCTGGCCAATTTCAGGCCAGATATCGGTCAGCCAGCCCGCTCGTTTCTGCCCCTACATGGGACCGATATCGGCAGCTACAATCTTCCCGTGTATGGGGACCTTTACACCTCTGTTCTTATCCTGGTAAAAGGGAATTTATTTTCTGTAACTGTAAAAGGCAAGTAATAGGGTAGTAGGGACAATGGCTTTAACATCTTTAGGTGGCCAATTCGGCAGCTTATCGGCCCGTGTAGGGGCACTAACGATGGGCCTGCCCTGCAATCGGCCAGATATCAATCGGGCAGGTTAAAAAATGTAGTCGGATCAGGGACCGCATTGGCTCGTTGATGTGTTCCCCGAACCAATTGTGCCTATTACTGTTGTTCGACGGCCCTGGGGCCAAACAACCAAATTAGCCTGGATTTGCCCAATATCGCCCACCCGTAGGTGGGGATATCGGGAGAAGATCCACTCGCTTGGCAACCTCGCCAAGCGAGCGCATCTTAACGTGTATGGGCACCTTTTCTGTGCTTTCTCCCTGTGCTACTATATTATGCCCTTAAACCTGTACAGACCATTTATGCTTTACCCCTTTCATTCAACAGAGAAATAAATATACTTTATTTTTATATAAAATATCACAAGCCTGAAGATTATTATCATAGCCCTAGAGACACGAGTGAATCAGCACTTGTATTAGTAGTTGTGTTATACTGCTATATCTGTAAGCAGGAACCTACACTTCTGACACCCAGTTCTTATAGTTTTCACCCAAATTCACTTTATAGACATCATTGAGAACTCTATAAATCCTCAGGAATTTACCTGCAATAGAGCTGACGGTGCTACTGGGGGATGATAAGGGGCGTAATGGGGCACTGCCAAAACTCATCCATATAAAATAATGAGCCAAGATGATGTCTCTGTGTTAGCGAGTTCCCACAAGGGCAAACAAGTCTGGAGTTGGGATCTGATCCTGGTGGTGCTTCGGCCCCTGTGAGGTTTAACCTGAAGGCCATTAATGAGCTTGGGGAACCTTGAAGCAAGACAAGATCTTTTCTAAGCAAGTTCTGCTCCATATTGGTGCCAGTCAATGACTCTGCGGAGTGTTTTTGCTTGTTCCTTAGGCCCGAGGCTGAAAGCACAGTCCATGGACCACTGGTTTCTTCATCCATGAAGACCTGTACCCTGTGTTCCCATTATGGTCTGTGCTGCTTCAACTGCACATAAATGATGATACTGATAAACCATGAGATCTGCCTCATTCCCTTTATACATAGGGCTCATATACAATATACATTCCATGACCAATGGTTTTACCCAAACTAGAGGCCGGTGGCCTAGATGTGTCCCTCCAGAGGATTTTATGGCCCCCACAGTCTGCTCAGAAGCTCTATTGGCTGTACTATATGCCATTATAATTTTAATTGAATCTGTGCCCCCCGCCATGCTGTATGAGATATAAATGGCCCACAACACGTACTAAGTTGGACCGCACTTGTTTTATCCAATAGAAACCCAGCTCTGCTCTATTCCGATACCCAACACTCTTTTGGACGTGAGCCACAAATGATGTGTTTTTATGGTTATTGCAAATAAAAATGACCAAATGAAGGATGAAGTAGTACGTTTTAGCCGTACTATATAAAAATGAGAGAATGGAGCGGTGAAGAGACTTTTTCAAGGAGAGCCTGTATATGGGACATGTCCCACAATGCACTGCAGCCTTTTGTTCCTGTTCCACCTCAGTAACCCATCTCACTTCTGAGGGCGCTGAATTAAAATGCACATTCATGTTCAAAAAAAAAAAAAAGAGAAAAAAGCTGTTTCCCAGGCGGAGTGGCAGTCGCTGAGGCTGACAGTTTATCAGAGCTAATGAAATCATTTCTGGGGAATGAACTGAACCTTCTTATCTGCAAGGTACGGTATGGGCAGCAGCCGTGCCAAGGCTCCCACGCGTCCTGCCCTGCCAGATTCTCCGCTTGTACACAGAACAGGTACAGAAGGGGCGGCAGGAATATTGTCCTCCCCCTCACGTGCTGCCCTGCCATGTGCTCTATCTGTATACACAGGCGCTAACAGCACCGGCTTCCCATTAACTCTAGCATTGCCATGGCGCTTACATAAGCCAAGACCAACTGCAGGGGCGTAATCCCTCACACCCTTCCTCTAACAGACACGCACTAATACACAGTAACAACAATCTTTTTTATTTTCCCACAAATACACACAGCAATGTAGCAGCAAACAACACAGCAATGGAGCGTCAGGCATCTGTACATACACCAACGGCCCGTGCTTATTGGGCATTTGTAGTTTTAGACCTGATTGAAAGTCCAACCTCCATTAAAGACTATTATATAATGATATGCTGGTGCTCGGTGTCTTTGGGGTAGGTTGATCCCAGGGGGCAGCCCTTAGTACAGGTATAGGACCCGTTATCCAGAATGCTCGGGACCAAGGGTATTCCGGATAAGGGGTCTTTCCGTAATGGATCTCCATACCTTAAGTCTACTAAAAATTGATAAAACATTAAATAAACCCAATAGGGCTGTTCTGCCCCAATAAGGGGTAATTATATCTTAGTTGGGATCAAGTACAGGTACTGTTTTATTATTACAGAGGAAAGGGAATCATTTAACCATTAAATAAACCCAATAGGGCTGTTCTGCCCCCAATAAGGGGTAATTATATCTTAGTTGGGATCAAGTACAGGTACTGTTTTATTATTACAGAGAAAAGGGAATCATTTAACCATGAAATAAACCCAATAGGGCTGTTCTGTCCCCAATAAGGGGTAATTATATCTTAGTTGGGATCAAGTACAGGTACTGTTTTATTATTACAGAGAAAAGGGAATCATTTAACCATGAAATAAACCCAATAGGGCTGTTCTGCCCCCAATAAGGGGTAATTATATCTTAGTTGGGATCAATTACAGGTACTGTTTTATTATTACAGAGAAAAGGGAATCATTTAACCATTAAATAAACCCAATAGGGCTGTTCTGCCCCAATAAGGGGTAATTATATCTTAGTTGGGATCAAGTACAAGTACTGTTTTATTATTACAGAGAAAAGGGAATCATTTAACCATGAAATAAACCCAATAGGGCTGTTCTGCCCCCAATAAGGGGTAATTATATCTTAGTTGGGATCAATTACAGGTACTGTTTTATTATTACAGAGAAAAGGGAATCATTTAACCATTAAATAAACCCAATAGGGCTGTTCTGCCCCAATAAGGGGTAATTATATCTTAGTTGGGATCAAGTACAGGTACTGTTTTATTATTACAGAGAAAAGGGAATCATTTAACCATTAAATAAACCCAATAGGGCTGTTCTGCCCCAATAAGGGGTAATTATATCTTAGTTGGGATCAAGTACAGGTGCTGTTTTATTATTACAGAGAAAAGGGAATCATTTAACCATTAAATAAACCCAATAGGACTGTTCTGCCCCCAATAAGGGGTAATTATATCTTAGTTGGGATCAAGTACAGGTACTGTTTTATTATTACAGAGAAAAGGGAATCATTTAACCATTAAATAAACCCAATAGGGCTGTTCTGCCCCCAATAAGGGGTAATTATATCTTAGTTGGGATCAAGTACAGGTGCTGTTTTATTATTACAGAGAAAAGGGAATCATTTAACCATTAAATAAACCCAATAGGGCTGTTCTGCCCCCAATAAGGGGTAATTATATCTTAGTTGGGATCAAGTACAGGTACTGTTTTATTATTACAGAGAAAAGGGAATCATTTAACCATTAAATAAACCCAATAGGGCTGTTCTGCCCCCAATAAGGGGTAATTATATCTTAGTTGGGATCAAGTACAGGTACTGTTTTATTATTACAGAGAAAAAGGAAATCGGTTTTAAAATTCTGAATTATTTTATTAAAATGGAGTCTATGGGAGACGGGCTTTCCGTAATTCGGAGCTTTCTGGATAATGGGTTTCCGGATAAGGCATCCCATACTTGTATTAAAAATGGCAATTTTTTTATTTAGGATTACCCAATGGCACATAATACTTAAAAAGTATATTTTATGAAAATGGTTTATTTAGATAAAGCAGGGTTTATGTATGAGCTGTTTATTCTATATATTTTTATAGAGACCTACATTGTTTGGGGGTATAGTTTTCTTTTAAAGGAGAAGGAAAGTCATTTTGGCATGTTACTGCCAATAGATTTGCCACATTAGTGCCACCTAGAATGCTATATATATTCTGCAGAAAGCATTACCGTACCTGAGTAATCAGCCCTAGAAGCTCCCTCCGTTTAAGATAGCAGCTGCCATTTTAGCTTGGTCTTCATAGCTTCCTGCTGCAGCTCTAGCCATTGTAGCTCAGATTACACATTCCTAAGGGAGGGGGGAGTGAGTTTTATGAATTTTTATGGGAGGGGGGAGAAGGAAAGGGGAGAAAGGAGAGAGCTGCACAGATTCTGGCCCCAGGTAGTTACATAGACCTTTCTAATAAAGCTTACTTAGTTTTTACCTTTCCTTCTCCTTTAAAGGGATTCTGGCATGATTTTTATGATGTACTTTTTGTTTCTAAATTACACTGTTTACATAGCAAATAATTCACTCTACAGTTTCAAATGTTATTCTTGAACCAACAAATGTATTTGTAGCTGTAATATTGGTGTGTAGGCGCCATCTCAGTGCATTGTGCCTGAGTCTGAGCTTTCAGCCAGCGCTACACATTAGAACTGCTTTCAGCTAACCTATTGTTTCTCCTACTCCCATGTAACTGGAGGAGTCCCATGCCAGACTTGTATTCCTTACTATTGAGTGCTATTCTGATACCTACTGGGAGCTGCTATCTTGCTCCCTTCCCATTGTTCTGCTGATCGGCTGCTGGGGGGGGTGGGGGGGTGATATCACTCCAACTTGCAGCGCAGCAGTAAAGTGTGACTGTAATTTATCAGAGCACAGGTGACATGGCTGAATATATGAAGAATACGGCTAGCCCCATGGGAAATTCCCACATTAAATGTAACAAAATCTGTTTGTGTTTTTGAATAACAGATTACAATGCAGGATTCTGCTGGAGAAGTTCTATTAACTGATGGGTTTTGAAACAAACATGTTTTCCCATGACAGTATTCCTTTAAGGAATGGGCAGAACAAGGGGTAGGCAGGCCTGTCGGGGGTGGCGAGGACCCTTCCAACTTTGCACCCAAGGCTCGTGCCTCCTTCCCCCTAGTTCCAGCCGCAGTTTGTATGCGCACACTGTATACCCAGCGTCTCTCTAATCTTCTAATCAGTAGCGGGAACGTGATGCATACAAACACTGAGAGGAGATTTATGTTCTGGTTGGGATCCGTTACACTGCCGAGTAGCACGCGAGTATATTACAGACTAGGGGAAGAGGAATATTATGACAAGCCATAATCATTTAAAGAGGAGTTTGCTAGGCGGAGAGATGTAATTATGTTCAGAAGCGCACACAGCCATCGTTACAAGATATGGATAAATACAGGGGTTACTAATGAGCCATACACTGATTTATTACTCAGAATAATAATACGAGGATTACGGAATGAAGAAACATAACGAGATGCAGTTGTTAGTATAGAGCCCAGTACAGCAGGGCGGCCAATACGCGGTTATATGCAAGTGCCGAGCTTGAGGCCTATTAGCTGATGTGCCATCATTAGAAATCAATATGAATTTCCTGAGCTGCAGCGGGAGAGACCTGAAAGAGAGCCCCCCATGTAGCCCATGTACTGGGAATATCCTTCAAGTGATGCGGGAAATTTATCTGATGCGGTTGCCAAGGAAACCACAGGAGCTGGATGCTGTTTAGGCACTGCCCAAATGAAGACCAGCTCAGCAGGTTAAGCTGAAAGTATGAATATGGCTGCTAGCAGCGGTAACGAGGGAAATCGTGACACGTCTCTGAGGATCCATTCTGACTGCCTGAGCCAATTAGGAATCTCTTGAAGGGTCAGAGATATGTTACTCAGGGCCCTACTGGTTTATGTGCAGCTCCCAGAATCCTTGTCCAGTTTCCAGCTGTGTCGTAGCTATAGAGCAAGCAGACCCCGCAGTCATAGGGCCCAAGTCTGCTAAGTGGGGCCCCCAATTGGGGCGTTAAACAAAATCCTGGTCACCCAATCACGGCCCTGTTTAGAGGAGGCAGACCCGCCCCCTAGAGCAGAAATGCAACACAGATTATTTAGCATATTTTGTGCAGGGGAGTAGGAACAGAGAGCCTGAAAAAAGAATTGTGGGGGTGTCCAGGCCCAATAAGGTACATGACTGGTATGAAAAGATATTGAATGAACAGCATGGGGTTTGGGGGTGGCACAGGTGGCATGTAGTAAAATACATGATTCACTAAAGTGCGTTTATTTTTATCGCACGGTTTTTTGCTTTAAAATTGATGCAAAAATTAACGCACAATTCGCTAAAGTATTATCGCATGTGTTAAAGGAACAGTAACACCAAAAAATGAAAGTGTATAAAAGTAACTAAAATATAATGTGCTGCTGCACTGGTAAAAGTTGTGTGTTTACTTCAGAAAGTCTACTATAATTTATATAAATAAGCTGCTATGTAGCCATGGGGGCAGCCATTCAAGGGAGAAAAGGCACAGGCACATAGCAGATAACAGATAAAACACTATTGTATTCTACAGAACGTATCTGTTATCTGCTATGTAACCTGTGCCGTTTCTCCTTTTTTCCAGCTTGAATGGCTGCCCCCGTGGCTACACAGCAGCTTATTATATAAATTATAGTAGTGTTACTGTAGCAAACACACCAGTTTTACCAGTGCAGGGCAACAGTGCATTATATTTTTATTACTTTAAAGCTCTTTCATTTTTTGGTGTTACTGTTCCTTTAAGTCCCATATCGAATGCGTTAAATTTCACGCTACCGCATCGCGTTAATTTGCGCGCAGGAGTAACACTAACGTATGATTCACAAACACTTAGACGCACTAAATATCGCAAAAATGTTTTTTACAGTTAATGAGCTGTTGGCAACACAATATGGACTTTGCAGCGGGATTTATTCCAGTCTGTGTTGGCCCCAGAGTGATGCAGCCGCCAGTTTGCAGGGAAATGGGCATTTTCATAAAAGTAGTTTTACGAAAGTAATGGCGTGTATGGCTAATATGGCGTGCGTTTTTTCGCACACGGCAAATATTTGTGCGCGATGCGTTGATTAGCGCGCGTTCCGTCAAATACCGTGCGAAAATAGTCTTCGTGACTAAAATAACGCAAGCAGCACCGCGTCTAAATTAACGCAAGTATCCTTTTAGTGAATCGTGTGTTAAGACGCGAAAAATTAGATGTTTAAAAATTTTACGCATGATATAAATAGCGCGGGTTTTAACGCACTTTAGTGAATCAGCCCTCTGTTGTTTTGGTTAGAAGGAGGCAATGCAAATGTGGGTATTGCTGGTTTTGCTGGTGAGGGCATTTAACTTGGGCCCCCAGAATTATACATTAGCGATGTCCATCCTGTGGCTTTCCAGCTGTAGTTAAACCACAAATCCCAACAGGCCCCCAAATTCTTCATCATTCATTTCATCTCTTCATTTGGTTTAGAGGAGTATCAGTCAGAATCAGCTGGGAGGCTGCATATTGCATTAGTTTGGGGCCTATCCATCCTGCAGTGCCTGCTGTCACTAGAAACCCACAGGGTCCCCTGTTCCATACTAAATATTGGTGTTAAGGATCCTTGAGCTTCAGGTGTACCCCTTGTGTCCCCAATGACCGCCCTGACCCCCCATAACTTTAGTCCTGAAGAGAGGGATAAGCTAAAAATCTTATGGACTGGTAAAAGGCAGTGGCATAACTATAGAGGAAGCAGACCCTGCAGTTGCTGGGGGGGGGGCTGGACAGTGAGTTCTGCTTCCTCTGTTGTTTAAAAGTTATAAAAAAATTTAAAAAATTCCCCCCTGCCCAGCTGCTCTGTACCTGCGGATGGGGAGTGAAGCACAGTGACAGGCGGCAGTTGCAGCTGGGGCACTGGGTAATAGCGGCTGTGGGCCAGGCCTTCTCTAATGGTTTTCCTGGGGGGGCCCAGTGCCGACTTGTTACGCCGCTGGTAAAAGGAGTACCATTAAGCATGGGATGAGACTCTAACATGGGGATCAGCGGGGGGTGATGGACAATATAACAATATAGAATAGTGCAGAGTTTGGTTGTACATGTAATAGTTAGAAGCAGGGTCAGACTGGGGGGTGCAGGGCCCACCGCGTCCCCTAACCCCCCCAAGGGCCCCCCTAACCCCCCCTAACCCCCCCGAAGGGCCCCCGCCTGACGTCCTCCCCGAGCGCGTATAAATTGAACGCGTCGGGGAGGAACAGTCAGTAGGGGGGAGCACCGGCAAAGGTCGGACTGGGCCGCTGGGGCCCACTAGGGCCGGGGCCCACCGGGATTTTTCCCGGTGTCCCGGCGGCCCAGTCCGACCCTGGTTAGAAGGAAATCTGGGTCTACATGTAAAGATCTGCTCATTTGGCAACCTCTCCATATATGTGAATCTGTGCCTCAATTTGCCTCACATGTACTGAGTCAAATGAACTGATGCAGTTGGACCAGGAGTTTCAAATCTACCCGATAGATATCTGGCCAATTTTCAGTCAGTTATCTCTGAGGCAGGTTAATGGAAGTACCCATACATCTGACAATAAACTGCAGCAGGGGACACTGTGAAAAAACCTGGCAGGCCCCACCAATCCAGACCCAATTGCCTCCCCCATTGCTCTCCCACTGCCCTCCCTCCCCTCATAGTGCAACAGTAAGAATAAGATGCACACGGGGGGAGTATTTATAAACTACAGTTCTTCCATCGGTGTTAACCACTCTCTGCAGGATGTGATGAGGGCAGATGATTGGGATGGAGTCCATCAGTAAAAGAAGCTTTCTATACTGTGCAGCTCACAAGGTTGAAGTAAGTGCCAAATATACATTCATTTTTCTCCCCAGCATGGAGCCATGTCAACAAGTCCCACCGTATCAGCATGTGGCGGCTGATTGAATGTTGGAAGGGCTACTTCTGTCGGCCCATACACTGTACTCTACATTCAGCCACAGTGTAGAATGCTAGAATAAAGCTTATGTAGGGACCTTTACCTCTGTAGAAGTCAGGCATCAGGGACCCTGTAAATGAGGTTTTAGTCAGAGACTGGTTATTATTTGTTATAGCACTTTCAAGGAAAGCGAGATAGATAGTTCTAGTTAGTTAGAGCAGCCCCAATGTAGGATTTAATAGCAGGGAGTAGCTCTCCCCTAGGCCCTGTTTGCCTAAGTGAAGGGACCTCAGTACTGACAAGGGAACCAGGCTTAGTTTTATCTCCCTCATCCATGTCTGCTGTAGGGGATGTGGAGCGCATGAGATACTGAAACCCTAGGGAACATTAAACTACCCTAAGCCGTCTCCACATGGCGTCACAGAGTGCTGTCTCAGTTCTGCCTTCACTGTCCTGACCTTGATCATCATTTGTGCTTTATTGCCTCTGGATTGTGAGTATAGGCTGCCCTGCCTTCATTTGCTTGGGAGAATAAACCAGTCCTGTTTGAGTCTCCTGCACAAACCTTCTAGCGTCCTCTATTTCTGTAGTTGCACTACCTCCCCCTGAATCTTTCCCTACAGCGCAGGCCCATCCTGTATGTTAGAGCCAAGTGTACCCCATGCTCTGTAGGTTTTTGTTTCACAGCCAAAAAGGGCTTACACTTACATAAAAGCAATATATGTTCTGGAACTACTGAAAATGATAAAACCCAACCTGATATTGATCAAACAGTATGGTGGTTTGGTCCAATAAATGGGCCACTAATGCCTAGAGTGGTAGAGACGGCAGCTAATGTGGGCCTAAGAGTGTCCATCTTCATTGGTATCGCTTACATTTCTTAATAATTACACACATCTCTGTTTGGCCACAATTAAGGCTGAATAAGAGAGCGCTTAGTGAGGAATAAGCACTACTAGGCTTAGATCTATGGCACACCAGGCGTTTGCTCTGCCGACAGTCTGCAAATCCTCACAAGCAGTAACAGGCAGATTTTGGGGCAAACATTAGCATCTGAATCAATCAAATCTATGGTAGTCAGTTGAGTGCTAGCAAGCATTTCTATTAAACATTGGGCATGCCAGGGGCCTTAGCCTAGTCCATAAAGATAATGAAATAAATGTATAGAAGCCTATATTACTAGTAGTGGCAAATTTACAACCCACGCCCAATGCTAACCCACCCACTGTCAACCCAGACCCAACTGGTTCAACGCAATATGGGGATCACGTCACCAGTGAAGAATCCTCTGCCAACCCAATAGAGAAGGGCTGCCCAATTGGAGCACCGCAGGCCGGATGTGGCCCTCCAAAGGATTTTTATGGCCCCCAGTCTGCTCAAAGGCTCCATAAACATCATATAACATCATCATTTTTATTTAATCTGGCCCTCAGGCCCTCAGGCATACCATATAAAGAAATAATCTGCCAACTATGTGTAATCAGGTGGATAGTCCTGCTCTAGGGAACAGTTCATTACCCCAAACCCATTTGACTGTCAGTAAAACCAACTGGCCCTGTGGGTTAAGAGCCGACAAGCACACCCCTAATTAATGGCTATTAGTAATAGGCTATTGCCTATCCTTGTCCTAGTGAAATAGGAGCAGTTTGCGCCTACATTTACTGTATTATTTTCTAATATTTTGCAAAATATTGCTATTTTATTCAGTGAATTTAATGAATTAACAAATAGAATGGCAGATAATATCCCCCAGATATATCCAGTTGGGTACAAAATCTTTCCCCAGATAATATTTGCGCCAGTTGCAAGTTGCAGTAAGTTGATGTTACATACAAGCTTTCTCCATGCCCGAGTGCAATGCAGGCGGTATCACCCATTGTTGTGCCCAGTGCGGCACCTTATTATTGCATCTCTGGGGTGTCCTTACTGGTTCTGATATAAATTCCTTTATTAACAGTCTATAAAATAAGGCCCATCAGTAAGAGAGCTGTATGTTTGAAGGTGACATCCAAGCTACGCAGTGGCCTGGGGTTTCTACGCTGCTACATAGATATAAAACCCCTGTCACTTCCAATGATTCTGCACTAGGTCTATACATTGCTCTAGGCCTTATTAAATCAGCCGTAATGCCTCGGCCTCCAATCTTTCTTGACTATTTCCAAGGCAAAGTCCCCATCCTCCTAAACCCATTTGTTATTTAAAGGTACAGTATATCTAGAGATACTTGGACCATAGATACTGGCAGTAATGGACTGTGATATCTATGACTTTCCAGCAAAAGCTATTAACTCATCTCAAAAATCTAGGTCTCTGGGTCAAAATTTTGAAGCGGATTATTTGTGACTAAAGAGCAGGCTTGTTTCCGCTCAGCCATTAGGAGTTTCCAGCTGGATTAATAAAGTGAAACCAGGTTAAAATAAAGTCTAGTAAACCTATAAACCCAGTGGCAAGCCGGGGCAGAACCGGGCAGAACGGGGCACCTGCCTAGGGTACAATGATGGGGGGCACAATGGTGCCAAATTGTGCCAAAATTGTGCTTGTCTCTGCAGTGTCCCCATGGTGTCACTGTGCATATGCGGGGGGGGGGGGGGGTACGCTCGCTTGTTTGTGTGGGTGCACAGAGGGCGAGGTAACCAGTCAGCTTGGCCCACCTCTGATTCTAGCCCTCCAGTCAAACTGAACCCAAACCCATAAAGTCATGTAGCTTTAAAGCCCTAATTGTAGTGTAGTTATATTTAGACAAAAACCAGTATAGTGTTAGGATTAGAGCATGGGCTACATGTAACAGGATGGGCCTTCACTAGGTGGAAGAGACCATGCAGAGCAAAGGGTGTAGTGGAACTACCACTCACTGTAGCTGTGTGTAGTGCCGATTGGTAAGGATGGACGCCAGAAGTTTCTTGCAGTTGAACTATAGTACAGTTTATTGTCAGAGACAAATATAGATGCAGGGATAGATCAAATACTCACAAATGCTCACAAATACTCACAAATGCAGATGGTATATGATAGTACACTCTGAGGACAACAAGAGAGGAATTACACCAGTTTATCCCACCTCTTTAGGAGTCTGGGCAGGGTAAATGCACCTGTCAGCTTGGCACCCCTTTGGAAGCAGTCAGGATAGATACCTCAGTCCTCAGGTTGATAGCCCCTAGCTTGAGAGTCCTCCATGTGAGTAGGGATCAGGGTTTGTTCTAACCTGTTTCCTATGTCTACTCCGTGGCCCTACGCTGAGGCTACATGGAAGGGTACTTCCAGAGCTACTTTCCTTGGTGGGGCTTTAAACTGCCCTTGCTTCCTTCCCTCTCTACCTCAATCTCCTAGAGCAGGGGTCCCAACCTTTTTAGCACCAAGGCCCGGTAGGAGGCAAAAAAAATTTCCATGGACCTGGGAGAGAGGGGAGCGCGGCGCGAACTTCATGCGCGTTATATATGCGACGTGCTGGGGGGGTGCGCGGTGTGAACTGCAGGCACGTTATACATGCGACGGGCTTGATCGCTCCTTTATGCGCGCTTTCATTAGCTCGTTTAGGTGTGTGTTGCGTGATTTTTCTGCGTTGCGGGAACTGATGTGGCTCACTGCCATGCCGTCCACGGCCCGTAACTGGCCCAGAGAGTGCTCTGGCCCAGAGAGTGCTCTTACAAGAGTAACTATCTTACTGGTGGCCGTTCACAGTGCCCTGTCCCCGACTTCACCAGAGTGGATGGTAACACTCTGGGGCAAATGGCTTTACTGGGGCCTAGTTCTGCTCCCAGGCTCAGTGGACCTTCACCTGAGATAATGAGGCAGCCAAAGAGGAAGCCACACCTCCTTGCCAAACACTATATGAGACTGCAAGGGGTGGGGACAACCACATTAACCAATAAGGTGTAAAATATAATGTAACTAGATACATGGGACTTTGCCCAGTAACAGCACAAATAGCAAGATGTAGGGAATTAAAGCCATAGGGGAGTTTAACCCTATGGGTCCCTACAGTAGCTTTAAAGAACAGCGACTCCAGCGGCTGTAGTGCAGTTGTACTGAGTTACCCAGTTACAGAATGATGAGATAATGGGCATTTTGGGAATAAGATATTTTTCATGAAACTTCTTATAAATGAATGACCCCCTATACCACCTGGGCCCCCCCAGCAGTCACATGGTCTGCTTCCGCTGTAGTTATACGCCTATATGTTTCCTGTGAAATACATATATGACTTTTTTGACATATCACAGCCTCAGAATCCTCCACATCTTATAAGAAGTAGTGAAAGAACCGATTCTCCATAGAATCTTGGCAAGTAATGAACAGTTGTTGCCTTTCTTTTCTATTTAAACGTACGTTTACACTGTTATGTACACACGAGGTGGGAGAAAAAGGTGTCTGGCGGTTAAAAATATCAAACGCGACTTAAAAATATCAACATTTCTGTGTTCATTCATTATCACCCACGTTTTACTTTAACAGCTTTAGTTCACAGTCTTGGTTTTTTTTTTCGATGAAAATCTGGCTGCCAAATATAGGGAGCTTTCAGCCTATCAGGAGTTTGCAGCTAGAACAAGGAAAGCGGTTGTATCCATGGGCCCTCGGAGGCGGCGAGCAGGGGTTGTAGGGGGTTGCCACTTTTTTTTTTCATAATACTGGCATTCTGGTCAGAGGCGGACTTTGATATCATTTGGGGTGGAGCTATGATGTAAGGGGGTGGGGAAATGGGTGGAACAGGCAGGGAAAGGGTGAATGTGACTGGGAAATAGGCAGGAAAATGAGCAAACTGGGCAGGGAAATAGACGGGGCAGAGGTGGGCCTGTGATTATAAAGTGGAAATAGTCAGGTAGAGGGAGGGGGTTTATAGCAGTGGTCTCCAACCTTTTTTGCACCATGGACCGGTTTCAAGCAAGACAATTTTTCCGAGGACCAGGGGTGGTGGGAATAGACCTGAACTTGTCTCCCTGCAACTAGATGCGCCCAGCCCCCTTGCTCTTCTTACTCCCACCTAAGTGGTGACATCCCCTGATGCTAAATATGGAGCTTTAAGTACTTTGGTCCTTTTCGCGATCAGTAGAAAGCTTCCTGGGCTTCGCATAGCAGTTTTCATGGAGTTGGGATCACAGGTAATTGGGACCAGAGGTGGCACAGTTTAGCACAGCCCACGGCCCGACACCGGTCCCCGGCCCTGTGGTTGGGGACCCCTGGTTTATAGGGTATTACAAACTTATTGGCAAATACATTGCCAGTAAATGTGTAAAGCCAGCACCGGCCCTAGCTGGATATTTAGTGGCTATGCTGGTTAAACAACTCTAGGGGGTGGCCCTCTGATACATTTATGGTAAATAAAACTTTTGGCAAGAAAAAAAGCCACATTCCCTGCTGCCGGATACTTTGCTGGTGGGTAGGGGGTTCCTCTGGCGGGGGGCAAGCTGACATCAGGTTCAGGCAAGTTGCACCATGGCGCATATATATTTTGGCGTCTGTGTAATTTCCGTTTGTGCCTTCTTTGGTGCGAAAACTATGCACATGTATAATTTCCGCGTGCGTCTTTTCTGCTTGCATCATTCTTAGTGTGAAAAAGACGCATAGGCATCATTTCTACTTGTGTCTTTTTTGAACAAACACATATATAAGGAAGCAGCCATTTTTCAACATCTCTGTGCCCATTCACCTCCTGCCCCTGATGAAGCCTGAGAGGGCAAAATTCAAATTGCTTAATCACTTTGGGATTCATGGACTCCTGGTTTACTGAGTAATGGTGTTGGTGAGAATCTGTTTAGGCTCTATATCCTGCCTGAACTATTTGAAATGCCCATGTACTGTAGTTGTATGGATACAGGGACAACTTATTTGTGGGTATTGTAATTACTGTTTAATGTACTTCGAGGATGTGCTTTTAACGACACACTTCTTTGTAATATGGCCGGTTACTGTGGGTTATTTGGGCATAGCAATACACATACCCGGGTATTTAGAAATATATTTTAGCTCGTCGGTAGGGACCTATAGGGTTAACAATCCCTATAGCTTTAAATCCCTACACTTCCTTATTTCATTGTAACTGGGCGGATGCCCATGTATTTATTTTCCTATTTACAGATTGTACTTTATTGGCCATAAGCCATATGACCACTTCCTGCCCCACTTTAATATAGTGTTTACAGGGGGGGTGGATCTTCCATCCTGTGTGTTAAGGTGGCCATACATGGGCCATTTTGATTTTTCCATTGGATTGGGGATCGCATTGGCTCTATGATGTGGTCCCCGAACCGATGGCACCTATACCCATTATACCCCTTAATTCTAACGTTTGGCCCCAGGGCCATGATGATACATGGTGTAACATCTTTAAGCCTGAAGAAGAAATGTAATACATCTCGAAAGCTTGCAATTTTACCTACTCAGTTAGCCAATAAAAGGTATCACCTAACCCTACATTTTCTGCAGTTTTTCAATGGCTAACACGGTACAACACCCCGTTAACTTTTCAAAAAAACTTAAGTTGTGTTTGGGTGGAGTTACCCCTTAACAATATTAATATAATATCATTACTGGGAAAGCAGAAAATAAAGAAGCTTTATGCAGAGCTAACTTGCTGGCTGAGGATTCTGGGATTTGCAGACTAACAACAGCCTGAGAGCTATCAGCAGAGGCAGACTTTGTAGCTGCTTGGGGCCCGTGGGAGCCATACCTACACCTACTTGGCACTCCCACCACTATGCTGACTAGCCAATTTGAAAGACACACTTGCAGTGCAGAACCTCTTTCCATTAGTGCAGTGGTTCCCAAACTGTGGGGTGGACTCTCTAGGTGGACTAGGAGCCTTGGTTTGGGGAGACCAAACCTGAAGGACATACAGTATTTGAGGATAATGACTATTTTGTATCTTAAATACTTCAAGCCCATCTTGGAACTCAGTTAGAACTATATTTGGGGTGGACACTTTGATGTCCTAGATTGGGGGTCCCCAACCTTTTTGACCCGTGAGCCACTCTGAAATGTAAAAAGAGTTGGGGAGCAATGCCGACATTAGAAATGTTTCTGGGGGATGCTGAATAAGGTCTGTGATTGGCTATTTGGTAGCCCCTATGTTGACAGACAGCCAACAGGAGGCTCTGTTTCCAAGCCAGGAATTCAAAGATAACTCCCTGGTTTGGGGGCACTGGGAGCAACATCCAAGGGGTTGGTGAGCAACATGTTGCCCCCGAGCCACTGGTTGGGGATCACTGGCCTAGATATTCTTGGAACTATGGCTGATAGGTTTATGGAGCAATGTTTTAGATGTTTGTAACATTGTTATAAACTATGGGAGTCAATTTCCTTAATATTAATATCTAATTCTGACCAGGGTAATACCCCAACAACCCCATACTTTGAGAGAACATAAAAAGGAACACAAGCCCTTCATTAATCAGGCTGTCATGCCAACAATATACTGCTGGATGGAACCCACAAGCCATTGCAGAAGGCTTCCATGGACTTCTTCTTTGTATGAGGCCCATTACCCACAAGAGAAATTCTCTCACTTTCCACCTTAAAGAACCATGAGACACGAGTGTAGACTTTTTCCATTTTAATTTATAATCTACAATGAAAAACAAAAGAAAAAAAAGCAATAATAAAATACATACAGCTTTATAGAAAACTTTCCTCTGCACTGCTGACTCGGCGCATCTTAGTTTTCAGGGGCTGGAGAGAACAAAGGACCTTTTTTTTATTTTTGCATTTTGAATTTTTTTGCATTTTTTGATTTTTACTCTTCTAATAGTCTTTCCTAATTCGCAGTGCAGGAACACAAAGACGTCATCACAAAGACGGAAATACACAAGTAAATGACAAAGAACAATGCTTTGTTTTGTTCCATAACCTCCTTAACTGTCAAACCGCCGGCAGATATGGCTACCTCGACATGGGTTTGTTATTCTATTAAATAAGGGGGGGAGGGGGATATTATAGTGGTTGCTATACACAAATCAAGCTGTCTCCTGTATAAATGCATGCTTTAATATTGATAGTTATAGCTGTAAAAGTTTAGGCTAAGCTACACGGGTGATTTTGCTGGAGCAACATAACCGACCCAACAGGTTCCTGTAGTTGCTGGAGGATCGGCGTAGATCAGATTGTCATTGAGAAGTTACAAGTTGAGATGTATGGATCTGCAAGATGGATAACATGGCCACACTTTATACTCATAGAATCAACCAATCACTGCGTGGCATCCCTACTACATCACTAAGCACTGTACCAAACCAAAACTCTAGATAAGTGTTTGCTCTTCCTTGTGATGTTGCCTTGCCTGTGTTACTAGGGTACCACTGATATGTAGATTTCTTCTGAAGGGTTCTAGATATTCTTTGGCCTCCAAAATGTACTAGAGTTTGGTCCAATCCAATCATGGAGTTCAATCTTTCTTTGTGTCTTGTCCATCAAGGAAACCCATTGAACTAAAATGCCATGAGGTTGGGTCTAAAGAAACCTGCCCATTCCTTACAGAGTGTCCAGCAGCTTATGATGGATGGTCTAGGTCTTTTTAAAGATAATTCAGTATATTCCCTACTTGCTGCAATGTCGTCAATCTATCTGAGGAAGCTTTATGTTCCCATTGTATATTCACAAAGTGCAATTCTCCATGTGGAGCAACACAAGGGAATGGTCACATGTCATAGCACAATCCTTATCTGTAAATTAGATTTTTTTTTTTATTCGGCTAAAAATGTTCCATTTTCTTATTAATGGAAGAAGCTGCCTTTGAACGCCAATGAGAAGGGGGCCGGGGGGCCGGGTGTTCTCACTTCTTCATTTACGTCATCGTCAAACCTCATGGGGAACAGAGTGGCTAGGTTTTTATTGCATTCCAAATGAAAATGCCCTTTTACGTGCCTGAGGGTCTAATAATGTCTGGGGATTGTTCTCTTGTATAGAAAGCCTGTTCTTCCCTGAATAGAAAGCTCTAGGGTCTAGGTGTGTTATCTATAATGCATTGTATAGAAATGAATGGCCAAGCGGATAATGTACATGGACACATAGACGTCTACTGTTGAAATGAGTTCTGTTACATGGTCAAGTTATTCCCTATTCAACCAAAATTGCAAGCTGGGGGCAAGATCATCATCAGTCACCTCACAGTGATTGGCATCTTCATGGACTTCTTTTTTTGTACTTGGCCATCATTTATTGGGTCCAGAGTTGGACTGGGCCGCCTGGACACCAGGAAAAATCCTGGTGGGCCCCGGCTCTAGTGGGCCAGACCCAAGCCTTGTGGCGCTCCCCCTGCCCGACCGCCCCTCCCCTGACGCGTTAAATTTACGTGCTCTGGGTAGGACGTCGGGTGGGGGGCCCTACGAGGGGTTAGGGGGGCCCCTGCGGGGGGGGGAGTAAGGGGGCACAGCCAGTACAGCCACCTTCACCCCCCAGTCCGACCCTGATTGGGTCAAACAGACTCTCTGTAGTCTCATCATGGAAATAAAAATGGCCGCCTTTTACTGATCCTGACGTCCCTGCCTCTGTCCAGGGCACATACCCCTTTATAAAGCATAGAAGAGGCCTATGGAACAAAAAGCATTATATTCACATTCAAACAATTCACAATTAAGAATATGTTTTCTTTTATTTCTCTAGCTCTAAACACAACTTTAAATATATATTTATATATATATATATCTATAGATTTTATTTTAACAGGTCAAATATACTGAGGTAACTTTTCTAATCTAGCCCTAACCTGGAGTCAGAAATGTCCTACAGTTAAGTTAAAAAGTTTCAGTCATTTACCTTATCTACATTATTGCACTAATATTGTGAACATCAAAGACTTCTAAGGCAAGAAAGGGAATTTGCTACTTTAGTTCTCTATGCCACGTTGTGTTTTTAATGTACAGGGTCGAAGAAAAAGGGGGAAAAAAAGACATAGAAAAGCTCATTTTGGCCTGTCTAGAAGCCCTAAAACCAGGACGAGACAAAGAGGAGATTGTGCTCTGACTGCTTCGTTATAAAATAAGTAAACACATAATATTCCCCCAGTGAGGTTGAGATTGTGTTCAACAGCTTCTCTTCCTGCAAGTGGATCCATGCTCTCGTCAAGAGGATGTAGTGAGCTTGGCCAGTGTTCGGCCATTTTCAATCTGATGCCTACGATGCTCTGTCCTTGTGGATTTGGTGTCACGGCACTTCTGTTTGTGTTATTTATGCTGTAGCCCTTAATAGAAGTTTGTAATTACTGATGCTAGAGGGACTTCTGAGGGAATCATCTGGGTAGACAATTTATTGAGCGTACAAGGTGAATGTGTGGGGAGGCAGGTGGGTTCCTGTTGGTTGGGTTCAACGTTCTCCAACTTAATGGGTACTGGGTAAGGTCATTAGTACTAGAAATTGATTGCGAGCTTCTTACCTTCCCTGAATGACAACACTGAAGGAGCCATTTAATGGTCCCAATTAGAAGTGCTACATTTGATCTAGACCCTAGTTCTGTTATCTACAGGGGCTTCCTCCGCTGTTGATCCCAAGGAGACTTCTAAACAGCAACACCAGTCATTAGTCTACTGAAATAATGGAATGGCCCAGCAGGGAGGAATTGGAAAGCGAAACCCTACTTACGCAGACTGATACACAACACTGTAGGTAAAACACTGCCTAGAACATCACAAAGACAGTTGTACACTTAGCTACATGTGCGCTGCATAGGCAGTGTTTGTGGTTGGGCAGGGAATGCTATTATTCAAACACTTCCATTGGCAACTATCCCAGTCTTTCTGCCAGCAAAGGTTCTAACTCCTGAGCATTCTGATGGATCTAGTGCTAAGGGCTTCCATTCAACCAAATGTTTCTGTCTTTTTTCAGAGGGTTTGTAGGTTCCACAGATTCCACCCCATACCTGGGTCTGAGGTATGCTCCACCTGTAGGAGGTGACCCTTAAGATATAATAATCCAATATGGGTGACATTCACTACTATATAATTCTGAATACTCATTGTGTGTACAGAACGTTGCATTTGATTCAGAGCGTGCCGAGTAGATGGCCTTCCCTTTAATTCCCATATCGAATGGAAGTCACTGACCCCGGCAGCCAAATAACTATTGTTCTGTAAGGCTACAATTTTATTCTTATTGTTACTTTTTAATACTTATCTTTCTATCCAGGTCCTCTCCTATATATAATCCTGTCTTTCATTCAAACCACTGCCTGGTTGTTAGGGTCGTTTGATATACAAACAATGAGCCGTGCAGCTTTTTGGAGACCTTGGTAGAATGTAGTCAAATCAGAATTCATTCTCCAGCTGACATAACTGCTTTAGCTAAGGGAAAGCAACATTCTACCCCCTCTAGTACGTACCAATTCCAGTCAGCAGCAGAATGTTCTGTGCACACAATCAGTATCGAGTTTGATGGACAATATCCGGAGCATCAAGCCCTGGTTTGAGCTTAGTGCCAACCGGTATGGACTCTAAATGGTCCTGATAAAGGTACCGTTGTGCTGTAGATTCTACAGTTTCAGGTTTCTCTTTGCTCTGTGCTGAGCCATATGTTTACTAGAACAATACGGCCCGTCAAAGTGTTTGTTTTCCCTTTAAAATACATGAAATACCAAGTTTTGTTCCGTTCAGCTCAGAGTCATACATTGACTACTTCCAAAATAAAACCTTGGTGGCCGGCGGGATAGTCACATAATTTCAGATGGGGAAAGTGCAAGTTTCTTTGCTTGTACTTTGTATTTTTAAGTATCAAAAATATAATTTCTTGAGGGTCAACCCTATTATGAAAGATGGTGTATGGACCAAGTGGTGTGTTTTATACCCTGGTGTATTACTACATCAAGATGTATGTCAGCCATTTATAATGAAAGCCTGACATCCATGTGATCAAAGTTCTAGGCCACCTAAAATGGTCTAAAAGGTAACCAATAAGATTGTGCCAGATGTTCTTTTAGAAATAAATAGCCACGGCAATAGCGCAATAGCTTATAGTGGGGATCAATAGATGGAGATGAAAGAGGCAATCATTCTAATGTCTGGGAATGTCAGTTGAGTGTTAAGATATCCCTTACACTTAGTTAACCATTAAATCAAAGGGTTCAGGGATAGTCATGTAGCTCTTGTATCCTATGAAGGCATAGGAAGCCCTTGGTAAGTAAAAAAAAAAAAAAAAACGGGCCTGGGGCATTGTACAAATGTAGCATTTAACTCCCCTTGCATGATTATACTATAGGATCTAGCTGGAGTGCAAGTGTAATAAAGGTTTGGACTGCCAGTGCCTTCTCTGCATGTTTTTGGCATGGCAGTAATAGTAGAGAAGGATTGCTATAGCCCTGACTGTGCTATTTTAGTTCTGGGTATTGGTGTTTTGCAAGAATTGGATTCGTAAAGGATGTCAAGGAGGTCTTGCACTGACCCGACTTATCTTGTGCCTTCGTTAAACAGAGTAAATGTGGCACATTTGCAGGAAGGGCTTACCCTGTTGCCTACACGGCTGTAAGGTGCCTAGTCCTTCATGAGGCAGAATGTGACAACAATAGCACAAAATCACTACTCCTAATGGTGTTATATCAAATATTGATCAAAAACCTCTGAGACTCTTCTATCCACCAACTAGGACATTACTTCTTCCTTTTTTCTCTAAAACTCTCACTCACCAGCTAAAAATATTGGGGTTTTTTTTTTTTTGCTTGTAACCTGAAACCCATCTAGTTCAATTGAGGTCAAATTTGCTAAAAGTCCTGATGATGAACTGACCATCAATTGGCACTATAACATCAGTTCCTAAAATAGCTGAATCCGAGGAATCATCCTACACACATATTTCAATTGCAGTGGCTAGCAGCATTTGAGCTTTGCTTTTGTCCTGCCGTCCATCTGTCCTGCCACTGCCAGCAGAAGGCTGGCCAGGTTCTGGCAGGGAATGGGGGGCACGTGGTGAGGAACCTCCTTCTGTAAGGATTGTCCTCTTGAGGGGAGTTGGGTTTTCATGGCGCTGGGGCACTGATGGTAACTTATCTCCTGTTTGCTTGCGTGAACGGTAGGAAGGTCTACGCCTGACTTCAGAAAGCAGCTCATACTTGATATAGAAGAAGACCTCTTTGACCGGGCTCCTCTTTTCTGCCTCCAAAGCCAAGAGACGTTTGAACATTCGTAGAGCATTGTCAGAAAACCGTCGCCACTGAGAGGGGAGACCAGGCAGGCGTCCTTTCTGCCAGTGCACAAATTCCTCAAAGAAGGCATCTCCTGGTG
This sequence comes from Xenopus tropicalis, assembly GCF_000004195.4. Classification (NCBI taxonomy): domain Eukaryota; kingdom Metazoa; phylum Chordata; class Amphibia; order Anura; family Pipidae; genus Xenopus; species Xenopus tropicalis. The sequence goes on from NC_030685.2 coordinate 20,934,674, forward strand.
ATGCTGATTCCCAAGGAAAGTTGCCAGTGAGGACACAAAATATAAGTACTCCAAAAGCCCAAACATCCAAGCTGGTCTCTACTGGGAAACCTTCTGTGCGTCCAGCCTGGCACACTTCCGGAGCAGTGTAAGGGATGGTGCCGCTAACTCTCTTCACGCGACAACCCACTTTACGAGTCATGCCAAAGTCAGCGAGCTTGACCCGACGGCACTCACGGTCAAACAGAAGGACATTCTCAGGTTTAATATCACGGTGCACAAGGCTCTTGCTGTGCATGAAGTCAAGAGCTAGGCCCAGCTGCTGCACACAACGTTTCACCATGTCCTCAGGAAGGCCCACCTGTGACAAGAAGAGAGATTAGTGGGTAGCAGGTTACTATAAACATAGAATCTTATTTTAAGCACAAATTAAAAGCACACCTTTATTTCAAAATACGTGTTTTAGCCTTGAGTTCCAGTTTAAGAGAGAGTATGGAATTAATTAGTCTAAAAATAAGTAAATAACATAGGAATAACCTGGCAGTTCAGGTCAAAATTCTGATATCATTCAGATTAAAGCCCCACTGATTCACTTTGCCTTGTAATTGGCCATAGACTGGCCAATACTGTTCAATTCATCTGACCAGTTGTACCATTGGCTAAACTTACAGATACCATTGGAATAGTCTAAGGTGGCCAGACACTGAAAGATCTACTCGTTTCACAAGGTCACCATGATTGGCCAATGTGCTCCTCTCCCCTTTTTAAACTTTCCCTATCAGCCAGATATAGGTCAGGTAGGCCCGTCGGAGGGCCCCATACATAGGCCGAAAACCGCTGAGATGGTTTGTGTATGGCCACCTTTATGCTGTATGACAACATTTCTATTGTTCCATTCATAGGGTCAACAGTTCTCATCCTATAAATCAGTGATCCCCAACCAGTGGCTCGTGAGGAACATGTTGCTCCCCAACCCCTTGGATGTTGCTGCCAGTGGCCTCAAAGGAGGTTCTCATTTTTTTAATTTCTGGCTTAATGACAAGTTTTGGAGTCATTAAAACCCAGTGTAATTGCCAAACAGAGCCTTCTGTAGACTGTCAGACCACCTAGGGGCTACCAAATAGCCAATTATAGCTCTTATTTGCACCTCCAGGAACTATATCCATGCTTGTGTTGCTCCCCAACTCTTTTTCCATTTGAATGTGTCTCACGGGTATAAAAGGTTGGGGATCCCTGCTTCTAACTCCACCGCACCCCCATTATCTCACTGCACACAAACGTAACACAAGAGAACACATCATTTGGGAACCGTATCTCTTTGAAGAGCTGCTAATAACGAGCAGGCCTGTGAAGCGTAAGCATCTCACCTGCGGGGGGATTATATCAAAGAGGTCCCCAGCAGGGGCATACTCTTGGGCAAACACGTAACATTCCTCTGTCTGGAATAGAACATGGAATGCTCTGATGATGAAAGGGCTGCAGGACAACGCGCTCGTCACGCTGAACTCGCGAAGGAAACTTTTTAGCTTTGTCTTGTTCTTGTTCACGAACTTCAGGGCCATTTTGTTTCCTGCAAATAAAGGTTGAACCATGTATCAGCAGACTTATTTGTAAAAAGTTTTATTCAACTCTCATTCCTGGAACTTCTGCTGTTGCATAAAACTGCTCATATGCTCATATGTAACCCTGCTTCATCAAAATAAACCAATTTTATAAAAAATATACTTTTTTTTTAGCAGTATGTGCTGTTGGGTAATCCTAAATAGAAAATTGCCAGTTTAAGTATAAGGGCTGCCCCTAAACCAAGGGCACACATTCATGGTAGGTCACATGAGCCAATAAATGTTGTCTTTTACTCCCACACTACTTCCTGTTACAGTTACAGCTGCATTACTTCCTGTCAGGTGATCTCTAAAGGAACCCACAGACCATCACAAAATGGTGGCTCAAAGTAAAAGATGTAGAAGGCAATATTTACCCATATATATATATATTCCAGTTTCTTTAATAGGCCACTTAATATGAAATAAACTATCTGTTGGTTAAGTATTCATTCTGGGGGAATAGTGTTTCAGCAGTGGCTCCGCTTGTGATTGCTTATACAGGGATAGCCCAGGAACACCAGGTGAGTCCGGCCAGGGGACCCAAGGCAGTAGGGGCCTGGACACACCAATGGCTCCAAATTGTGGAGTACAAAAGGGGTGGGTTAGGCCATAACTGGACAAGGACTGGAAATTCGTGGTCAAGAGTTCTTATAGGTGAACAATAATTTATTTTTTATTAGAACCCATTCAACTTGTAGTAGGGATGGCCCTGATATCCAAGTAGTATAGGGTCTCATTAGGTCTAATTGTGGCCATGGGAAAGCCAACAGTAGCAGTAAAGGGTGTATGTCCTATCAAAAAAAGAGTTTTAAAGAAAAAGATGTCAATTTTAGGACCTTATTTTAACATCATTTACATCACCACTATCCTGCCACTATAAGGGTGAAGACACACAGAGCTACTAGTAGCAGCTACTTGTCACAGCTACTAAAATAGACAATGCTGATCATTTACTGATAATTGTCTCTACATGTGTTTTAGCAGAGGGAATTCTCAGTATTGTCTATGGCAGGGGATTTTCTGGGGTTTAGTAGCCGCGAAAAAGTAGCTGCTACTAAGTAGCTCCATGTGTCTTCACCCAAAAAAGCCACACTACTTTTATTTTACCTTTATAGACAGTGAGACATAAAGGCATGGTACACTGCACAGGCTTATTTATCGGTTTTCGAGTTTGTGAATTTGAGAGTCCTTTTCTAATTCAAATAATTCACATTTTAAAAAAACTTGCTTATTTACTTGAATATAAAAACCTGAAAATAGGCCTTGACTTTGTCTAGGACAACTCCCATTGACTTCTACGTGAACTCAAAAGCTTTTGAATGCCAAAAATGTTACTTTTGCACTTAATAAATATTGGACATTTCGGTTTTTAAACCATAATTCGAATTTTGGGAGTTTCAGTGCAAAAAAACTCAAATTGTGGAAATTCACCCTCTTAACGTCAGTGGGTTCTGCCATATTGCTAGTAAAGGGGCACAAGTTGCACCATTGTGGATGCAATGAATTCTGGGGAAAGTGCTGTATTATATGTGTGTGTAGAAAACATGTTGATTCACATCCAAAATTTTCATTTAACACTTTGCTTCATAATAAGCCCTAATGGGTCAATGGCATAAGAAAATCTAATTAAGGAGTGATGACACAATCTTGCCCTGGGTTCCGGCTGTGTCTCATCAGCCCACACCTACCTGCCCACTAAGGTGGATCCACTGTTGTGGTCTAATGTACCCAAACCTGTTGGGTTAGGCCTGGGATAATAGCATTGCGTTCTCTCCTTTGTTTGGAAATATATGGTTAGTTACGCCAGCTTTACCACAAATGTTTGTTATCACATAGCACTCCCAGCCACAGCCTGAAACAGGGCATTACTTTATACTTTATACCTTAACCTTATACCTTAAGTCGACTAAAAAATCATTTAAACATTAAATAAACCCAATAGGATTGTTTTGCCCCCAATAAGGGGTAATTATATCTTAGTTGGGATCAAGTACAGGTACTGTTTTATTATTACAGAGAAAAGGGAATCATTTAACCATTAAATAAACCCAATAGGGCTGTTCTGCCCCAATAAGGGGTAATTATATCTTAGTTGGGATCAAGTACAGGTACTGTTTTATTATTACAGAGAAAAGGGAATCATTTAACCATTAAATAAACCCAATAGGGCTGTTCTGCCCCAATAAGGGGTAATTATATCTTAGTTGGGATCAAGTACAGGTACTGTTTTATTATTACAGAGAAAAAGGAATCATTTAACCATTAAATAAACCCAATAGGGCTGTTCTGCCCCCAAAAAGGGGTAATTATATCTTAGTTGGGATCAAGTACAGGTACTGTTTTATTATTACAGAGAAAAGGGAATCATTTAACCATTAAATAAACCCAATAGGGCTGTTCTGCCCCCAAAAAGGGGTAATTATATCTTAGTTGGGATCAAGTACAGGTACTGTTTTATTATTACAGAGAAAAGGGAATCATTTAACCATTAAATAAACCCAATAGGGCTGTTCTGCCCCAATAAGGGGTAATTATATCTTAGTTGGGATCAAGTACAGGTACTGTTTTATTATTACAGAGAAAAAGGAATCATTTAACCATTAAATAAACCCAATAGGACTGTTCTGCCCCCAATAAGGGGTAATTATATCTTAGTTGGGATCAAGTACAGGTACTGTTTTATTATTACAGAGAAAAAGGAATCATTTAACCATTAAATAAACCCAATAGGGCTGTTCTGCCCCCAATAAGGGGTAATTATATCTTAGTTGGGATCAAGTACAGGTACTGTTTTATTATTACAGAGAAAAGGGAATCATTTAACCATTAAATAAACCCAATAGGATTGTTTTGCCCCCAATAAGGTATTTTAGTACAAGGTGCTGTTTTATTATTACCGAGAAAAAGGATATTGTTTTTAAAACATTGAATTATTTGATTAAAATGGAGTCAATGGGAGATGGCCTTCCTATAATTCAGAGCTTTATGGATAATGGGTTTCCAGATAATGGATCCCATACCTATAAAGGCATAGGACCTGTTATCCAGAATGCTCAGGACCAAGAGTATTCCGGATAAGGGGTCTTTCCGTAATTTGGATCTCCATACCTTAAGTCTACTAAAAAAATCAATAAAACATTAATTAAACCCAACAGGATTGTTTTGCCTCCAATAAGGATTAACTATTACTTAGTTGGGTTTCCGGATAAGGGATCCCATACCTGCACTAATTATGGTTTATCTACCATTTATACCCCTTAAGGGCACTAACATTGAAAACTAAAAAGACTTCATATACATTTATAGATTATATTGGTCTCTCCAGCAGCTGCAAATCAAATATTTATTTTCAGCAGCAGTCCAATCACCAATCAGAAAGGCTCTCATCCTATAGGTGTGTGGAGCACCCTGAATACAGTTTGACCCTATCAGCACTTGACTAGTAAGACTAATGTCAGACCAAGCGTTATGGTCAGATTTTAGCCCAAAAATGCAACCTTGAGGGAACTGGTGTGTTGACTGGAGGAGAGCTGACCAATGGAATACTGTTTCGGTGGGACACAGAGGCGTATCAACAGAGGATGCAGTCCCCATGGTTGCGGGGGTCCAGGGGACAGGGGGGCATCATGGCGACGGGAGGGCGCATCAGTGCAGGGGGCCCGGGTAAGTTTGCTAATCTGCACCAGGGCCCTTTGAAGATTTGTTTGCGGGGGGCACAGCATGGGGTAGTTACACCACTGGTGGTACATGTTAGAACCAGCAGTGCAGGGAATAGCAAAGGGCTTTTATTAACTATTACATTCCTAAAAAACTTTAAAATGACCGATAGGGTTGCCTCCCAGCCAGTATTTAACTGGCCTAGCAGGCAAATCCCCAGCGAGGGTCGGTGCCAGGATTACAAGTTTACTGGCAATATATCTGCTGGTACATTTTAAAAGGTATCAACTCTAACAGCCTCTGCCCAATATCACCACCCAACCCGCCCATTCCCCATCCACCCATTTCCCCATCCACCCATTCCCCATCCACCCATTTCCCCATCCACCCATTTCCCCATCCACCCATTCCCCATCCACCCATTCCCCATCCACCCATTTCCCCATCCACCCATTCCCCATCCACCCATTTCCCCATCCACCCATTTCCCCATCCACCCATTTCCCCATCCACCCATTCCCCATCCACCCATTCCCCATCCACCCATTCCCCATCCACCCATTCCCCATCCACCCATTCCCCATCCACCCATTCCCCATCCACCCATTCCCCATCCACCCATTCCCCTGCCTGGCTCATCCATTCCCAGCCCCCAAGTGACGTCAATGCCCCCCCCAACCTAAAGGCCTGTATTAATAGCTTAAAAAGGTGGGAACCCTAACAACTAAAATGGATAGTGGAAAGCTGCATAGAACTACATTTGCTTTAATTATGTGCAAATAAATTGGTTGCCATTCATTGTTCTGTATACTTTACCTGTGCTTTTGTGCGATACCAGTTCCACCCTTCCGTACGCACCAATGGCTCCAAATTGTGGAGTACAAAAGGGGTGGGTTAGGCCATAACTGGACAAGGACAGGCAATTCGTGGTCAAGAGTTCTTATAGGTGAACAATAATTTATTTTTTATTAGAACCCATTCAACTTGTGGTAGGGATGGCCCTGATATCCAAGTAGTATAGGGTCTCATTAGGTCTAATTGTGGCCATGGGAAAGCCAACAGTAGCGGTAAAGGGTGTATGTCCTATCAAAAAGAGTTTTAAAGAAAAAGGTGTCAACCTTAGGACCTTATTGTAACATCATTTACATGACCACTATCCTGCCACTATAAGGGTGAAGACACACGGAGCTACTAGTAGCAGCTACTTGTCACAGCTACTAAAATAGACAGTGCTGATCATTTACTGATAATTGTCTGTGTTTTAGCAGAGGCAACTTCATTTGCCTCAATTATGTGCAAATAAATTGGTTGCCATTCATTGTTCTGTATACTTTACCTGTGCTTTTGTGGGATACCAGTTCCACCCTTCCGTACGTGCCTTTTCCCAGATCCCGAATCAGCTCGTAGTGTTTCTGCACCTCGCTCCCAGACAGGCTGCGGATAGCTAAGGCCTGCATGTCTTCTGTAATCACCGGCACGCCACAACAGCCCAGCTTCCGCGCCGGCTCCTGCTCCACCGACCCAGCACTCATGTTCACACTGCATAAAGGCAGAATAACATTATTATTACATTACATGTTATTATTCATTGAAGCATACAGATGAACTAATATCCCTTGTTTTATATAATAATATGCCACATCTGATAAAATGTTCCAGTTCCCATCGACATGACGAGGCCAGTAATGGGTCAGGCCGGGTCTGCACAGAAAAAAATATACAGTCGAATCTCTTACATTTCCCCGGGTGATCAGGTTTAACATGTTCAGAATTGCAAGAAAATGTAAGTTCAGAGATGAATAAAATGAGGTCTGGGATTTGGGGACTTAAATAAAGGTGTAAATTGAGTCTAAATTGTAAATATGGGAATGCAGATTCATGTGGACTGTGCCATATCTATAAATTACACTTTCTTCAAATATATTTGGCATAAATGGGTAGAAAAGTAAATCAGCACCTTTATAAATACTCCCATACATTTAAAAATTAAATATGTTTCATTTATTTAGGGTTTTTTCCTTTCGAAGAAACACATAGAAAACAATGAGGAAAGAGCTTAATCCCCAATATTAGTATAAATATAGTGCTGGCACCTCCACTATATACAGGAGTATAAATGCAGTGTCAAATTCATGTTTAATGCCCCTAGAACACATAGCAACATAAATGCAACTCAAACATCATGTTTAATGCCCCTAGAACACATACAGTAGCAACAAAAATGCAACTCAAACATCATATTTAATGCCCCTAGAACACATTGCAACATTAAATCAGATCCAACTGTATGTCTAATGCCCACAAAACACAAAGCATTATAAATGCAGACCCAACTTCATGCTTAATACCCCCAGGGCACATAGCAGCATCAATGCAGATCCAGCTTCATGCTTAATACCCCCAGGGCACATAGCAGCATCAATGCAGATCCAGCTTCATGCTTAATACCCCCAGGGCACATAGCAGCATCAATGCAGATCCAGCTTCATGCTTAATACCCCCAGGGCACATAGCAGCATCAATGCAGATTCAACTCTACGTGTAACAGAACACATAGTAGATTTCCAGCTCTATGTTTAACTAAATATTTAGCAGCATAAATGCAGCTCCATCTTCATGTTTAATACCCCAGGACACATAGCAGCATAAATGCAGTGCCAATTGTGTGTTTAATAACCCATGCATTAATGCAAAGTACAAAAGAGAATTCAGTAAATACATTTTTGCCATTATACCTTATACCATATGAGTAATACCTTCACTTTTGTATAATAACATTCTAGGGGACATTTACCTCTGCAAGTACGGTTAGCAATGTGCAATTCTCAGTGGAACTGGCAGTTTTTTTGTTGCAGTCACTGGAGGCAGTTGCACCATCATTTTATATCAGGTAATTGATGATTGGTTGCTACTGGCAACTTCACTAGTGCAGTTTAGCAACTATGCAGCCCTTATGCTTCTATCTTAAGTGTTGTTTCTGTGATGTTCCGACTATATTAAGTGTTGTACAGCCCCATTTCAAGGCAACTATAGGGTTGCCACTTTTTGCCAGGTGGCAACCCCTAACCATATAACCGCTCTCCACACACACAGTGTACATAAAATAGAGTTTATATAGAATTAACTGTATGATTGGCTGTGTGTGGTCAAATAAAATAAAAAGCAATGACTGATCAACGCAACATCAACGTGGAGACGCCTGCATGGTGCAATCTGACCATCCCCATAGTTACCAGTAGCAACCAATCTGCATTTTTTTACAGTCTAACACAAGTTAGAAAATGAAAGCAAAGAACTGATTGGTTGCTATGGTAACCGCACAGTTGCAATTTAATACCTGTGTGAGACCCCTCAATGTTTATGGTGTGTTTAGGGACCGGCAGGCATTGAGACTGGATTGTGGGTGATGCAGTGAAGGATCTGTAGCAGAAGACGGCAAGGAAATATTTTGGGTTAGACTGAAAATGTTACAAGAAAATATAATTAATGGAACTCAGAGCGGCACCTCAGGGGGAGAGGCAGGCAAGCTGCAGGAGAGGGGGCAGCGACAGAAGGTCTGAGGAGGAGAAGAGAATGTAGGAGATGGAATAGGAGGAACCGGGAAATGAGACGGAGGAAGCATGTGGCAGTCACAAATGGATTCCGTCTGCTTCGTGCTGCACCATACAGGCTTCTGTAATTGGCAATTATTATACCCATTCATGTGCCATGTCACCCAGTGCCTTATATCTTACAGCCTTCAGGGCCAGAACTAGGGGCAGGCAGGAGAGGCATAGGGCAGCAGGGGGCCCCAGGGGGGTTCCCACGGGCTCTCGAGCAGCTTGGCCCACTTTCCTGCCCCTTTTTTAATTGAAGACCCATTATTGGGTTGAAACGCGTTGGGCTGCATTTTCTATGTATTTGATAACATTTTCTTTTCTTTTGCAGTTTTTGAGTGTGCAGACACTTTTTTGCTTATGTGATTATTTCTGGAGTTGCTGAATGGGTTTTCTCCAGTGTTCTGCCCCTCGTTCCTGATTTAGGTTCTGGTAAGGTGTGCCCTCTGATATTCTGTATTTCCGGGCCACCCACTGGGGATCTATAGTGAAAAATAAATGTTTTGGGCGAGCTATATTCTAGCCAAAACAACATGGCAGATTGCGTCCATTTTTTGCCCTTAGCCGCTTCATACATGAGCCCTATGTGTACCCCATTACACAGAGATGTAGAAAGTGACTTGCAGGCACTGTTGTGCTGATACATAGCCCTGGCATGTATAGAGTTAACCAGCCATTCCCCACGGTGCTGGTAACGTACAGATTTCTGTCTCTGCTGCGTCGGTGTGCGCTGGCAAACACAGAGTTAATGTGCCAGTCCCTGTTGTGCCTGTGATGTTCCGACTCCGAGTACACACAGTCCTCTTGTCACTGTGTCACCCTGCGGTGGGAGATGGAAAATAATGGTGGCTGAATTTCCTTTCTGGGCTTATTGTCTGCAGCCTCCACCTGCACACACCTCTATATATGCACACCACTATTTATATATATATGTGTGAATATGAGCAGGGTACATAGACTTAATCAGCTTTTTGTATAATAGATCTATATATATGAATACCCACGCAATTACTACATTACATCATGTCTGCACCCACACATTGCTTGCTATGGTACAGGCAGCCCCAAATAGTACACATGTCGGGGTTACTGATGGGGTTTATGATGATGACTCTGACTATAGCCATAACATTCGACTGCACGCAGTAAATAGTGATAACCACCCCTTTGGCCGTGTCTCCTGGGCAAGTGTATGTTTCTAACAGTGGGGAAGGGAGGCAGAAAATAGCACTTAAACTGTGATACATCCCTGTGGAAGTAGCAGTCAGAGTGCAAATAGCCATGGATACATAGAAGCACATCCCTGAAGGAGTCGCTGGCAGAGGGCAGAGTAGCCCCCGGTTCACAAAAAGCAAGTGGCATCCCTGTGGTGCCAGGGAGGAGAGCCTTGAGGAAGAACTAGGGGTAGGCTGAAGAGGCACCTACTTAGGGTGCAATGATGGGAGGCACAAAGCAGGTACCTACTCTGCCTACCCCTACTCTGTGCTCTCTTGCCCCCCACGGCCACTTGACATGACGCCATTGCACATGTTCGTAGGGTGGAGGTGGCGGGCCAGGTTGCCTAGGGCACCCAGTCGGCCAGACCAAAAGATACTTGTGCCCAATGCAAGAATCTCCTGTACCCCTGTCACATGTCCACCGGCTGCTCACAGGCCACAAACATCTCCCCTTGTGCTCTCAACCCAGAACCCCACACACGTCCCCCCAGTCCTTTCCTTCACCCCCTGTTTGCTTAACTGCTCCCACTCTGCCTGTCAGGGACTAGCAAGCTTAGATAGGCAGTGCAGTCAATTGTTTATTTAGAATTATTGCCCCCTAGGCAGCTGTCTCTCCTACCCACCCCTGACAGAGGGGCTAAAGTGTACCAGCGCAGTTACCCCTAGCAACCAGCAGATCCCACGCCTGTCCTAAAAACTGCACACCTCTCTGCACATGTAACAGCGGAACGTACACAAGGTTCCTCCGCAGAAGCAGAATAGCACAGTGTTCCAACACAAAAGGGATATTTTGCGTTCCGCTGCTTGGGGTGCAATAGCGCAGTCTCTGTTCTACATCCAACTGTTATAAAGCAAAATGAATGCAACACAACATTCAGAATTTAGGATATAAAAAGCTAATAACAGCACAGATACATGGCAAAAATATATTAATAGTTCCAGGGGAATGTTCTAGCTGAATGTATGGAAAAAATATGGGGGGGGGGGGGGAAGATTGGTAGCAAATCCTGACATATAAAGAATGTGTGTCATGCTTTCTCCTTTGGAAGTCCTTAAATGGAAATTCCTTCCCGATTTATAATTAGGTTTTATTTTCCCCTTAGGCCTTAAACGCTACTGAACCTTAATTATAACAGCAGGTAGAATAGAAAAAAAGAAAGAACTAAAAGGCAGCAGTATAACTAGAAGTTACTGGCCCCACAGCAAAACCATTTTAGGGCCCTCTTAACTTTGGGAATAGGATATTATTCCTACACACATACTGAATCTGAACATTAGACAGGGCCCACTGGGCCCCTATACCTTCTGCGTGTCCTTCAGGGTGCCCTCAGGGTCTGCTTCGTCTATAGAGACACCCTTCATTCTGTGGCTATGGCACGCTGCATCATTCTGGCTGTTTAGAGGTCATAGTAGTTGCAGTTCTGGGATAGGCACAGGGTCGGGCAACCCCCACACCCTGTCAGGGGCCTCTGACCCCCACTCACCCAATGCCAGCCATTTCTCCTACACATGCTTACTTTAGACCAGCAGTTCTCAACCTGTGGGTCGGGACCCCTTTGGGGGTCGAACGACCCTTTCACAGGGGTCACCCAAGACCATTGGAAAACACAAATTTCCGATGGTCTTAGGAATAATTTTATGGTTGGGGGTCACCACAACATGAGGAACTGTATTAAAGGGTTGAGAACCACTGCTTTAGACCCATGAGGGGCCAGGGACCACAAAGTTTTTCCCAGTGTCCCACTGGCCCAGTCCAACCCTGAGTAAGCAACAAAGCACTCAGAATTGATTCCCATTTATTTGCCTGTGGTCTAAATACAAGTCACTCAGAATTGCTAATTACATGGTTCCTATTGGCTTAGCCTCTAGTGCACCTGCAAGTCCAGGTGACTGCCAATGGAATGAATGGGGAGTGATTCAAGCAGTGATATACCCGCCCAAGGAGCAAAATGGCTGTAATCTCCATGCATCTGTGTGAGAAATAGAATATAATGATAATAAAAAGGCTACATCTGGGACAGGGCAGCCCCAGCAAGGAAGGGGCAAAAGTGTTATCAAGGGCAGTAAGAATGGGGACATGAGCAGCACCACAGAAGGGTGAGAAGGGTGATACAGAGAGTTATATCCATAATTCAATAAAACTGAGAAATGACTTGGCATATGGGCTGACACACTTGTAGGGACAAGCAAGAAGGAGTGATGTTTTGGGAAGTAGTTCAGTGAAACCTTCCAGAAACCTCATTTAAACCAAAGTCAACAGGCAGAGTACATGGGACATGTTCCAGTTTGGGTGGTCACTTCTATTGAGAGTACTATCAGTTTACTGGTTTCAGGTCCCTATCTTCTGAGATTAGTCTTGTGTGGTCAAGCCACCTCTTATGGGAGTCCTTTTGTTGTCTTTTGACAACTTGAATGTGGCTCACTGGTAAAAAGGTTTGGGGACCCCGGCTCTAGGTGTATTGACACCTGCTTCCCGTGCCAGCGTCAGTAGCCTGCTTACTGGTGACAGTACTAAATAGTGGCCTTGTCAGCCTATGCAAGGTGGGTATAATGCTCACGTTTTGTTCTGCATCAACCTTAAACCTTAAGGCTGGGAGAGATAGGGGAAGAATGACTATATGACTATTTTCTCTCTTACAAAATCCTGGAAGCCCAACTTGAAGGTCAATTACAATGAGATTTGGGGCAGAATGCTCAGTTTCACATTTTTTTTGTGTTTCTGGTGTTGTCTACATATGACTGGAACCTTGGTTTGAGCTAATGGAAGCACTGGCCAAATACTTAGTCAAACCCTTGGTGCATGTCCTGGAGAATTCTGGAGCCAACAATGGTGCAATCGGGTTGCTGTTTTTTTTGTACATAATAGCAGTTCAATTACAATGAACCTTCTTATAAATGCCACACTCTCTATGCAAACTAATTTGGCCTACTGTCCAAGCATGGGGTCTGTCTCATGTGACCCTCCTTTTATTTGGAAACACAGACAAAAAGTAAGCTTTGTATTGTGCAAAATTCACTGCAAATTGTCCCCAGCAAGGCCACCACAAACTATAGTTTTATGGTAATATCACAGTTTATGAGTCAGTTTCAGACTCAAAATACCCTAAGTATGACTAAACATGGAGGCTGTAATGACTTGCTGTATCATGTTCTCAGACTGGAATGACAAATACTATATGAAGACACCCCTTCTAATGATTGAAATTGTCTATTTTAGAGATCCCCAACCTTTTTCACTTGCAAGCCACACTCAGATGTAAGAAGTGCCGGTGAGCCATGAAAAAAAGTTCTTTGCAGATAGCAAATAAGGACTGTGATTGGCGATTTGGTCGCCCAGTGTGGACTGCTTAGAGTAAAACCGTGTCTCTGTGCTTCCAAAACCTGCCTCCAAGCCAGAAATGTAATACTGGGCACCAATGTAAGGCCACTGGGAGCAACATGAAAGAGGTTGGGGAGCAACAAGTTGCTCACTAGCCGCTGGTTGGGGATTACTGGTCTATTTAGGCCACAGACATAAATGCTGGTACAGGTTCCACTACATCATACATTGATGTTTCTGATAATCCCATGGTTCTTACTTTGGGACCACAGTTTGGGGACACAGTTAGGGAAAGATCCTTTCCTGTTTCAGTTGGATAATAACCCTATGCAAAAAGTTCTATACAGAATTGAACTACAGAGATGGAAGTGGAGCTTGACTGGCCCTGATCGCAACCCAACTGAGGACCTGTAGGGTGAACTGGAATGCCAATGTGATCCAGGCCTGAACATCAGCGCTCAACCCAATGCTCTAGTGACTGAATCCTACCAATAATGTTTCATCATCTAGTGAAAAGCATTCCCAGAAGATGAGATGTTGATATAGCAGCAAATAAGGGACCATCTTCATATTAATCCCCTTGGATAGGGAATGAGATGTTGGACAGCCAGGTGTCCATGTATTTGTGACCATATAGTGTATCAGTTTAAAAACAAAAGTTGATATTTACATCAGTACTACAGATGGAGCGCACTTTGTTATAACATTAAAAAATAGAATGTACCATGGCACAGTATTCATTTCAATAGAATTAGTGATCCGTTGGGACATGGTGAGCCTCGTTCCTAGATAGCATTGGCTCCATTTGCACTTTGAAAAGAACCGTAGAGCGGAAAGCAAGCAGAAACTAAATACTCCCGAGTCTGGGCATGCCCAGTACAGTTGCCCATTGTGTGCCTAGTGCTGGGCGAGGGGCTTGGCAGCAGCTGGTGAGCCTTGGGTAGGGACCTCTGACATTCTGTCAGTAACACCTGCTTCAAACAGAAAGCAATACTCAATCTCTCTTTGATGATCCGTCTCATATACAGTGATAAATGATTTATTACTTCGGATCCCTTTGCTCACCACTCCCCTACGCCTCCATGTTTGCTTCCAGAACACCGCTTGCCTCTAATGTTGTTTTTTTTTCTTTAAGCTATTATAAGCACCCCCCAAATAAAAGGCAGCGTTATTTTAAGTTAATAAGCCTTGCGTGGGGTTTGGTAATGCTTTTGCTTTGAAGGTTAGGTTTTAATCAGCCTTCGGGAACCCAGCGCTCTGTGTGAGTCATTGTTGGAAGTTTAGTGAAACTGTAGGACTTAACATGAGTAACTGAGACCCAAACTCCATAATACAAAGGCTCATGACTATTAGACTTACAGCGCTCAATAAAGATCAGCTAATGAGCAGCCTCACAGCTTCTACCTTTGCAGCACTGAGATGGGCCTGTCCTCTGGGACTGCAGCCTAATATTTTGGGTTGAAGCAAGTGGCCAGGAACCAAGAGTTTACTTGTTTAACTGACCCAACATACACCATCTGACACGTCCTGCCCAGGTCCAGACTAGGGTTTAGTTTACTGGCCAGTGTTGGGAGAGGGGTGGTGGTGACATTATGGAGCAGGGAGTAGGAGTTCTGGGGGAGGGGAGTGGGCATGTTTGGGGCAGGGGAAAGGCACATTGGGTCTGTGGGGAAGGTACTGAACATAAAGAACAGGTCTTGGAGTGCTTAAAAGTACGTGCTGGAGGAGGGAGAAACTTAGGAAATGGAGGAATTACAATTGTATTGCCGATAAATGTGTAATTCCAACTCTGGCCCTAGCAGGTGATTTACTGGCCGGGTGGCAACTTTAGACTCCAGACTGGGATTCATAAGAGCCCAGACATTTTAAGTATACAGAGGCCCAAACCAAGCCCGGCCTGGCAATTTGTGGATTCTGGAAAATGCCAAAGGGGCCTGTGAGGTGCTCAGAGGGGCTGCAGTAAGATGCCATTGACCAGTGTTCCCCAACCAGTGGCTCGGGGCCAACATGTTGCTCCCCAACCCCTTGGATGTTGCTCTTCCCAAGCTAGGCTGTGGGTATATGTGTATCAGTACTATGCTGTTTAGTAGCCATGCTGCTGATAGACTCGGGTTTAAGGGTCAGAAAGTACTGTTAGTAGTCATTAGTAGTCATTATCGCTGTGTCAGTAGGTTTTAGTGCACACACAGCACTGTTACAAGCAGGACTTGCACCCAGGGCACAGACACAGGCCATTGTCTATATAAATGGACAGACAGAGGGCGGTATGCTGCATGCACGCAATACAGAGCCAGATGCGCAGCAGTGACACAATGCAACATTTGCATGCACGGCACAGATAAACAAACTTGTCTGCACACACAGTACTGATGCAATCTAAGCAATACCAACGTGCACAGCATAAATACTTGCAATGTCCGAGGAAACATCACATATACAGAAAGGATTGCTACTGTTAATATGTGCATGCAGAATATGCAGGCACCCAAGCAGCAACCCTCGCGCAGGCAGTGTTATTGGTGCAGGAAATGCACATACAGGGACATATTTATCAATGGTACGATTTTACTCCCAAAGAGCTTTGTCACCCATGTGGGATAGAGAGCGATAAATGGGTTACAGTGAAACCTGCAGGTTGGGTGGTGGGTCAAACTTTAAGCAGGGGCTCTCCCTTTTGGTCATGTAATAGTGCTGCCCCCCTACCCTATGGTGGCTGATCCCACCTATATTGAAGTCATCAAAGGGGAGATGGGTCCTGTTTAAGTCATAAAGTGGAATTGGACTTTGGACTGGGCTAAGAGCAGGTTGGGGGTTAGGATAAAGTCTGGGGTGGGGTATGAGATCTCAGGGCTTGGATAGGTGAAGATCCATGGGCGGGGTGGTGCCATCAGGGACAGGGCGATGATGTGACAATCTGCGATTGGCTGATTGCTGCAACACTAACTTCAAGCCCTACTGAAAACCAGCTGTCCGGGTGAAAACCAGAGAGGTGGAAACCCTAGGTTTGGGCTGAAAGGTTATTGACCCGTTCCTTACTAATGTGGGACACCAGAGGAATGCCTTTACAGCCATGAATACAGTTGAAGGCATTTATAAAAGGTGTCAACCCTACGAGTTCTTTTCCTCATTGGGCCACTGAGCGGAAGTCAGTAATTGGGTATGTGGGGGAAGTGATGCAACACGCCAAATGATGTCACTAATGTTAACTGAACACGTGCAGCTCACGGCTGGGGGAATTTAAATTGCATCAGGAACAGGACACTCCTAATATCTTTGGGAGGTTTGACACCTCTGCATTATATGAAGGTGTAAGGCACTGTTATTGATAAATAAAATAATTATAAACCCCAATAAACATTTTCTGGAATTATGCCCCTTGCCCCTCCACTTTCTGAAATGGATTGTTACTTATTATAGGGCCCAACTGGAAAGACATTTTGCACTTTGCGCCATGCCTTCCTGCATTTGGCAGCTCTGTATTCTACTCTATCCACCAGCGTGAGGTTTTATATTTATATATATATATACTGTATATGCACAGTATTCCCATCATCTGCAAACAACATATGTAAGAACGTTATCAATACAGGAGATGCTATATGTGCACACACCATAGATACCATATATACACAGGCTATGCATGTCAATACAATATAAAGATTGTCTGTATACAACATAGATATACAGGGCATGAATACACAGCACAAATACAGTAAGTGCCTGCACACAAAGCACATATGCAGACAATCTCTAAGCATGTAGCACAGATGGTAGGAGCTGTCTATTACTATAAGCCAAGATAAGTACAGGACAATACGTAAGAACATACAGTAAGACTGCAGTCTATGCATACACGGCACACACACAGGGTAATATTCTGTATGCATGCCAGTCACATACATTAGTAGGAAGGCCTTTGCCAATAAATACAGAGCAATTTTCTATGCACAGAGCATATGTAAGCATTAGTATATTGTATGTACATATACACACACTGTTAAACAGTTAAAAAATCCAGATTTGGATCATTATCACCCTAATGAATTTGTCATTTCTGCACACATCAGTGATAAATAGCAGTATAACCTACTGCATGCACATCCCTGGTCTTATACAGTAGGTGCACTTGTGTCTCCTAAAAGGTTCAGTTGTCTATTGTTGTATGTTGTATGAATATCATACTGAGAATTACAATGACATATTTTTCTTATAGATGGACATGTAAATAGAATATATTCCTATATAGAATAATGTAATGTATACTTACACAATAGGATCTAATTACAGTTATGCCTGGTCAGTGGCACAGCCTGCAGTCAAGCAGCCCTCCTATCTCTCCCATTCACCTATAGCCACACCTCAATGAACACCTAGCAACAGAGAGGGCCCCACACCTGCACAGATGGGGCGCAGAATACATGCCTCTCCCGTGGGCAGTTCTGCAGTGACAGCTGGAGAAACCTCCACGGACTCAGGTTACACCTGAACAACAGGCTGAAAGGAGATCACTGGGACTTTATTATTAAAGAACCCTCCCGTGTGTATGTAGAACACATACCGGATTAGCTATGGATTCAGATATGCTTTTCTTTGTCTATAATCAAGATTATAGCTGCATGGCTACAAATGTTATTTCTTTGCATAAGCAGGTAAAGGGACACACCATATAGGCTAGTGCATGGGAGAGCAAATAGAGCAGGGTATGTCCAAACTTAGTGAACTACAGCTCCCAGCATGCCTCAAGAGATTGTGGTTGAGAAGATATATTGGGAGATGTAGTTTATTAACACTGTAGTATCCTTGGTTGGACAACTCTGAGCTAAATTCTAAAGTATAGCTGGCCAAACACAAAATAAGTATGACTGGGTGACCAATAGTATAGACCTTTGGCTTACTTAGAAACGAAATTGGTGGTCAAATGGACCAGAAGTTCAACTCTGGCCAGCAGGGTAGTCCTAGTGGGTTGAGGGTCCCAGGGCAGGCTATCCAATGCAGGGCCCGAATATGGATGGAGGAGTCAATAAGCCAGCAATTCTGTAATCGGCACAGGATCCCTGACTGTTCTCAAGTGAAGGGCTAAGGGTAGCACCAACTTGCCAACTGCTAAGGATGGCTCTGCCCAGGGGTCAACAACTGCCCAACATGCAATGCCCACACCAATAAGTCATGGACTAATGTAGCCCCAGGCTGATGGGATTTCCACTTCATTTCCAGTTCCAGTTGAGCCCTTATCAGAGAGGCAAATCTGTAAAGACTGGTGTATTGCATGGGGGGCACCTTCAGTTCTCACTCACAGAATATTCCCAATACATTTCACTGCCCAGTGGACCACCTTACATAGCCACATAGTCACCTTACATAGTCACATAGTCACCTTACATAGTCACATAGTCACCTTACATAGTCACATAGTCACCTTACATAGCCACATAGTCACCTTACATAGCCACATAGTCACCTTACATAGTCACATAGTCACCTTACATAGTCACATAGTCACCTTACATAGTCACATAGTCACCTTACATAGTCACATAGTCACCTTACATAGCCACATAGTCACCTTACATAGCCACATAGTCACCTTACATAGCCACATCCTTGGTGCTTTATATACAACAGTGAAGAGCCAGCCTGTGACTCCCCAGCAACTTCACAACTGTAACTCCCCGCATCCTTCTTCCCATAGTAGGGACTGTGTAGCATTACAAGGAGGGCCATACATTTGCTGTTTCTGTTGCACAATATCCAAGCTATAGTTACCAAGGGTGGTTCATCTGCTTAGATACAAATACCTACTGTGAGACACAGATAAGGGCTAATAACATGTGCAGAGCATTGACTGCTGTGATCCTCAGAAAAAAAGCCCTCAAGTGTTGGCAACCTCTTCCCATTTCTATTAATAGGAAATGTTCTGCCTATAGCAGACGTTAGGCTATCTCTGCCTAACTTGGCCTCTGTCACTTTCTCTTCTCTGGTTCTGGCTTTTAAAAAAGAGTAGCCCTAGGGCCAACGATCGAAAAAAACGGCCATTGGTTCCCCAATCCAACAGAAAAATTAAACCTGGCCGATCGAGATCTGGGCAATTTCAGGGCAGATGTTAGTCGGATAGGCCTGTCGGGGTGCCCATACACGGGCAGATAAGCTGCTAAATCAGTCTAAAGGAACCGTGTATGGCCACCTTTACTGTATGCAACCAACCCATCCATCTTACGTCCCAGCCAGCAAAGGTGGCAACCCCAAGTGCAGAGAACATACCCAGACAGATAGATAAAATGTAAAGCCACTGAAAAATGTTCATTCATTTTGTATACTAGAAATATGCTAAAACACAGTTCCATTTGCAAAATACAGTTTTTAGGCTATGATCCCCTTCTGGCCACTGATTTTCTCATTGACAAGACTGCAGAATTCAAAATACTTTGTAAATGTGCTCCCCATCTGTGGGGCCCCCCATTAGCGCTCAAGACAGCTTAAGGCAGAGATTTTCGGCCTTACTGGGTACAAGTTCTCCTTGGCAGTTTAGGCCCCACTAAACTCAACAAGGTTACAGAGACCTACAAATATTACTATACACTTACACTAATAGTAGCATTCACTCCAAACCTCACTCTGCTTTGCCCCTATTCTCTGCTAGGGCTGAGCGCCTCTGGCCTAAGGGCACATACACAGATTTGTATCCCGGGTTGAATACCCAGCATGCCCAGGGGGCATATTATAATAACAACCAGATGGTGCAGCTTGTGCAAATGCAGGTCAGTACAGGTATGTAGCTCTGTGTTTCCGATCCAGGTAATGGAGGTGACGCTACGTAGTACTGAATATACTGCTTGTGTTTACCCCATGTTAACTGCACAAAGCTTAGATGTCTGCATATCCATATCCAGGCCCGGACTGGCAATCTGTGGGTTCTGGCAAATGCCAGAGGGGCTGCTGTAAGGTGCCATAGACAGTCACTATTTATTGGGCTGGTGGGGGGCTGTTTGGGCCTCTGTGCTTTGAAATGCCAGGGCCTATTTTGTATCTGAGCCCAGGCCTGCTCCATATATATTAGATAGGTAACATTGATTCCCATTGTATCTTTCGTAGCTGCCATTACTTCTATTGCAACTCTCTCCTGTTCCAGCTCTTCTTTTCCAACTAGGGATGCATTTAGTGTTTGTCTTTATCCAAGGCCTTTGGTCTTAGACCAAATGCAAAAATTTTCATCATGAAATCTGAGCAAAACCCCCAAATATTTGCCTAATCTGGAAAAATTGTTACATCCGTAGGGTTTAGATTCAGTTGAGCATTAAAGATTCAGCCAGAGCCTGGGATTTGGCAGCATCCCTAAGCAAACCCTAAATTCAGCTTATCCCTAGTTACAAGTTGAGTTTGTGCTGATGGAACAGGGAAGGGGCTGCTTAATACTCAGCACGTAGCAACCGTCAGACGCATTTTAAGCTGTGGCTCCAGCCGCTGTCAATGCTCTCCCAGCTCCCCGCAGCGGATTTGGGCTGCAACTGGCACCGGCAATTGAAAAAGAGACATAAATCTATCACGTTTAGTCTATTATGAGCCCATCTGCCTGTTGTGGGAGCCCAAAGGCACCAGGTGTATTCTCACACAGATGCGCCTCTCAGGGCGCCGGCATAAAACCCTGTTCTATTGTCACCAGAGCTGGTGTAAAATATCAACCTTGAGGAGTCAGACTGATTGTGTAGAGCGATCCCTGCAATGCTTCTATTGTACACACACTGACGGCATGTTATATGAGCTAGCCAGTACCCACAGGGCATCGGCCCTGGTTTTGCTTATATGGGAATATATAGAATATATTCCCTTACAGAGTATTTTCAAAATGCTTCCTCCTGTATTTGTCTAGAAATATATACAGCAGTGCTGTCCAGTCAAGCCTATGGAGTCTATGAGTCTATGAGGGGGGCCATAAAAATCCTTTGTAGGACCACATCCGGCCCGCGGGCCTCCACTTGGACAGCCCTGATATACAATATATATGAACATATACAGTAACTGGGGCTCCATTTCTCTCACTCTGGCCTATACACAACTGAAGTTGGAGGTGGCAGGGTAACAAGGGTTAAAAAATAGAGGGGAGCATTCTGAAAGTTACAATTGCATGGATTTATGTAATTAAAACATAACAATTGTCAAGCAACATATGTCCTTTGTACTTTTATTTACATTCACCCTTTACATGCAGGGCAAATGCCCCTGTCCCTAAAGCAGCCCTGTGGGGTAGGATTCTGCGAAAATGAATTGTGAATAATTATAATAGGAAGATGTTGTTGTCCATCTCTTTATAGTCTGCTCTAATCCATTGTAGCCAAGTAAATAAAAAAATAATTGTATATATAATATATCTGATATATGTCAAAGTAATTAAGCAGACTGATTAGGCCCCGGGGTAGAGTCCCTCTCCCAGACACACACAAAGCTGCACAGTGCCGTCGGTGTGCGTCTAACCCCAACCATTCACAATGCCGCAGAGTAGCTCTATTCACACACACACACGGCCCAAGCTGTAGGTGCCATTCATAGCCCCGACAGTGCAGCCCTGTATGTATGTCAGACACACACAAAACCTGCCTTCAGGACACAGATACAAAGCAGTGTTATGTAGGGAGCGACGTGGCTGCTAGGCAGAGTCTGTGTGTACAGAACTGAAATGGTTAATTACACACAGGCACAAAAATCCATAGAATTTCCAGGATACCGTGCCGGAGTCTGGGTTGCTAGTGTGTGTGTCTCTATTCTAAGGGAAATGACTGAAGGGGTTAATGTGGTGTTGCTCAGCAAAGTCTTATTGAGTATCTAGGGGGGCTGCTGGCACTGAGCTGTAGCAACGCTCCCAAAGGGGGCAAATCCTGCAGGGCTCTGGCAAGGACAGAGTCCATATCCCAGAGTAAGCACATCCCTCTCATGGAGAGGTTAATGGAGTAATGACCTGCATTTCAGTGGCTGGGAAGATAGATGTTCTCCAGGTCACTGGCAGAAGGGGGGGTATAAATGGACATTCTGCATGTTTGGCCAAGTCAGGGTTAATGGTGAGACACACTGTGCGTCTGTCAAAGAACAGGTTAACAAAATGGGACCCTAGATCGCCAGTATTTCTTGCAGGGTCTGCGGGTGTTAGTATTGAAAGTATTAATGCCTCTGGTACAGAAAGTGCAAAGGGAGAGTCTGTAAGGTTCTGTTGTGCCTTACCTGGAATTGGTGGTGCTCAGATCCAGGGTAATAGAGTCCTCCTCACCCCTCCTCTCTCATCCCGTGTGTGCCAGTCCTGTAGGATTGCCAGTGCTTCAGCACATCAGATGCATGTCAGTGGTGCCCTCCTCTCCATAGGCTGGGCCTTCCCACCCTGTGCCCTAACCTGTCCTCCAGCAGCAGAAACAGCCCCTGGTCCTCCCTAGTAACAGCCAGCGGCTTTATTGTCCCCGGCAGGGAGGCCAGCCTCTAGCAGCCCCTGTGTGATTTACTGTGCCAGCCTCTCTCTTTTCTAAATGTCCTTTTGTCTCCTTGTTCTTGCACTTTATCTCTCCGTTCCTTTCCTCTCACTATCTGTCCTTCCCAGCTCTGCACCTTGCTGTTCCTCCTTTCTTTCTGCCTATAATCTCCCTCTGTACACTCTGCCTTTCTCTTCCAATCTGTTCTCTCTCCTGTGCAATCTCCCTCCCCTCCAGCTCTCCCCCTCTGCCTGTCCTCTTGTGCTTTCTCTATCTCTCCCTCCCCAAGCCTTTTCTCCTTCTAGCCTCTCTCATGCGTTCCCTCTGCCTGTCCTCTCCTGCCTTACCCTTATGTGTCTCTGTTTCTATTCTCTCTCCCCCTTTGTCTCTCTATTACTATGTGTGCCCGGCTTGGCTCTCTCTATTCCGTCTCCTCCTTATTCCCAGTCTCTGTGTTGCCTTAACTTCTTCCTGGGTGTCTCTGTTGCTAAGCCCTTTTATCACTCTGCTCCTTTAGCAATTTCTATTTTTTCTTTTTTAGATGATACCTGTTTTTCTATTATCTGTCCCCTCTCGTTTTATCTCAGTGTGTTGGGGTGCCCCCAATTGTCTTATCTCCCAGTGTCTCTGTGTCTCCCTTCTCTTGTGTGTCTGTCTGTACTCTCTTGCTGTCTGTCCCACTGTGATATCCCTGTGTATATCTGTCTGTCCGCTCCTGTGTTCTCCTGTGTGCCTCTGTATGTACCATGAGTGATATCTCTGTGTATCTTTGTCTGTCACTTCTTGAGCTATCCTCTGCCCCACTATCTGTTATCCCTGTACCTCATTGTCTCTTTCCCTGTGTTATCCCTGTACCTCACTGTCTCTCCCCCCAGTGTTATCCCTGCATGTAATTCTGTCCTCTCTTGCTTAGTTGCTGTGTGTCTGTCTTTTGGCTGATCTATGTCTCCCTCTGCCTGATTTGCCTTGTGTTGCCCTGACTCCGTTGTCTCTATCGTCCCTTATATTCCCCTGGGTGTCTCTCTGCCTCCATGTGTAAATGTGCCTTTCTCTGCCAATTTTCTTTATTTATTTCCCCTTCATTCCATCCCTCTTCCCTCCGTGTTCCTCTGGGACTCTCCTCCCAACATGTTTATCCTTTGCCTGTCCCTTTTTGCCTTCCCATATCCATTTCCCTTTCACTATCTCTCTGTCCCTGTCCTCTTATAACCCTGTCTATCTTCTGTCTTTCTCTATATCTGCTTTGATTTATCTTTTTCCCCTTTATTAGATCTTCCGCTCTCAGACCCTACACCAAGTCCAGCACTCTTCTCTCTATTAATATGAGCTCTCTAACTGATATTCCCACACCTCTGGTTTCATAGGAACAGCATTTGTTCCATTGCACGACTCAATAAATAATCTGATGTTGTAGAACTACAGCTCCCAATGACCCACCCATATGTGCTAGTTATGGGATTGTGCAACATGCAGTTCTGTAACAAAAAGCCTGCATATCATTGCTATGCCTTTTCTTTTACTATCATATTTTGTTCCCCCCTTCTCTGTACCAATTAATACAACTTATAGCCAAGTCAGATGTCCCCATATAGATTTACTCTATATTACATTATTATCCTTTCCAAATCAGCTTTACAGTCCCCCACCGCTTCCCCTTGTCATGTTCTGCTTGCAGTCATGTGCTCCACAACAGCTGGGTCCTAAAGGCCGCTCCTTGGTTTCTAGGTCAGCTGTGCTAGGGAGGAATTTGGGGAGAGCAGGTGCCCCGGTCTCATTTCAGTGCACTCAGCAACACCAGGGGTCTGCCCAGGACTGGTGCAGGGCGTGTGAATAGCACATTTTGGAACATATCCTAATGTATCATCTCTAGATGTAGATGTACCCATTAATGCCCAATTCTTATGAAATATGCATATTGCGGATTGACACCGGCTCCTATGCAGTCCTGCAGAATACTCCTTATATCCCACCTTCACTCACAGTCTGGCCAATAATCTTCCAATAAACTGCTCCTTGTATAGTGCAAATTGTACCTGCCTAACAGTCATAGCTCCAAATGGCTCATATCCTTAGATTGTAAGCTCTTGTGAGCAGGTCCTTTTGATCCCATTCTTATTCTGTAGCTCGTTTGTTAAACTATAAATAAGTGATGACAATGCTGATGATGGCCACAGACAAAGCCAAACAGTTTCCGGTACAAATAAGCAGCCTTGATAAATGTATAGTGTAAATAACACTAGAATATAGTACAATTGATTATAAATGGATTACAATATATAACACAAAGGGATGTGCAGTCCTTTATAGTATCAAAAACAGGCATTTGCCATGGCAGTATAAAGCTCTTAATATAGCAGTTACCCTTTGAACTGCCTTAATGAATATTTTCCCAAAAATCTCGCTAGCAGCGCCCAGTCACTTCCGCTGGCTGCCCTCCCGGGCTGTTAAGCAGAGCAGGTGGCATTGCAGGACGCCAGCCAATCCTATATTGTGGGTGGGCAGCCCAACTATGTTGTGCCTCAGCTGCCAGCAGCTCATTGGATTGAATAGAATTGCAGTATATCTTTTTCCTGTGTGAGGGCAAAGCTGCATACAGCTTAATAGGCACATTACCAAATGGCACCCAGGTCAGGTACAGTAAGTGTGTTCATGGCAACCAGAGCACCGCAGGTAGACCTGGGACTACAATAAGCTTATAGCACTTTAGGGTGCATTTTTTTTTCCCACAATGCACTGTTCCCTCTCTTGATGCAGTTGCACTGTGCCTACCCTAGCTGCATACAATTTGGCAAAATGGACACAACTAGGGTTGCCACCTGGCCGGTATTTTACCGTCCATTTTACATCATCATTCCACCCATTTTATATCATCGCCCCTTCCTTTTGTACCACCCGCCAGTAAGAGCTCTCTTAAAAAGTGGCAACCCTAGATGCAACTGTGTGTGCAATTCATGGCAAATCTGCAGCTGTTGCACTGAATAAGACTGCCTGGCATCATTTCCGCCATTCACTGGTGTCATCTATGGGGATTTGTGTGCAAACAGGGTCGGACTGGAGGGTGCAGGGCTCACCGTGGCTCCCACCCCAGGGGCCCTGCATGTGCCCCTGCTGACCGCGTCCCCTAACCCCTTGCAGGGTCCCACAGGGTCCCAGCCGGGGCCAACAGGGATTTTTACCAGTGTCCCAGCGGCCCAGTCCTGTGTGCAAATGACATCTGCGCCCAATTCTTTAGGCATCTGTTGACGTAGGGTGCCGAGGGAACCCTGGAGCTACTGCCTGGTCAGGAGGTGGATGCAGTTCCGGGGTTCCCCTGCCTCAGCAGCACCCGATTCAGAATAGAAGGCAAGAAGGACTGAGCGGTTTCAAGCAAACCACAAGCTGGTTGCTGCATTTTGGACATAAATAAGCCCTTTTGTGTCTATGTGGCTCTGTATGTGGATCTTTCTTGCAGGTCAGGGTCAAATGTTCCACACACATCCTGTTGTGCCACAAGCACAACAGGCTTGTGGGTTTGTGGCACAACAGGATGTGTGCAGAATATCTGCCCCCAACCTGCAAGAAACAGCAGACAGAGCCACAACACAAGTGCAGAGTATTTCATTTTTTGTATTTCAATTATTGTTACTATTATACAACTAAATATTGCACCACTTCTGCTTATGGGGAATGGTCTCTCCCAGTAGAGTTAAAGAGAGAACACACCAGTATTTTGAACCCCTGAAAATCCACACCTACCATGTACCATCACAACCCGCCACACAAGTAGCCACACTAACCAGTGGGACCAATAAAAGGGCAACCATATGGGGGTTTTAACCTCGAAAGCAAGAAAGTTGCAGGTAAAACTTAGTCCCTTTGCTAAATGTATATTGAAGCAGTAGAATTCTTAATGAATCAGTGTGGGACTGGCCAGAAGGGATGGCTTTGGCGCAGTTGGCCAGCTTGTATATACAGCAATGTATGGACAAACAATCCCTGTTTTGTTTAAAGGGAAGGGCATGTCTTAGTAGCTGAATGCACAGAATGGCTTAATGTCTTTTATATATTGATAATGGGGGTGTGCACAGGATCTCATGTTGTTGTTTATATGTATTTTGTGGTCACAGCCTCATTGCACCCCAGCCTAATGGTTTACAATTTAGTGGTTGAGCACAACTTTCCCTTTTTTTGCTATATTATACACTAACCAGTGCCACAGTAACTGCAGCCCATGAGGGAAGACAATCATTATATACAATCTATTCCAAAATGTGTCCTTTTATTATAGTTATTACTGATGCACGTTGAATCTCTCTCGATGCCGGAATGAAGCCCAAGCCTTGTGGAGTCCAAGTTGGCTGATGCGAGTGCTACTTTAATATGTAGGTAGGTGTTTGCCCAGGATTATGTGGCGATGGTGATACTGGATATTATAAGAACCCGATGGACATATTAGTACTATGCATTCTCTTTCACCACTTGGGTGGAAGGCTTCTTCCATAACACTTCATAGTGTGCACCATATCTTATATGACCTAAAGTCATGATAAACACAAATGCAGATGTGTTTTATAAAGAATTCTTTAAATTAGATGTCAAACCATCCTATAGGCAGAACATTTGTCACTGGCATCAAACAAAAACCCACGTAAATCGGCAGTAGGCACAATAGATACACAAAGTGTGGCACAGCCAGCGCCTCCCTAGCTAAACAACTTACAGTGGCTCCTCAGCGGTACGCAAACAAACTCCATAGCCCTAAACACACAGATCTATTTGCAGTTCACTGGGAAACGCTATATATAACATCGCTGAAGACCCAATGAATAACAGTCACCGCAAACACGCAGAGCAACCTTGACAAAATCACTGCAGACCAAAGGCCTTGCTAAACAAACCTATTAACCCTGCAGAAATTGGAAGCCTAATTAAGGAATGCTAAAGAATAAGGCACCAAGCCCAGGTGGCTGCACAGCTGTCACTCATACCAGCACTTACCCACCTGCTCACGGCTATTTTTACCAGCTTTATAGAAGCGTTTGACTCCCCCTAAGGAAATGCTTGGGTCAGTAGAGGCTCACCAAAGGCCATGAGAGCACCCAACCAACTGCATAAGCCAATGGCTAATATCAACCTTCAAATGCAACTTATAGTACATCCTACCTACATAGTACATCTACCCTTATCATCTCTAATCAGGTGGAGGTCACCTGATGTAGAAAAGTGCCTTATAAATGTCTGAAATATATATTTTTTACATATGGCTGAAATCTGACACTAAGGGGCACATTTACTAATCCACGAATCCGAATCACGAATGGGAAAAAAATCGTATTGGAAACGAAAATTTCGGAAGATTGCAAATATCACGAAAATGCTTACGAAAAAATCGTATTAGTCACGATAATAACGTATTGGCGATCCGAAAGTCACGAAATTTTCGTACCAAACAACCGTCCGAAAAAGTCGTGCGCCGTACGAAAAAGTCGTGCGGACGCCCGAAAAAATCGGCGAAAATACGCTCGAGCATTCGTGCTTTTGTAAATGTACCCCTAAAAGTGGCCCTATAAGAGCTGATAAAATATTTAGACAGACTGAGTCAACAGCTTATTGGCCTATGCATGGGGCCCTCCCATAATCGTTCCGATATCTTTGGACAGGTTTATTTTCCTGTCGGATCGAGGACTGGATCTGTTGATGGGGTCCTTTATCCAACAGCATGAACCAATAACACCTGCCTCAAGGTGGCCATATCAGGGAATGATCTGCTTGTTTGGAGTGGAAAGAGTGGATCTTTCAATGTATGGCCACCTTTAAGGCTTTTTTAGTATCTGTGCGCTCTAACAACAAACAGATAAAAACAATGGTATAGAGGTTGAGCGATTTGGAGCGATTTGGAGCGATAAGCCATTTGAAGTAGTATCGTCGGTTTAGGTACTGGCGATTTATATTCTTCTAGAGACAAAACGAGCAACTTGTTGCTGGAACCCGCTTTTAAAAAATCGCAGCATCTAAATCTCCCTGTGGGACATTAGCCTAAGGTGAGAGAATGCTGGCAAACAGAATATCTGGCAGCACTGGAAGATGTAGATCCCTTGCTCAGAATACCTACAAAATAATTGAATTTGGGGTCTCAGCCTTTGGAAATGCCTAGTTCTTTGTTTATAGGTGGTGCTAAAGTGACTACAGGATTTGCACTAGAGGTGGTGGCTGCAGATATAAGAACATATGGAGATACGGTATCTGCAGGACATAAAGGTGAGATTACTATAAAGGTGTGACCTTTATGTCCATCTCTGCCCCTGGATATATTCTTCAAAAATACAGGAACTGTAAGTACAATATCAGTGTGGGATCACTGTAAGATAAGCAAAAACGTTATTTCTTAGTTGCAGTGCTATTGCACATTGCCTCGATAAAACATTAATTCTGGTACGTTACACGGTGTTCCTCTTCGGTGACCCACTGGGTGGGGGGACACCGGGGAAAAGCTAATCAGGGTGAGCAAGTTCAGGTTAGCAATCAAGGATATCCCTCAGGATAATCAGCAAAGCAAGAACCCTCTCAGGGCTACATTGTTCGGGCAGTGGTGTCTGGTGATTTCATCATCCTGTGATTTGGTACTGAATTTGGAATGTGCCTGAAGAGATTCATGTCAGTTCATTTCTTGAAAGCAACCAAACACCTATTTTCTTTTGTTCTTGCTAACTCCAAAAAGGGCAGAAGAAAAAGGGACACACGTCCTAAGTGCCGGAGATTTTTAGTAGAAGGCTATTGGTGTTATTTACAACAGTCCCAAGCTGATAGTTGTGCCAAGTTTCTTTTTTTACTCTGACATTTCTGACCCCACTGAGAGCAAATCAATCAATTTAAACTATTTGGGCCCTGCACACTGACATTCAGTGGTGGCTTCCCTTTCCTCACTGCTTGTCACAGTCTTACAAGATGAGACAATGACATCCCCATGTTACTAGGTATCTATCTCTTATGCCTACCCCTAGTTGGGTTGGGGCCCTGGAAGGGAAAGATGGGGGCCTAACAGGCATACAGCAATAAAGGTGGCCATACACGTAGCAATTCCGATGTTTCGTTTCCACCCTCCACTGACGTTCAGGGCTGAACCATCAGATATGGAGGTAGAAACAATAGAAATTCTACCTCCAACTGGCAATTCAGTCCTGAACGTAGATTTAGCTTGAACGCCTTCAATGGCGCCTGATCAAAATCTTTTCATCTGGCCGATCGACAAGTTGACCGATATCCGCAGCCTTATGCAATATTGGTTGCTCTTTGAGCCGCCATACACACACCGAATATCATACGTACGTTTCATGCTTAAGAGAAGCAAGCACTTTCTCAGGTTTAGGTGCCAATTAAAGGCAGCTTGGGCTCCACTGCAACTTGTCCTGGCACTGCCCACAGCCCCCTGGAGAAGAGCAGAAAATTCTTGGGACCACAGAGTGGTAGCACTATGTTATGAAATGCATGAGGTTGATAGTGTGTTGCAAAATCCTTGGTGGCCTGACTGTACCATGAAATGTTGGGGGCCAATGGAACAAGGAAGAGGTGAACAGCCAGCTTTACAGCAGCAGTCAGCAAGAGAGAGGGAGAAGCAGGCTCCATATATACCCCCAACACTGGAGCCCCCCATGGCCCGTCAATAAGCAACCCAGTCTAAAACGCCCCACCAAAATGGTCCAAACTGGGCCCTGCAGTTTTTAAAGACAGGCCTTTCATCATAGTAATAATGTGGTGAGACATGTTCTGTGCATACGTACGTGGGCTTCTAATGTGTTGAGGGTCAAACATTTAAACACTATAACACATAATTAAGCAAATGCTGCTAATTACCCCTTGCAACTACCAACAGCCACAGTGCTGCTCTCTTCTTCGCCTCTAGGTCTGAGATGATGTATCGTGAGTTCCCCCAATAAGTGGGCAGTGGTCAAAGCAAAATGGGGAGATGCGGATATGTTCATTCTGTAGCACCCACACCTGACAACTGCTAATGTAAGTACCACTTATTACTACACAGACAGGAGCTGCAAAGGGTTCTTGGTTGTTGCAATGTAAGTGATAATTTCTCCTTGATGTGTTAAAGGCATTCGCACTTCTAAATATAATTCTTACTCTTTATAATCCATTACTAGCTCAGTATCCGGAGAATTAAAATTAGCAGTCAGGTAATCGAAAGGGTGATAATATTTACTGGAATGTATTTATTTTTGTTAGAATGTATACATTCAGAAAATATATGGTTTTCTAGGGTCTCCGTACAGTTAGGGGGTCTTATGGTACACTATATGCTTATATTGCAGCAGCCAGGGCGTCCGACGTGAAAATTCATATGCACCATTTTCATTTGGGTGCCTCTGTAGGTCACATAGATTAGTAAATCTATACATACTGGGCAAGTATAATAAATAACAAAATAGGAATGGCAATGGTGTGTGTGGGGGGATCATGTTGCACAGCAGCAGTTCCTTCATCATGCGATGTACGACATTCCCTTATAAACATTGCTGCAGGGCACTACATACTGGGAGAGCAGGACGTGTAGCTCCATAGCAGTATATAGGAGCTATTAGTAATGTACAGTATATGGTTTAAGGCACATACACTTACACTGATTTCCCTATTCCCTCTGATAAACGCTGACTGCATTGTTGGGTGATACATTAATGGGCGCTATAATGAAAAAGACCTTGAACGCACTGGTTTCAATTAGGTTTTAACAAGTACTGGATATGAATAACTTGTGTCAGTGCAATGAAATCATTTTACTCCTTGTTGGTGGTTGATATTGCCCATAGATATCTCTATACATGACACCTACAAGCCGTATGCTATTTGCTCACCAAACATTGACGTCTCAGGGCAGGGATATTATTAAGATGCAGTAGTCTATGTTCATATATATATATTCCTGAATGCAAATGTTTGCATGTGATGTAGGTCAGGAATCTACTGGGAGAAGCAGCAATAAAACAAGACAGTGGTGGGGTTGGGTGGGCAACAATGCCGTAATATTGTCCCAGCCCCCTTATTCTACATAAACACAAGTGCCTTGGTGTATCCCCCTCCTATCTATTCTTAAACTCCACCAGGCACAGACGGGATACTTGACAATAGAGCTGGGCGGTATGACCAAAAATTTATATCACGGTATTTTTCAAAATTATATCGGTGTCACGGTATTTGACGGTATTTTTTTTTTCCATGCATGATTAGGTGTTAACCCCATTTCCTAATAAATTAGAGAATAATTACTGCAGTATTGAAAATCGGAGTCAGGCAAGCGAAGGATCGGCAACAGAAAGTCGTAAGGTAAAGTTTAGGCTTAGTTTCCCAGGCAAGGCACAACATAGCATAGGAGGAGGCGTTTGATAGCTTTAAATACCCCCCACGCATGCGCAGAACCGGCCGTGCAGAACCGGACGTGCACGCTTTGACATGTACGTGCGCTTTGACACAAGGAGGCGCGTGAAACCGGGCCACATGGGTGAGTACCCTGACACCCCGGTATTGCGGTATCTGAAAAATGAATATAGTTTTTAAAAAAAACACCGGTATTCGGTATTAAACAGTATATCGCCCAGCCCTACTTGATAATAAGCCCAAATGGACTAAAAACCTCCTGTCTATGCCCCGTGTCTATCACTAGGGATTACTACTGGTGAGTGTGCCTGTGGGTGCTACCTATCTCAGCTACACACCCAGCACCCTGTGTCTATCACTAGGGATTACTACTGGTGAGTGTGCCTGTGGGTGCTACCTATCTCAGCTACACACCCAGCACCCTGTGTCTATCACTAGGGATTACTACTGGTGAGTGTGCCTGTGGGTGCTACCTATCTCAGCTACACACCCAGCACCCTGTGTCTATCACTAGGGATTACTACTGGTGAGTGTGCCTGTGGGTGCTACCTATCTCAGCTACACGCCCAGCACCCCGTGTCTATCACTAGGGATTACTACTGGTGAGTGTGCCTGTGGGTGCTACCTATCTCAGCTACAGGCCCAGCACCCTGTGTCTATCACTAGGGATTACTACTGGTGAATGTGCCTGTGGGTGCTACCTATCTCAGCTACAGGCCCAGCACCCCGTGTCTATCACTAGGGATTACTACTGGTGAATGTGCCTGTGGGTGCTACATATCTCAGCTACAGGCCCAGCACCCTGTGTCTATCACTAGGGATTACTACTGGTGAGTGTGCCTGTGGGTGCTACCTATCTCAGCTACACACCCAGCACCCTGTGTCTATCACTAGGGATTACTACTGGTGAGTGTGGCTGTGGGTGCTAACTATCTCAGCTACACACCCAGCACCCTGTGCCTATCACTAGGGATTACTACTGGTGAGTGTGCCTGTGGGTGCTACCTATCTCAGCTACAGGCCCAGCACCCTATGCCTATCACTAGGGATTACTACTGGTGAGTGTGGCTGTGGGTGCTACCTATCTCAGCTACAGACCCAGCACCCCGTGTCTATCACTAGGGATTACTACTGGTGAGTGTGCCTGTGGGTGCTACCTATCTCAGCTACAGACCCAGCACCCCGTGTCTATCACTAGGGATTACTACTGGTGAATGTGCCTGTGGGTGCTACCTATCTCAGCTACAGGCCCAGCACCCCGTGTCTATCACTAGGGATTACTACTGGTGAATGTGCCTGTGGGTGCTACCTATCTCAGCTACAGGCCCAGCACCCTGTGTCTATCACTAGGGATTACTACTGGTGAGTGTGCCTGTGGGTGCTACCTATCTCAGCTACAGGCCCAGCACCCCGTGTCTATCACTAGGGATTACTACTGGTGAATGTGCCTGTGGGTGCTACATATCTCAGCTACAGGCCCAGCACCCTGTATCTATCACTAGGGATTACTA
The DNA here is from genome assembly GCF_000004195.4 of Xenopus tropicalis. NCBI lineage: Eukaryota > Metazoa > Chordata > Amphibia > Anura > Pipidae > Xenopus > Xenopus tropicalis. The sequence continues at coordinate 20,968,360 of NC_030685.2, forward strand.
CTGGTGAATGTGCCTGTGGGTGCTACATATCTCAGCTACAGGCCCAGCACCCCGTGTCTATCACTAGGGATTACTACTGGTGAATGTGCCTGTGGGTGCTACCTATCTCAGCTACAGGCCCAGCACCCTGTGTCTATCACTAGGGATTACTACTGGTGAGTGTGCCTGTGGGTGCTACCTATCTCAGCTACAGGCCCAGCACCCCGTGTCTATCACTAGGGATTACTACTGGTGAATGTGCCTGTGGGTGCTACCTATCTCAGCTACAGGCCCAGCACCCTGTGTCTATCACTAGGGATTACTACTGGTGAATGTGCCTGTGGGTGCTACCTATCTCAGCTACAGGCCCAGCACCCCGTGTCTATCACTAGGGATTACTACTGGTGAGTGTGCCTGTGGGTGCTACCTATCTCAGCTACAGGCCCAGCACCCCGTGTCTATCACTAGGGATTACTACTGGTGAATGTGCCTGTGGGTGCTACCTATCTCAGCTACAGGCCCAGCACCCCGTGTCTATCACTAGGGATTACTACTGGTGAGTGTGCCTGTGGGTGCTACCTATCTCAGCTACAGGCCCAGCACCCTATGCCTATCACTAGGGATTACTACTGGTGAGTGTGCCTGTGGGTGCTACCTATCTCAGCTACAGGCCCAGCACCCTGTGTCTATCACTAGGGATTACTACTGGTGAGTGTGCCTGTGGGTGCTACCTATCTCAGCTACAGGCCCAGCACCCCGTGTCTATCACTAGGGATTACTACTGGTGAGTGTGCCTGTGGGTGCTACCTATCTCAGCTACAGGCCCAGCACCCCGTGTCTATCACTAGGGATTACTACTGGTGAGTGTGCCTGTGGGTGCTACCTATCTCAGCTACAGGCCCAGCACCCCGTGTCTATCACTAGGGATTACTACTGGTGAGTGTGCCTGTGGGTGCTACCTAGCATGTAGGTGATTTTTAATGGTTTGCATGTTTTAGAGTTGACAATACAAATGTGACACTTAGCATGCTAGCAGAAGGTTTAGTGGCGACCCTACAGACTGACAACCTGCGGTTCCATGTCACTGGCATTGCACATTAAGATGATTAATGAGAGTGCTTGTGCGGGAGAAATCTTGATATAAATGCTTCCATTCCTCAAACCCCATGTCACCACTTCTATGACATTAAGCCTACATTACACAGCACAGAGCTGATCAGTAGAATTCAGCTTAGGGGAAAGGCCGTGCTGCAACATTCACACAATTATATGAGCAAATATTATCCAATCGTCTGCATTTCCCATTGTCGGACGAGCCGCTGCCTTTTTTTTATATGAAAGCAACCAGCTGATTTGCTTTGATGAACGTGAAAACATAACAATCTGCTAAATAAATTGGAAAACCTAAATAATTTCTTAATGATCCCAGTACTTAATACCAGGGCAGATATTAGGGGTAGGTGCCTAGGGCACAGATGGTGGGTGGGGGGGCATCTCGGTTGGCCCGGTTCTGCTCAATAGCATTTTATTGGTTACATTGTGGACAGTTCCGCTGTTTCTGGGGGGCATGTATAGCCCTGCACCCCTGCACTGTTGTGTGTAAGTCCTGGAATAGAAGGAGATGAGCCTTACATTAGGAATATGAGCTACGGTTGATGGCGGATGGAAGAAGAAAACCATCCTTAGGCCATTAAAGTGGTTATTCACCTTGAAATTAACTTTTAATATGATGTAGACATTGATATTCTGAGGCAATTTGCAACTGGTTTTCATTATTTATTTTTTGGAATTTAGCTTTTTGTTGAGCGGCTCTCCAGTTTGGAATTTCAGCAGCTATCTGGTTGCTAAGGTCTTGTTTAGCTTAGCTACCAGGCAGTGATGTGAATGAAAGACTGGAATATGAATAGAAGAGAGACTAAGTAAAAAGATAAGAATAAAATGTAACAATGAAAATAAAATTGTAGCCTCTAAGAGCAAAGGCTTGTAATGTGTATGTCGTACATGGTTGTAGCAGCCAGGCTTGTGTAGGTGGAAATGTTTCCTATGTATTCAGTCTAATATTAATTATGAAGCTGCAAGGCAGTATTATACTACCCCCAATTGCCTCTCTCAGGTAGAAAACCTACTGGTCCAAGATCACCATGAAGTAACTTAAATCCCATGGGTTGCAGTGCAAAACCGGGAATGAATTCCTGCCATTTTGCAGCCAAGAAACATGTTGGAAAGATACAGTTCTTGGTTCCTTGTGCTCCTGCAGGGCCCCAGGTACATGGACAAGGTTGAGACCCTGTAGCTACACCTCTGTTGCTATGTTGTTATTATCTGCATATGATATGATATAAATATTTATCATTTACCGTATATACTCGAGTATAAGCCAATCCGAATATAAGCCGAGGTACCTAATTTTACCTAAGAAAACTGGAAAAACGTATTGACTCGAGTATAAGCCTAGGGTGGGAAATGCAAAATAAATACCAATAAATAAATACCAATAAAATGACATTAATTGAGGCATCAGTGGGGTATATGTTTTTCAATATTTATTTCAAAGAAAAACAGTAAACTAGCTCTGTAAGCGGAGAAGAGGGTCAACAAAAACAATATGAGTACTACCCCACGCTCATTGCACATTGGCAAACTGGCAGCAGGCCCAGTCCTGGAGGAGAGGGGAAATAAGTATTGCTAGTGGGAGCCTAGGCCAGGGCGCTGGAGGGTCTGGTTGCGGGTGGCCTAATTTGCACACAAAGGAGAGAGGGTGCTAGTCTAGAGGGACCCATGGCACCCGACTCAAGTATAAGCCGAGGGTGACTTTTTTAGCACATTTTGGGTGCTGAAAAACTAGGCTTATACTCGAGTATATACAGTATTTATCGATTATTTATCGTGCCCCATGTGCCCTATAACACCATTGTCCAGTCAGTAGATTATAGAGATATAATGAAGAGGCCGTGTGTATGCAGTATGTGCTTGCAGGTTGCATCACATTGTGGTTATACACCACCGGTGGTGTATTAATAGAGGAAGCAGCCTGGGGATGGGGGGGGGGGGGTCCAGGTTCGGACTGGGACCCCAGGGGCCCACCAGAAAACCTTAGACCATGGGCCCTCTCTCCAAAATATTTTACCTCCTTTCCTTACTCAACCAATTTATTCTCCAAGTCTCTTTTATTTACATGCTAGCATCTATCCTTCCATCTTTTTCTTCTCTTTGTTCCCATTCAAAAATATGAATGACCAAGAAGTAGGCCAAATGGTCAGGAGCAGGAGGGCCCACTGACACCTGGGCCCACCGGGAGTTTTCCTGGTATCCTGGTGAGCCAGTCCGACACTGGCGGGGTCTGCTTCCTTTCTATTGTTGCATATAAATCCCCGCCAGCTCTCAGATAGGAGGGCGGCAGGGAGCAGGGATTTATTCTCAAGCGGGCCAGTGTGGGCAGCAGGGATGAGGCCACTGTGCGCCACATAGTGAGGAGGAATAGCTGGTGGCCCAGGGCTGTTAGCATTGCATATAATGCCCCATTTACAAATCGTTAGGTGTAAGAGAGATAAGGGCCACAAAACTGTGACCCTTTGAGCACCATGCACTAAAGCAACTGGAGGTCCATGGGCCAGATGTGGCCCTCCAAGGGTTTTTATGGCCCACAGTCTGCTTCAAGGCTCTAAAGCATCACCCCTGCTCATGGTTTTCTTGCCTTCTGATCTCCCCTTCTCTCTTGAGTTTTCCCTTTTGGTTGATGTCAGTTCTGTTGGCTTTTTGTCACCTTGTGCCATGTTTTCCACTGATTTTCCACTGGTTTCCTACCCATTTCCCAGTGTATATTTATCTGTGGCTGTTATTATGATTATAGGGAGAAGATGTACATTTACTGTGCTGTAAACATGTAGGATGGTAGCGCCCATGGCCGTACCAGAATAAAGGACCTTGACTCTGTTGTTAAAAATATGCAGCGCTGGCTCTCCCTTTGGAATAGTGTGGAAAATCTCTATGTTCTGAGCTATGAGAAGTACATTATTCTTTCATTAAAAGCCTATGCTCATAATGAAACTGAATTTATCATTAATTTGTTGCAATTACATTTCACATTTTCCAAAAATTAATTTCTGTCTACAAAATATAAGCTTTGGAATTTGCCAATATATTCATTTTTAATCATTTGTTTTTTCCCCCAGTGTACGAAACAGAAGCAAAAGGAATCCAGTGTAAAACAGGGTACAAGCTAAGCTGTTGTAATCCTTACAGGGGTTCCCCCTGTTTTATTGTACATTTAGGGGCAGATTTATCAAAACACGAGTTCGAATCACGAATGGGAAAAATTCGGATTGGAAATGAAAATTTCTGAAGATCGCAAATATCACGAAAATGCTTATGAAAAAATCGTACTAGTCACGATAATATCGTATTGGCGATCCGAAAGTCACGGAATTTTCGTACCGAACCATTGAAAACAGCGGCAGAGCCTTTCCAAATTTTTCGCGCGGGAGCTCGAAAAAGTTGTGCGAGCCGAAAAAATCGCTGAGAATACGCTCCGAGCGTTCGGGTCTTTGTAAATCTCCCCCTTAGAGTTTAGAGCTGTATTCAGCCGCACCTCTATGTACGGGGTTAAATAAGATGTGCCTGTAACTGTGTGTAATTGGACTGTCATTCACCCTAAGGAACTCGGCCATATTAAACAGATCAGGGGGAAATGTTTTTCTATGTATTGCTTTTATCATTTGTATAGCAGAGCAAAAGTCTGTAACTATATGCAACTGGGCTGAACCCCATTCTCCTCCCACCTTGCCCCTCCTGGGTGCTCTTGGCTTAGAAGGAAAGTAATAGAGTCCCTCTCGGTACAGAACAGTCATCCCACCGTAGTTCAAAAATCCAAGACATTACAGCAAATATCAGCCCTATATTTCTACTATGGCTGCCCCCCACCCCCCCATTTTTACTGTTCTTGTGTCTGTCCCCCTCCAGGAGACTAACGCCATACTGTCTGAACCTTTATCTCTGGATAAAGAACCAACTATGAAACCTTCCACAAGAAATGTTATGCACATTCAAACTGGAAGTTTTAATATACAGGCAGGGATCTGTAATCCAGAATGACTTGGACTTGGCAGTGAACATTTACGACCGAGGTACCATGTGCAAATTGCAATATCAGATACAAATCAACATGTTTTTAACCTCAATCAACAATGGACTGGGCCACCGGAGTACTGGGAAAAAACCCAATGGGCCCCGGTGCTAGAGGGCCCTGGCAGTCCAGATCCGATCCCCCACAGGGCGCTCCCATGATCCGCCATCTCCCTCCCCCGACGCGCCCCAGGCAACTTTCATTTAGGAGCACTCAGGGGAGGGGACAGAGGGTGTTGGGGGCCTCTGCAGGAGGGTTGAAGGCAGCGAGGGCCATTGAGGGGTGCAGGGGGCCCTGAGGCAGAAGCCCTGGTGGGCCCTGCACCCCCCAGTCTGACCCTGCCCACAATGCTCTGTTTTCTGTCATAATTCCAGAATCAATGTGCTGAGAACAGGGTTGAATTTGCTGCAATTGCGCCCAATGCATCAAAAAACTCAAATTGTAGATGCAATAGGATGCAATTGTTCTTTTTAAGAACCAGACAAGGTGCCACAGAGTGGGCATTACTTGGCATTATTTTTAGGTCTTTATGTAATTCACTGGGCCAAGGATACTGTGCTGTGTGTGCGTATTGACACAGCCCCTGAGGGAACCCTGGGATTTCCACAGCTTGAATGTGGTGGTGGCTGCAGGGTCGTTAGGCAAACTTGCACAGGAACAGATACATTGTCCCACGAGGGCAGCCATAGCCAAGTAAGGGCTATAAGTGCAAGGAACAGGGTGTCAATGTGCTCAACAAGTTGTGTCCATTTTTGTTCAATTGCAGCTGCAGCTGTGGTTATAAATGAGCCCTGGGGTGTTCCACATAGAGGTTCTTTCCATTATCTGGAGCACCTCAAGGCAGCGTTTCCAGTATTCCCTTTGACCTCCAACATTTGTGCAGGACCCCCAGCTAATAGAAATGGTAGAGTTATATGAAAATATAGTGGTATCTTCCGCAACACATGCGTTTTCTGCCTAAATCACCTTAACTGTTGGGCCGGGCTTCCAACAGTATCATGGACTGAAAATAGGTATTTCCCCCAAATCTTATATTAACTGGTAAGCTCCACAGTTTGGGAACCCCTGCCTAATCTAAATATACCCTGGCTTGTTTTAATCAAGTACAAGTATTACAAAATTAGCAATTCACTGTGTCCCTCACATAACCAGAAATAATGCAACTCTAACTGGAACAGGAAGACATTTGGGAGCAAAGGACACTGCTCTGCCCATTCATTGGCTGATGTGACCTTGGTTGTTTGTGTGCACTTATGATCCTAGGAGGTGGCCCTTAATTCTTAAAGTGGCAATTTAGGATTACCCAATAGCACATACAGGTATCGGACCCCTTATCTAGAAAGTTCCGAACTCCGGAAAGGTCATCTCCCATAGACTCCATTTTAATTAAATAATTCACATTTTTCAAAATGATTTCCTTTTTCTGTGTAATAATAAAACAGTACCTGTACTTGATCCCAACTAAGATATAATTACCCCTTATTGGGGGCAGAACAGCCCTATTGGGTTTATTTAATGGTTAAATGATTCCCTTTTCTCTGTAATAATAAAACAGTACCTGTACTTGATCCCAACTAAGATATAATTACCCCTTATTGGGGGCAGAACAGCCCTATTGGGTTTATTTAATGGTTAAATGATTTCCTTTTCTCTGTAATAATAAAACAGTACCTGTACTTGATCCCAACTAAGATATAATTACCCCTTATTGGGGCAGAACAGCCCTATTGGGTTTATTTAATGGTTAAATGATTCCCTTTTCTCTGTAATAATAAAACAGTACCTGTACTTGATCCCAGCTAAGATATAATTACCCCTTATTGGGGGCAGAACAGCCCTATTGGGTTTATTTAATGGTTAAATGATTTCCTTTTCTCTGTAATAATAAAACAGTACCTGTACTTGATCCCAACTAAGATATAATTACCCCTTATTGGGGGCAGAACAGCCCTATTGGGTTTATTTAATGGTTAAATGATTTCCTTTTCTCTGTAATAATAAAACAGTACCTGTACTTGATCCCAACTAAGATATAATTACCCCTTATTGGGGACAGAACAGCCCTATTGGGTTTATTTAATGGTTAAATGATTCCCTTTTCTCTGTAATAATAAAACAGTACCTGTACTTGATCCCAACTAAGATATAATTACCCCTTATTGGGGGCAGAACAGTCCTATTGGGTTTATTTAATGGTTAAATGATTCCCTTTTCTCTGTAATAATAAAACAGTACCTGTACTTGATCCCAACTAAGATATAATTACCCCTTATTGGGGCAGAACAGCCCTATTGGGTTTATTTAATGGTTAAATGATTCCCTTTTCTCTGTAATAATAAAACAGTACCTGTACTTGATCCCAGCTAAGATATAATTACCCCTTATTGGGGCAGAACAGCCCTATTGGGTTTATTTAATGGTTAAATGATTCCCTTTTCTCTGTAATAATAAAACAGTGCCTTGTACTTGATCCCAACTAAGATATAATTACCCCTTATTGGGGGCAGAACAGCCCTATTGGGTTTATTTAATGGTTAAATGATTCCCTTTTCTCTGTAATAATAAAACAGAACCTGTATTTGATCCCAACTAAGATATAATTAATCCTTATTGGAGCCAAAACAATCCTATTGGGTTTAATTAATGTTTAAATAATTTTTTTAGTAGACTTAAGGAAAGACCCCTTATTCGGAAAACCCCAGGTCCCAAGCATTCTGAATAATGGGTCCCATACCTGTACTACTAAAAAGTATATTTTATGAAAATGGTTTATTTAGATGAAGCAGGGTTTTACATATGAGCTTGTTTGGGGGTATAGTTTTCCTTTAAAGCTTTTTTTGGATAATGGGTTTCCAGATAATAGATCCCTTCTATATACAGGTTGTTAGATATGGAGGATATGCTGAAAGTCAGATCAGTAACTTGATGATGATCCTTGAACCAAACCTTGTTAGGGAAAAATGTCTTTAAAATCATTGCTTTCCTGTACAGTCAAACTACTGTATTTTTATGATATAACTCAAAGTGAAACGCGTACATTTCTCCAGTTCATAAACCTGCATAGAATCCCCCCCCCATTCACCACATGCTCATGCATTCCCAAATATAGAACTGGCTGGTTCATCAAAATCGTGTTTAAAGGAAACCTGAATATTCACGCTCATTTCTGTGCTGATATTTTGTACCTGCCTCGGCATTGGGAGAGATCACATGTAGTAGGTAGGCCTGGAAAAGCAAATGGAATTGACCTGCTGCCGGAGCGGGGGGTTATACAGTTTGTTTTTATCCTATCGTGTGTTTGGGGGTTATTAAGCATGAAATAGGCACTATATTTATCTACCATGTGTTCTCTGGTATTATATATGGGAGTGGTGCTGGGATACTATTAAATAATCCTCAGAGACAGGCCTGGACTGGAATTCGAAATAGGTGATGGCATTTCAAATATACAGAGGCCCAAACAGCCCCCCAGCAGCCCAATACATAATTCAAATATACAGAGGCCCAAACAGCCCCCCAGCAGCCCAATACATAATTCAAATATACAGAGGCCCAAACAGCCCCCCCCAGCCCAATAAATAGTGACTGTCTATGGCATCTTACAGCAGCCCCTCTGGCATTTGCCACAATCTACAGACTGCTAGACCGGGCCTGCATCTAAAAAATATCTTTCAGTAGCCTCTCCAAACACAAATCACCCTCCGCCCATGGAAATACTTTATATATTTGAATAGCTTAAAATTTAGCATTACAGTGACCCCCTTATACTTTCTGCACCCCCCCATCCCCAGCAGTCACAAGATCCTTTATTTTTACACCCTTGATCTGATCCTATTACAAACTAGCCACTAGGGGCAGATTGTCAGGTTTAAAAGCCTTGTCTGAATGCCAATAGGGATGCCATGACAATTAAATTTTCTACGCATTTTTGTCAAATTGATTCACATGACTTTTGACCCTGTACTAATACACAGCAAGGCAATAGATAGGTTCGGCCAGGCACCTTCACTGCATACCTAGGAATCACAAAAGAAGCCCATAATTTCCATCAACCAGCTGCCATGATTTATAGATCAGGTTTTACTAGCTTAAGGCCATGGACCCCCACTCTCCATAGGCTCATCATCACTTTAATATAAATCTGGTCATGAACATATGGTCCATTGGACAAGGACATGGATAAGGACATGCAAAAAGTTAGACAGAATTTATTTACATCAGGGAACCTTAACCTATGGGTGGGAACCCAAAAATGGGCCCCCGTGCTGTTTAGGTGGGGTCTCCATGATCCATGTAAGATCTCCCTTACAACAGAAAATAGACGTTAAAATAAGTTTCATCCGCCAAGCATCCCACCAACTTGATTTGATAAAAATATTAAGAAACACTGACACCAAAAATAAAAAAAAACAACTCATTCAGCGACATTCTGATATATCATTTTGACCACTGAAGTGGTGGAGAGGCCTGGCTAAACTATAGTGAGGACACATTGATTACTAACATAGATATATAATTTTAGAAAATGGAGAAATGTGTCAGTAATGAGAGATAGTTCCTGACTAAAACATAAGTTACTGGTAAATGGAAAGAATTATATGTTGCGTTTTGGCTACTGGAAAGTAGGGCACTACTGTAATTGCATCTGAGATGTTGGAAGGGGCTACGCTTGGCTGGGCCAGGACAGAAGGACAAATCCGACAGGCATGTTTCTGGAAAGAATGCTAGAATATTTTTAGGAAATGAGTTGAGAATTTCTCTTTCCTTTAGTCCCCAAGCAGAGCACTTAGCCTTGAGGTGTAAGCAACACCTTTCCGAGATGGCACAGAGAGTGATTCAGGTTAGTTATTACCTCGGCTCCCCAGTGACTTGCACTGTTTCTTTGAAATACTCACTTGGCCCCATAAAAAACAAGAGCACAGATAAATGGCTAAAAAAAGGCTTTAATAGAAATGGGATGTATGTGCTGCCAATGGACTAAAGGAAAGTACTTTTCCTGGAACTGTCATTTTCCTTGGTGGTTGGGGAACACGGATAACAATAAGGAGAGATGGCTTGAAGTCTAGGCTGGCCTTCAAAACTTCAGGCAAATTATATCTCAGCACAGGGAGGAATGTAGCACCCACTGTCCTGTATTAGCAAAATTGCTTTAAAGGAGAAGGAAAGGCTAATAAAGAGTTAATCCCAAGCTGCAGGCTTACCTTCTCTCAATAGTGCCCTTAAGTCTCCCCATATTTCTCCCGTTCAGATGATCAGAAGCCAAACAGGAAGAAAAAACACTGAGCTGTGTAAAGAAAGTTCCCATAATGCCGCACTCCTGCACCGAGACACAGACCCGTGTACATGCTCAGTTAGTAAGACTATGAGGAAGCTTCCTGCTGATTGGCTCAGATCCACATTCCTAATGGAGGGAGGGGGGAGCAGGAGAGAGAGGAGAGAGCTGTGTGTCTCTGGCAGAGGAAAACAGACACAACAAATCTTTTGACAGAGGACTCAGTGCAGCGTTTCTGTGAGTGCTTATGGCTGTATTTACACAGACCTTTCTGATAAAGCTTACTGAGTTTTTACCTTTCCTCTTGCCTCAGGCTCTCCAACAGCCTTAACCCTCTCTATAGAGTATAGTCTAAAGAGAAAAAGGTGTGGGAACTCTTCCCTAGGTATTACACATAACATCCCTGGGCCAATGGCAACATACCCCTCTCATAGGGCAAAGGTTCCACTTCTCACAGTAACCTTCACATTGCCTGGTTAAAGACCCATACAGAGGCCATACTTGGGTCTCCACAACTGAGGGGCTAAAGTGATAGGCAGACATAATATCTGAGATTATCATATGACTAACCCTCATCTTTAGGTATTCCTCCAAAGCTTTCACAGTGATTTATTCCCTCATAGTAAGTAGTGGGCTAGAAGAGACTAGATAGATGTGTTTGGGAGGTTTAGGAGAAGTGCAGATCAATCAGCATTGGAAGTTCTAAGTGATACTTTATTTTCCTGTAACTGAAGGGGATGAGAGAAAGAAAACCATAAAGAGCCTTTAAAAGGAAATCAGAAGTAGCTTAGATGCAGATTTCAGACTCATCAGGGAGCTTTAAACTGGACGTCTGGTAATAGGCTAATCATAAAGGGAAATCACTTGGCTTCTTCAAAAAGAGCGTTCTTCAGGGAGCATTTAAATGTTCAGAGGGAAGAAGTGACTGCTCGAGCAAAGTCAGATGGGAATGTGAGAGACAGCTTGGGATTCCCTTATAATTCTAAGCTAAAATAAAGTGTGGCAGAAGAATTAGGAAGGGGAACTGGGGTGTGCTCAAGTGGGTATTAATGGAAATAAGCAGAAATGATGCTTGGGAGAGATATAACTCTTCAAGATACATGGAGCCAGCGAGAACTTGGTTAAAGGAGAAGGAACGGTAAAAACTAAGTAAGCTTTATCAGAAATGTTTTTGTAAAAACAGCCATAAGCACTCACAGTAATGCTGCACTGAGTCCTCAGTGAAAAGAAAAACCATGTTCCTTTCTGTTTCATGTATACATGATCTTCTGTCATGGGCACGGCTCAAGTCTGCTCAGTTTGCTCCTCTCCCTCCCTTCTGCTCTCTCCCCCTCCCCTCTCTACTCTCTCCCCCCCCCCATCTCTGCTGTGTAATCTGAGCTGAAAGCTGTCATTAGGAGCAATATTGCATGAAATTTAAGTTTCTTATCCTGTTATACATTTAAAGAGGAACTCCACCCCAACGCAACACAAGCTTTCTAAAAAGTATCCATAATTTCAAGAAACTTTTCAATATATATCAGAGTTTGGAAGCCAGAGTTCCCCTTTAATGGTTGGGCCTGAGCTATTTTGTGCCTAGTGCCACCCTGGCCCTGGTGGGCCCCAGCACCCAGACCCAACCCTATTGCTGCTTCCTCTGGTCTCCGATGTCCTCTACTGACGCGTTTCACATACGCATTCAGGGGAGGACTTCGGACGGGGGTTGGGGTTAGGGGTGTGCGGCCGGAGGAGGCATCTTGGGGGGTGTGGGACCCCTGGAGAGGCAGCCCTGGTGGGCCCTGCACCCCCCATTCTGACCCTGAGTGCCACTGTGCCTATTAATGTGATTGAGGTTCAAAGTAGCTTTGTGCTTTACATCTATCATTGACTCCAACTTTTTCATAGAGGGTTGGGTGCCATCTCTTCCTGCAATACATACTCATCCTTCCATAATGGATATATTGTGTAGTCCATTCCACCACACAATAAGCAAAGCTCTGTTGAGCAAAGACTCATCCCAATTGCCGCATTTGACGGTTTTAATGCAACATTCACAACCTGACCCTTTTAAACCTGACCCTCCCCCGGTAATTGTGTTGATGGGACTAAAGTACAATGAATACTTTTTTAATCACAAACAAAATCACATTAGAGCACCACAATCCTTAATGACTCTGACCACGCTCTGTCTACTTTCTGTCACAGCGGCGTTGGCTTTGTTATTCCATTACACCATTAAGAGCTATTAATGGAAATACTTCCCTGCTCAGTGTATAATGCTCCCTGTGTATTTAGGCGAGCACTATGGCATAAGCCTGACTCAGAGACGTAGGCCCTAGTTTCCCAAACTGTAAGCCCTCTTTTGAGTCTTGTTAGTCATCCCAATTTGGCTTTTTTGCTCCCTAAGGCAGCAGTTAATATCAGTCCTCCATACAACAAGGGGCTCACTGTGCTCATTGTGGGCAGTGCTGTAATTACAGAGTAAGTAGACCCTGGTTTTGCGGGTGCTGCCCGGGGGAACGGTGTAGTTCACAGTGCACACCGGGTCCCTCCCAAGATCCTTTGTGTGGGGGCCCACCAGTTACCTCGCTGATTGTAGGCTGTGTCTAGTGTTTAATGTATGTATGTATGTATGTATGTATGTATATCTTTATTTATAAAGTGCTACTTATGTACGCAGCGCTGTACAGTAGAATACATTAATACAAACAGGGGGTTATTAGGATAATAATAGATAAATACAAAGTATAACAATAAATACAAGATACAGTTGCAATAAGTTAAGAGTCAAAGACACAAGAAGATGGAGTCCCCTGCCCCGTAGAGCTTACATGGGACACTTTGGTGAACAAAGGTAGAGAATGACTTGCTTAGATCACACACAGCAAATCTGTAGCTTGGCAGAATATTTTGGGGCTTGCTCAGCTTTTCAAAATATCATCTTGGCTGCAGATACCCAAGGTAAAGGGGAACTATGGCTTCTGAAGCAAAATGTGTTAAAGAGCCCCACACAACACAAAAACCTCAAAACAGTTTTTCTGTTTCTGCATTATTTGAAATCCTGGCAGGGGAGGAGGGACTAAAACATTGATGTTACACATTGTAACAACTTTTCCACAGCTTACAGACAACATGCAGGAACTACATAACCCACAATGCATTGCACTGTGATGTTCCTTTCCTTCTTGACATCACATATGCAGGGCATTGTGGTATTTGGGGGATGCAGGCTGAAGGCAGGCTGAGGGTAGGTGACTAATGTTACAAAGTAGCCAGCCAGATCAGCAGGGGAGCAGGGGGCGGGGCTTTGGTAATTGTTCCAAACCATATTATTACATTAAAAATCATGAAAAGGCTGTGTTTTTTTTAATTATTGCAAAGTTACACCCCCCCCGTTTGTCCAGCATTATAACCCAACAAAGGTGGCAACCCTACTCCTTACCTTAAATCTGTTAAAAAAATAATTTAAACAATAAATAAACCCAATAGGATAATTTTGCCTCCAATAAGGATTAATTATATCTTAGTTGGGATCAAGTATACTGTATCACGGTACTGTTTTATTATTACACAGACACAAGAATAATTTGGTTAAAATGGAGTCTATGGGATATGGCCTTCCTCTAATTCAGGATAACTGGTTTCCTATACCTGTATCTGTAACCTTGTTATAAACATAGGGGGTCTTAAATTGTTGCTTCAGTGGGACTGAATTTATAAAGGCTGCCAAGCACTGCTATAAGGAATAAGAAGTGATTGCCCCAGTAATTAAACCCAGGGTGTGACTGGGGTGTGTAGAGCCCACCATGGCTGCTGCCCTGCCCAACCTCCCCCCTCCTGCCGAGCGTATGTACATAAAGGTCCCCATACACGGACCGATTCTAGCTGCCTATACCAGTCCCTTAGACCGATTCGGCTGCTTATCGGCCTGTGTATGGGGACTAATGAAGGGCCTGCCCAACTGATATCTGGCCTGAAATCGCCCAGATCTCAATCAGGCAGGTTTGAAAGTTAGCTGGATCGGGGACCACATCGGCTTGCCTATACACGTCATTCTACCCGTAGGTGGGGATATTGGGAGAAGATCCACTCGTTGGCAACCTTGCCAAGCAAGCGGATCTTTGCGTGTATGGCCACCTTATACTTATTATTGCCGTGATTGGTGGAAGGAGATCATTCGGGGAAGCCCTGGCAGGGATCGGGTCTTGATTGGCCGGGCCCACTGGGTTTTTTCCCGGTGGCCCAGTCCGACTCTAATTAAACCTACCTTTGTCAGTACTGATTTGAGTGTTTTTATTTGGATGGGAATGGAACACCCGCTGCAACTTAATATTATTTTTGTCACTGTGATTTGCAGACGTAAGATTTAGCCTTAACATCAGCAGTTGTGGAGGTGCAGGTAAATCAGATTGCCATTGCAAATACCTAGAATCCACAGGGGGCTTAAAGGATTGCATGTGTTGCCAGTCTGCAGTATCCATCTCTGGCAAAATAATCTGAATCTGGGTCATGAATCCTATGTTTCATTCCACTTTATTTCTCTAGCTTTATACTAGATTTCTTAGTCACATGCGTGTGTTTCCCCGCTAGAGATTCACCATATAATAATAGCAAATGGATTATTTGTACAGTGATTGGAATGCATACATTACACGCACATGGCTAATGTTCTGCCCACCTCCGGCGGAATGCTGAGAGTGGCCTACAATAGGGCTTTGTCTTGCCAACTTGGTGACTTCACAAATGAGGGGGAGAAAGTGAACAGCATCCAAGTACATTAAATTAATAGACTTTCTGTGCACATTGGCAGAGCTCATGTAAACAAAACGATGGGTCCATGACGGGGGGGCTGGCACAAACACACAGTGTACCTGTATATAAACAAGCCGTCTCCCTATATCTTCCTTCCAGGTGTGTGACTGCAACTCACAGTACTGCATTCAAGCCTCAGCGCTTGGAAACCATGCGCCACGAGGGGTTAACATGCTATTTGCAGCTATGGAAACCTCTCACTCGAACCTCTCGTTGGAAGGGGACGCTTGAGTTCTACCCAAAGGAGCCATTAACCCTGTTCTTTCCAAGATGAGGTAGTGTCGGGTCAATCATATGAAGAGCTAAAAGGTTTGCAATGGAATTAATTGATTAACATGGCTCTTCTTCCAGGAAATCATTGTTCTGAAAGGGGAAGGGGGGGGGGGTGAGGATGGATTAACCTCACTTTCTGTAAATGAATATGTCTATCTATATGGGCATCATGACCCTTGAGACTCCAGTCCAAAGATGGAGCCACAGGGTGACAGGGAGTCAATAGTCATGGCCAGTGATACATATACATAGACACCGGTGCAGTGCAAATCTGCATTTTGTAGCAGCTTTAAACCAATTTGCAAAGTCATTAGCAGCAAAATTATGTGTATTTTCTGGGGGTGCAAGGTACAAATCAGGAATGGGTGAAACTGGCCTGGTAGAGAGGGCATGGAAAGAAAATACCAGTTCTTCTGGACAAGGTTCAGAGATAATGTTCCTGCAGTATCCGGTGCAGGCTGGCAATGCAGGGGTAGAAATATCCATAGTGCTGCTATGGAAGCCATTTAGCCACCCAAATAGTCTAGGAAGCCTGCTGGAACTAAAGATGGGGGGGATTAAGGGTGCCCTCAGAGAAAATCTTCTTCCAAACCTTTTTTTCTCCATAGAAAATATGACTTTATTTTCTATTTCTACCATTTGTTAACAGCTATGGTCTAAACTGAAAAAGAAGGGGGACTCAAAAATGGGACGGGGACCTCATTACACTCCCCCAAAGGCTATTTTAATATAGTGACAGAGCCAGCTACTTTGTGCAGATTGGTGGGGTACATTATGTGCAATAGAGGGGGCAGTAAATAGTAAGTAGTTACTTTTATGTTATGTTTTGCTATCATTCATGTGACCAGACCCAAATTAAAATAGTGAGGGAGCTAAAATGAAATAGATAAAGCCTTGTGGCTCCACGCCTAGTTCCACCCCTAAAAGAAAACTTTAAAATACTAACTTTAAATGATAGGTCCCAAACACCACCAGAGGGCAGGCTATGAGTTCCGTAGGGCAGGCTATGAGTTCCGTAGGGCAGGCTATGAGTTCCGTAGGGCAGGCTATGAGTTCCGTAGGGCAGGCTATGAGTTCCGTAGGGCAGGCTATGAGTTCCGTAGGGCAGGCTATGAGTTCCGTAGGGCAGGCTATGAGTTCCGTAGGGCAGGCTATGAGTTCCGTAGGGCAGGCTATGAGTTCCGTAGGGCAGGCTATGAGTTCCGTAGGGCAGGCTATGAGTTCCGTAGGGCAGGCTATGAGTTCTGTAGGGCAGCTACTGCAATACCCTACTCACCCAAGAACCGGGACAAAGGAGAGCCCTTTGATTGGTCTATGGGGGGCTTCAACTGCAGATTTAAAGAAACTATACATTATTTAGAATTAGAGTTTTGTATTACCCTTTATTTTAGGTAGCTTTGTCAAAACATGTTTCCATATTTTTGCCTTATTTTCTGTGTATTTAGGTTAATTCCACAGGGAACCTTATGCCCATTTATGTTTATGAGCTGGAACTGCCATACTGAGAGAGACTGTTCAATGTTTGTTTGGCCATTTGATATATTAGCCCTACACTGAGACCAATATACTTTGCAGGTCAAGCAGCAAGGCATCTCTTAAGACCTGTGCAATGTATGTTGTGAATCTCCATGGTGGAATTACCCCATTTTTTATTTTAAGCTGCCATATTAGAAAACCAGCTCCAGACTCCTGTAATACTAATTGTGCACCATTTCTGGTTATCTTTGTGCTATACTAATAATACTGCCAGCAGCTGAGTCTCAGTGAGCCATAAGCCTAAGCTCTAGCTTTTGAACTTAGATCCCTAAAGGTTCTGTGATCTTGAAATAAGTAGCTTTGAGGGGTAATGTAATAAAGGTGGAACAGTGTGCTACAGCTCCAGTAACCCATAGCAACCAATCAGCAAGTAGCATTTACTGGTCATCTCTTTAAAAACTGACATCAAATTGGTCACTATGGGTTACAGGACCTGGGAAAACATTGTTTTCTTTATACCCAATAGTTAATATTATATTCAGCACTATGGACAGCTCCTGTCCCTGCTCAATGAAATTCAATGATTGCACTTTGTCAGTCAGACAGCAGATGAGCAAGGGAAGCCCAGGTACAGCTGAAAGGATTCTAGATAATAGAGAATGGCCTCAGCCTTAATGGATCAGGGGGCTTATGGGTGCTGGGACGATGCCCCCTGTAAGTCATACTATTGACTTCGGATACACAAGGACAAACCTGCTGAGCTTCTAAGAGGATCTAAAGTCTTGGCCACAGAGGCTTTAGACAAGGCTGGGTTCTCTATGCAGTTGGTGACCTTGTGTCTGCAGACTAATATGTCTGATTTAGACAGTGTTCGGTTAATTGGTTTATGTATAAGGTAGGTTGACCTTCTGGTGGCGGCAGCTTAGTTATCTTGTTATTCTGCACTGTACAAGTCATATAGTAAAGTGATTGACATTATATTCGTAATATTGATATTATTATTCCTAATATTGATATTATTATGAGTTAGCATATATCCAATTATATGGCCTCGACTGCAGAATAAGAATGTCTTTTGCCTTCTGTACAGTTACAACACCCGGCCATATATTTAGTAGATAGTATATAAGATACATTTGGGTTCGAAACAATGCAACATCATCAATAGTTGCTCACCTTGACAGGTAGAAAGTCAGTTCATTAAGTATTTTCATTCTTGTGTTATAACAGCTCCCTCTGGTGGCCAATCGGTGGCAGTGCATTGATTTACAAAAAAAACAACTTTTCTAACCAGAGACCTAAAGAAAAACAAACCCCCTGTACCCCTGGTATGATTTGAACCCTGGTATTGATCCTATGTACACTAAATTCAAAAATATATACTTATATGTAAGACTTTAAGGAAATGTGCAAAATTACTAGGGAAATTTATATCTCCTTCGGTGCAATACACGTGAATACATTATAGCATATTGTCTATGGACCCCTATGGAGTAGCTTTAACTGTAGCACTTAGATTTTAGGAGCAATCATAATTTGGCTGTACTTGACCGCTAGCCTTTTTTGTTTCCATTCCTCAGGGCCCTGCCCAGCTCTCTCTAACCGCAAGGTACCGAGAGCAGCCACAGGCAGACTGAGAATAGTAATCATTGCAAAAAGGATAAGCAGAAAGCATGGAAGAAGGAAGGTGGCTGTGCCAACACTAAAGGAGAGTGGGCACAAGGCAGGGAAAAACTGCTGATGCCCCAGACTTGGGGAACAAGCTGTAATTTCCGACCTGCAGGCAGCCAGCCAGCGGTCTTACTACTCCCAGCAACAGGCCATCTAAGCTAGACAAGGGATAGGATTTGCTGCTTGATGGGCTCTTTCACTGTTTATGTTGCCAAGACTGTAGCCCTACAGGACAAAGTTTTTTGCACTCTCTTGCTCATTTGCAAGGGGCAGGGAAGGATAAAGTGTTGGCATCCACACAGCAGACCCAAAGGCCTCTTTGTCCCTGAGCCCCCCCAAGACGCAGGGTCTTCTAAAATGCAGTTACACCAGTGAAGCTGGGTACACACACCTGCAGAGATAGGTCTATGTGAACACATTTTTCAAAATAAAAATGTGTTGGTTCTGATAGGACATTCTGGAATGGTCAGTAATCCTACGGGAGAGTTTGTCACTATCAGGTGATGGACTGACCCAGACATAGTTAAGTACACAGTTAAGTATTTGAGGTTGAAAAAAGATACTCACCAGCAAGCCAACCTTTTTGCTCAAGTACATCCTACTAAACTTCTAGTTACTCTGCATTGGTGCCAGAAAAGGGAAAATATTCCTTCCTAATTCAGCATTGTACTAACAGTATGGTAGCGGAACAGTATTGGCCTACTATATGCAACTGCTGAAAAAACAGTAGTCGTGGGTTGGTTAGTTTGGGTTACTGCCTGGGTGCACATTTGCCCTAAATTGTTAAATGAGCTTCACAACTGTTACAAAAGTAGCCAGAAACCATACAATAAATAAGCAAGAATATATTGGGAAAGAGGCATGACATTCAGATTGGCAATTCCTTGCTAAACCCAAATATACTAGGCAGACTAATAATTTGGCACAGAATCTGGCATTTGTATGCAGTATGGTACTGTGCCCAAGCCATCTGTATAAACTCTCTAGTTAGTGTCAACAGCCACTTATTGTACCCACCTTGTATAAATATAACCTAGGGAATACACAGGCAGCGTGAACTGCAGATAAACATTAAATGAGCAGTTCCCATTCTTGGTATAAATAAACTGGGGCTCAGGAACATAGAGAGCAGCACTCTCCGGGTTACTCCCATGCTGTGTATAAATTCATTGTGAATTAGGCAATGTAAAGAGCAGATTGGTGCTACCTGTTCCATACCCAGCCTTGGTATAAATTGGGATTACACAGGTAACACTAACAAAGTTTTGTAATGTGCAGGATGAAATAAAAAATAAAAGTTAAGAGCAGAGCAGGCTGGCACTTGTCTTGCTGTGATATTGAAAAAGAACATGTTGGCAGTGCCAATTCATCATGTATACAGAGAACTAGACTTTGGGTAGGCAGTGAAAAGCCAGGGTGAACATTTTCGTGTTCTTTTTGTTTATGAGAAACATCCTGGCACTGAGTGATCTGTGTATATATTAATGCTTGGAGCTGAGCCTGACACTGCCCTAAAAGTAGCCAAAACCTACAGCAAACATTGCGCTTTGTCAGTTGGCATTGTACTGGTTTTGCTCTAATATGTGAATGGGCAATGTGCGCCTAATGTGAAGGCATAAAAACAACTCTGTACCCACCGTACCCACTCCTACCTTGTGCCTGGCATCTGCCGCATAGCCTTCCGATGGAAGCAAATAAAACAGAAGGAATCCATGTACCAGATGGATGAGCTGGCATGAAGGATAGCTGGGTAATGCAGGCACAAAACTGCCTGAGATTCACCCCACACCCCCTTATATACCTTTCAGGAGGCTAGACGCCAACAGAAGATCCAGTTTAGAAAACCTAAAAGTGTCTTAGAAGCCAAGTTGCATTGTCAGAGATGCCACAAGTTTGTGGGCAAGACACTGGGGAAAATAGAGGAATTAGTCTCATGAAAAACAAAGGGCCAGTGCTTGGCAGCTGTTAATGAGCTGGGCATTCTATACTTATAGAGAGGGTTGATGCTGGAAAACATTCATCTCGGAAACGAATACTGGCAGGTCATGGTCAGGAAAGTGATGGAGCCAAATTTTCCACTGAAAGGTAGAACGGAGTGATGCTCTGTAGCTCTTGATCTGTTGTGGAGTGATGTTCTACTGGTTGCACCCCGAGAGGTTAATAGAGTGAAGCTCGGTAGGACTGGTTAGAAGATAAGCAGTAACTCTGTATCTCAGTAACAAAAGTAGAAGATATTTGGGGCTTGTTACTCAGTATCCTCTGCTTCCTTCTTGCAGGACCCAGGATGCATGGAGCTGCTCTGAGCAAAGAGATTCTCTTCCCTGCCTCGCTCACACTTGTGTACACACATACACACCAGAAGGGTGTGCGAGCAGCCTGCTGGCTGTAACAGACACAGCCTGGTATAAATAGCTCCTGCTACCCATTCTGCCAGGGTAACTCTTCATGATCCATCACAGAGGAGACAGAGAGCGCACAGACATTCAGCAGCATTGTTATCAGAGGACAATACTCGGCACAGCTGTACAAGGGCAGCACGCTGGGGGCCACGGGAATGGCTGACTATAGCAATATAGACATGGCATCGATTATCTGGAAACCTTTTATCCAGAAAGCTCTGAAATACAGGAATGCCATTTTTTTCATCAAATCCTGTTTAGGCTAACAATACTTTTTTTAGTATTATATTGGTGACAAACCATTCTATTGTACTTTCTTCTTTTAATTACGGGAACACCCCACATCCAGTAAACCCCAAGCATGACAGATAATAGATCCCATACCTGTATATATTATGATTAATATTGCCTTGGGACCACAAGATTATAACTTTTATTCATACTGTATAGTGCAGAACGTTAGGATAGACAATAGGATTTTCAACATATTGGAACTACAAACTCCCTAGAATTATCTAGAAGTGAGGCCCTACATCTCATATATACAGAGTCGGACTGGGCCAGTAGGACACCGGAAAAAACCCGGTGGGCCCTGCCAACCCAGACCCGATCCCTGCTGGCACTCCCCCTCTGATCTCCCTTCCTGATTGCACCTAGTTAAGTATTAGATATGTGCACTTAGGGGTAAGGACAGGGGCCCTGGGGTCACTAATCATATATATATTTTGTTCTTTTATACCACCCAGTAGCATTTAGCTGTAGTTCACTAATAGCCATAGGCCTACAAGTTGGATGTCTATTTTTTTAATAATAAGATGACCACTTTCAGTAATAAAGCAACCAGTCACTAATGCCCAGTATTTCATTAACTGGGAACTTCTTCAGATATCATGGTATCATTAGTATTTTGTACCATTTGGGAACAGCCATGGGCTTATCAGGAAAGGAAAAGGTTAACAGTGGATCCCCCTCGGACCACTGTGCTAAACGTCCTGTCCTTGGGAGAATGTAATGTATGCTGCGCACTTCTCTTTGTAATCTGATATTGGCATTTCTTCCTGCCTTGTAAAAAAGGCAAAGCACTTACAGGTGAGAGAAGAAGGGGATTGTGGTGGAAGGAAATCAGTGCAAATGATGCAGTTTTCATGGCGATAATCTAATAAACATGTGTTGGTGCTGCATCTGTATTAGTTGAGCAAGGGCAGCGCTAGAGGGCAGTTAGCTCTGGCACGGAATTTAATGCAGGATTCCTTTCTTTTCTCCCTAATATCCCTAATAAGCATCTTAATGCCTCTCCTGGGCCCCTCTGTATATCTCTTAGTACTAAGTGGAAATGTCAGTTGTTCCCTAAGCCTGGGGACAGCTTCATTTCTGAGTCCCTAATGTAAACTACTATTTGCTCTGGATATACCAGGTGGATTGTATTTCGGAGCAGTCATGGGAAGACAGAGGACCACCATTAAATATATCCTGGGTCCTCCTAACTCCCACCAACCTTGTGCATACACTTCTAGGGTCCACAAGAGAACTAGACATTAATGGCCCACTCTCAGAACTATTTGACCAGGTTCTTCAGCTGCCATGGACACTATAAGGCCATCATCTTGCTCTTCTGCCACATGATATAATAGGCAAAGCCTCTAATTTGAACATTATAAGCAAGCTATGTGCCACAATTATATATGAGCCCCAATGAACATCTGCTTGCAGATTATAGGGCAGCTGCATATGCTGAGAATCTTCCAAACAGAGCCAGGCAGATTGACTCCTAGCTATTTCTGGACACAATTATGATTTGCATGAAGCATTAGGTATACAGTTGTGCTCAGGATCATCGAACGCTCCCAGCAGGTAGGGGCAATAAGCAGGGGTCAGTGGGTACCAGCTAGTTGCAGCCTATGCGTTATTGTTAACATAAGAAGGGCAACAATTCCCAAGGTATATAGTGTTACAATCAATAGTAGCAATGCATACATACAGGCAATCTTTCAAGCATAAACTAAAACATATATATATATATATAATGGTCATTGCTGTGTGAATCATTATTTGTTCTCTGGTATTTGTTCAATAGTGTGTAATATGGTTGCACACACAATTACTGTTTGTATATAGTATATAGTATATATTTATAACCTGGTTATATGTTATTTTGCACACAGATCCTTTTGTGAATAGATGGAAATGTCTTTCTTTTTCCCATTTCTTTATTTGATTACTCTGGCAAGTTCAAATTAAATTCCAATAAACGGATTCCAATAAAAGTGCCCCCCTGGTTATTACATCATAATCAATGTGTAATCTACAGCCTAAATGATCAGAACAGCCGCCATAAACTGACATGATGCAGTACACAGATATTGGTCATGGGTCTACTATAAACATAGCTAAACTGCTTTGTACAGTTTTATCAGTATGTGTATGGTCAGCTTTACTACGTACAGTAACTTATTTTATTGCATTTGTGGGAATTCATTTAATGAGTAAACCTCCAGCTCAGGCCCAGACTGGCAGTCTGTGGATTCTGGTAAATCAGAGGGGCTGCTGTAAGATGCCATAGACAGTCACTGTTTATTGGGCTGGTGGGGGCTGTTTGGGCCTCTGAGTAGTTGAAATGCCAGGGCCTATTATGAATCCCAGCCCAGGCCTGCTCAAGCTGTTATTTAGCTTCCACTCCCAGAAGGCAGAGGCTGAACAATGTACTCAGGGTCAGATTGGGCCAATGGGACACCAGAAAAAAACCCAGTGGGCCCCAGCCCTCATTGGCCCAGCTGGCATAGACCTGCTGTCCACCTGACACTATAGGAGCTCCCCCTGACCTGTCCCCAATTGAGGTACCAAGGGAAAAGGTACATGCAGGGGGAGGAGTAGCTGCAGCGTTGTCTTGTGGATGACCTCACAACTGTGGCGGGGGGCCCTGGGAATATGTGGAACCCCTGAGGTCTAAGCCCCGGTGGGCCCCAGACTGTCCAACCCACAGCTGAATGTGTTCCACTTGCAGTGTCGTGTCTGGTCCTCTACAAATAGCATTACCATTTTGAATCAGATCTAGATTAAAGTGGAAGAGCGGTAAATAAGATTTAGAATATATGGACCTAGAGGTCTTGAGAAAAGGCCAAGAGTATGGACTAGTGGCAGCTACTTGGCAACTCTCGGACAGAACAGATATTATGGTCTTGGGCAGAGGTCAATGAAGATGCACTAAGTAACTGCGATGAGAAAGGGTTAAAGCCACTGGTATAAAATGATCAGGATTTTGATTAGAAATGCCCTAAACAAAGACATTATTTCCTGTTTATTTACATCACCCCTGCCCTATAATATGCATATACACTCCTGTATTCATAGAACTTGAATTGTATTTACCGGCTGAGCTTTACACACAGTACACGTTCAGAGAAGAGCAGAAAGCCCCAGGTTATATGCTTTATTTCTTATACATAGGCATTCTTGATATTCATTACACATACTCTGCCTTGCAGCAATATATCCGATTATCTGAAAACTGTATGGTAGTCTGTAAATGATACAGCAAGCCATAGCAGCCAACCTGCGCTTAGTTTGGTCCAGTAGTGGAGTGTCAGTAATGAAAGCACGTATCCTATTGGTTAATATGGGTTAGTGGCTAACTGTACCTGTTATTACCTGGAATGGAATGAAAGTATAACATCCATAGGCCCCAGTTCAAAATTTCAAAGATGTCCATAGATGTCAATGAAAGCCTTTGGTACTTTTAAGGTGGCCATACACGCACCGATATTATCGTACGAAACCTCGTTTCGTACGATAATCGGTGCATGTATGGCATGTCGGCGAGTCGACCAATATCGCAGGAAGCTGCTGATATCGGACGACTCGCCAATCAGACCAGTTTGAAAATTTTGATCGGGCGCCATAGAAGGCGCCTGACTAAAATTCTCCCTTCAGAGCTGAATCGGCAGAAGGAGGTAGAAATCCTATTGTTTCTACCTCCTTACCTGCCGATTCAGCCCTGAATGGTGTGTGGCGGATCTGACGATGTTTCGTGCGACCGATGGTCGTACGAAACATCGTCAGATCGCCACGTGTATGGCCACCTTTAGTCTATTGCGTGCCTTTCATCTGACCCATATATTCCTGCCCTTGGATGCAGGATTGAGCTTTGGCCTCTTTGCACTTCAGCTTTGCAGGTGTCCCATTTATCAAGGTCTTTTACTGTGAATTCTGAGCAGATCATATATGATCACATGACTTAATTAGTACTTGCCCTAAGAGCTTGCAAACAAAAGAGATGTTAACAGATAGGAAAACAGGGAAGAAAGGTTGCAGGTTCAAAACCAGAAGTAAAGATTAATCTTGATCAAAAAGTTGACTGTATGGTGATTTATTTCTGGAACAGCAGCACAGTAATTATTATCATGCATCTATAACATTGTTATGAGCTCATGGAAAGCTGATTGTCCACCTTAACGAGTGCAATGCAGAGTTGTGTAGTTGCATTCGAAGACATTGCAGCTTGATCTATATCTGTTGTTCAACAAGGTATTTAAAGCATGCGTGACAGCTCATTTTTCTCAGCTGGAATGTCTGTAACAAGGGCAATTCCAGTCAGGCCAAAACGTGTCATGAAAACTGTGCTAATTGGCCAGTGAGAGACTTCTGTCTTGGGCTTCCATGGATCCCTAAATAAGCACCAGGGCAATGTGTTATTATGTAACGGAGGAAAGGCAGGGAGACAGCACTTGGTGGTGCTCTTAGCACTATTGGCCATTTTGATTACAAAGAAGAGCCGCCAGTGGGGTAACTATAGAGAAAGCAGACCCCACGGTCACAAGGGGACCCAGGGAACAGGGTAGGCCAGACCCCCACGGTCCTTTATGGTGGTGAAGAACTCCCTCCTCCTAATTGCAAATGAGTAATGAAGCAGGTGATAGATGCGGGTGGGGAGTGGGTGGTCTGGGGGCCTGATAGGAACCTCTGTGTGCCAGGCTCCTCCAAAGATTTTTTTGCTGTGGGGGCTCAGCACACACTAGTTACACCATTGGGAGCTGAATCCATGTTTTATAGTCAAAGTAAAATGGATATATATGTATATTTCTCATTGAGCCACTATAGTGGCCTGGAGTACTAAGAGATAGATTGTTAATCATCAAGGATGGTTAACTGACATGGCAGGCACAATAGTAAGTGAACTCGCTTCAGTCTAAGGAGCATCCTTTCCCACCCCCTTAAAAACCCAAAGAGAAAAACCATAAGTGTAACGTGTGGATCAGGAAAGGCCATGGCTTTAATTCAAAAAAATATCAGCAAACATGGTATAAATGAGAAACTAAAACATATTATCAGGCAATAGATTTTGCTAACACAGTTTTTCTAAGCTAACCTTGGAAACAGAGAATAACATGTAAAAAACCAACCTGAAAACCATGGACCATCGATAATCCATGGGCCAAACAGCTACAAATCCCATGATCACCACCTGCCCCAGGGACTTCCCCATGATGACACCTACTGGTAATAAGAAGTGGATTTCACCAATCCAGCTCCGCAGAAGAAACACCAGTCAACCTCCATGAATAACCGCCCCAAAATGTACTGTACTTGCTGAGGAAGTGTGAAGAAAGACTTTTCTTACAATAAGACTAGTATTCAGTGCTCTGTAATGTGGTGGAAAGTTATAAAAAGGGGTTTATGCACCCAAACTAAGCAAAGGCAAAATTGTATCCATAAAACATGAACCTCTCTAAATACATACAATAGGACAGTCATATAAAAAGTTCAAAATATCTATATTACAACACAAGGACAAGCCTAACGTACTTCATGTCTGATGGAATGGTCTGTACCATTAATGTAACTGTGACCAATCAGTACATATGACATAACCACCAATCAGAATTCTTCATATGATATGATATTAATTCTTCACAAAGATGTCTGTGTTTCAATAACACCCCCAATACAAGCAGAATGTATATTCTTCATGTAACCACACAAACTGCAATTAAACAGTTTCAATGTGGTAAAGTTTTATTTGCACATTTTTTAGCGCTTTTTTTTAGAAGTGTAAACATAGATAATGGTGAGAAATGACATAATGAAACAAAGGAGAAAAACGTTTAAGAATGTATCTTGTGTTTATAGAGACTTTTAGAACTTAAAAATTAAATATTTCTAGGAAAACTTTACCCCGAACAATGTAGGTTTCTATGAAAATACAGTATATTGCATAAAACAGATCATATGTAAAACCCTGCTTTATCTAAATAAACAGTTTTCATAAAAATATACTTTTTAGTAGAATGTGCCATTGGGTAATCACAAATAGAAAACTGCTCTGTTCAGCAGTTTTTGTTTTAGTCTATAATACTGGGAGATAAAGTCATATGTGTCTTTGCAATCTCACAAACTGACCTATAGGCCATGGTCTTATGATATGCTTTGGATGGCAAGAGGTTGCTGGTGGTACTAAGCAAGATCAAAAAAAAATATGGAATTCTGATTTGCAAACTGGGTAAATCATAATCCCCAAATATTGTTACAAAATAGTTCTTCTCTTTCTGCATCATTTGAAATTCTGGCAGGGGAGAAGGGACTAAAATATCTTACAGACAGCATGCAGGAACTACACAACCCACAATGCATTGCACTGTGATGTTCCTTTCCTTATTGACATCACGTGTGCAGGGAATTGTGGGATTGGGAAGATGCAGGCTGAAGGAATGTTAATGACAGTCGACTACTGTTACATATATTCTGAGTCTCAAAGTAGTCAGCCAGATCAGGGAGAGTAGGGGCCAGGCTTAAGGTGGCTATACATATTCAGATTTTAGTCTTCTTCCAACGAACTTTTGGATTTCAATTGTACGTTTAAATGCAATGATCTAAAACTAACATTCAGGCCGAAATTGTAGCATAAAGCCCTAAAAAACAAACAAACTGGAGGATGTTCTGAATGTCAAATAGTTGGCAGACACCAACTGTACAAAAGTGACTTCCTGGAAATGCATTGTAGGTCCCCAAAGGATATCGTCAGATACACAATACGTGTACGGATTTTATCCTCATCCGACTGAAATTTTCTAACCTGTCCAATCGACTTAATCACCAATTGCCATGGTATGGAAATTATCAGGATTATAATTTGGAGCCCACACACGGTCCAAAAATCATACGAAACTATGTTAATAAGAAACAGATTTCACCAATTCAGCTCCCCAGAAGAAACACCAGTCAGCCTCCATGAATAACCACCCCAACATTTACTGTTTTTGTCTGCTTGCTGAAGAAGTGTCATGACTTGTTTTCAGTGCCCTGTATTGTGGTGGAAAGTTATAAAAAGGGGTTTATGCAGCCCAAACAAAGGCGCAAGCAAAAGCGGCCTAAATGTGAATTCTTTTCAAATTGAATAGGAAATTTTATCCATAAAAAAAGGAACTCTCTCAATATACACAATAGGACAGTGATGTAAAAAGTATTTTTATTACAACATAATAATTTGGAGCCCACGCATGTTCCGAAAATCATATGAAACTATGTTTCATACGATTATATTGGTGTGTGTATGGCCAGCTTTAGGTAATGGTTCCAAACCATATTTCCAAACATAGTTGCTTATAATTATGTTTACTTTTCAAAAAGCTTAAGTGTTGTTTGGGTTAATTTCCCTTTTAAGTGTTTCCTTTGCTTTGGAGTTTTAGAGATAGTTGATTGATAGACAAATAGATAGACAGACAGACCTGCCATGTCAATATTAATTTCTTATCCCAGTGGTTCCAACGTATTATTGTATTTATTATTGAAACTTTCCAGGCATTGGCAAAAACCAAAATGTTCTTTTTTTGCTGTTGTTGTTTTATTGCTAGATAATGGGCACAAGGTTATTTTTAATTGGTACGCAAATGTGCTGCCAAGAGAAGAGGATTTTGGGTCCCAACACAGGGTTATATTTACAGGCAAGAGCAGAGAGCAATTCAAACAGATGGCTGCGGCACTATTTTACTCTATTGCTGGCACAATTCTTTGGTGTCCTTATTGTAGTTAATAGCACAATACTCTTGAAATTTATTAGGGCATTGATGATAAATGCATAAAACAAAATCTATTAAATCCAGCTTATTCTATTCCATATCATGTTCTGTGTCTTTTGGGTTGAGGTTGTTCCAGAAGACCTGATATCTAATAATTTTGTATCACCAATTTCCCTTCACCCATATGGCAGTGTGGGTGGAGTGACAAAGAATAAAGACCGCAGGAGTCATGAAAGATGCCATACTCCTTCTCTGCACATGGCGATGTGGGTTAAATTACCTTAGAAGGGGTTTAATAAAGCACTGTGCCCAAAGGCTTAGGCAGAATGAATGCAGATTGTGGTCACTAGTAGTAGATGGGGGCAAGGGCCAGCAACCTAAAGGGCATCTAGGAAGGGATCCAGTTGCTCAGATACGCAGCCCACCTTTATGGCTGAAATTCACTGTTGCCCAGTTTTGTCTGGTTTACTGTTGGCTCTTCTCCTTAAGTCCCAGTACTTGCTGAAACATGGAGTTAATGAATGTAATTGGGTAGCAGTGCTTTGTTTCCTTAATCATGTAAAAGTGTCATTAGGCATAAATGAAGCGTGTGTGTGTGAGGCCCTGTGCGCATCTGTGTTTCTGGTCCAATTTCAGAGTCAGTAGGATGCAACTGGAATCCAGCTGCATCTACTAATATTATATAGCCTGCTCTCGGCCGGAGAAAACCTGCATCAAACCACAATTTTATCCTCATTATGTGCATGTCATTGAACATTTCAAGGTGCAATCATAATCCAATGCCTAATAGAATAGTCACAATAGCAATTTGCTGCATATAAGGAAAGAATAAAACAAATGTATAGGTGGTACCAAACTGTGTGTTGTGCATTGCTTACCTTGCTACACACAGGTTTACATTATCATGTTCTGGGAAAGCAGCTATCCTGCTGTTTCATCCATTGTGCTGCATTATTTTCAGTTAAATAGATTTTCCATTATAACCTTCCCGTTTTTCACCAATAAATAAAAATGATCTAAAGCAAGCAGTGTGGCATGCTGGGTATGGAAGCTTCCAAAATCAGAACTATGTGTATTTAAAAGATCCATACTTAATGGAAGGCATGAAAAAAGGATCCAGCCAAGTGGATGATACAAGGAGACAGTAAGCTGGCTATGCCTCGGTATTTACCACTTGGCTGGACTCTTTATCTAAAGCATATCAATAAACATGGATATATGTGTTAAACATATATACTGTATATATATATATATATATATATATATATATATATATTGTCTTTGGGCTCATTGCATTGTGCCTCTATGTTCAGCAGCAGTACATACAGAGGGAGCACGAGGCAGGTAGCGAATGGTCAAGCTAGGGTGTGCCAGGGGATGGGTGGCATTAGGGAAACCTGCGCCTAACACCTGCTTTAAGCCATCCTAGCAATGGCTGAATTTACTTGACCAGGTCTCTGAGCCCAAGCAGTTTCAGCTTCAGAAAATATATGTTTGTTTAAAACTAGCAGGAAACAAAGATTGTTTGACACCCTATTTGATTGAATAGGCTCCCACACTAGGGTTGCCAACATAAGAACTGAAATATAAGGAATGCCTTTAGATGAGGTTGAAGATGGGGCAGAAAGAAAATAGTATATTTATATACTGGTAACCAAAAACAAAATTTTAAGACTCTACAATACTTACATACAGAGGTATAAAGGCTGGAAGGCTTTAACAAAATGTTGCAGACTTGGTTTTGCAATTGCTAAGGCCAGCCCTGATCAGGGGCATATATGCCACCAAATATTTTGCAAATACCCATTGGGTATATTTAAAATCCATTCAGGAAAAGACTGATGTTTTCTTCACTTTATCAGTCTGCACAGACTCTATTACATCCAATTGTTGCCATGGGGCCAAAGGATCAGATCATACCAACTGTGCCAACCACCTTAAAAACGTTTTGTTTATCAATAGGGTTGCCTTTTCTTCAGGGGCAGATCTAAAAGGGTTATGATATTGTGTGAGCGGGGTAGTGACATTGCAGAGGCAGGGCTGGACAAAGGCAGTCCAAATTTGAGTAGGTGAGATTTGGGGGCATATATGGGGAGAGAGGTGAGATGAGTGGGCATGGTCGGCGCAGCACTCGGCAAAAACCCAGTGGGCCCCAACAACATAGAACCGATCTCCATCAGCGCTCGCCCTACTGATCTCTCTCCACTGAATGCACCAACAATAGATATAATGTATGCATGTTTGGGGGGCAAGGGGTTGGGCGGGCATTGCAGGTAATACCAGCCCCAGCCTTGCTGATATTTTACTGGCTAAGCTGGTGAAATACCGGCCAGGTGGCAACCCTACAATAAAGCCAGCTGTACTCAGCAAACACTTTGC
Organism: Xenopus tropicalis; assembly: GCF_000004195.4. Taxonomy (NCBI): domain Eukaryota; kingdom Metazoa; phylum Chordata; class Amphibia; order Anura; family Pipidae; genus Xenopus; species Xenopus tropicalis. Next base: position 20,999,731 of record NC_030685.2, read on the forward strand.
TTTGCCTGGACTAGTGCAACTGTAGTAATGAAGCCAAAATGACAGACTGGTGCTAAGTGTTGCTGGTCCAAACTTAGTTCACGACATCAATTAATTAATTTTCCTTGCCAAAGAGGTATCTTTTTTAATTATATTTATATTTACTATTATATGTAATGAAAGTGTATGTAGGATTGACATGACCAGGGATGACTTTGATTTGACAGCTTAAATATCTTGTAATATATATAGACAAGCAAACCTGTTCCTGCTTATAGTGAAAGATATTTCAGTACCTTTTTTTCAGCAAAAGTTTCTTTCATATACTGATATGTTGAGCACAGAGTTTCTATTTTTTGCTCCCTAGTCACAGGAGGCTATCAATGATGTGAGTCATGAGCTGTTAAATCACTTAAAAGCCCTTGTGTGATTGCTGTTTGGGTAAGGATTTATATTTTACTGCTGTGCGCTCATAATTTGCCCACATAGCTTGCTTTTACTTAATAGGATAACATATTAGAGTGGGCATATTCTGATTTTTGATATTAAGATAGCCCCTCACCTTTCTACACAAAATTCATTCAGACCCAACACCAATTTCATAAATAGGTTGCAGTCAGTGCTGGAAGTGGGATGGTATCTGGTTACTTCTTTTTCTGTGTGCCAATATCATCCTGCAAGTCTGGTAGTCTGATTAAAGTGCGGGGTATAGCTGGGAGGCCGGGGAAAGATGGCAGAAGCCCACTCTGCAGAAAACTATGCCATCATTTCTAATTACCGTATATACTCGAGTATAAGCCGAGTTTTTGAGCACCAAAAATGTGCTCAAAAAGTCACCCTCGGCTTATACTCGCGTATATGGATAAGATGTATACCCCCGTGGATGTCTGGTGTGCACAAGCACGCTCACACCCCCGCCACCAACCCCCCCTCGTGCAAGTACCACTCAGGAGGATTCCAGCTGCCAGCTCGTTCGCACCCCCGCCGCCGACCCCCACCTCGTGGATGCAAGCAAGTACCGCCTTTCAATAGTACTCTCTTACCAGGGGATGCTTCACCCAGTGAAATCCAGATTCCTCATTAGGAAGGACAGCATCGCACTGGGCCGCCGGGATACCGGGAAAAATCCCGGTGGGCCCCGGTGGCCCAGATCCGATCCCCCCCAGTGCTTAATGAAAGGTGTGGTGGTGAGTTTCATAAGAGAAGGTGCTTGCGACAGGGGTGTGCAGGACCGGAACTAGGGACAGAACGCATGACTGGGGGTGCCATTGGTAAGGTGTAGTAAGTCCTTTCCCTGCTGTGTGCCCTATTCTCTAGATGGATGCATGCAGTGCAGCGGTGCTCTCGAACTCTGGCCCCAGCCTGACACTACTGGGGTCACAGAACAGATCAGTAGCTTTTTTTTGAAGTCTTGCCCATACACTAAAGAGTCACGGAGTTGCAGCTGTCGCACAGTGACGTATCAGTGTCAGGGCCAAAGTTCAGCTTTAAGGCTGCACTGCCCCGCGACTCTGAGAGTATCCGGCTGCGACCAGAGTTTGACGTTTTTTTGGTCAGGGTTACATTACAGCAGCGGAGTCCCAGGTTTGTAATGCTACACTATCACTGCAAATTAAACACAACCAAGTGTGGATGCTGGTAGGCTCAGTATAGGGAAAAGCAGGAATATCTGGCATGTAAGGGATAAAAGGAGAGAGAAGGAAGGGGCTTGGGGAAATTAATATAACAATAAAAGTGAGTACAGGTGAAAAGAATTATTCATTTGAGTGAATGGGGGAGAACTGGAAAGACAGCAAAGAAAGAGGAGCAAATGGTATAGAAAAGGAAGGAAGAGAAAAAAATGTTAAAAAAAATTAGAAAGGATCACTGAAGGAGAAGAAAATACAGAAAGAGAGATATTTTTTACTAAAGGTGCTTTATTTTATATATATATATATATATATATGGGCACCAGCTGCTGGACTTATCTAGGGCGCTATAACACCTAGTTTTGACACTGGGGGTGTGGGGCCCCTGAGGTTGACAGCCCTGGTGGGCCCCAGATACCCCAGTCCGACACTGAGGAAGGATCCATTTGGCTATGTCTAGTTATATTTGGCACATACAGCAGCACCAGTGCAGTGGATAACAATGGCACACTTATTTGTAAATGAAGACTGGCAGACTTCTCATTTTTTGATTGCTCTGAAAAAATGCTAGATTTTCTATATACACACAAATACAAATAAAAATAGACCACTTGGCTGTGTTCTTTTTTCTGTTTTAAGAATGCATTGCCATGGGTATAAGCTTGGTTCCTCCTGCAGTTGCAGTATTGCACATGCTCCTGTGATTCAATATCCCCAATGGAAATCTCATTCCATGAGACAAATGAGTAGATTCCACTATTCTATTTGATATCTTGGTAACATACCCTATTATTAGGGATTTGAACTGGTTGCATAGAACTCAGGACCCGGACTGAGAAAGAGCTGTCCAAACTGTGCCTTAACTTGAAAGTGGCTGCTCCCAGCCAAAGAGCAACTCGGCCTGCAATGTTGCACCCCAGTGCTTTGGCACACCAGGCAAACCTGGCTTTTCCATGGCTGCATAAGGCCCCTGTGAACCTGCACAAACTGTAAGTCTACCCTGATGCACTCTCTAAGTAAGTAATCTGGGCCCCTTGGGTGCAAGATTTGGTAGGTAGATCCACTATCAGGGCTGTGCACCAGGAGGCTCAAGTGCCAGATGCTTCACTCCAAAGAGATTTTTGGGCCTGTCTAGTCATGGGCATCATGCACTTCTCAGCATCATGTAATTGTAGTATTATGTAAGCCCACCCTAGGCTTATACTCGAGTCAATACAGTTTTCCAGTTTTCTTAGGTAAAATTAGGTACCTCGGCTTATATTCGGATCGGCTTATACTCGAGTATATACGGTAGTGTGCCATGTATGTGTAATGATGTACAACAATACCAGACCTTTACCCATGCTTTGTGCACAATACCAGACCTTTACCCATGTTTCGTGCACAATACCATACCTTTACCCATGTTTTGTGCACAATACCAGACTTTTACCCATGCTTCGTGCACAATACCAGACCTTTACCCATGTTTTGTGCACAATACCAGACTTTTACCCATGCTTCGTGCACAATAAAAGACCTTTACCCATGTTTCGTGCACAGTACCAGACCTTTACCCATGTTTCGTGCACAATACCAGACCTTTACCCATGTTTCGTGCACAATACCAGACCTTTACCCATGTTTCGTGCACAATACCAGACCTTTACCCATGTTTTGTGCACAATAAAAGACCTTTACCCATGTTTCGTGCACAATACCATACCTTTACCCATGTTTCGTGCACAATACCATACCTTTACCCATGTTTTGTGCACAATACCAGACTTTTACCCATGCTTCGTGCACAATAAAAGACCTTTACCCATGTTTCGTGCACAGTACCAGACCTTTACCCATGTTTCGTGCACAATACCAGACCTTTACCCATGTTTCGTGCACAATACCAGACCTTTACCCATGTTTCGTGCACAATACCAGACCTTTACCCATGTTTTGTGCACAATAAAAGACCTTTACCCATGTTTCGTGCACAATACCATACCTTTACCCATGTTTCGTGCACAATACCAGACCTTTACCCATGTTTCGTGCACAATAAAAGACCTTTACCCATGTTTCGTGCACAATACCATACCTTTACCCATGTTTTGTGCACAATACCAGACTTTTACCCATGCTCCGTGCACAATAAAAGACCTTTACCCATGTTTCGTGCACAATACCAGACCTTTACCCATGTTTCGTGCACAATACCAGACCTTTACCCATGTTTCGTGCACAATACCAGACCTTTACCCATGTTTCGTGCACAATACCAGACCTTTACCCATGTTTTGTGCACAATACCAGACCTTTACCCATGTTTCGTGCACAATACCAGACCTTTACCCATGTTTCGTGCACAACTGCTGTTAAGTTTGGGCTTTTACCATTAAAAGGGGGTGACCAATTAACACCGCAAGTAGTTTTCCTTTTGACTGGACACTCTTGTAAGTATAGCCTTTTACCTTTTATATATGTAAACATTGAATGAAATGTTGGCCAAGATAATTAAAATTGTTTGTAAATACAGCATGTGGGATCGTAAGGTGCTTGCTAAAGCGAAAAATGTTTGTTAAAGCAGTTGCGTCTGTCAAATAGGCGCTATAATAGCCACAAAACAATCCAATCATAATCAGGTGATGGCCAGGAAACTCCCTCTAGAAGTGATGTCAGGGATGGAAGAGGAAATATTACGGTGCAAAGGAAACATTGGCACAACGTCCCACAGCAGGTTCTGCCTCAGTGTTTATGTACAGAGGGGAAGAGTTTCATTAACTCTCTGTTATAAGCACATAACCAGCAGGGTTGCCTGGTGCATAGCTCGTTGGTTTAGGCAATACTGATATGTAATGAGTTAACTACGCAAGCTTATGTGCGTAGAGATCTGTATAAATTGGTGCAGATTAATGTAATAAAGTGCAATCCAATCCATAAATGGGAAGCTGAGAGCAGGATGAGGAGAGAGTTGGAGGTCAGATCTCTTCCCGCCACTCACACACAGGAGATATATATACCTCTATATATAGGACACACAAGGTCTAATCAATACTGTCTGAAATTAATGCTGCTGTCCCACCGGGCACCACGGAGGAGACAAAGGGTAGGCTTGACTTCCCAGTATGATTTTCTACTCACAATTTAATAGCTTCTTAGCAGGGGACACCGAATCTCTTAAAGCCCAGGGCAGTGTAGGGGTTACAGCCCCAATGTCCGTGCAAAGTATTCTCTGCCATCTCTCTACTGATAATAAAATATAAATATGAGAAGGGATGTTTTTGATCAAATAAAAAAAACATATTTCAAATACGAAATTGGGTATTCAGGTTAATACACAATAATGATCAATTACCAAACAATGGTGGAAGATATTTTTCTCAAAGAACATGGTGCAGATTTGGATTACATTCAAGTGATAATGTCATACAAGAAAGTCTATAGAGCCACCAGGGTACCACAAGGATCAGGGGTGGTGCTGCCATGAGTCAAGTTGAGGAGCTTCCTTCAGGCATGAGGCAACCTGGAAAAAATCTGCACCTGGTAACTTTAGTCAAATTTTAAATTGGGATCTTAGCTCTTCTAATGCAGTGCTATTGTCCCTCTGCACTAGCGATGCAGCTCCACAACCCATCAACCAGCTCTGCCAATATAAAACTAAGCTTTGTTAGGAGCAATTCAGCTGTCAGTGCTGCTTGAGGCTGCCACAAGGCGGCAATGACTACCGGATTGCTCCTCACAAGAATATCATGGAAGACCACATCTGGCCCAACATGCCTCCAGCTGGACAGCCATACAATAGCTGACTGTAGGCACAAAGAAGTTTTACATCATTATCAAAATGATTGCTTAGAGGTAACCAGGAACAAATTCAATGTTCTGCCTACACATTAAAATGGTGGCTGTGAGGTGTCCAAATCAAATTTGCCTTCACATCTAAGGGCTGTGACACACAGGGAGATTAGTTGCTGCACGACAAATCTCCCTTGTCGCGGGCAACTAATCTCCCTGAAATGCCATCCCACCAGCTAGAATGTAAATCACCGGTGGGATGGCATACGTGGCGCGGCGATTTGCCAAAGTCACAGACGTTTCCTCTCAAGGCAACTTCCACAACTTCGGCAAGTTGCAGCGTATGCCATCCCACCGGCAATTTACATTCTAGCCAGTGGGATGGCATTTCGGGGAGATTAGTCGCCCGCGACAAGGGACATTTGTGGTGCGCCAACTAATCTCCCGATCTGTCACAGCCCTAATGGTGATAGTGAGGTAACAAGAAACTGATTCACAGATCTGCCTCAACATCACAATTTTTGCTGTGACGTAACCAGAAACCAATCTGCATATTTGCTTCAATATCTAAATTAGTGCTGTCCAACTTATTACATGCAGTGGGCCAATCACTTCCCATATAGCATGTTGGAGGGCCGGGTTATATTAAAATGATGATGACACACAGTGAAGTCTATGGAGCCTTTGAGCAGACCAAAGGGCCTCCAGTTGGACAGCCCTGATCTAAATGGTGGCTGTGATGTAACCAAAACCAGTTTACAGATTTACCTCCACATCAAAATGGTTGTTATGAGGTAACCAGGAACCTACTCACAGAAAAGGGGCTATTGAAAAGGTGGGTGCCTTGGTGCAGTGGAGCCAACGGGGTGTAAAGTCAAGAAGATAGCAACAGCAGTCAACTACACTACAAGGGGGGTTTTGACTGTCACAAACAACCTTTGCTGGTGCCAAGACGCAGTTGCTGAAATAACTAGTTGGTCCAATCACAGAGACAAAGTTTTTTTTCACATATACAAACCAGTATCATATTGAAATACAGGAGTAATAAGAGAGAAAGCAGACCCAGCAGCTGCTAAGGGGCTACATAAATATATAAAGCAAACTGACGTGGGGGCCCCTAATAAAGGGAAATTTTAATATACGATTAAAATGGATCATCTTTCCCCAAGGTAATTTTTATTTGGTTGTCCTAAATATTTTGCTGTGGGGTCCACTAATCAAGAAGGAAGGAATGTCCGTTATATTGTTAATATGCAGGTGAGTGCCTCTGCATGCTTCTGCTGTGTATATAAGACCCTTATATGTTCATGCACCTATGCTTCTATAGAAAAACATGCCTAACCAATATTAATAGCAAGCATATACACAACATATTTATAAATAAATGTGCAGCGACAGATCAATGATGAATTTTAATCCATCTAGGCATATTAACATTGATTTTTCTTATTTTTCCCTTCAGTTGTGAAGGATTGTGGTGCTCCGAGAGGAGACCACAGGGTGCAGGAGAGAGGAAAAACAAGATGCAACATGACAGGCCCCCCAGGACAGAACAGGAATGTCAGTTATCTGAGAGGTGTGAGTTTGGAGTAAGCCTTTAACCTGCAGAGATAGTGCGATAAACATTTTTCTAGTCTACTAGTAAACATATTTTCAGGGCAGTGTTCTCTCCTTATATACAGCAGGCTTATATTCCTGTTCCACCTAACTCACAAGCATCAGGGCAGCTACCTCCCCCCCGCCGTCAATACACAGACCTCAGGCACCTACCTCTCCCCTTCCTAATACACAGACACCAGGGTACCTTCCTCTCGCAATTTCAAAATACAGGTATCGGACCCCTTATCCGGAAACCCATTATCCAGAAAGTTCCAAATTATGTCCATCTCCAACAGACTCCATTTTAATCAAATAATAAGCAAAATTATTTCCTTTTTCTCTGTACTAAAAAAACAGTACCTTGTACTTGATCCCAACTAAGATATAATTAATCCTTACTGGAGGCAAAACAATCCTATTGGGTTTAATTACTGTTTAAATAATGTTTTTAGCAGACTTTAGGTAGGAGATCTGAATTACGGAAAAGCCCAGGTGCCGAGCTTTCTGGATATGGGTCCCATACCTGTACACTGAAGTTACAGCGCTGATCGCTCTCATCCTTTTAATACACAGACACCAATGACCTATTAATTCCCCTCCTAATACACAGACATCAAGTACCCAGGACCTTCCCCCCCTAATACACAGACATCAGGCAGGGCACCTTTTCCTCTCAAGGCTCCAACCTCTGCCCTCCTCCTTATATACAGCCTCTCACCTAGGGCTTAAAAAATTACATCACAGAAACATACAAATCTGGATAAAGGCAGGCTGAGGAAATTATTCCAGGGAGAAAAGAATTTAAAAATGTTTTCCATAGCATTACTTGACAATCACACAACACAAGTAGGATGTATAAAGCAATAATTAAATATATAGAATTACATATTGATATGCAACAAAATGCATGGGCTGGTGATAGTGGGACTGGCTAAGAATGCCAACTTAGGACAATTTTCCACAAAAAAAACAGCTGGCACAACTCCGGATCACCACCAGAATGAAGTTGAAGATATAAAGTTTATATTAAAACCATTCCAAAGTTTATTATTTATACACAATTATAAATATACTGGGTGGTAGTTTATTAAGAGGCTGACCACCGCCAATGGGGTTTAAAAGGTTGCCCACCTTGGGTTTAGAGGTTTGAAGGTGTAAGAAAACAAAACCAAGTGAACAGGCAGTTAGTACAACAAGGGGTAGAGAGAATTTTTATTGTAACTTGTACTTTGGTCACGGGCTGAAAGTACAGGAAGTGGATGAGAAGCAGAAAACGAGGCAGAGCGAATAAGAAAATTAAAGTAAAGGAGCAAAAAAGCTTGCATTCTTCCAAGCCCAAAGCTGTAGCAGTGTTCTATTTAATAATAAGAACATCTGGATTTTGAATGTGATTTGTGCAAATTTTCAGTAGATTGGTTAGGTGTTGCTCTACACAATCTAATGCATATGAAAGCCAAACTAGGAATAACTAGCTAACAAGTAAAGAGTCGGCATAATAGGTGAAAGGTTACTATGTGCTTAGCTGTTAGAACTATGAAAGTGGTAAGAAGATTGGCATGAGCCCGAAAGCATAAGGTGAAATGGGAAGAGGAAGATGCTGGGAAAGACAGAAACACAAGGTTAGGTCTGAAATAAAAATAGCAAGTGATTTATAGATTATTGTTAACTTTGTATCTTGGATCTATCCCAGGGGCCTGACTCAGGTTCCTTGTTTCACATGGATTCAAGGGCAAATTCAGACCTGTGACTTTGAGGAGCACCTGAGGCCTAAAGCTGGCTATAAGCTGCTGATTCTGAGCCTACAGAATGGCCAATGTATGGGGCCTGCCCACCAACCAGGTTGAAAATCGGGCAACTATCTATGAGGGAGGTTAGAGAAACCTGCCAAGTAAGGACTGCATTGGCTTGCTGATGAGGTCTTTTCCCAACAGGTCTGCATAGGCCTGCACTGTGGTCTAATCAGTAGCCTGGGGACCATAGATTTGCTCATTTGGTGACCTTGACAAACTAGTAGATGTATAGTATATGTATAGCTAGCTTAAAGAGCAAAGTAACTATTCTTTTATGTGAGGGTGCACTTGTAAAGTGTTAAATTTAATGAAAGACCTTCAAATGTTATTAGCGGTGCACCATAATAACAGCATGCACCAGAGATATGGAAACTGGTAGTAGTGGACATGGTGTGGGTGAAGACCCCCACCACATCCACTACCACCTGTTTCCATATCTCTGGTGCATGCTGTTATTATGGTGCACCACTAATAACATTCAGATCTGCAAGTGTGAAATAACCTTAAATGTGAAAGCTTTTGGGGCCAGGGCAGAAGAGATGGATGCTGAAAGATTGCGTTTTGTAGTTTTCTGACCCCTGTTGCAGTAATTAAGCAGCTGTAGAGAAAGCAAATGAAAACTGCATGAGTTTCTGCCATGTGAAATGCGTGATGCTTGAGAGGGCTGAACAGTTACTTACAGAATCTATTTATTGATTATTAGGTACAGATACTTCAACAAACAGCGCACTTAAACAAGCAAGTCAGTCAGTAAGAAACAAAGTAACACATTAGGGTGGAGGAAAAGAGGAAGAGGTTTGCAGTCTGATGCGGAAATTTGCCAAATTCGACTGTGAGAACTAAATTTGGACATTTTGATTGACAGCTGGGGATAACACTTTGTAAAAAGCAAGTTATTTATGGATTGTTTGCAGTTTTTTACCTCTCCTTGTATCTTAAAAGCAGCATTAAACTGCATTAAATTGCAAATATCTGATACAGTGAAAAATAATGGGCACATCTTCAAATGCTTCTGTTGCTACTGATTTACAGTTTCTAACAGCTCTCAGACTGAAGGACAACTACTTGGCACTCATATCTGGTATAAATTGAGAGTGTTGTCATCTTTCTGCCCTCTTTCTGTGCTCTGTTTTAGGAGACCCAGATCCCGACCTTGTCCCAAGCACCCATGACACCACCTAAACCTGTGCCCCTGTATTTTCCCTATAAAGCCTGCCCAAACCCTCACAACCAAAAGGTTTTTCATAGCCAATATCTCTCCTACTGGACATCTCTAAAAACCAAAAGTGCAGGTAGTGGTGGTGTGAGACAGACAGAGGTAAACAAAACTGACTTCACTAACAGGCCAGACCCATGAGAGGAATGATGTGTAGGTTGGCCAAAAACCCATGGGACCCTCAGGTTTACCCAGGTAAATTTAGGCTGACATCTACACTAAAATTGCCTATGGACGGTTTGGGGTTCCCCTCCCCACCCGTGACTTTACTATGCCCCACTTCTGCCACCATCAGCCTTTATTTATAGGTGCATGCCTGCATTGCTCCGCCTTCTTCATAATGTTAGAGATGGGGCATGTCAGGTCCTAGTCTATAAATAGAGGTGGATTGCCAGGTTGGGTTTTCGTTGACCCGCACATCACTAACAGGGAGCTTGATCCTTTATTTTTTCAACAGTGGTTTAAAATTGTTCACAGTCTACCTAACTTCCTCTGCTAGGTAACCGCAAAAAAGTCACACCAAATCCGAAAGTCTGGAATGCAGGAATCTACTACTTTCTGCCTCTACCAATGACTGAAGAGGACACAAACATAGTATGTGAAAGAAAATGTCCATTTCACGCTTGAGTGATACTTATTTAAGCCCATACAGGTATGGGACCTGTTATCCAGAATGCTCGGGCCTGGGGTTTTCTGGATAAGGGGTCTTTCTGTAATTCGGATCTCCTACCTTAAGTCTGCTAAAAAATAATTGAAACAGTAATTAAACCCAATAGGATTGTTTTGGCTCCAATAAGGATTAATTACACCTTAGCTGGGATCAAGTAGAAGGAACTATTTTATTATTACAGGGAAAAAGGAAACCATTTTTAAAAATGTGAATTATTTGATTAAAATGGAGTCTATGGGAGATGACCTTTCCGTAATTCAAAACGTTCTGGATAATGGGTTTCCGGATAAGGGGCCTGATACCTGTTCTAGCACAAATAAACTTTGTGCACATATTTGCTTACAGAAGAACACTGGTAAACAACACAGCTAACTGCAGTTTTTGCCTTTAGTTAGTAAATAAGCGCTAATATTTCATGTCAGGGCCAGGTTTAGGTATTTTAAATCCCTAATTATCCTTCCTAGTTATAAAATTGGCCTTCTTATTCTGCCTCTGCAGCAACTCTGCAGTTTTATTGTTTATATATTTTTATTTATATTTTAGAGGCCTTTCAAAAAAGTTAAGCATGGGTGAATAAAGCTGGCCATACACGCTAAAATCCACTCGCTTGGCATGGTCGCCAAGCGAGGGGATCTTCTCCCGATATCCCCACCAACATGTGGGCTATATTGGGCTAATTTGGTCATTTGGCCCCAGGGCCAAAGGATCAAATTAGAAAGACGGGTATGGGCGCAGTCTAAACTAAATTTTTAAACCTGCCCAATCCCTTCAACCGACCCGGCAGCTTATCGGCCCGTGTATGGGCACTACCGACAGGCCTGCCTGACCGATAACTGGTCTGAAATCAGCCAGATATCAGTCGGGCAGGCCTGTCGGTTGTGCCCATACATGGACCGATAAGCTGCCAAGTCGGTCGAAGGGACCGATATCGACAGCTAGAATTGGCCCGTGTATGGGCACCTTAAGGGTGCAGCAAAAGATGCCCATATTTTTGTGTTGATTTTGCCCATCAGTGCCCCACTCAATACCAAACTAAAGTCTTTGTGGTTAGCTTCAAGTCTGGACTGGTCTTCAAAATAGGCCTTTGCATTTCAAGTACACAGAGGCCCAAGCAGCCTACATTAGCCCAATCATAATTGCAGCATTTAACAGCAGCCCCTCTAGCAACTGCCAGAAGCCACAGATTGCCAGTGCCAACCTGCTTAGCTCTCCCTTGCTGCTTCATACCTGCTTGCCGGTCCCCCAGTTAGTTTTGTTGCTATTGCCAAGTACTGGGTGTTCTATATCTCAGATTGTTGCTACGTTGCAGATATTAAATCCTCAGCACAAAAAGTTGTGTTTGGGTTAACTGCAAGTGTAATTCCTATTGAAAGCAGCATTAGGCCGGCTGTTTATATTCTCTTCACTACAGTTTCTGACTCCTGTAACAATGTAGAAGTCAGAACCTAAGGAAAACAATGAAAACTTGACAGCCAACGAAACGCCACGTAAATGATTTAGAAAGTGAAAGCCCCTTCCGCCCTCACAGCGCTACTAGATATTTCCACATTTACACGGCAGTATGAATGCCGAGACAGTGAGTTACGGTAATGAAACCACGTGGGCTCCCAGAATATCTCTCTCTCAGGCAAGATGGAAGCGTTCGGTATATACATAACCTCACGTCACGTGACTCTTGACAAGTTTTTCATATCACCCCGCCCTGCCTTGCTCTGGTTGGCCCAAAGGCGTTGCCTCCCTCTTTCAAAATGGTGGCCATCCGTTCGCTCCGTCCGATTGGTTTACGGCTCAGGCAGGCCCGCCCCTTTTTCTTTTTGGTGTTTTCTGATTGGCTCCGGTCCCGGCCCGGTCTGGATGACTTCCGGCGAGACGGAGGCGTAGTGCAGTGACAGTGACTGAGAAAAGAAGCGAAAACGGAGGAAGCTACGAACGGACAAGCCCTCTGTTCACCCCCTACACTACCGGAAGCGGAAAAAGGCAGGAAACGTACCCTGAGGCATGGGTGGTGACTGACCCCTGACCCCCCCATCACATACCCAGGACCCGCAGGGTGTGGCCCCCCAACATTGACAGGGGCCCCGGGGATCCGAACACCTTTGTGCTGTCACGTGTTTCTCTGGACAGTCCTTATTTCTTTTTTTTTTCTTGAACTGTCGTCAGTAATACCTGCATCCATCTTTCCTGAGTTACAATTGTATCTGCATTTGCCCACATGTCCCACACGCCCATCTGTACTATGCCATCTTAGGGAAGGTGTGGCACCCTGCTCTGGGCTATCTAGGGGGTAGCCTCTGTTAGATGTGAGGGGCCAAGCTGGCTAATGGTCCAGTACTTGAGACATCCCTCTTATATATTGTATAGGGTTTATATAGTTATTGTGTGGTGCCTAATGCTTTAGAACCTGTTATTTTCCTATTATAGCACCTATTTTTCTATGTTTTTAAAGCTTATTTTTGTATACAATACATAAGTGGATGCTGCTAAAGTAAAGGGAGTTTAGTGGGTGCCTGAAGCCATTCTTGTATATTGGGCACTCCCTTGAATAAAGAAGAGGGGTGTCCCTTGTGCCATTAGCCATATTTTTAGGTAAGGGGTCACGGCAACCAACTTGCATGACATGAGTCTGAAGAACCATCGTGACGCAGAGTGACCGAAGCTCAAAAACCGCATCACAACATGGTGAGTTTGGGCTATGATGGTACAGAAATGGCTTCCTATGGGGTTATAGTTTAACAAGGGGGAGGCTGGTGAAGTTTAAACTCATGAATGCGTGTTATGTCTTGTCCCTATGTGTATGTACATTTGTGTATCTAGAGGCGCCCACAGTATGGGTTACCATCTCTGATGGAAGTACTAGTGGTTGTATTTATAGTTTATGTATGTGAGCGTATAGATTGGTAGGTGTGGGTTAGGTGTGCTGGGTTGAACTTGATGGACACTGGTCTTTTTTCAACCCTATGTAACTATGAAGTTATTCATCCTTTCTGTGAGATAAAAGGGTCGTTATTTTATTCCTTGGGATCCCATCACCGTTTGGATGATGGTTTGGTTACTGTGCTCTCAGTTGTAGTGCCTGGTTTCTCTGGCTGTCCTGTGGAGGTTGAGCTTCCTCTCCTTTCTCTCATGAGCATTTATTCCTGTGTTTTCAAAGCCTTTTCCTAAACAACACACACACAATTTTATAACATGTTACACATTCTTATTATAATTGGGACAGGAAAATATTGTGACGTGTATAACAATGCATTGAGCCTACTGACTGCATTTAATACATGTATTTAAGTTCAAAATTGCAAACACTTGTACATACCCCATACAGCTTCTATTCTAAGGTTGGTTATACGTTTGTGCGACCAATGTCTGGCCACCAGATATCTATCAGGCAGGTTAGAAAATTGGTGGTCAAATCTTGATGCAGTCTTCACCAGATGGTTCTCTCTATGGCCCCATTAAACTTTTGGGACAATTCATCCAGTCATCCATATTTGGGCCAATGTTTTGGTGGCCAGCAAGGGTAAAGATTTGCTTGTTTGTTGGCTTCGCCAGCCAAGCAAATCTTTTAACTTTTCAGTTAAAGAATTTGTGTGCACACAGTTTTCAGTCCGTCCAGATTTTTAATGGTGTTCACAAGACATCTGTGTGTAGGAAATGCGGAGCAGTGATTTTGGTGCACCCATCAGTACAAACAGTGACAGTAATTTTTGCACTTTTCTGCATGTGTGCCACCCTAAGCTATGATACATGTTGGCAGATAGGATGCCCACCTGTATGTATCTGATAGAAGCTTACTGTAACTAGAAAACCATTGCTCATTTTTGCATTATACAGGTATAGGACCCGTTATCCAGAATGTTTGAGACCAAGGGTATTCCGGATAAGTAGTCTTTCTGTAATTTGGATCTCCATACCTTAAGTGTACTAAAAAATCAATAAAACATTAATTAAACCCAATAGGATTGTTTTGCATCCAATAAGGATTATTTATATTTTAGTTGGGATTAAGTACAAGGTACTGTTTTATTATTACAGAGAAAAGGGAATCATTTAACCATTAAATAAACCCAATAGGGCTCTTCTGCCCCCAATAAGGGGTAATTATAACTTAGTTGGGATCAATTACAAGGTACTGTTTTATTACTATAGAGAAAAAGGAAATCAATTTTAAAATTCTGAATTATTTGATTAAAATGGAGTCTATGGGAGATGGGCTTTACATAATTCAGAGCTTGATAACGGGTTTCCAGATAAGGGGTCCCATACCTGTACTGCAATTTACTATCCAATACCTCTCTTCTGAAGTGTACCAGAATGTGTGTTCTGCTTTCTTTCTACTAAAAGCAATGAAATAATATAACCCAGATGTTGATCTTGCAGGCATCAGAGGAGGCCTCGTTGCGAGCCCTCGAAAGCTTGATGAGTGAGTTCTTTCACAATGGCACGTCAAACGAACGCAAGCGGGAAATAGGTAACTTGCTCTGTAATGATGCTTGCAGATGTAAGCCGGCAAACGTTTGCTCAGTAAAGGGAATGTAAACCCCAAAATAAAATAATGCATAGTGAAAGAAAATAGAATTCTTTGCAACTTTCAAATATAGAGTTATTACTAATAAGGGTATTTAAAAATGTTTAAATTTAATCTAAAAATTGCTATTGATTGAAATATGTTTCTGTCCCTTTGGCTCTGCTGGTCCTGTCTCTTGAGACAATGTAGCAGAAGTCAACCTTGTATGTTCTTCATGTAGTGATGTGCGGGTTGACCCACAGCTGCGTTTCTGGAACTGCTGCTTTCTGAGGCAGCAGCCCTGATGCCACCCCTCTCTCCCACTCTATGCCTACAACTTTAGAGTTGGAGCTAGTCCAGAGAGGGCTCATCGCTAGTTCTGAGAGCAATATTATAATATATTAAAAATGATATTTTGTCTCTTAAAGTTACCAGAGGTGGCCTTTTTTCCACCCCTGGTAACTGGTTGCTCCCTGCCACCTGAGGCAAGGTTCTCATATGCCTTATGGCAGGAGTGGCTCTGGTGGGCCAGGTTTTGGTTGAAATTTTCATGACGGGTTTGGTTTGGGTGAGGGTCCTCTGGTTCCAAGACAGGGAATCTTGCAGGACCATAGGTGACCAGACAAGTAGTATACATAGCAGGAAGATGTGGATATGGGTTGGGGGAATGTCTTACAATTGCAACATTTTTGCAGGTTAGGGCCCGGGGTGGGTCAAGTTTTTCCTCACCCATACATCACTGCTTCATATCATTTGTGATAGCTGGCTTCTGCTACGTTGTTTCAAAACCTAGAGAACAGAAAGCACAGACAGATACTGCTTTACAGATGTCACAAATGTTATATCTAACCTGTTTTCTCTTTTATTGTCCAGAGTCTCTGTTAAACAACTTTGCTCAGCAACTTGGAGCATGGAGGTTCTGCTTCTATTTCCTGTCCCAATCACACAATGACTACGTCCTGATGTACAGCCTGAGTGTGTTTGAGGTGAGAGGCTGGAACTGAATTGTAAGCTGAAATGTAGATATACTAAGCCCAAATTAGCCATGCAGTGTCATTAACTCTCAGGTATCCTTACTGATTTTTAAAGCCAGCATCGCTGCCTGAGTAGCGACTTAAAGTTATGTCTGTTGAGTTGGGCAAACTATAATACGTGTAGGCTTATTAAACACTGTTGCTCAATCATAATTTATTCAGATTTGCTACACTGCAATTTAATTGAGCTGATGTTAAAAAATGGGGTAAGCAATTAACATTGCTAAGCAAAATTGCTCTCCAGGGTTCCTGACCCAATGAATAACAAATAGCACATTATCCCCTATATATAATAAAAAGTATTAAGGTTGCCTAGGAGCAGTAACCCATAGCAACCAATTAGGTGTTTGCTTTAAAACAGGTGACCAGTAAATGCCACCTGCTGATTGGTTGCTACAGGTTACTGCTCCTTGGCAAACTCTATGACTTTTATTACATAACCCTGTTTTTATGTAAATCTCTTATCTGCTTGTCAGCAGCATCTCCTCTTTCCTCATGGTTTATTACAGTGTAATAATATCAGAAAGTCAAGTTGCACTCGTGCAAATATCCTCAGTCAGTTGCAAGTTAAACCCATTACTTAAAGGTACTTGCGTCAAAACGCACTCCCATATTGTTCTCAACTCTGTTCAGTCCTGAATCGATTGTAGTTGCACCTATTTAAGCACAGGAACCCTGGAGCTACTGCCACTTTCTGAACAAATGGTTGCTCCAGGTTTCCACAATACTATGCGTTGGTAAGCGCAGCTTCTTGCCTCACATTCTAAATCATTTGTAGTTGCACCTATTTGATGCAAAGTAACAGGGTTCCCTTTGTCCAAATTACGCTGGAATGACACTTGGTAAAAACATGGTAATTGCACTTTGCTCACTGCTGTTGTAAATGACCACTAAAATTTGCAGTTATCTCTGTTAGATAAGAGGAAGATTACTGATATAGTGCTGGTAAGCTTATTTCAGCCCATTTAGATGAATTAAAATGGTCACCATCACAAAACCAGCAAATGTTAATTTTTTTTGGCCTCAAACTGCATTTCAAACATTCTTACCAATGCTTTAGCTACATAGGTGGAAGTTTGTTAAAAAAAAAAAAAAAAAGCACTAGCAATTAATGATTCAGATGACACCTCAGAATAATGGTATTTAGGTTACTCTAATTAAGATGACTTCCAGATATGCTAGGTGAAACATACCATTTAGCTGTTATTAGGATGCTTGGTAAAATGTTACATATTGGCTAAGTACAGTTTTTTTTTTCTTAGGGAAAATGATTAAACATGTACCATTGGTCACTGGAAAGATCGTTTTCCCACTGATATTCAGGGC
The DNA here is from genome assembly GCF_000004195.4 of Xenopus tropicalis. Classification (NCBI taxonomy): domain Eukaryota; kingdom Metazoa; phylum Chordata; class Amphibia; order Anura; family Pipidae; genus Xenopus; species Xenopus tropicalis. Next base: position 21,017,245 of record NC_030685.2, read on the forward strand.
TGAATCTTCAGATATGGCAGTAGAAACAATAGGAATTCTACCTCCATCTGCTGATTCAGCCCTCAGCGGAGCCCGATCAAAATTTTTTAACCCGCCTGATCAATGAGACGACCCATATCTGCAGCCTTTGCGATATTGGTCGTCTCGCCAATCTGCCATACACGCGCCAAATATTGTACAAAACGAAGTTCCGTATGATACTATCGGTGTGTGCATGGCCAGCTTAAGTTAGTAAATTGGAATACTTCCTGTGTTATCCAATCAGCCTGATGCATGAAAATGAGCAGGGGATGTATTGAAACTGCCCATAATGCACTTCTAGAAAGCAAGGGAGTTGCCATATTTTCTTTAAGACATTTGGCCACAGAACAGCACTTTTCTCCATCTGGTCCTGCTTGTCAGTACAGGATAAGTTGGTTAGATGTTCCTCTGGAGGAATTTTATAACAAAGGAACTTCTTACTTTCTCTCCAAAATGGGGTAAGATGAGAACGAAAAGGAAAGAAGAATGATTTTGTCTTGCCTATGAAGAGAAGCAATTGAAACCAGTTGCACTGTGCTCACCGCATGGGCCTATGGGGATAGGAAATAGACTGAATGCTTCATATTCAGCACAACAGAGCCTTCAGTATCATGTGATTTCACATTTTTGCACAGTCAAATGTTTACTTAAATGCTGCTTATTGGACACAAATCTCAAAATGCAAATTAGGGGTTCTGATGGCACATAGGGCTTTTCTGGTGGTTTTCAGCCAGCAACGTGGCAATTCTGTCTGTCAGTCTCTGGTGTCAGGCAGATTAATTTCAAGTAAATGACAGACTGCATCGCCATGGCCTTCAGGGAATATGCCCCATGGGCCCTTACTTCATTATTTGTTATTTTTCAACAAAAGGCTAGTTGCCTCTGTTACCAGTTGACCTATGAACCTTCTGGTGATCACAGGTTTATCTGTATACTCCACAGCTAAACACACAGAGTATAAAGTCAAACAATAGAATCCCACACCCCACTGACATGTTGTTCGGTGACGGGATTTTTATCTGAAGTTACAGATTTATCCAAAACTTCAGTTTAGTGGCAGGCAAAAGTCGCTCCCCTTCCGGAGAATGCCTGGGACTTAGAATTACTGGGACCATACTTAAATAATTGGATGAGTTTATCTTCAACATGTTTGTATTCTGTTATATTTATGTATCTGTTAATGGAGTAGGCAAGGTAAGGAGCAAATGTCCACAGTAACGCTCAACCGGAACTAGTGAATGTTGGTATGGAAGCTTTGCTTTCGAATCACACACTTTTACAGGATCTGGTCTGTGGCATTCCTGTTTGCATCAGCAGTTCTGTAACCTCAGAGGAATGCAGCCTCTGCTTATACAATGTGGATGAGGGAGGGTATTGTCTGGAGACAATGAAAAATGGGCATCGGTCTGTCAAGCTGGGATTCTGCATTTTATTATATTGTTTCTACTTTCAACTTTGTGTAACAGTAGGAACTGGAAGTGTTTGTTCAATATGATAAATGCATCGGCATTTGTATGTAAATGCAGTTCTTTTGATTGGGATGTGTATGTTACATTTTTTTTTTCTTTTTAACTTCGGCTTTTGTAGAACCTGATCAACAAAATGTGGCTAGGTGTCCCATCACAGGAGAAGATGGAAATCCGCAGTTCCCTACCTAAGCTTTTGCTGAGTCAGCACAAGACCCTTCCTAGCTTTATCTGCAACAAGCTGTGCAAGGTCATTGTGGATATGGGAAGGCAGGACTGGCCAATGTTCTACCATGACTTCTTCACCAACATCCTACAGGTAGGGAAGCTTAGCGCTTGCTGAAGAAATTCACTTTGTTCCAGGGTTGAAACTTATGTGAATGGGACTTGGCAAGTAATAGCCTACGCCTTGCCTATTTTCATTATTTTATTTTAATTATGCAGCTAATCCAGACCCCGAGTACAACACCCTTGGGATTGATCATGCTGAAAACCGCCTCAGAGGAGCTGGCCTGCCCACGAGAAGACCTTAGTGTGGCCAGAAAGGAGGAGCTCCGCAAGTTGCTGTTGGAGCAGGTGCCAACTGTTTTGGGCTTGCTGACAGGTAAGGCTTCTTGTGGTGGTCTTTTTCACCAAATTTTTTGTGCACACATTTTGAACTGGTGTGCGCATTTTTAAAAAATGTGCTCAGGTCAGAATAAATACAAAATTTTGTGTGTGCTGGCCTCAATTTGTGTGTGATCGCAAAGCTTAGAGGGAACATTGTCTGGTGGGCAACACGATGTGGCATAGAGGAAACGGAAACCTGGGATTGTAGAAATGACAGGATCAACAAAATAGGACTTTTATTGTCATTCCACTGATTCTACAGTACACGCTACATAAAGAGTTGCACCCTGATTGACTGTTTTTGCTGATGGCTGTTTTTTGTTTTTTTTTTAAACTAAGACATCAGCTTTTGTCCTTCCTTCAGAAAGGCTCATTTTGGACCCCCCCCCCTCTTGACCCAGAATATCAGTTAGTGCTTACACATCATGAACAGCCAAAGAGACAGTCATTGTCATTGGAAGCCTCTTTTATTCTTAAGCAAATGCTTAGGGAGCCTTACTGGTTAGCTTAGGTTAGTCAACTACTCGTCATTGTAACGAGAAGGAATACATAGGTTCCTGACTATCATCTATCCATATGCGATACTTAGAGGGAAAGGGACAGGTTCATGGCGTAGCCCTTCTCCGTTAATGTATAGAACAATTAAAGGTATATTGATGGGTAGTTGCGCCCTTCCCAATTAGTATACTTAACATTTTACCTTCTCATCTTCAATGTGGCTGTCCTAAATAACCAGCCTTGTATGTATGTATGTGTGTGTGTGTTTGTATATATACATGAGCCATGAATATCCTGTAAATTATCTCCTTAGAAATAATATTGTGATATCATTAGTTATTATTGTAGCTTAGGGATATAATTTCTGTCACATGACTCACTGAAACTTTTGTTAATTAATCACCCCCTGTTGTATAATATCAGGAAATTAGAAATCACCTCTGAGTTCCAGGACCTGTATAAAAGCTCTCAGCCTTCGGCCTTGTGCTTTTATAACGTCATGGAACTCCTCGGTGACTTATAATATGCTTATATTTTACAATATTACAAAAATATCCTTATTTTATATATAATGTGATTCTATTCAGGCACGCCTGTTCATGCTTTATCCTGGCATAGAATCAAACTCCTGCTGTGACTCATTCAGTATGTACCACTAACCTTGGCCTCATGTGCTTAATCATTGTGCCTGTACCACTCGCATACATATATATATATATATATGATGACTCATGCTGTTTGTGCTAGTCTCCTTGCCTTCAGTCTGGAAAAAGGAGCATCTATGGTTACTCTTTATGTATGCAGCTCTTACCTTGCCTTCTCTAAGGGCAACATACATCTGCAGTTATGCATTCTATGCATTCTCCCTTACTATTTGTTTGGGCAGGGTGAATCTCTGACTCACTGTGGGCTTTCTGTAGTTGCGTTACCCATCCTGCTGCATTATTAACTGGGCAGATTTGCTGCTTTGATCAGAGAGTGGTCTATTGAAACTGCCACTCAAGGTGCCTGTACACGGTAAGTCTGAGACTTGCCAGACTTACTGATAAAATCATTTTATGTATGGCCACCTTGGGCGATACTATGTTCATAAGACATAGTGCATTAAGGTTTCTGTAGTTTCTTCTTTTTAATGAATGTGACCAGCAGAGGTCGGGGTTTCACTAAGGCCTGTAAAAGAAGTAGTTATAGGGGTAATTTAGCACTAAACTAAACTAAAGCTGCACTTAACGCAGCTTAATCCTTCCTGTTCCAAATCCAGTGTAGTTGAATCCATTAACAAAGGAATCCTCGAACTACCACCGCCTCAGCGAGCCCGAGAACTACTGCCTGCTGCGAAGGCGGTGGTAGTTTGAGGATTCCTTTGTTAATGGATTCAACTACACTGGATTTAAGTGCCCTGTGCAAGGGCGTGTATAGAATCATGGACACAGGTCACTCTACTGCCAAGCCCCAGAAATTATGCCAACCAGTCATTTGGAAAACTTTTGGTGCAATTTTGTTAATTGTGACACATCAGACGCAGTTGCTTAAAGCAAAATACCCCCTTGCAACTGCTACAATGCTGGAATTTCTGAGGGGAAAGAAGCTGCATTTTGGGTAAAAAAAAAAAAAAAAAATGGCAGTTGCTCTTGAATTTGCTCTTTGGTCCATGCACTAGCAGTCCTAAAATACCTTTTATACTAGAGTTATCTTTAGAACCGTCACTAAATATTCTAAATATATGTTTAAAATAAGTATATAATATTCTCTGTGCAGAATAGTAGAATAATCCTATGCCTGGTTATGCAGGCATAGGATTTAATTGCCAATTGATACCAACAGTAATGGTGGCAACCTCATTCCTATGCCTCTGGGAACATAAATTGCACAATGAGTTAATTGCATAGTTGACAATTTAAATAATTAAAGATTCAGCTATATCGAGTGGTTTTTTTTTTTTCCTTTTGTTGGGTTGTTAGAGTGTTGTACAGCACTGTGGAAAAATGTTTTTGCTTTATAAATACAGTCCGCTGTAATAATGTTTATATGCTCTGATCAGAATAGTTTTATCCCCCACAGGAGTCTTAGAAAGCATTTGGGATAAGCACAGCATCACAGCTGCAACGCCCCCTCCATCACCCACAGCCTCGGATACTGGTAAATATGCCTTTGACCTTTTGATTTATTGATTCATTCTGGAATTTTCTTAATTTTTCCACTGGGTCCACTACATAACTGGGGAGTTTATGGGCCATATCTTTGTGTTTATTCTGGCAGCTCTCACACACGTTGTAGTACGCGCTTTTTATTTATTGAATATGAGGAAATGTTTTTGTTTCATCCGAGGAAGAGATGTTACTTGAGTAACCCACCAGGCCTAGTTATTAGCTGAAAGGGTTGCATAGATATAATATAGGATAAAATCATTATATTGATTCTTCATTCTGTAGCACATGCATCAGTAAGATTTGAATGAATGCTATGGGAGGTCATTATGTGTTTCATTATTTGATAAATGAGTGCTAAGCTGCCTGATTGATCAACCAGAGCATGTAATGGGGAAATGACTGACGTATTCTTTCAATATCACGACCTACGTGGCGTCCCATCTGCCTCTTCCTGTGACGCTAGTAGACTCACAGCGTGAGACATTTCTCATAAGATCTGAAGTCTGTGTGTGCTGGTGTTGCATGTTTCCTTCCTGTTCAGTGTATCTTTCACACTACAGGGGCCTACCCTGCATTGGACTGATGTAGAGTATTATATTATATATAAAAACATGCATCACTTCATCTGTCATAATCTCATCACACTGTATGTTTGTGTGGGAAAGCCAAGCCTCTTTGGGTGCTAGTATAGGTTGCTTAGACCTACTTCTGTATTTTTTTGTTAGAGCATTTATTTACCCACTAAACACAGCACTCCCAATAAAACACCCAGTTATTTTGAGTTATACTGTTTTTCTCAGAATTCTTAGCCAAAAAATATATGATGTCCTCCTCTTGAAGTATCTCTTATCCTCTAGAGTGGGGGACCCCAACCGTTTTTTAATCAGTGATCCACAAATTTTAAAAGTAGGGGGAGTAACACAAGCATGGGAAAAGATCACAGGGAAAAACAGAGTTGTGATTGGCTATTAGATAGCACTATGTGGACAGACACCCTGCAGACTGCTCTCCTTGGGAGTGTGCAAGGTCATCAAAAATTTGCCTCCAAGCCAGGAATTATATAAAAAAAAAAAAAAAAAAAAAAAGGCCACTGGTTGGGGGGGTCACTGCACTAGAATAATAAGGATAAGCTGAGAGGTTGTAGGGAGAGTTTGCTACAAGGAGCAGTTTTGTGGCCTACATATATATCCACCCTTTGTTGTATCTGCACCCAAAGCCACTGTGTGAGCCTGGGTGCAGTCAGCAACAGGAACTGCTTGTGATGCTGTCTTACTTTATAAATGTTATTACAGTTTTTTTTATGTCTTATATGTTTGAGTTCTCCATCCTGCAATCATTTTAAGATATATAGGATATTATAAATGCTGTTTTTTAGCAGGCTGGAGGATACAGTTTCTTAATGACACATTTCCACCAGTGACAGGTATATGGCAATGTCTGACAAACATTGAGCTTATAGCATCTCAATCCAACCCACCAGCTCAGCATTACTCCAGAATGTGATGCTCTGAGCAGCTTTACAGCAGGGTATGCTGCAGAACCTCTTCTGAAGTACATATGTAAACAGTACTCCATTGATGGTGCTTTAGGGTAAAGACACACGGAGCTACTAGTAGCAGCTACTTGTCACCGCTACAAAAATAGACAATGCTGATCATTTACTGATAATTGTCTGTGTTTTAGCAGAGACAATTCTCAGTATTGCCTATGACAGGGTATTTTTCTGCCGTTTAGTAGCTGCTACTAAGTAGCTCTGTGTGTCTTCACCCTTACTCCCCTTTAAGGAATTTTTAAAAGTCTGTTAAAAGTTGAGGGGAAAATTTAAGTAAATACTATATAGATACAAAATATATAATGGGCTTATTTACTTAAATAAGATCATTTTTCCATTTTTTGATTGTCATTGTTTCTCTGCTCTTTCACATTTAGATGACCTCCTGAGCAACCTGATTCACACTCCCAACCTGACTAAGCAACTGAGCCAGCCTCCACCGAGCTTAGAGGCAGAAAGTGAACGTGTCTGTGCCCTGGCCCTTGAGTGCCTCTCCCACCTTTTCAGCTGGATCCCCCTTTCTGCCAGCATCACCCCGACCCTTCTCACAACAATTTTCCACTTTGCACGCTTGGGCTGCGACGCTCGCTCCCGTCACACCTCCAGTATTACCACCAACACAACTTGCGTTGTCAACGGTGGAAGCAGTAGTCCCCCTTTGTCCTCTGCGGCACACAGCTCTCAGCGGGATCGGGGCAGGCTAGGCGTCCTGGCCATGTCTTGCATCAATGAACTCATGTGCAAGAACTGTGTTCCTCTGGAATTCCAGGAGTACCTCTTAAGGGTCTGCCAGCAAACTTTCTATCTCCTGCAGAGGATTACAAGGGAGACAAATGCTCACAGTGTACGGACTCGACTGGAGGAGCTGGACGAGAGGTGAGGCCATGTACTGAATTTCGTAGGAGATGGAGCCACAACGTTTGGACAACTTGGAGATAATAATGGAAAAGTTGTTTTTTGGTTTATGAGCTGAGCCTCTAGCTTTTTAAGGCTGTTGCTGGAAGGATAACTGCTTATGCCAGCTAAGTCTTCTATGCCAACCATAGGAGTGACCTTTCACAGCTTAGACCATTGTCCCTCCAGCATGTCTTTATATTGCTGACATTCACCTCCCCGGTTTTGTATTTTTTTTATTTTCTGATCTTCTTTTTCTTCCACTGTTGCAGCTACGTGGAAAAGTTCACTGACTTCTTACGGCTCTTTGTCAGTGTCCACTTAAGGAGGATAGAATCCAATGCCCAGTTTCCTGTGGTTGAATTTCTGGCACTTCTTTTTAAGTATACATTTCATCAGGTACCTGGCTTAGTCATATGTTTTATATGTGATTTCTGAGTGCTGTTATACTGAGCAACTACATGTGACCTACATGGTCACTTATTTTAATGCTGCCTGTTTTTTCTTAATATTTTTCCTGTTTAGCCCACACACGAGGGTTATCTGTCCTGTCTGGATATCTGGGCCCTGTTTCTGGACTACCTAACAAACAAAATAAGAAACCGGCTTGAAGACAGAGAGGCCATTATTGGCAGGTGAAGAAAAGCTTGGCAGTGTGGCATGATCTGTAATTTAGTCTGGGTTTATTATTTTAAATACACAGCATTACGTACAAACCTGGATTATACAGGATTTTAGTGATTCGCTTGTTTTAAAAGGGCTGTTTCTTGACAAATTTTCTTTTAATTCACCTTTATGTTAACTTTTAGTATTTTATGTGATAGTGGGCATTATAGACAGAGTTTATTCTTTTTTCCCTTTCCCCTGAAGCAGCGTAGGTTTTTTTTGTTTTTTTTTTTCCTTCACAGTGAGGGCAGTGAGGTTGGGGAATGCCCTTCCTAGTGATGTTGGAATGACAGATTCTGTTAATGCCTATAATGTATGTGAGTGGATAGATGGGTCAGTATGGGTCTGTATGTGAGTGGATAGATGGGTCAGTGTGGGTCTGTATGTGAGTGGATAGATAGGTCAGTATGGGTCTGTATGTGAGTGTATAGATAGGTCAGTATGGGTCTGTATGTGAGTGGATAGATGGGTCAGTATGGGTCCGTATGTGAGTGGATAGATGGGTCAGTATGGGTCTGTATGTGAGTGGATAGATGGGTCAGTATGGCTCCGTATGTGAGTGGATAGATGGGTCAATATGGCTCTGTATGTGAGTGGATAGATGGGTCAGTATAGGTTTGTGTATGCTGGGTTTGCTTGGAAGGGTTGAACTTGATGGACTTTTGTCCTTTTTCAACCCAGCTTAACTGTGTAACTATAGAATATCCTATTCCTAGAAACTTTGCAATTAGTGTTCATTATTTTTATTATTTTTGAATTATTTAACTTCCTCTCCTGCCTTTTTCTAGTTTTTAAATAAGGGTCACTGACCCTGGCAGCCAAAAACTATTGCTTTGTGAGGCTACTAATTTAATGTTATCGTTTCTAAAAAACTAAATTACTAAAAAAATTCAAAAAATGGAAGATAAATTGCAGATTATCTCAATATCAATGTCTACGGCATACTAAAAGTTCTTATAGGTGAACTACCCCTTTTGTAGGGGATTCCACCTACTGCAAAAGACAGCCAATATGGTAGGACTTTGCAAACTAAACATTTTCTCAGAATAAAGCTTAAATGTATAAATGGCTCCATATAATATTTGTTAATGGAGACCTTAATTAAGCAACCAAAAGGTGGTGGAGAGGGGGCAAGAGTTATAGAAAATGTTCATGTGAGAGGGCAGTTTCATGCCATTGGCCACCTTGTTGTTGTCCCTATTTTAAGTTGATACCAGACAGACAGTTTCTGTGCATTTTGCCATTTCAGACAATGGCTAATTAATGTTTTGGCTTTGTCTAGGTACGAGGACGCACTAGTTTTGCTTCTGACAGAGGTGCTGAACCGAATCCAGTTCCGATACAACCAAACACAGCTAGAGGAGCTGGATGATGAGACTCTGGATGACGATGTAAGTTGGGACTGTATGGCTGAATAGCAGTCAATATAAGCCTAATGCCTATGACCTTGTATGAGTGTTATGACTGATTCTACCAGCATCATAGAGGCCATTTAATGGTCTTTAAGTGGGTTGTTCTACCCAGTATGTAATAGGGCATAGTCTTGCATGTACATGGTGGCCTGTTAGGAACCATGTTGAAATGTGACTGCATCTTTTACATTCTTACATTCATCCAGAGGTAATCCACTCACCATTATATTATATTATGGTGTTGGGAAAGTTGTACATGCAAGCTGAAAAGGGGAGTTGTGGGATTACACTGACTTGTTACATTATGCCTGCTCTAGGCACCATAAATGCATAGCAGCAGTTCTGGAAGCCAAACCGCTTTATTCCTTGCCTTTGTGCAGGAACAGGGGTGCTTTGTTAATTTAAGGCGTTTAAGAGCCCATTGATCTTATGTGTTTCTCGGCTTTCTGTAATGGTAGCATGAAAACCTGCACATATAGCTGCTAACACGATTGATTGTTTGTCCCACAGCAGCAGACAGAGTGGCAGAGATACCTGCGGCACAGTCTGGAAGTAGTGGCCAAGATCATGGAGCTGCTTCCTACTCATGCCTTCTCCACGCTGGTAATTGGTTTCACTAAATTCTATTTACTCTTATGCTTAGGGTGGGGTTGGGCTTATCTATATGTTGGCATTCTGCATGAAACCCCTTATCCAGAAAGTTCCAAATTACAGGAAGGCCATCTCCCATAGACTCCATTTTAAGAAAATAATTCACGTTTTTAAAAATGTTTTCCTTTTTCTCTGTAATAATAAAACCGTACCTTGTACTTGATCCCAACTAAGATATAATTACCCCTTATTGGGGGCAGAACAGCCCTATTGGGTTTATTTCATGGTTAAATGATTCCCTTTTCTCTGTAATAATAAAACAGTACCTTGTACTTGATCCCAACTAAGATATAATTACCCCTTATTGGGGGCAGAACAGCCCTATTGGGTTTATTCAATGGTTAAATGATTCCCTTTTCTCTGTAATAATAAAACAGTACCTTGTACTTGATCCCAACTAAGATATAATTACCCCTTATTGGGGGCAGAACAGCCCTATTGGGTTTATTCAATGGTTAAATGATTCCCTTTTCTCTGTAATAATAAAACAGTACCTGTACTTGAACCCAACTAAGATATAATTACCCCTTATTGGGGGCAGAACAGCCCTATTGGGTTTATTTCATGGTTAAATGATTCCCTTTTCTCTGTAATAATAAAACAGTACCTTGTACTTGATCCCAACTAAGATATAATTAATCCTTATCGGTGGCAAAACAATTCTATTGGGTTTCTTTAATGTTGACATTTTTTTTAACTGACTTAAAGGAACAGTAACACCAAAAGATAAAAGTGTATAAAAGTAATTACGACGTAATGTACTAAAGTGCATTACAGATGAAGTATGGAGATCCAAATTGCAGAAAAGACCTCTTATCCAGAAAACCCCAGGTCCCAAGCATTCTGGATGACGGGTCCCATACCTATACTTGCATTTTTTTTTTTTTTTCTTCTTCGGGTCCACTAAAAACCCAAAATATAATTTTTTGCCGAATAATTCTTCAAAAAGAAACTTTGCAATATACATTTATTACAAATTTGTAACAGTTTTTGTGTTATTTGTATATATAATTGCTATTAGAAGTAGTGTTTGGCTGTCCTTTTCTATTCCCTGCCCTATTGGCTCTGGCATTTGAAACAATGTAACACAAGGCAGCCGACTGACAGACCTGACTTGCTGGAGGAGACTGACCTTTGCAACATTGTTTAAAAAGTAACAACCATGAGTTCAGCAAATGCTGCTTTTAATAGCAATTACATTTACAAATAACTTTTTAAAGCACTAAAAAATTATATTTATATTATATATAAAAAATATTTTTGGGGTTGACAATGTCCTTTTAAGAACCACTTCTTTAAGCCCATTGTGCTGGCCATTGTCTGACCGAACTGACAACTCTGCAAATCTAATTGCCCCTTCCAAATCAGAGCACAGTTGTCCTTCATTTTGTTGCTTTTGATAGATGGCCATGAACTTGTAAATATTTTGATATTGCTCACCGCTGGTTTGAAAACAACTGACAGTTGCTCAGACTCATGGCTGCCCCGCTCTGCCATTTAGTCCATTAAAATTTCCAATGCAGTGTTCAAGAAGAAAAGCCTTGAAGTGATACAGTCATCAAAATAAAATGTTCCTTGTCTCTGTAAACAGTATGTACTGGTGGTCAAGAATTCAGATTCTGATATCTGTTCAAGCAAGATATGTATTAGTTTATTGTGCTGTTTGCTTTTTTTTTTTTTAACCATAGAGTTTTTATTGAGAGACAGATTACAGAAAAGGTTTTGTTTTAAGTCACAAACAGTAGTTATTGGTGGTTTTCATTTTAGTATTACATACTATACATCTGTGTTTCACTATTTTTTTTTTTTTTTGCTTTAATAATGCTAACTTTAGCCAATAAATTATACTGTTTGTTTTCTACTTGGAAAATAAGTGGCAGCAGCAGTTCTTTATTCGTCTCTCCTGCATGCTTTGTGGCAAATGCAGGATTTTTTTTTCTTTTTTTAAAACATCCATACCTGTTACAAAGGCATTTAAAAGTCCTAGATGTCAATCATATTTTGCTCCCCCACCCCATGCCTGTGGCACAGCAATCCCTTTCACTTTCATTTCTGCACTTCCTAGATGTCACTGACCTCCTCACATCCTCGTGGTCTATTACTGCATAGCCTGCGCATGTGATCAGGTTCTTTCTGGCTCATACTTTTAACTGTAAACATCTAATGTGGCAATATATTTGATCACCTTTGAACATGGGGGGTAATTGTACAGTAGCATTATCTTCTCATAAGCTTCTGGTTGTGTCTAAATATCTGTGACTTAGCTTACTGCAAGGGTTCAGCTTCTCTGGGATACCCTGTTGGCCTCAAGAGCATTGTGCTTTCACACCGCTGACCACTGGAGAAAATGCTGGTAACCATTACTATACCATGTTGTCAATTCTGTTTTTTTTCCCAACAGTTTTCAGCGCTGCAGGAAAACCTTGATGTGTACCTGGGACTCCAGCGGTGTTTAGTAACAAATGGAAATGGTATGTATAGCCTTCCTGCTTACACACAAACAGTGTGTCCTTTTTAACAAAGTAAAGGCCGGCAGCAAGCCCAGACTAGTATTCTGTGGATTCTGGCAAATGCCAGAGGGGCTGCTGTAAGATGCCATAGACAGTCACTATTTATTGGGCTGGTGGGGTCTGTTTGGACCTCTGTGTACTTGAAATACCAGGGTCCAGTCCAGACCTGGCCGTCAGACTGATGTGTGGGCTGAAACCAAACCTGTGAACTGGGCGTGTTCGGGTTAGCATCTACACATCCTTTTTGGGTTGTGGGCAGGTTCAGAAATATGCCATTCTGCCCATTTCACCTGCTACCTTACTATGCCCCACTTCATCCTCTATACAGGTTTGTGTCTGCACTGCCCTTCACCCTCTATTGTCATCAGAGATGGTCAGGTCCAGTTGGGTGGGGGTTGGAAGGAGGTTTTTTTGTCGACCTGCACATCACTACCACTGATGTATTCAATGTTATTAAAATAGTGTCACCCTCTCCTTGGCTCTCTCCTTACAGATCAGCGACTAAATGTTACAGCAGAAAATGACTGCCGGCGGTTACACTGCTCTCTTCGGGACCTTAGCTCCCTTCTGCAGGCTGTGGGCAGGCTTGCCGAGTACTTCATCGGAGATGTGTTTGGGGCCCGGTTTAATGATGCACTTACAGTTGTTGAGAGGTGAATAATACTCTTCGATATTATTTATAGTAGTACTATTACTCCTGGCTATTCTTCTGTTACCATGCAAAGTCAAAAACTTCTTATGATGTTATTTTGCTATGTGTAAGTCTTAACATCGGCATGTTTCCCTGTTGTGATGGGAATAATTGAGAAATTTACAATGCATGGCTAAATTGTGTACAATACAATTCTGCCTTTGATTTATGCAAAGCAGGTTTGCTACATCCTCCTGTATTTATTTATGGGGCAAAAAAAACTAACATTTGCGACCTCCTTATAGACAATACTATCTGTCTTACTTTTCTTTCCCATCCTTGCATTTATAGGGTAGAAAACCTTAAAGCAATCTCCATTGATGTAAGGCTGCACAAGAAAGCAGATAGTGATATTCTATTGAAGTCTTTGGTGAATACTTCCATTAGGACATGTGATATAGCACATCCTTGTCTAACTGGCGTATCTTTTGATTGGGAAATAAATCTATCACATGTAAATTGCCCTAGCAGTTCTTCCCTGTACCTCACTCTACCTTTGTAGAATGGTAATAAGAAAAGCTTTTGAACATGTTAAAGTTGAAATTACAGTTCACTCCATTGCCTTATCTCTTATTAGGTGAAATGGAAAAGCAAAAACCCTTTTGTTTAGAATTCCATGGCTATATATAAATTGTAGCTAGAGTTGCCAGCCAAGACAGCATGATGAAAAAACTGCTTACTTTAACCTACCTGCTGTAGCTCATAAAATCCATGGTACTGGCTGTCAAGTACCTTTCTCCCAGCACTATAGATCTGTGTTTTTGGGTTGCTCTTTGATCAATACTTTGGGGCTGAAGGATAAACACATTTAGAATACTGAGGGACACAGAGGTTGTTTATTGGAAAAGCATCTGAAGACTGATTTATTGGGGTCCGCATTACCTTTTACCCCTTTGAGACACCCTTCTGTTGTTTTTCCAGTAAGGCCTTACCTGTGGGAGACATATCTTGCTTCCTATAGGCAGTGGACAATGTTGCCTCCTCTTTCATGGGATCCTGCATGTATCTCTTTCATGCTTCAGTTTCTCTTGTTCCGCCATAGGAAATAGTGCTCTCTGGATTGATCCCGGCATAAAGAGTACAAAGGCTCTAGATGCATGCCATTAATATCTGGCTTCTACAATGCAAAGCATACTTTCTTAATTTCTTTTGTGTCCTCTTGTTCCAGGTTGGTTGAAGTCACTTTATATGGCTCTCAGATTAAACTGTACAACATGGAGACTGCTGTGCCATCCGTGCTGAAACCAGACCTCATTGATGTGTAAGTATCCATAAGCTTGTGGCATCAACCACTGGTGTCGAAGAATAATGTTGATCATGGGAATTCATCTGATTATTCCATTAGCCTAATAACTGCATAATTAACTTTGGGTTAATGTTTTATGAAGTATTTTAGACCTTCAGTACTTTTTGGGCCCATGGCTAGAGTTCAGTAGAGAAGGCATGTCCAACTAGTGGCACTCCTGCTATTACTGAATTAAAGCATGCTGGACAATGTTCACCTATGCTATCACCCTAAAGTTGCTTCCCCCACTAGAGGTGCAGGCTAATAGAGCCCACACTCCAGTTGGGGGGAAACAATATAGAGTTTTGTTTATTTTTGTTTTTTAAAATAACCCCCTACATTGTGAGGCTGCCCAGATCGGGAGGGAGCTAATGGTTCGGGCAGCCATTTTGTGGCTCTCGCAAGTGCAACAACTAATTATGTCCATGTGTGTGACATAGGTGGGTGAGTCGCAACCACCTCTCCTACGTCACACCCATGCACATAATGAGTAAGTGGGGGGTCTTCCTCATTATGAGCGAGACCACTAAAAAACATGGCCGCCAGCACTTGGAGCTCCCTCCCGATGCGGGTAGCCTGGCACAAAAAAAAAACTATTGTTTTCTCAGCCAGAGTGTGGGCTCTATTTCAGTTAAAACTCTCCTGCATTGTGCTTTTGGATTTTAACTCTTGTTCCTTGCTTCTGTCAGACATGCCCAGTCCTTGGCAGCATTGCAAGCCTACTCCCATTGGTTGGCTCGTTACTACAGTGAGGTGCAGAGGCAGAACCCTGAGCAGTTCATCTCGATCATCTCCACTGCTATGGAAGCTTTGCCTCCCCTTATCAGCAGCAAGGTGGGAAATCGCTTAAGTTTTGCGGGTTCTAATTGTCTGGATATAAATTTCTGCCTGCCTGGGATATCCAGGGTAGTATATAATACCATTCATTGCTTTCTCCCACAAGGTACAAGAGAAGTTGCTGCTGTCAGCGTGTCATCTGCTAGTCTCAGTAGCCACAACCGTGCGGCCCGTGTTCCTTATTAACATTCCAGCTGTCCAGAAGGTGTTCAGCCGTGTCACAGACAGCTCGGCACAGAGGCTCCCGGAAGAGGTAAGAGAAGGAAGGGTATAGTGTGAAGAGAGGCAATACAGGCAGAAAAAGGGGGTCTGTAGGCAGCCTCATTAATTTACTTTAATAGGAACAGGTATTTGTTTGTTCATTATTTTATTTTATTTTTTAATACAAGCCAAATGCAGCCCCTTGGGGCAACCAGATTGCATGGGGTTATGATTGCTAACAGGCTGTAGGATCTCTGCCTTCACTGGGTTTATAAAGCAGAATATAAATAGTCTGGTATGGCTGTCATCCAGCTCCATTTATTCCTTTACTTTAGGGCATTGCAGTGTCTTTCTCACTTGACAATATGGCATGGTTAACACAGGCCTAAGCTTGGGTCCCGGGATTTTATTATTGAGTTGCAGCATAAATACTAGGCCTGGTGACAATCTCAGAGCTGTGAAAAAGTTTTTTTGTATGCTTTCCCCCCCTCCATAGGCTCAGGTACTGCTTTGTCGTGCTCTTTCGAATGTCTTGTTGCTGCCATGGCCGAATGTCCCTGAAGGGGAGCAGCAGTGGGGGGAACGCTCCAGCCATCACGCCAATCTGTTGAATGCCCTGACCAGAGATTACAGGCTGCTCAAGGGTAGCTCTCCCCCGCAGAGAAAGGGGCAGCTGGAGGCCAGTAAGTACCTTTATACTGAATATTCTGCTTACTGCACTCACTCCACCCCAGGATTTTCTTATTTCTTATCGCATTTTTATTTGTGCATTCCTTCAGTCCCGCAGACCATCTTACCAGTTTACTCTCTCCCTCTCTCACTTTTATAGCAAAACGTGTTATCTGTCAGACCCTCGGGGTCCTTCGGGACATTGTGGAAAATATCTCTGGAGAGGGCACCAAGTCGCGGCAGATCTGTTACCAGTCTCTGCAGGAGTCTGCTCAGCTGTCTCTTGCCCTCTTCCCTGCCTACATCCACCAGTCAGGTAAGCACAGGTTCTTTGTTGCTATAATAGTACCTGGACTGCCAACCTGGAAGCTCTGGCAAATGCTGCTGCTGTAAACTGACATAGTATAGTGCTTTATATTGAGCCTATGTGTGGGTTTTTTTTGAGTCCAGAGTCCGTAGTGAGGCGAATGGGTAAATAAAATCCCAGCTCAGCTAGTTGGCATTAGCCAACACCTGGGCACTTGGCCTGTTCTGTTCAATGCCAACATGCCCAGTTTCAGCAGCCATTTCTTTCAAGGGCCTTGGTAACTCTCACAGGTTAAAAGCATGGCTGCTGTGTGTAATAATCATTGCTCAGCTTCTATGGTGACAATGGAATATAAATGTCCAAACTCAAATTTTGCTCTTAATAAGCCCAGTAGTGTGTCATTTTGACCAGCCACACTAGTGACCATACTGCACTTAATCTTGTCATTCAGCTTATGGACCAAATTATGCCATACTTAAAGGGGAACATCACTTTGTTCTATGAAATGAAAGGAATTTTTTGTTAATTGCCCGCAATTCTAGTTTTGATTCTTGAAACAGCATACAAAATCCAGCTGATTTCAAGTCCTTTGAAGAAGCTTGCAAGCCATTGTGGGAACTGGAGCCTTGGCCAGAGTAAGCTTCTACTACATTGTGTCAGCATTCAGAACCAGCTGTGCAGAAAGGAAGAAACAGATCATTTTTTAAATTGCAATTACATTTACAAATGTTAAAACACAGGGATAGAATGATAGCTCCTCCTCCTGGAAGACAGGGTTACTACAGCCATTGTAAAAAATGGTAAATAAACACAGCACGCTTTTGTGGAAACATTAGGTTAATTAAATTCTGTTCTATTGTTATATGATCATTCTAACAGTGATGACTGTTTCCCTAGATGTGACAGAAGAAATGCTCAGCTTTTTCCTGGCCCTGTTCCAAGGCTTAAGGGTACAGATGGGGGCGCCTTTCACTGAGCAGGTTATCCAGACCTTTCTCAACATGTTCACCAGGTAATTGTAAGAATTAAAGGGGCATCATCACCAACATGTCACATTTGTATTTGAAGGCCAGTCCTATATGGCTCCTGTCTCATGGATCGTCAGTTCTATCTGCTGCCCATTTAGCCTTTAGTCTGGCCCATGTTTCACAATATTTCCCACCAGGCTATGTGCTCTATATGCAGTTTGATCAAACTGTGGTGCAATGACGGCATTATTGGCCAGAATGGAAAATGAGGCGATGCATTACCCTCCCTTTTCTGCATACATGAAGTCATTAGCAGATCCAGAAGTACATTAGCCCACACCAGTGTGTCTGACTTTGCACTAAAGGGGCCTATTGCAGGAATGATTATAATTTAAAGTAGTCCATTGAGGAATCATGGAACACCTGCTTTATTTCAGATAGTGATTTTTGGATGCTTTGGTCTTCACAATTTTTAGTGGGTGGCTGAAATGCTACCCCCCCCCCCCCCCCCACCCATCCTTTGTCTACTATGGCAATTGCCTGGAAACACACGTGGAAGCATTTGCTATATGATTGGCATTTGACAAATGCAGTGACCACCTTCATTTTGCCATTGACAGTTTGGGGCAAATATACAACACAATACACAGAACTGCTGATTTAGTTTTTTTCTGTCCCCCTATCCTCACCCCTAAAAGTTATAGTGCATTCCGTCCCAGCGTAGTGGTGAGATGATTGTGGCCCAGTGAGGATTTTGTATTGTAAAGTTTTGAGTTGTAAAAGCATAAGAAGATGTTGTGTTTTTTTTATATGACATTGTAACTTCCACACACACCTTTGTATAACACCTTGGGCTTGTTTCCTTGCTCTGCAGGGAGCAGCTGGCAGAAAGCATCCTACAGGAGGGCAGTGCTGGCTGCCATGTGGTGGAGAAGTTTCTGAAGATCCTGCAAGTGGTAGTGCAAGAACCTGGTCAGGCTTTCAAACCTTTCCTACCCAGCATCCTGTCACTATGCATGGAGCAGCTTTACCCCATCATTGCAGAGGTAATGTCCCATCTGCTGTTTGTAGCCAACGCTGATACTCCCATGTCTAATATTAATGGCTTTACTGTTCTACCCTTATGTGTCTTTCATATTCTTCCTGATGCTAGTTGTGTCTTTACTTGCAGCGTCCCTCTCCTGATGTGAAGGCTGAACTGTTTGAGCTGCTATTTCAGCTTTTGCATCACAACTGGAGGTATTTCTATCGCTCTTCGGTTCTGGCAAGTGTGCAGCGTGATGGAAGTGACGAGCCAATGGAGAACCAAGCCCAGTTTGTTGTGGTCATGCAAGTGAGTTCAGAGCCATTGGGACTTTTTTGGTTAGACTATTAGGATACAGTACGTACAAGAGGCCTTACTGGGACAGACAATGCAGTGTAAAAGAAGTTGAAAGGGATTGTTTGAAATTAACTTTTAGTATGACATGGACATGCATGTTCTAAGACAATCTGCAATTGGTTTCCATATTTTATTCTTAATTTTTTTTTTTTAGTTATTTAGCTATTTGTTCAGAAGGTCTTCAGTTTGGAATTTCAGCAGCTATGTGGCTGCTGGGGTCTTGTTTACCTTGGCAACCAGTCAGTGGTTTGATGAGACACTGGAATATGTGATGGAGAGGTAATGAATAGAAAGGAATAAAAATAGGTTTTGGCTGCTGGGGTCAGTGACCCCCATTAGAAAGCTGTTGAAAGATACAGAAGAGAAATGCTAGGAGATGTAGAAGAGTTGCTAGGAAAAGGACATTCTATAACATACTAAAGGGTAACTTAAAGGTGAGCCACCCCTTTAAAACTGTGCAGAACTGTGCTTGGTACATAGGAATAGCTATGGTGGTTATTGATGGTCCTTACAGGACTTTAGGTGCAATGTGACTTTAGGACCGGCTGTTCAGGCATTTAATCTTGGAATAGACAAAACATTGAGATGGTACCTAAAGTCAAGGGGGCTTGTGTTTCAGAGGAGGTGGGGATAATATATACTGTGCCTTACTGATTGTCACTAATTCTTCTCCTCAGGCCTTTGGTCAGTCATTTCTTCAGCCAGACATACACATATTCAGGCAAAATCTCAGCTACCTGGAAACCCTCAACAGCAAACATAAACTGTACCATAAGGTAAGACCCATAATAACCTGATTGTTACACAAGATGTCAGTCTGTAAGCCTAGGTCTGTAAAATTGTACAGTATCATAACCAACGGATCTGGATCTTGGTCAAAATGTTAACAATGGTCCCAAACAGCCCCCACCAACCCAATAAATAGTAACTGTGTATGGCATCTTACAGCAGCCCCTCTGGCATTTGCCAGAACCCACAGATTGCCAGTCAGGGCCTAGTCAGAGTGATAGTGAGATGCTGGGTAATTAATTTTCATGAGCTTGTGAGCTTATGGTCTAGTCTACAGGATATATTCTTTCTCACAGTTTGCAACTCCACAAATCCCCTGTTCTCCTTTTGTGCTCTAATTCTCCATCCTTTCCTTAATTATTTTTTTAGAAACTGTTCCAGACTGTGATGCTGCCTCAGTTCGTCAGTGTTTTGCTGCAGGTTCTAATCCACAAGTCCCATGACCTCCTGCAGGAAGAGATTGGCATTGCCGTCTATAACATGGCATCGGTGGATTTTAGCACTTTCTTCTCTGCTTTCCTGCCAGAGTTTCTTACAGGCTGCCAAGGCCTGGACACCAGCCAAAAAGGCGTCCTCGCTCGCAACTTCAAAATGGAACGGGTGAGATGAACGTTTTATCATAGCATGCTTTATAGAGAGAGCTTTGAAATCCAAGCCTTAATAATGTACTCAAATCTTAGAATGTATTATGATGGCAGCTATGGCTTTGTATGGAGATTACTGAACCCTTTCTGCTACATTTAAGATGTAATAGCAGTGCCAAGCCCTTCAGAATCCCCTGGGCCGTCTTGGTGCACAAGCTGACTCTAGGGGAGACCCACCAGTCCTGATGCTATCCTAGAGGGCTTGCTAATTTTTACATTTCTCTCCAAATACAGCCATTTCCATACAAACAATATAGTAAATCTTCTGTTGAAAGGGAAGAGTTGTCTTCTGCTTTCTTTGAAGAGTTGAGTGTGCCCATCTAAAGTAGTAACCCAAGCTGCCCAGCCTTTTCAAGGCTTTTCTTTACATTGGCATCACCTCTAGCTTTTCTGTAGACCCAAGGACGGAGTATTTTCTTTCTAAAATATGTGAGGCAGCTTAGAGTTCTATGGTGCTTTCTTAGAACTTGACATGAGAAATCTGGAAATGAAGTTTGTCCTAGTGCAACTTGAATTGTCTTTTCCTTATGGGCAAGATCAGCCCACATCCCAAGCGGATGTTTGCAGATGGTAAGTACCTGCTTAACTAGAGAGAACTGTTTGTCTCCTTCAGACTAACTACTGGCTTAGGGATATTGGGAAGTTAGATTCACAAGGGATCAGGGGCCCTGGTCATTTTCTACTACCGTATATACTCGAGTATAAGCCGATCCGAATATAAGCAGAGGTACCTAATTTTACCTAAGAAAACTGGAAAAACTTAACTTGAGTATAAGCCTAGGGTGGGAAATGCAGCAGCTACTGCTAAGTTTCAATAATCAAGATAAATACCAGTAAAATTACATTAATTGAGGCATCAGTGGGGTATATGTTTTTAAATATTTATTTAAAAGAAAAACCGTAAACTAGCTCTGTAAGTGAAGAAGAGGGTCAACAAAAACAATGAGTACTATTCCACGCTCATTGCACATTGGCAAACTGGCAGCAGACCTGGTCCCGGAGGACATGTAAGGGGAAATAAGTATTGCGACTGGGAGTGGGCTAGGGCGCTGGAGGGTCTGGTTGCAGGGGGCCTAATTTGCACACAAAGGACAGAGGGTGCTGAAGGGAGTCTGGAGGGACCCATGGCACCCGACTCGAGTATAAGCAGAGGGTGACTTTTTCAGCACATTTTGGGTGCTGAAAAACTAGGCTTATACTCTAGTATATACAGTAATTTAATTAATTATTCCAAGTAGGGGTTGGTCAGCTCCATACAGAGCCATATGCTTTCTCTATAGATGTTTGTGCAAACAGGTCTTCTCTTTGTAAGGTGAACCTCCCCTTCCATTTCTCTCCTGACCCTTCTCTTCTCTCACCGTATGCAGGACCTGCCTTCGTTTACTCAGAGTGTCCACCGTTTAGTCAATGACCTCCGATACTACAGACTCTGCAACGACAGTCTCCCTCCTGGAACTGTAAAGCTGTGACCTCCCTCGCCCCTCGTTTTCCTGCCAATGGACAGACTTTATCCATCACGCTCTTCTCTCTCCACATTGATAGTCTTAACTCACCACTATACAGCTGTGAAACCCCCCCCTCACTCGCACCGATTTTATTGTAAGCGCGGGCAGTTTTAGTGCATCGTTGGACTTCAGTGCCTCTTTCTTGGCTCCCCCCGCTCTACCCCTAGGCTGCCAAATGGATCTCGTTCCTATGCCAGCTGAGGGTTAGGAAGGCTTCCATTTTTTGTTCTTTGAATATATATATATTTTTTAATTCATGCAAACGCTTCAACAAACCTTCAATATCATTCCCAGTTGTAGTGGAGAAGAAGGGTGGGGTCTGTATGTGACCCAAGTATGGACACTCGCGTGTCTTCGGCTTCTGGATTTTAACTGGCTGTACAGGCCAATTGCCACACACGGACGATATTATGTATTGTTTTATATTTTTTGTGTTTTTATCATTCCATTGTGAATCCGCGACATCTTTTCGCGAATAAAAAACCTTGCTTTGTTTAGAGCTGTGCTTGCCATATCATGCATCAGCCCCACCATGGGCAGTTAGTGGACCATCCAGATGTTGCCGAATATAAGCACTCCTCCAGGGCCTGCTAGATGTACATGCTTGTATTACTCGTTGTCCATCCTGACTTCATTGTGGGACTGGCTGGGAAATAATGGGGTGTTGCCAAATTGGCCCAGTTCTAATGCTCAGAGTGCACTGGATCTAGAGCAAGATATGTTTATAATTATGATGTTATTAAGTAAGAGGGGCACATAGACCAAATATAAAGGTAAACTTAAACCCAACATCATAATTATAAACATATCTTGCTGTAGATCCTGGAGAAGTTCCACTGCATCAGTGGTTAATGTCATGTGGGGCACTTGGCTGCCTCTGCCATCAGCCATCTACCTGCCACCAGGTGTTTTTTAACTTTTCCTGTGTTCCGCTGATGACTTTAATGGTGAAAATTACCCGTCTGACATTTGCCAGTGGGAAACCATCGTATTGATTCAAAATGTTAGACCAATGCTCAGTGTTGCTGGGGCTTCCACATCCCCCTAGTGCCCATACAGACCAGTTCTGGGAGACAGAACCTGGCAGGATGCACCAGTTCCATTGGAAACAGATTCTCATAGGGTTTCTACATTATGCAACAAAGATACTAAATTGCACCAGTGCAGTAGCACCGACCAACCAACCTTATACATTTCCTACCTTGCACTTGACTGGTCAAAGCTAAATTCTGATTGTTCATGGTGGGCAGTACTGTTTTATTTATGGCTCTAAGCAATACAGAACAGGAAAAAAATTAAGTACCGTATATACTCGAGTATAAGCCGATCCGAATATAAGCCGAGGTACCTAATTTTACCTAAGAAAACTGGAAAAACTTATTGACTCGAGTATAAGCCTAGGGTGGGAAATGCAGCAGCTACTGCTAAGTTTCAATAATCAAAATAAATAACAGTAAAATTACATTAATTGAGGCATCAGTGGGGTATATGTTTTTAAATATTTATTTCAAAGAAAAATGGTAAACTAGCTCTGTAAGCGGAGAAGAGGGTCAACAAAAACAATGAGTACTACCCCACGCTCATTGCACATTGGCAAACTGGCAGCAGGCCCAGTCCCCGAGAGATGTAGGGGGAATAAGTATTGCTAGTGGGGGCGGGCCAGGGCACTGGAGGGTCTGGTTGCAGGTGGCCTAATTTGCACACAAAGGAGAGAGGGTGCCAGTCTAGAGGGACCCATGGCACCCGACTCGAGTATAAGCCGAGGGTGACTTTTTTTCAGCACATTTTGGGTGCTGAAAAACTAGGCTTATACTCGAGTATATATAGTATTTGAACTTTGCACCTCATCTAGGTTGTCTAGATGAACAATGGGAGAACCAGGAGCAGTTAGGCTAGTGCCCCTACCTTGCCTGTAACTGGAAGCATTGTCTCTGCCCAGGTGAAGGCAGATGAGGTGAATAGAAGCAAAAAAACTTGACTTGGAATTTCCAGCCAATTATCCACAGCGTCTGTATGCAACCATGAGGAGATGGTGCTTCCGGATGCAGGAAAGGGGCTGTGTTTCCCACAGACGGAGAATAAGCCCTGTGGGCCACTAGCCTTAAAGGGATTTTTCACCTTTAACTTTTAGTATGGTATAGAATGAACAATTCTAAGCAACTTTTCAATTGGTCTTCATTATTTCTTATAGTTTTTTTTAATTTGTCTTCTGCTTTAAACTCTTTGTAGCTTTCAAATGGGGGTCACTGACCACAGCATTCAAAAACCATTGCTCTGTGAGGCTATTATTTCTATTCAGTCCCTCTCCTGTTCATATATCAGTCTCTTATTCAAACTGCTCCCTAGTTGCTAAGGTAATTTGGATCATAGCAACCAGATAGCTGTCTCAGAATATTACTGTCTTCATCATACTTAAAGGAGAAGGAAAGGTAAAAACTAAGTAAGGTTTATCCGAAAGGTCTATGTAAATGTAAATACAGCCATAAGCACTCACAGAAACACTGCACTGACTTCTGTCAAAAGATTTGTTGTGTCTGTAATTCCTGTGCCAGAGACATGCAGCTCTCTGCTCTCTCCTGCTCCCCCCTCCCTTAAGAATGCTAAGAACTCACTCCCCCCCCCCCTTAGGAATGTGGATCTGAGCCAATCAGCAGGAAGCTGACTCATAGGGGCAGATTTATCAAACCACGAGTTTGAATCCTGAATGGGAAAAATTTGGATTGGAACCGGAAATTTCTGAAGATCGCAAATATCACGAAAATGCTTTTACGAAAAAATCGTATTGGTCACCATAATATCGTATTGCCGATTCGAAAAATTTTCATACCGAACAATTGTAAACAGCGTCAAAACCGATCCGATTTGTTTGGGCTAAAAATACGAAAAAGTCCCAAAAAAGTCGTGCAAGGATTGAAAAAGTCGCGGAAAATACGATTGGACTGATCAAACGAATACTTGGAGTGTTTGTGGATTAGTAAATGTGCCCCATAGTCTTACTAACTGAACATGTTCACTTGGTCTGGGTATCAGTGCAGGAGTGAGGCATTATGGGAACTTTCTTTACGCAGCTCAGCGTTTTTTCTTCCTAGTTGGCTTCTGATCATCTGAACAGGTGAATTATGGGGAGACTTAAGGGCACTATTGAGAGAACTGAAGGTATGCCTGCAGCTTGGGATTAACTCTTTATTAGCCTTTCCTTCTCCTTTAAAGCTAACTCAAAGGTGAACAACCTCTTTAAATTGCCAGTTTCTGTAAACTCCTCCTTGTAAGCCTGAGAAATATTAAGTATGAAACCAAAACAATGATCCATTGCTGCTTTATAGTAAAATATGTTTATAAGAGTAAATCATCTCTTTAAACGTGAGCTTTAGAAAACCCACCAGCATTTCTACCAGTTAAGTCTCCTAGAGTACATTGTGCTGGGCAATACAGGGCTGATTGGATCCCGACATGAATGCAAGCCATTGGGCCGAAGACCATATAATTGGGGCAGACACAGTCATTATTCTGATATTTGAACCTGCTGGATATTGGGCAGGCGAGTCCAACGCAGGGACCAATACACTCCCCAGTTGGCAGCTTTCATATAGTATAGTGACCGTTAGATCCCTTAAGCACTAATTCACAAAGGGACTGTTTTCTGTGAACTTAATCCCCTTCTTACATTTTTAAACGGGGTAATTTGTTAAGCTGGCCATACGCGGGCAGATCTGCTCGCTTGGCGATGTCGCCAAGCTAGCAGATCTTCAGCCGATATCCCCACCTACGGGTGGCGATATCGGGGAGGCATGTAGGTGAATTCGATCGTTCTGGGGCCAAACGATCAAATTCTGCACGCGGCAATGGGGCAGTCGGTTCGGGGACCGCATCAAGGAGCCGATGCGGTCCCCGATCCAACTGGATTTTCTAACCTGCCCGATCGATATCTGGCCAATTTCAGGCCAGATATCGGTCAGCCAGTCCGCTCGTTTCTGCCCCTACACGGGCCGATAAGCTGCCGAGTCGGTCCAAGGGACCAATATCGGCAGCTTCTATCGGCCCGTGTATGGGGACCTTTACTCCTTGAACTATCAAGCCCCTCCCTTCCCTAAGCTGCAGCTTATTATCCGAGGGTTTTGTCACTAGGCTGGTAATTTATTTTATCAACTTCTCCTCTGCTCAGCAGAACCAGGAAGTGCTAAACTGATATTGGTTTTGTTTTCTTGGTTAGTGCAAGCAATAACAAGGCCCTGAAAGTCTGTTCAGTACAAGCCCCCTATTCCTTGCACTCATGTTGAAAAGTGTATTCTGCCCCTTATTTTAATCCCCCCCCCCTACATAATAAATGTGCAGAGGCCTCCCACTTGAACCTCATGCAGCTCAGGAGCAAGAGGGAGATTATTAATATGGAGTTTTCCCATTGTTACTAAATGAGCCACTTGGGCTGAATTTCGGCACTGTTATAGGGCCCAGTCCTTTCTAGCTTTCAAATGGCCCGGAAGGAAAAAAAACTATTGCTCTGAGAGGATACAGACTTTTTATTACTTATCTTTCTATGCAGGCCCTCTGCTATTCAAATTCCCATTTCTTGTTTAAAGGAAAACTATACCCCTGAACAATGTAGGTCTCTATGAAAATATATCACATAAACAAGCTCATATGTAAAACCCTGCTTCAGCTAAATAAACCATTTTCATAAAAATATACTTTTTAGTAGTATGTGCTATTGGGTAATCCTAAATAGAAAACTGCCATTTTAAGAATTAAGGGCCGCCCCCTGGGATCATATGATTCACAGTGCACACAAACAAGCCAAGGCACACATACATGCTAGGCCCCATCAGCCAATGAATGGACAGAGTTCTGCCTTTTGCTCCCACACTACTTCCTGTTACAGTTATACATTATTTCCTGTCATGTGATCTCTGAGGGAGCACACAGCCCATGACTAAATGGCGGCTCAAGGGAAAGGATGTAAAAGGGCAATATTTACTGATATATATATTCCAGTTTGGGGAGATTATTTAATAGGTCACTTAACATAATATAAACTGTTGGTTTTATTCATTCCGGGGGTATAGTTTTCCTTTAGGGCTCTGGCACACGGGGAGATTAGTTGCCCGTGACAAATCTCCCTGTTCGCGGGCGACTAATCTCCCCGAATTGCCATCACCTGCCATCCCACCGGCGAAAATGTAAGTCGGCGGCGCGATTCCAGCAAGTCGTCGAAGTTGCCTCGCGAGGCTTTTTCGGCGATTTGCCGAAATCGCACCGCCGCGTGTGCCATCCCACCGGCGACTTACATTTTCGCCGGTGGGATGGCCAGAGCCCTTAAACCACTGCCTGGTTGCTAGGGTAAATAAGAACGTAGTAATCAGATAGCTACTAAAATAATGGAGACTGATGGACAACAAGCTAATTAACTGAAAAAACACATACAAAATGAAGACCAATTGCAAACTCTCTCAAAATATTGATGTCTACATCATATTAAAAGTTAATTTAAACGTGAACTACCCCTTTAGGGCCGTGTTAGACAGGGGAATTAGTTGCCTGCGACAAATCTCCCTTGTCACGGGCGACTAATCTCCCTGAAATACCATCCCACCGACTAGAATGTAAATCGCCAGTGGGACGGCATACGTGGGGCTGCGATTTCCCCCGAAATCACATAAGTTTCCTCTCAAGGCAACTTCGGCGATTTCGGGGAAATCACAGCGCCGCGTATGCCGTCCCACTGGCGATTTACATTCTAGCCGGTGGGATGGTATTTCAGGGAGATTAGTCGCCCGCGACAAGGGAGATTTGTCGCAGGCAACTAATCTCCCAGCACTTAAAGGGAAACTTAACACAAAACCACTGTTTTGCATTAATAAAATAATTCCCCTGGCTTTAAAGAGAAGAGTAAATGTAATTACTATTAATAGCAGTATCTGCCCCTTTCTGTTTTCTCCGGTTCTCCTGCTAAGCAGCTGCTTTCTGCTAGGTTGTTTCATGAGTCTGAACCAGCAGTGCACACAGTATAAACAGCCAGACAGGTAAACAATGTGTCTGGGAAATGCGCCATTTTCTTTCCTTAGGCAGAGCTTTGGGGTGGTGTTCCCCTTTAACAAGAAGCAGAGGCCTTTTTGACCTAGAACTAAGACGTTTAGGACAGATAATAATAATAAGAAAACGCTGTAGGTACCGCAGGCTCAGGGCACCATGGCAACCCGGCCAAGCTGAGTCCCTAAGCGCAAACCACGTGGTGGGCGGGGCTCACAAAGTGTTGCAAAAGAATGTTAACTTGTGGGGCACGCCCCCTTCTCTAGGCTCCGCCCTCCGGCTTCGGCAAAGTTCTGCTGCCGGCTGGAGTAGGGATTTATTGTGCTACAATGAACTTCTTGCGGCGAGGCGTCCTAAGGGGAATCGCCATCAGATCCGCGGCTTCTGCTGTCCCGGCCCGGAGCGGCTGCCCGTTCTACAGTAGCGGTGAGTGGGAATCAGTCGGGCTTTGGGAAGGGGCTGCTGGGCTCGTCCGGCGGCGAAAGCCTCGGAGTTCTGGCCACAGCCGCGCACCGTTAGGCGCTGTCTTAATGCTGATTTGCGCGGCCCATTGTCATATCATTAGGGCCCCATCCATAAGGGTTCCCTCCCCTGCTGCCCATATTGTCTCTGCTTGTTCCCTCAGCAGCCTCTGTCCCTGCTCATGGGGCACATGTGCTGTCCTACTAATTCCATTATCCACTTGTAGCTACTTTGTAATTGCACTGCAGTATGTATGGCTTTGGGCAATAGTATATAGCTCTATGGTGCCTATAACAGTGGGGATAATAGCCCCTGGGAAGGGACTGGGGCTGTGGGAAAGCAGGTATAGTAGGGAGAGATGGTGCCTATAGTAGCAGTGGGGGGATAATAGCCTCTGGGAAGGGACTGTGGCTGTGGGATAGCAGGTATAGTAGGGAGAGATGGTGCCTATAGTAGCAGTGGGGGGATAATAGCCTCTGGGAAGGGACTGTGGCTGTGGGATAGCAGGTATAGTAGGGAGAGATGGTGCCTATAGTAGCAGTGGGATAATAGCCTCTGGGAAGGGGCTGTGGGATAGCAGGTATAGTAGGGAGAGATGGTGCCTATAGTAGCAGTGGGATAATAGCCTCTGGGAAGGGACTGTGGCTGTGGGATAGCAGGTATAGTAGGGAGAGATGGTGCCTATAGTAGCAGTGGGGGGATAATAGCCTCTGGGAAGGGACTGGGGCTGTGGGATAGCAGGTATAGTAGGGAGAGATGATGCCTATAGTAGCAGTGGGGGGATAATAGCCTCTGGGAAGGGACTGGGGCTGTGGGATAGCAGGTATAGTAGGGAGAGATGGTGCCTATAGTAGCAGTGGGGATAATAGCCTCTGGGAAGGGACTGGGGCTGTGGGATAGCAGGTATAGTAGGGAGAGATGGTGCCTATAGTAGCAGTGGGATAATAGCCTCTGGGAAGGGACTGTGGCTGTGGGATAGCAGGTATAGTAGGGAGAGATGGTGCCTATAGTAGCAGTGGGGGGATAATAGCCTCTGGGAAGGGACTGGGGCTGTGGGATAACAGGTATAGTAGGGAGAGATGGTGCCTATAGTAGCAGTGGGGGAAAATAGCCTCTGGGAAGGGACTGTGGCTGTGGGATAGCAGGTATAGTAGGGAGAGATGGTGCCTATAGTAGCAGTGGGGGGATAATAGCCTCTGGGAAGGGACTGGGGCTGTGGGATAGCAGGTATAGTAGGGAGATATGGTGCCTATAGTAGCAGTGGGGGGATAATAGCCTCTGGGAAGGGACTGTGGCTGTGGGATAGCAGGTATAGTAGGGAGAGATGGTGCCTATAGTAGCAGTGGGGGGATAATAGCCTCTGGGAAGGGACTGTGGCTGTGGGATAGCAGGTATAGTAGGGAGAGATGGTACCTATTGTAGCAGTGGGGGGATAATAGCCTCTGGGAAGGGACTGTGGCTGTGGGATAGCAGGTATAGTAGGGAAAGATGGTGCATATAGCCGCAGTGGGGGGATAATAGCCTCTGGGAAGGGACTGGGGCTGTGGGATAGCAGGTATAGTAGGGAAAGATGGTGCATATAGCCGCAGTGGGGGGATAATAGCCTCTGGGAAGGGACTGGGGCTGTGGGATAGCAGGTATAGTAGGGAGAGATGGTGCCTATAGTAGCAGTGGGATAATAGCCTCTGGGAAGGGACTGTGGCTGTGGGATAGCAGGTATAGTAGGGAGAGATGGTGCCTATAGTAGCAGTGGGGGGATAATAGCCTCTGGGAAGGGACTGGGGCTGTGGGATAGCAGGTATAGTAGGGAGAGATGGTGCCTATATTAGCAGTGGGGGGATAATAGCCTCTGGGAAGGGACTGTGGCTGTGGGATAGCAGGTATAGTAGGGAGAGATGGTGCCTATAGTAGCAGTGGGGGGATAATAGCCTCCGGGAAGGGACTGTGGCTGTGGGATAGCAGGTATAGTAGGGAGAGATGGTACCTATTGTAGCAGTGGGGGGATAATAGCCTCTGGGAAGGGACTGTGGCTGTGGGATAGCAGGTATAGTAGGGAAAGATGGTGCATATAGCCGCAGTGGGGGGATAATAGCCTCTGGGAAGGGACTGGGGCTGTGGGATAGCAGGTATAGTAGGGAAAGATGGTGCATATAGCCGCAGTGGGGGGATAATAGCCTCTGGGAAGGGACTGGGGCTGTGGGATAGCAGGTATAGCAGGGAGAGATGGTGCCTATAGTAGCAGTGGGGGGATAATAGCCTTTGAAGAGAGACTGTTGCAGTGGAACACACTGAACATTCCCATTTTGCCCTGGCTCCCTCTGCCACCCAAGGTAGTGTGCAAGGGCTGCTGGGGTTTATGCAGAGCGATGCACTTGCCCCTGGGTTGCTGGCAGTGCTATCTTGAGAAACACTATGTAGCAGTTGTAGCTATTACCCCTCTGTGTATCAGGCATATAATCCAGACACAATGCTCGCCATTCATCTGAACATCCCTGAGGCCCTTTAATAATATTGCAGCTAATTGGGAGCAGCTGATCGGGCACAGGTTCTCAATTAGATTGAATGAATGAATGAATGAAGTTCACGTGTGCTTACTAGTGAAAGCCATTCCCCGTGCGAGTGTGGCTACTACTTCTTTCTCACTTTACAGTGTCATCCTAATTCTCACCAGCAGAGCTTACAGTCCATCTCTCTGTTACACTGTCTCTATATAGAGGCGGTACAAGTCATGTGCGTGGTTGTGTTCATGTGGATTTGGATAGCAGTGTGCAGAGCTGTGTCAGAGGCAGCGTGCATGAGCCTCTATATATTTATATATGTGGCAGTGAGGAAATCTCAGGCTCCTCCCCTTAGAGGTCTGTTTCTCGGAACTCACAGGGCGGCTTCTGTGTGATGAATGAACATCGCTGCCTACAGTCTCCTCTTGTGACCAGGGTGGCCTCCCTGCTAAAGCCTCTCATGTGGCTGAGAAATGCACTTGGTTTTTTGCCACTGGGCTGCTACACTGCTAACCAATCGCTCCAGGCACAACCCTATTCACTCTTTATTGTGACATTCAAACAGACATTTTGTTGCTGGCATCAGTGATCCTAGTAACCCATGTACTTTGCAAGCCATGACTGGGACCTGCAATAATCATCCAAAAAATTTACTCAGACATTCTGCAGTTGATCCATAGTTTGTAAATTCTTTGTCACGTCACACCAATGGTGATCTAGCCCTTTTAGCCAAGGTCTCCATAACTCAGAGCCTAGTCATTAAAGCCAC
The DNA here is from genome assembly GCF_000004195.4 of Xenopus tropicalis. NCBI lineage: Eukaryota > Metazoa > Chordata > Amphibia > Anura > Pipidae > Xenopus > Xenopus tropicalis. Next base: position 21,048,704 of record NC_030685.2, read on the forward strand.
AAAACCACTCCTTTCCTTATGTCCAGAATAGCTGATAACTTAGCTATCCTCTGCAGTAGTGGAGTTTTGTCAGCTCCTGGCTGTTGGAGGATGCTGGGAGTTGTAGTTAACAACAGTGGAATACTGAAGTCTCTGTTGTAATGTATCAGATTTCTCACAAACAAGTTCCTACGTGCCATACTGTTTGCCTTTCTGGCCTGCCAGAGGAGGGTATGTATTCGGGCATGCCATTGCTGCCTTCCCATTGTCCCTTGCACAGACCAAGTCAGACGGCTGAAAAGCTCCTGTCATCACCACAGGCAATGTGACATTGGCCTAAGGAACTGCCCTGTATAGTAACGTATGAGGTGTGTGTTATCTTTCGAGCCAGATGTTGAACTACAACAGTATCTGTGTAGGTACACACACACACACTTTTGTTTTGTGTCACTCCTGAGTGGATACCTAATCCTAGTGATTCACAGGTCAGAAGGTTTCCATTCCTTTCCTACCCCTATTCAACTTTGGCCCAACCTGGCCTAGGGCTGAGAAAGGAATTTGAAGGCCTAAGCCACCCCCTCAGGTTACATTTAAGGGGTCAGGCACAAGGGGAACAGCTCCCCACGAGACAGCCCACGCATTGCTACCCAATACATATTAATAACTGCCCCAAAAGCTTGCAGTTCACCTTAGAGACTTTCTAGTTTGCTGCACAGCTGAGGTAAATCTTAGGCAAACATCGCCACAAGCGGCCAAGCCTCCCATAAACTTTTATGTAAACTGGCAGTCGCCACTGGTGCTGGCAGTTCAGTTCACACTGGGCAAAATTTCACCTGGGCAGCAACCAATCAGATGTTTGATTTCATGACTGAAAAATGCTAATCCCTGATTGTTTGTCATTGGTTACTAGCTGCCCAGTGGCACGTTTGTCAGGGTCACAGTGGGAGGAGGCATTGGCAGTTTCAGGTGTTTTCGCCAGCAGATAATACATTTGGTATGAAATTAGCCTTAAGTCTAATTAAATCAGAATAAGTGCAAGGCCGGCACACTCTGCCCATTTTCAAGGCTGAAGTAATGAGGCAATGTGTGGTATATTGTACGGTGGCACAAGTCATGTGACCAGTCCCAGAAACCATAAGGAATGGAGAGGAACAAAAGCTGTCACCGCTCTGGGTCTTGCCATAAGCTCAGATCTCTGAGAAATGGCCTGAGCGAGGGAACCCCCCTTTTCTTTTTCCTGTACATGCACTAATTGAAGAGGGTAAATGGAATGGCGGTCCGGTGCCTACTGCAGCATCAGACCTAAATGTGGCCTAAATGTGTACACATCAAACAGAATGCCAATACCAGTAAATAAAGAAGGTAGAAAGGGGCCTCCTCATTAGGATTTAAAATCTGAAACCAAACTAAACCTGTAAACTGAGGCACACTGTCCTGCCCTCTTGCATGGCTGGCATTCTGCCTTATTCTGGCCTACTTGCATGCTGGCACCGTGCCCTGGTTTCCTTCCTGCCGTTGGAATGTTGGCCCTCTTCTCAGGGACTATAATACAGATGCAGTAGCCAGTGGTTAGGAGGCCTTCAGCATTTACTCCATCAATGCTCAGTTTCTAATTATATCCCAGCAGTGGCGGGGGTGTGTGAGCGCACACTCATTGCCGTAAAGCCGGATGGGGTCCAACGAAAACTGGTCGGCGAAATCATCAAGCGATTCGAGCAGCGTGGCTTTACACTAGTGGGACTGAAATTGTTGCAGGTAAATATATTTTATTATGGAGGTAAAGTCACCAAGACAAATTGGGGCATATGTGCTATAGCCCTTGAGAATTTTGGCATTCAAGCAAATTACTTTCATTTCTGTCTTCAAATGGCCATTCTGCCTCCACTGGTCACAGCATCTTCCATAGAAACAAATAGCCCCAGGTGTGATGCACTGTGGGTAGCCTTCATGCTCCCCTCTGTATAAGAGGCTAATATGTAGGCTTCCCATATGTATGGATGAACACAGGATTTCACTGCACAAATCAGATTTTGGGTGGAGTTCCCCTTTACAGGGCCACTGCACTCCTATTTTCCCAGCAAAGTTGTGTTTACCTCAGGTGAATACTTGTGCAGGCACATATGTATGGTATCTGTTACTACAGGTTGTTAACAAACCCAGGGAGTTGTCCCTACCTTGAGAAGTGCCATTTACAACACTGTCTGCATAACCACGCCCCTGAAATTTTAGGCCACACCCATAAAATAAGTATCCTTTCAGCTTTTAATATTTCTCTTGGATAAACCACTTATGGAAAATGCTATATTTTATATATATTTTTTAATACTTCAGTACACTTACATTATGCTGGGTTGCAGACTTCCCATCAGGCTTTGCCTTTGTATCTTTCCATTTTAGGCCTCAGAGGGAATTCTAGCAGAACATTACCATGACCTACGCAGAAAGCCTTTCTATCCTGCTCTTCTCCGATACATGGCCTCTGGGCCCGTGGTAGCCATGGTAAGAACATACACTAGCCCTTAAACATAGTTTTAGTATGCAGTAGATAATCTTCGGTAAGTATTTGATCTGTCTCCCAATTTCATTCTGATGATTAAAGGCCAATTTCAGCCTGATGATTAAAGGATAAGCAAACATAAATGCATTGGGGCCAGTGAGCAAAAGCGGTAAAGGGAAATTAAACTCTTAAAATGAATATGACTAAAAATGCCATATACTTTATACAGAACTTATTGCACCAGCCTAAAGGCTCAGCATCTCTATAGTAGTAATAATCCAAGCTTTCAGAGTTGTCACAGGAGCTCCCCCATCTTGGAATTTGTTAGAAAAGTCAGTGACAATGCACATGCTCAGTGTGCTGCTGTTGAGAAGCTAAGCTTAGGGGTCGTTGCATACTACCAGGCAAAAAATGAGGTTTGCCTGTTACAGAACTGATGCTACAGGGCTGATTATTATTGACTATGATGGTTTCAGAGCTGTCATGTAATGTTAATTTGAATGAATTACTAACCAGCCTATAGTGGGACATTTATATTCTATATACAGTATATTGTGCTCAGGTAACTGACTACTGGTGGCATCTTTGAAAGAAGACATTTCTGCCTTACTACTTTGGGTAGGCTTTAGTTCTCCTTTAATGTCGCACAATGGCATCTCTTACGTGTTATTCTCTCAGCAAGGATAACTCTTGCCTCAAGAAGCTTCTAGTTGTGATTTGGCAATACAAATCTCTGAGTTCATGGCTGGATAAAGCAGTGTACAGACAGAAGATGCCCAAATGACGAAAACAAATCCAACAGATGATGAATGGTACAAATAGGGGTGTGGCCATGGCAAGGGGATGAGGACAACAGCAAGATTTGTAATGTTGCAACCTGTCCTCTTCCTGCTACAGGACACCTCAGCCATTTCCAGTTTCATCCTGTGCGAAGTCAATGTTCTTGATTCATTATGCCCCCAGGCAATATTACGCTCGTTAGAATGAATAACAAAATTAAAAAGTTGAACTTCTCCTTTAGTGCGTGTGAAAGAAATCAAAGTGCGAGGAATAGTTTTGTCACCACAATAAATATTGTTTGATCCTGAAGTGTAGGAAGAATTCCCTTATCAATTAGGGGGAAGAGTTAAAGAGTTCAAGTCCCTGTCTTTACAGTCCAAAATATGGTTGGTCCCAAACTTCATATTTATAATCATTCACCATCATGTAAAAGGCTTTTTATAGTAGATTTAGGGGTGTCCAGAAGAGCAGCTCCTCATGTGCCCCAAACTGACTCCAGCTGCAGGGCCCTCCTGAATACAGCCATATTGGGGCACATTCATGTCCCTTGGGTGTCTCTGCTCTGCCATTACAGTAGAAGAATCCGGATACTAGTGGATGGGCTCAGGTGGGGGAAACAGTTTGGGATCAATAGGGGATAGATTTGATGTTGGTCAGATACACATATCCTATAAAAACCCTAAAAATATTTGTGATTGGGTTTCCCCACCAAGCCCCATTCCATTGCCCCATGTGACAATGACCACTTCATCTCTGGACCTTCTGGCTTTTTATAATAGAATTATAAGGAAAGAGCTTGTGGCCAGCATGCAGTGGGGCAATGACTGCCGAGGCAAGGCTGAAACTGCATACTGAGGCCAGAAAAATAAACAAAACAGTAATCATCTTTCCTTATCTTTACTGTGGGAGCCCTATATTAGAGCAATTATTCTCCTGGGTAGGGCTGGCGGGGTGTGATCTTGCATTGCTCCTCCTTGCAGGTGTGGGAGGGACACAACGTGGTACGGACCTCTCGTGCAATGGTGGGAGATACAGACTCTTCCCAGGCCAAACCTGGCACTATCCGTGGGGACTTCAGTGTGCATATTAGCAGGTGGGTTCTCCTAAACTTCTATGTATGTCTCACACACACACACACACACACACACACACAATTGTGCCTCCCTCTGACTTTTCTCTCTGCCCCACAGGAACGTGATCCATGCCAGTGACTCGGTGGAAGTGGCCGAGCGAGAGATCAGCCTGTGGTTTCACAGCGGGGAGCTGATCAGCTGGGAGACCTCTGACCAAAGTCACTTGTACCAAGTTTGATGCTGCTCTGAGCCCCCCCCCCAGTCCAGGACACTGAGCCCCGCCATCCAGTGCGATGAATCCTGCTGGGGGGCCAAGCCCATTTGTAACTTCAATATAGGAAGGAGTGTTATTAACCTATACCTGAGTTTACTAATGAGTCCAGTACCAGTCTGGTGCCAAGATGCCACTCTCAGGATTACGTACAAGGACTTTAATAGTTTTATTACAATGCTACGATAGGTCACGTAAAGGAATCCCCTCCTGGCTGTTTCCCGTCCTATCCACCAGACGCTGGCTGGGCCCAGCAGACTTAATATTGTATTTCACAGATATCGTTTCTTTTTGAGCCAATGCCAGCTCTTCATTTAGGCATAATAAAGTGATATTTGTACTTAAGGCACCCCATGGATTGATATGAACACCCAGCCAACTGTGTGCAGAGGTTAGGGAACAACATCTCCAACATCTTATATTGATGGGAGTTTAATTCTGTATTACTGGTGCCTATATTTTGTTTTGTGACTTAAAGGGGTGGTTTGCCTTTTAAGTTAACTTTTATGCTATAGAATGTCCTATTCCTTGCAACTTTTTTTTTTAATTATTTGCCTTTACCTTCTGTCTCTTTCCAGCTTTCAAACGCGGGTCCCTGACCCTGGCAGCCAACAAACGTTTGCTCTATGAGGCTACAATTTTACTGTTATTATTGCTTTTTATTATTTATCATTGTGTTCAGCCCCTTTGCTATTCATATTACTCTATCATTCAAACCAATGCCTGGTTGCTAGAGTAAATAAGACACTAGCAACCAGATAGCTGCTGAACAAAAATCTAGATAATTGAAAAAACACAAAAAAGATCAAATCTGAAGACAAATTGTCTTAAATAATCAGTCTACATCATACTTAAAGTTAATATAAAGGTGAACCACCCCTAATAGATGTTTTAGAGGAGTATTAGACCTGTATAGCTGCCAGTGGGCTCTACAATTGTTGCTGGGCATTCATAGGATTTGCTGTTAACGTCAGTAACACACGGACTGTTCCTTCCTCTTTTCTTAATGTAAAAATAGCTGCGTACCAACGTCCTGTTTATATGATCAGCCCCAAGGACATTGCGTTGCTTTTTGTATCTTGACTCACATCCTTCCACGAGAGTATTCCCTGTTCTTTCTTGCTCCGGCCTTAGGTCTCCGTGTCCCTGGGTCTTGTGGGTCCTGTGGGTGGGTGGGAGAATAATATGACATGGATACAGTGAGATTCCGAAGGCTTTTCTACACAGCAAGTCCATGGGTCTCTTAGGCCAATGGTACACATAGCGATTTCAGGTGCTGAATGGCAATGTTAATCTGTGTCTGATGGTCTGATTTACTTCTGGTTTGGAACAACAACTTTTCCACATCTCTCCTAACCAGAGGAACATCAGACCCAGCCCTGTTTCTTTCTCCTGACAATTTCCTCGACTACAATGCTGTCAGAAACAGACCAGCAGGTGGCACTGTTGTAGCAAAATTTGTTCAAATTAACTGTATACATTACTCTTAATATCTGGGAAAAAAATTTAAATTGCCGAAGTACTTACAACTCTACTCTCAACATTTTTACATTCACTTATTTAAAAGGTTTACATAAGGACAAAATAAATGAATTTCTTGTGTCTAATTCTGCCCAGGGCTGCTGCTACGAGGCAGGAAAAGAGCCCAGAGCTATTATGGTAGTATCCGCTTAAATTAAAAAAAAAAAAAGGGGGTGGTGGGGCTCATATATTCCCCAGGAAATGTCAGTGAGACTGCTTGTACAATCCTCCCCACTGAATGCTGGAGGAATCGCTTAGCCTGAAGTTCCTGGTAAAGGCCAAAGTTATGTGATGGACGTAATAATGATACCTGGGGGTCTGTGTCCACAGCCAGGACAAGTCACACCGATCGGAATGCGAAATGATCCTTGAAATGCACCGGCTGAAATAACTGACTGAGGCCCCTCTGACCAAGTTGGTAGCTTATTGAGCGTGAATGGTTCAGATATCTGTTGGGCAGGTTAGAATAAGGCCAGGAGTGACATTAACAGACCAAAAGGAGCATCATCCGAGGGCAGCGGTAGATGGCAAGTAGGCCTGGACTGGCAGTCACTAGATTATAGCAAATGCCAGAGGGCTGCTTAAAGATGCCATAGACACTGCTGAATCAGTGAAGCCCTGAATTTCCCAGGTCTCCCTGATTTTTCAAACAATCTTCATGGTGAGGACTCTGCTTTGGGGCAAGGAGTGACGTGCACTTTTGCACTGTTGGTATCAGGTCTGGACTTCTAGTCTGTAGATTTTGGCATATTCCACAAGGGCTGCTGTAAGATGCCATAGACACAGTGTCAGACTGAGATGGCAGGGGCCCACCAGGAAACCCTGGGCAATGGGCCCGCTCTCAAAACTTGAATTCCTCCCCGAACTCAAACTCTTTATTATCCTAGCCTCTTTTCTCTACATACTATACTCTATTCTTCCATCTACCAAGCTTCCATGTTCCCATACAGAATTAGGGAATGACTACAAAATAGGGCAAATAGTTAGAAGCAAAAGGGCCCACTAACACCTGGGCCCACCGGGAGTTTTCCAAGTATTCTGGTGGGCCAGACCAACACTGCAAAGACAGTCACTATTTATTGGGCTAGTGGGGGGGCTGTTTGGGCCACTGTATACTTAAAATGCCAGGGTCTATTTTAAATCCCAGTCCATACTAACCTGGTAGAAGCGCTAAGCAAAGGACACTCAGTTCCCCTTTAAAATGCCAGCCTCTTGCACTTGTGCTTTAGTATAGGAACCCAAGGCCTCAGAGAGACTTGACCAGCACTACCCCCTTTAGAACTGTCCACACTAAATTTCTAACATTATATAACTTTTAGTAACCTTTTATATGAAGCGACTGGGGGTTTTTACTATTACAAGCTGGCATTCATAACTATATCTGGTTGCTATGGATAGCATGGCCCCAACAAACATACACTAGTCTGTACCCTAGGGCTGCAATGCAGAGCTATGAATCTTTAATCAGTTGCCCAGCAGAGTTCAGTGAGAGGCCCTTGCACAGAGTTGCTCAGGCGAATCCTCAGTTACAAATGGCTATGAGAGGACAAGGGGCTGCTGCATGTGGAGTACAGAGGAAACCTATATCACTCCCCGTACAGCCATAACAGTCTGCAAACGCGTTTAAAAGCGATTCGCGCAGGCGCAGTATAGAAACATCCAAAACTACAACTACCGTCATGCGTTGCGGATGTTATAGAGACAGCGACCCGCAAGGTACAAAGTTCATCGAGCGCTGCAAAGTCGCTACCGTGCAAGGAGAGTGAGTATATGCGGGTCGGTCTGGAACTAGTAGAGGGGGCGCTGATGGCACCCATGTCTGTAAAACTGCGCATTCACCCACAAGCACCCATTTGTATTGCGCGTTAATCTTCATGAGTCGCAGTTCCTGCAATTAATTAGTCGCAATTCCTCAGATAGTAGCAGCCCGTGTTGTGCAAGTTTCTGCAGTACTCGGTAAGGCCGATATTCTTATATAGGCACTGACATTCTGCAATGCTTTACAGAGATTGTTCATCATTACAATGTGTCCCTGCCCCAGTGAGCTTGCAATCTAAGGTCCCTATCACATTCCCATCAGTCCCTGCCCCAGTGGAGCTTACAATCTAAGGTCCCTATCACATTCCCATCAGCCCCTGCCCCAGTGGAGCTTACAATCTAAGGTCCCTATCACATTCCCATCAGTCCCTGCCCCAGTGGGGCTTACAATCTAAGGTCCCTATCACATTCCCATCAGTCCCTGCCCCAGTGGAGCTTACAATCTAAGGTCCCTATCACATTCCCATCAGTCCCTGCCCCAGTGGAGCTTACAATCTAAGGTCCCTATCACATTCCCATCAGTCCCTGCCCCAGTGGGGCTTACAATCTAAGGTCCCTATCACATTCCCATCAGTCCCTGCCCCAGTGGAGCTTACAATCTAAGGTCCCTATCACATTCCCATTAGCCCCTGCCCCAGTGGAGCTTACAATCTAAGGTCCCTATCACATTCCCATCAGTCCCTGCCCCAGTGAGCTTACAATCTAAGGTCCCTATCACATTCCCATCAGTCCCTGCCCCAGTGGGGCTTACAATCTAAGGTCCCTATCACATTCCCATCAGTCCCTGCCCCAGTGGGGCTTACAATCTAAGGTCCCTATCACATTCCCATCAGCCCCTGCCCCAGTGGAGCTTACAATCTAAGGTCCCTATCACATTCCCATCAGTCCCTGCCCCAGTGGAGCTTACAATCTAAGGTCCCTATCACATTCCCATCAGTCCCTGCCCCAGTGGAGCTTACAATCTAAGGTCCCTATCACATTCCCATCAGTCCCTGCCCCAGTGGGGCTTACAATCTAAGGTCCCTATCACATTCCCATCAGTCCCTGCCCCAGTGGAGCTTACAATCTAAGGTCCCTATCACATTCCCATTAGCCCCTGCCCCAGTGGAGCTTACAATCTAAGGTCCCTATCACATTCCCATCAGTCCCTGCCCCAGTGAGCTTACAATCTAAGGTCCCTATCACATTCCCATCAGTCCCTGCCCCAGTGGAGCTTACAATCTAAGGTCCCTATCACATTCCCATCAGCACCTGCCCCAGTGGAGCTTACAATCTAAGGTCCCTATCACATTCCCATCAGTCCCTGCCCCAGTGAGCTTACAATCTAAGGTGCCTATCACATTCCCATCAGCCCCTGCCTCAGTGAGCTTACAATCTAAGGTCCCTATCACATTCCCATCAGTCCCTGCCCCAGTGGAGCTTACAATCTAAGGTCCCTATCACATTCCCATCAGTCCCTGCCCCAGTGGAGCTTACAATCTAAGGTGCCTATCACATTCCCATCAGCCCCTGCCCCAGTGGAGCTTACAATCTAAGGTCCCTATCACATTCCCATCAGTCCCTGCCCCAGTGAGCTTACAATCTAAGGTCCCTATCCCATTCCCATCAGCCCCTGCCCCAGTGAGCTTACAATCTAAGGTCCCTATCACATTCCCATCAGTCCCTGCCCCAGTGAGCTTACAATCTAAGGTCCCTATCACATTCCCATCAGCCCCTGCCCCAGTGAGCTTACAATCTAAGGTCCCTATCACATTCCCATCAGCCCCTGCCCCAGTGAGCTTACAATCTAAGGTCCCTATCACATTCCCATCAGCCCCTGCCCCAGTGAGCTTACAATCTAAGGTCCCTATCACTTTCTCATGTGTCCCTGCCCCAGCGGAGCTTGCAATCTTAGCGCCCTATCACTTTCTCAAATGTCTCTGCCCCAACGGAGCTTGCAATCTAAGGTCCCTTTTACATTACCATCTGTCCCTGCCCCAGCGGAACTTGCAATCTAAGTGCCCTATCACATTCCCATCAATCCTTGCCCCAGCGGAGCTTGCAATCTATGGGCCCTATCACATTCCCATCAATCCTTGCCCCAGCGGAACTTGCAGTCTAAGCGCCCTTTCACATTCCCATCAATCCTTGCCCCAGCGGAGCTTGCAATCTATGGGCCCTATCACATTCCCATCAATCCTTGCCCCAGCGGAGCTTGCAATCTATGGGCCCTATCACATTCCCATCAATCCTTGCCCCAGCGGAGCTTGCAATCTATGGGCCCTATCACATTCCCATCAATCCTTGCCCCAGCGGAGCTTGCAATCTATGGGCCCTATCACACACCCTAAATTCAGTTTTTCTTTTAGGAGCCCATTAACCTGCCTGTATGTTTTTAGAGTGTGGGGAAATTAAGAGTACTAGAAGGAAACCCTTTGAACCTTGGACCGCGGGAGGACATTTTAATGTTACTGTATTACTACAGTGCTGTCATGGGCTCTGTCTCTGTACTGTACTCTGTACTCATGCTGGTTATTTATTTTATGTGACTTTAGGTGCCATGATTTTGCCAGGCAGTCTTTGCATGAATGTCAGTATTAACCTGTGTATCTCTGCCCATCAGGAAGCACGCGAGCAAGGGCAATGTCTGAACTCCCCACTCTCGACCTGCCCCCAGAGGACATAGAGACAGATGATTGTCTTCTGTCTTACAACTACTTGTACAGCCCCACTCTGCTCAAGTAAGTCCGACTGCCACTGTTTAGAGAGCAGGTTCTGGTACTTTATGGGTTCCTCCATTTCAATCTAAGATTACCCAGAGCAACACATTTCCAGGGGTATCTAACCCTACCTGGCCTTCAGGCTCCTTCAGGTCTTTACAGTGTCTTAAAGGAACAGTAACACCAAAAAATTAAAGTGTATAAAAACAATTAATATATTATATACTATTGCTCTGCACTAGTAAAAGTTGTGTGTTTTCTTCATAAACACTACTGCAGTTTATATAAATACCCTGCTGTGCAGCCATGGGGGTAGCCATTTAAATTGAAAAAAGGAGAAAAGGCACAGGTTACTAAGCAGATAACAGATGAGTAGCAGATTCACATTGTATTCTACACAGTTTATCTGGTATCTTCTTATGTAACCTATGCCTTTTCTCCTTTTTTCAATTTAAATGGCTGCCCCCATGGCTACACAGCAGCTATTTCTATTAACTATAGTAGTCTTTCTGAAGCAAACACGCAACTTTTACCAGTGCAGGGCAACAGTACGTTATATTTGAATTACTTTAAAACATTTTTATTTTTTAGTGTTACTGTTCCTTTAAGGTGGCCATACACAGGTAGATATAAGATGCAGATTCGAGTTCTACAGACCAATACAGCATCTTATCTACCTGTGTTTTGCCCTGATATCACCCAGCTTAAGGTGGCCCCTACACTATAGGATCCACTAGTTTGGCGAGGTCACCAAATGCGTGGATCTTTCTCCCGATACGCCCAACTTCGGTGGGCAATATTGTGCTAATGCAATTGTTTGACCCTACATTACAGTGAAGGGGATTGGAGCCGTCCGAGGGAGGACTGCGTCAATGAACCAAAGCAGTCCTTGATCCAATGGAAAAATCAAGCCTGCCCTATTGACATCTGTCGAATTTTCAGCCAGATATCAGTTGGGGAGGCCTGTCGGGGGACCCCATAAACAGGCAAATAAGCTGCCGAATATGTATGAAGGACCGGAATCGGCGCTTAATTGTGTCCCTGTATGGCTATGTTTAGGTGCGCATATCGGGAGAGAGATTCACCTGTTTTGCAAGCTCACCGAACTTGTGTATGCCCACATTAAACCATGTGACCTAATTGGGACAACTGCTTCTGTGAAACTCCCAGCAGGCCAGATTTTGGTAGAGGCCCATTGATTAGCTGTTTATGATTTAGGGCTCATTATTTTGTAGTAAGTACAGAGTAAAGTGCGTGAGCTGCGCCTGTTTATTTTCCTATTTGTTTGGCGCAAACAAACTGCAGGATAATCCCTTATAGATAGGGTGTAGGTTCTTGTCTAATTTATCGGCGTCCGTTATGATTTCTTAAGCATCAGTCAGGCTTCTCACTTGTGCTGCTGTATTAGCCAATAAAAAGTCAGCAAAGCCTGGGGCACCAGACAAGATTCTGGGGCTGGGAACTGGGGATATATGTAGGATGTGTGCTGCATGCTAAGCCTGTTCTTCTCTTTATCTAGAGGCAGGGTGGCATTTATCACTGGAGGGGGGTCTGGAATAGGATTCAGAATTGCTGAGATATTTATGAGGTGAGAAGAAACGCGCAGCTGTATCTCTTTATGGCAGCACTGTCTCTATTCGTCTGTCTGTGTCTTCCCAAATATCTGCTGGTTTGTCTAACTCTGTATCCCTAGAACTTTCTAAGCTTAACCCTCTCTCTATATATCCACTGGTGTGCTTGGCTGTTTTCCTCTATGTTTCTCTGTACTTTTCCTACTATCTATCTATCTATCTATCTATCATCTATCCACTTTCTATCCCTCTCTGTATGAGGTTCTATTACTGTGCAACTTTCTATCCCTCTCTGTATAAAGTCCTGTTACCACGTTCTCTCCCTCTCTGTATGAGGTTCTATTACTGTGCCACTTTCTATCCCTCTCTGTATGAGGTTCTATTACTGTGCCACTTTCTATCCCTCTCTGTATGAGGTTCTATTACTGTGCCACTTTCTATCCCTCTCTGTATGAGGTTCTATTACTGTGCCACTTTCTATCCCTCTCTGTATGAGGTTCTGTTTCTGTGCCACTTTCTATCCCTCTCTGTATGAGGTTCTGTTTCTGTGCCACTTTCTATCCCTCTCTGTATGAGGTTCTGTTTCTGTGCCACTTTCTATCCCTCTCTGTATGAGGTTCTGTTTCTGTGCCACTTTCTATCCCTCTCTGTATGAGGTTCTGTTTCTGTGCCACTTTCTATCCCTCTCTGTATGAGGTTCTGTTTCTGTGCCACTTTCTATCCCTCTCTGTATGAGGTTCTGTTTCTGTGCCACTTTCTATCCCTCTCTGTATGAGGTTCTGTTTCTGTGCCACTTTCTATCCCTCTCTGTATGAGGTTCTGTTTCTGTGCCACTTTCTATCCCTCTCTGTATGAGGTTCTGTTTCTGTGCCGCTTTCTATCCCTCTCTGTATGAGGTTCTGTTTCTGTGCCACTTTCTGTCAGTGTTATTTCCTCTCTTTTCAGACATGGCTGTGACACGATCATTGTCAGCCGGAACCTGCAGCGGGTATCAGAGGTAAAAGGCAAAGCTGCTACCTTTTCTTTGAGATTATTCATGCTTTTCCAGTCAAACATTTGGTTTCTTTTAGTATCTCATGTTCACACTATGTAGCCTAAGATCTGTGTGGCTGCAATGCAGAATTGTGATTCTTTATCCATGCAAAGCATTTGCTCATGTTTCTGCCCATCTGCAACTCAGCCTCACAGTTCTCTCCTTTATTCCCCTTTACTTGTAAACAAATGGTTTCCTTATCCATGTTCCCAGGCTGCTGAAAAACTCAAAGTTTCTACAGGCCAGCGCTGTCTGCCCCTATCCGGAGATGTCAGGGATGCCCAGAGCATGAATGCTGCTGTAGAAGAAGCTCTTCGGATATTTTCTCGTGTCGATATCCTGGTCAACAGTAAGTTCTCCCTATACTTGTGGTTTATGTGTGGAAATCATTGGTCAGTAGTGATTGCTCCTATTCTTTTGGTTTATGTGCGGATATCCAGGTTAGCAGTAAGTGCTCCTTTTTTCTTTTTGTTTCTGTGCTCACATATGAGCTAAGTGACTTTCAATCCTCTTTATGGTTTCTTTCAGATGCCGCTGGGAATTTTCTCTGCCCTGCCAGCTCTCTCTCCCTCAACGCCTTCAAGACTGTCATTGATATAGACACAGTGGGCACTTTCAATGCCAGTAAGATCCTGTTTGAGCGATTTTTCAGGGTAGGTCCAATAGCTGTTGATTCTGTTGTGCTCTAGTGATATACAGTTCCCAGCACCCCTATCAGCTGGGAGGGAGATCTTTTAGGACCATTAAAATGAACCCTTCCATATATTAGAATCTGCAAACCTATCCTCTTCAGCTAGAAGTTGCCTTTGTAGTTCTTAAAGGGATAGTGACATTTTCCAGGAGCACATAGGACAGGTTCATAGTATAGTTATAGCAACACTTTCCTGTTTAAGCCTGCAACATGTCACTATTTCTTTAACAGCAGGAGGGGCATGAATTACAAGCCCTGCAGCAGAGGCTGAACTTTATTTATAAACTAGCAATATAGTCTGGTAAATGGTACTAATAGCCAGCATTGGCAAACCAGGCACCACTGGAAAGAACTAATGTCCCTCTGGGATAACATTGCAGCCAGAGATGGGTTAAACATCTACAAACTATATAGAATAAAGAATAATAATACTCATTGTGTGGTTTCTGTAGTGCCAATAGGGTTTCTGTAGTGCCAGTAGGGCATTAGTTCATGTATGCAAGCACGGTTAAATAAGATGATACTGGAGGGCACTAATTTGCAAGAAGCAGAGGGGTGACCAGGCTGATATTGAGTGAAGTGTTTTTATTTTCTCTCAGGACAATGGAGGTGTCATTGTGAACATCACGGCTACACTGAGCTTCAGAGGACAGGTCTTGCAGGTGCACGCGGGCAGTGCCAAGGCCGCTGTAGGCAAGTACCCAGATTGTTCTTTATATTTCTCTGTCAGTGTGAGACTCCCACAAGGCTCCCTTTGCTCGGCACTCTACCCTCCCCTTAGATTCTCCCCCTGCAGGTCACTTTCTGTTGTGACTCCATCTGAGCCACTCCTGCCATGAGGCGGCAGCGAGTGGCCAGTTACCAGGGGCAGTAAAAACCTGGTAACTGTAAGAGCCAAATTCCATTTTTTTAACTAGAAATTCAGCTCTGCTAATGCAGAGAGTGCAAAAGAGCTCTCACACTAGCGATGCCGCCCCCCCAGACCAGCTCTGATGCTGAAGAGGAAAGTACGGAGCAGGTGAGGGGGGTGGCATCGGGAAGCACCACTGGACTCTCTTGTATTTGTGTGCCGCTGCTGCCCTCTTGTGTCTTGGTGCAACAGTGAAACGTCCTCTGCATTCATGGAGCAATAAATGTAGCTTAAAGGGACATTTACGAAGGCAGCATCGTGTGCAAAGTGTCCATTTTTGTCTGATGTCACCATGTGTTTTTTTTTACCACAGTCAGGCCCAGACTGGTAAATATGTGGATTCTGGCAACTGCCAGAGGGGCTGCTGTAAGACCCCATAGATAGTCACTGTTTATTGGGCCTGTGACTGTTATGAGCCCTGTTGTATGCCCTGTGCTGGTTGGATCACTGCATTGGCACTAGCGCCTCTGCTCTTCATTTACACACAGTGGTGTCACTCTCACCCTTCTGATTTTGCGTGTGTCTCTCTCCTCAGATGCCATGACTAGGCACCTGGCCGTGGAGTGGGGTCCCAGCAGAGTACGAGTGAACTGCTTGGCACCGGGGCCCGTCTCTGGCACAGAGGGTATGCGCAGACTTGGTAAGTACAGGAACATTGGCCAAGCCTTATATGTGCCACAATACGTTCATTTAATTTTATTCTGTCTTCAAAAACCTAAAAAGCTAAGAGGATATTTCAGCTTATTTAACACTGGGCTAATTTGCATCTTGGCTGTAACCTATGGCAACCAATCTGTAATTAGGTTTTTTCAGCCATTTGCAAGTAGATCAAAGAAACAAACGGTTGGCATCAGGTACTGTCCAGGTACAAATTTGCTCAGTGTTGATGAATGAACCCCATAGTATCTCTTGGCTGGCCACACTCTTATAACTGCCCATAGCATTCCTATTGTGTTATAACTCCATCATGCAAAGTCAGTAGGGACCATGATCTAACAATTTTGGGAATGGCGTGACATAAATGGGGAATGGCCAGTGCAGCAGGGCCATAAATAGAGCTCTTCATGGCAGGGCCAAACTCTATGTGTTCTTTTATAGTGTATGCAGAGAGGTAAAATTACATATATAAGAATAAGTATAGCCCAGTAAGCATAATACTGTAGGAATGTTTGAGACTATAGTGCCTCTTTAACCTGGTAGGGGAATAATTCTAATTAAAGTCAGGAAAAGCCAGTGTGAAAAGTTATTAGCTTTATAATAATAGCAGTGATGTAACTATAGAGAAAGCAGACCCCATGCTTGTGGGGGGGGGGAGGGACGGGGACTGGACCCCCAGGTCTGATTCTTCTATACTTGTAAGATATTCCCCCCAGGTGTTCTGTTACCCGCCAGGTGCAATCGGCCGGGGAGCGGGGGACACGAGCAGGTGGGTGGAGGGCTGGATAAGGTGGTTCTAGGACGCCTCTGAATTTTTTTTGGGGGGGCGGGGGCTGGGGTTCGGTGTTGTTTCGCCGCTGAAAAATAGCTAAAGTAGAACAGACCCTGCTGCTACAGTCCACTCAGAAATTGGAACTAACCTAAGGATATATTTCCTGTATATAATAATAAGCCATATGTGTTCAGTTTTAGTGTTATTCAGGGCAGCTTTCTGACCAGCAGGGGGAGTATTTACAAAAATATGTTTCTGCCATTAGTTACATAGTTACATAGGGTTGAAAAAAGACCATTGTCCATCAAGTTCAACCCATCCGAGTAAACCCAGCACACAACCTATACTAACCAATCTATACACTCACATACATAAACTATAAATACAACCACTAGTACTAACTGTAGATATTAGTATCACAATAGCCTTGGATATTCTGCTTGTTCAAAAACTCATCCAGGCCCCTCTTAAAGGCATTAACAGAGTCTGCCATCACAACATCACTAGGAAGGGCATTCCATAACCTCACTGCCCTCACTGTGAGGAACCCCCTACGCTGCTTCAAATGGAAGCTCCTTTCCTCTAATCTAAAGGGGTGACCTCTGGTGCGCTGATTGTTTTTATGTTTTAGCAGAGCCCTTTTGCATTTGCAAGCATTCACATAGTTATAACACATGTACTATAATTAACACCAGCAACCCATTTATTACTTCATTTCTAAACTGCAAATTAGGGTTCAGATTCAATTCATTATTAGGCCATATTTTTTTGTGAAGAATCTGGTATTCAGTCGAATCCAAAAATGGTGTCCTGTCTCCCTTATGTATAGTTCTGCAAAGGTATGCAAAATTGCTTTCTAGTCAGGGCCCTTCTAGTTACCGGCTGCACAATACAGGTAATGAGAGACAGACGTGCAGACCAAATCTGCAAGACCACCCAGGGAAAATCTGTGCCAACTCCTAATTCCGCCCATAGGTTTAGCTGGAGTTACACTAGAACAGGTAGGGTGTGCTTCACTTTGCACTCCTCTTATATGAACTACATAGGATCTTTCATGATTATATGGACTATATTTATTTATTTATTATTATTTATATATGGATTTATTTATTTTAATTTATTGTTGCACTTTTCAATGAAAACCCCTAGGGGGCAGCCAATATCAGGTTGAATTTGCCTAATGATCACTAATGTTAACGTGCCCATATATTGGCAGGTTTAAGCTGCCAGTTCGGCCCATTCAGACCATGTTGGCATCTTATCTGGCCATGCATGGGGCCCTCCTTACTGATATCGATCAGGCAGGGTTAAATATCCCTTTGGGAGGGATGCTCCGATGGACTATATTCCTGTCACTCTGATCTGATTGCTTGGCCTGTGGGTCAAATAATTGGATCAGCCCAATATTGCCCACCTCAGGGTGGGCATATCAGTCAAAGTTCTGCTCATTTTAAGACCTCTTTAAATGCCTGTATCTATTAATTTATGGCCACCTTTATTGACAATATTTCAGTTTAACAGTGAGCTGCCAGTAAAGTGACATTTATACCAGAAAAACATCATTATAGTCTTTTTAACTATAAAATATCTTTCTGGTTACTGGTTAGCATTGCTGCCTTACAGCTCTGGGTTTTCTGGTTTAATTCTTTATGATTGGGTTTCATCTTGGGGCTTTGTTTTTCCTTGCCTTAAATTCATATCCAGTAAATGCTGGCTACAGGCATTACACAATGCTACTTGGGCCGACATTCTAGAGAACCCAGAGAAGAATAAGCTGCAGGCCAAAGTCTCAGTTGTGGGGTTCACTAGTATGAAGTGGTACGGTTCATTTATCAAATGGGTTGCCTGACCCATTCCCTGAAAGGGAGCATTGGTCTGACTATCCTTCTTCTGCGGAAACCCTTTTCACATTAGATATAGGGTACATTGGATATATAATAATATAAAAGCCTGTCTGTAGTTACTAGAACATATAGCACAAGGCCAGCCTGTCAGGGTTAAAAGCCACTTTTTGGAAGTATGTGCCCGGCTCACCTCGTCCGCTAACCATTTTCTTTTCTTCTTTTGCTCTCTCTCAATGGTCCATATTGTGCTGCGCACCCACCATCTTTACCCACTCAGGCGGTGCAGCAGCGGAGGCAGCAGGCGTTTGGGCCACTCTTCCACTTCAGCGCATTGGAAATAAGACAGAGATTGCCCATGGAGCTCTCTTCCTTGCCAGCCCTCTGGCCTCCTTCGTAACTGGCACAACTCTGGTGATGGATGGCGGATCATGGATGACATCACAAAATCATCTGGCACCATCGCTGGGTACCCGTCCTTCTCCTCACCTTTAGGTGATCTTACTCCCCCAGCATGCTGTGTGGGGAATACTTGGCAGTTTAGACTGAGGGAACACCCTTTTACTCACTATTGCATCCAGGGTCAGAACCATTGTGTGATTTGGGGTTAGTGTGAAGGAGCCTTTTTTCTCTCCTGTCAGGGATGCCAAGTGCTGCAGAGTGACCTCATTATACCCCAGAAGGTGCCAGTCCTACAGGTTCACCAATAAGTAAAGCTTTGCCCTTTTGTAGGTCTCATATTGCTCGGTTCCACTGGGTGCACTATTGTCCTGCTTTGATGCTTTGGGATAGTGACTGTTGGCTTTTTTTTTTCTATCTGCCCTGACCCTTGCCCAACCATGACTACACTTCTGGCCTAATACTTGTGGTGTTGGTCTGCAACTCCCAGTACCTTGCTTCCTCCTGATCCTGAGGGCCTAGCAGTCCAGATTAGAAAAATCCAGGCACTTCTATTTCTTACACCTTTCCACCCTGGGTGTTACCCCCCCCCCCCCCCCCTGTTCTATTTATCAGTCAGTCCCACTTTTCCCTGTTAATCTCTTCTTCTCGCTCTCATTTCTTCCCATCACAGATCTTTGGGCCTCTGGGCTGAAGAAGGACAAATGAAGCATTGGACGAATAAAACTGATCAAGTTGCCCATTTGGCTCTTCCCGTAACATTCCAGCCGAGGCAGAACACTAATGGTGGCCGTAGCTGTACTGGTACAAATATCATTGTTCCATGAGTATCCGAACAACACAAATAATCAGCATTTTGTGCACTTGGAAAATGGATGTACAAGCCATTACTTGGCCACTGTATGTGGAGTGGCATCGAACAGAACTGTGCCAGGGCAAAGGGCAATGAGCAATGATACTATTTCTTTGTAATTAGGGGTTACGCTTGTATGGTGTGCCTACATTTGTAATTTGGCTGCTAATTAAAATGTTTTTTGTATTTTCAGTGCTTCCTGATTAATGAGAGTGATCATTTTAAATATGTATTAATAGAAGTTAAGGGGCATGGCTGAGAAATGTGGGGTTTAGGGGCATGACTGGGTATGGCCAGGGAATGATCTAAATGTCCCCTTGTTCCATTTTCAAATATTAGGAGGTATTTGTTATTTTGATAAAATAGCAGAATGCTTTCATCGCAGCTCCCTTATATAAATTAGATATATATGGTCTGTATTATTTGCAGGTACAATACAAGTGCAATATATGGCCTCACCACTAGGTGTCCTCACTGAACAATTGTCCTTTTTAATTGACTGTAGTGGCTCCTGGTCTAGTTTGGGATTATCCAATTGTGTGGCGTCATTGCTGCAAACCAGTGCTGTCCAACTGGCGGCCCGCGGGCCGCATGCGGCCCGCGACCCCCCTCTGTGTGGCCCCCCACCTGCCTGGCTACTTTGATGGCTTACTCTTGTGTAAACTTTAAATGGTATCAGTACTGAGATTAACTGGCCCCCTGCATGGTTCTCACCTCAGATTCAGGCTGTAATCCCTCTGTATTGTTCAAATATGTAATCCCCTGTGTTGTTCACACCTTTTAATCTCTGCATTGTTCACCCCCTGCAGTGTTCACACCTCAGGCTCAGACTGTAATCACCCCCATTGTTCCCCTGTTCACACCTTAGGAGCAGTAGAAACCCACAAATAATCCCTGCACACTACTAAAAGAACATATACTGAGGTGGTACTTCAATTAAAAAGTTTTTTAATATATAGTTATTGTGCAGACTGTAGGAGCAGTGCCAGCATTGTGTCACTGTAGGCTGCCTGTGTGTGCCATACACACAGGCATCATAGGGCAAGCAGAGTATGGCACACACAGGCAGGGTAGGGCACACACAGGCCAAGTATGGCACAAACCAGCCAAGAATGGCAAACACAGTGAAAGTATGGCACATGCAGGCAGGGTAGGGAAGGCAGAGTATGGCACACACAGGCAGGGTAGGGCAGGCAGAGTATGGCACACACAGGCAGGGTAGGGCAGGCAGAGTATGGCACACACAGGCCAAGTTATGGCACAAACCAGCCAAGAATGGCACACACAGTGAAAGTATGGCACACAGGCAGGGTAGGGAAGGCAGAGTATGGCACACACAGGCAGGGTAGGGAAGGCAGAGTATAGCACACACAGGCAGGGTAGGGAAGGCAGAGTATGGCACACACAGGCAGGGTAGGGCAGGCAGAGTATGGCACACACAGGCAGGGTAGGGCAGGCAGAGTATGGCACACACAGGCAGGGTAGGGCAGGCAGAGTATGGCAGGTTTTTGCTGTACTACAACAATTAATATGGGTATGATCATGTGATAACATGGGTGTGGTTTCAAGTGGGTGTGGTTTCAAAAAGGGGAGTGGTCAACACTGGCTTCCATTATCGGCCCTCCACCACGTAGGTCGGAAAAATTCCGGCCCTCGGTACAACAGAAGTTGGACAGCACTGCTGCAAACAAACAACACTGGATTGTGTTACCTGGGGATTATGTTGCAGGGGTAGTGATTACCTAGTGTGTATCAGCCTTATACTGAATTCCGAAGGTAATGTGACCTAGCTACCCATTCATGCATGACGTAGCGCTGTGCAGCACATATGTATACGTGTATACTTCTTTGTGAGAGTATGATGTATACTGCACATGTATAACATAAGGACTGCAGCCAACATCATGTAGTATGGCTATCAAATCCAAACGCTGCCACTTAAACTAGTTATAGCATGGAGATACTGTATCTGGAAACCCTGTCAGGTGGGCATGATGGCCACAATACTCTTGACACTCTTGACTCTTGAATACTCATGACACACATGTCATCTTGATGCTGAATGCAAAGCCAAACAGGCAGTGTAATTGCGGCCAATTGAGGTTGAGTGCAAATTCTTATTCATCACCCCACGATGACTACAGCTATGCTGAAATAATGAATGAATGCTTCATTGTGGGTAAAAAACACTGCACTTGTGGGTTGCAATTGACCCCTTACATCTGTTGAACAGAACTTTCAGCCAATCCATGAATCGGCCCTAGCACTAGTAGTCTGTGCCTGGACTGGCAATCTGTGGGTTCTGGCAAATGCCAGAGGGGCTGCTGTAAGATGCCACAGACAGTCACTATTTATTGGGCTGGTGGGGGGGCTGTTTGGGCCTCTGTGTACTTGGAATGCCAGGGACTATTTTGTATCCCAGTCTGGAGCTGTGTTTAAAGGGGAGGGTCTACTGGTAATGTACAATAATACAAACAAAAATGGTGCTCACAGAGGAGGGCTGAACAGAGAAGCATCAGGAAATTCATCCTGCCAGTGGCAGAACTAACAACCTAATGGGCTTAATTTCTCCTCTAAAACATGAAAAAGTAAAATTCCAATTGTTTTAGTCTATGAAAGAATTCAGGCCTGGACTGGGAGTCAAAATAGGCCCTGGCTTTTTTAGTACACAGAGGCCCAAACAGCCCCCCACCAGCCCAATAAATAGTGACTGTCTATGGTATCTTACAGCAGCCCCTCTGGCATTTGCCAGAACCCACAGATTGCCAGTCCGGGCCTGACTGAGGCTATAATCCAGGGGTGGCCACACTTTTCCATTCTGGAATGCGGAAGTGCGGTGTGAATGCGTACGTACGCAACAGAGCATACGTACGCATTCACAAAGCACCTCCACCAGTTGATCCGCCTGATTGCGGATCAACTGGTGGACCGCAATCTGCGTATTGGCCACCCTTGCTATAATCCCAGTTGGACATGGATGAGACAAGCCACTACTGACATAGCTGTCTGGCTCTGAGTCTGGGCCTGAAAGAGTTGCTGTAATAGTGAATGTTCATGTAAGTAATTAGAGAAGTGGAGCTGGCTGGATTGTGGCGGATTACCCAGTGGCCCCTGAGGAGGAAGAAGGAAGACAAATAGTGAAGCACTCATGCAGAGCAAAGGGAAAGCACAAAATACATGCTTGCATGCATCATGGAGCAACAGCCAGTCGATTTAAAAATACAAAAATCTTTATTATTATAGTAAAAGCATCAAGAAAACATAATGGGCTCAACCCCACAACATACCCTGCTTGGCTTAACAAATTTCGTGGCCCATAGCCACTTCCTCAGTCGCCCATCTGGGGGTGGTGCATGTGTAGCACTCCAGCAAGTCTACCATTGAGTGCTCCTGTGTATATTTTTCTTGCTGAAGATTTAATGCCTTACTTGACCCACTTTGCGCATTATAGTTCTCTGTATAGAGTATTTTGACTGGGGTGGGCAAAGTAGTTATAGGGGTACACAGACACATCTGCGCTGAGCATTGTGATTGGCTGGGCAAAGCAGTTATAGGAGGCCATTATACATGGCCACTGATGGATTGCGCCTTGTGATTGGCTGGGCCAAGGCAGCTGTAGTGGCAC
This sequence comes from Xenopus tropicalis, assembly GCF_000004195.4. Classification (NCBI taxonomy): domain Eukaryota; kingdom Metazoa; phylum Chordata; class Amphibia; order Anura; family Pipidae; genus Xenopus; species Xenopus tropicalis. Next base: position 21,071,694 of record NC_030685.2, read on the forward strand.
ACACTGAATATTGCAAAAAAAGCAAGCAAGTTGCAGGTAAAACCTGTTAAATGTATAATGAAGAAGTAGATTTCTTAATGAATCAGATGGAAGTGAGTTTGGGACCAGCCAGACTGGGGATGACTTTAGTTGGCCAGCTTGTATATATTTTAATATATGGACAAACAGTCCCTGTTTTGCTTAAAGGCGAGGGCATGTCTTGGCACCTTAATGCGCAGAATGTCTTTATGTTCTATATATATTGATAATGGGTGAGTGCAGAGGACCTCTTTTTGTCTACACACTGAATTTTCCCTTCAGCAGGGCAAACCCTCTATGAGCATGGCTTGCAGTGCAGGTTTGTATATGCTCTCAGTACAAGTCCTCCCCCTGATCCAGAGAATTAGTGGCCTGGCTGTGCGTCTGAAATAACTGCACCTATATTACAATCCAAGAACCTGAGCTGTTTGGTTCCTCCATGCACATTGCATGAATTAGTGCTGGGCTCAGGGGCCTCATTATGTATGAATTGTGTGTTCCACTGGGGCCCTGACGCAATGGAAGCCTTCCGTGTGTGCGTTATAAACAAAGCTGCTCACTTGTCATTAGCAGCTGCTGTGTCCCAAAAACACACACAGGGGGAACCGGCTCTAAATGCAGAAACTGCCTGTGGCGCTGGTACTTATTAACCTCTTGCTTGCCGACTGCAGAGAGCTCTTAGCGACATGCCATTCCCTGTTAATTCTATTCCATCCCCCAGCGCTCTATGGGCAGCAACACTACAACCAGGGCCACCATTATGGGTTCTGTAGCAGGGGGGGGACTATAGATGTACAAAGGTCCAATTCATTGGCTGAATAGGGGGTGCGCGTTGATGGCTGCAGGCAGGGTTACAGTGATCATAAGTGGTATTTAGGCATCATGGCCAGGGTGCACAATTGAACTAGTTGGCATTTTTTTCATTGTGATCCCATTCTATTACGTTGGCAGGAACCACAGCCAAGGGTGCCCAGGTGACTGGTGGGCTAATAACTAGGGTAGTATGGGGTCATATCATTCCTGGCTACAACTCCCAGCACCACCTGCAGCTGGACACAAAAGGTTGGACAGTCCTGATATTAATTGGCCCTGGCACCATTTTACTTACTATTCACACTATTTCACAAAGTCCCTTCTCCGACACAACATCTTACAGTACAGCTCCTCCCCTAACACCATCTTACCCTACTATACACACTATAGACCATTTACCTGATACCAATGTGCCTTACTGAGCACAATATCCCAATATGGGAGTGTAGAGGGCCCAGTGGGGCTTTAATTATTGAGGGGCTTGGGAGTGTAGAGGGCCCAGTGGGGCTCTAATTATTGAGGGGCCTGGGAGTGTAGAGGGCCCAGTGGGGCTCTAATTATTGAGGGGCTTGGGAGTGTAGAGGGCCCAGTGGGGCTCTAATTATTGAGGGGCTTGGGAGTGTAGAGGGCCCAGTGGGGCTCTAATTATTGAGGGGCTTGGGAGTGTAGAGGGCCCAGTGGGGCTCTAATTATTGAGGGGCTTGGGAGTGTAGAGGGCCCAGTGGGGCTCTAATTATTGAGGGGCTTGGGAGTGTAGAGGGCCCAGTGGGGCTCTAATTATTGAGGGGCTTGGGAGTGTAGAGGGCCCAGTGGGGGCTCTAATTATTGAGGGGCTTGGGAGTGTAGAGGGCCCAGTGGGGCTCTAATTATTGAGGGGCCTGGGAGTGTAGAGGGCCCAGTGGGGCTCTAATTATTGAGGGGCCTGGGAGTGTAGAGGGCCCAGTGGGGCTCTAATTATTGAGGGGCTTGGGAGTGTAGAGGGCCCAGTGGGGCTCTAATTATTGAGGGGCTTGGGAGTGTAGAGAGCCCAGTGGGGCTCTAATTATTGAGGGGCTTGGGAGTGTAGAGAGCCCAGTGGGGCTCTAATTATTGAGGGGCTTGGGAGTGTAGAGAGCCCAGTGAGGCTCTAATTATTGAGGGGCTTGGGAGTGTAGAGAGCCCAGTGGGGCTCTAATTATTGAGGGGCTTGGGAGTGTAGAGGGCCCAGTGGGGCTCTAATTATTGAGGGGCTTGGGAGTGTAGAGGGCCCAGTGGGGCTCTAATTATTGAGGGGCTTGGGAGTGTAGAGGGCCCAGTGGGACTCTAATTATTGAGGGGCTTGGGAGTGTAGAGGGCCCAGTGGGACTCTAATTATTGAGGGGCTTGGGAGTGTAGAGGGCCCAGTGGGGCTCTAATTATTGAGGGGCCTGGGAGTGTAGAGGGCCCAGTGGGGCTCTAATTATTGAGGGGCCTGGGAGTGTAGAGGGCCCAGTGGGACTCTAATTATTGAGGGGCTTGGGAGTGTAGAGGGCCCAGTGGGGCTCTAATTATTGAGGGGCTTGGGAGTGTAGAGGGCCCAGTGGGGCTCTAATTATTGAGGGGCTTGGGAGTGTAAAGGGCCCAGTGGGGCTCTAATTATTGAGGGGCTGAAGAGTGTAGAGGGCCCAGTGGGACTCTAATTATTGAGGGGCTTGGGAGTGTAAGGGTCCCAGTGGGGCTCTAATTATTGAGGGGCTTGGGAGTGTAGAGAGCCCAGTGAGGCTCTAATTATTGAGGGGCCAGGAGTGTAGAGAGCCCAGTGGGGCTCTAATTATTGAGGGGCTTGGGAGTGTAGAGGGCCCAGTGAGGCTCTAATTATTGAGGGGCCAGGAGTGTAGAGAGCCCAATGGGGCTCTAATTATTGAGGGGCTTGGGAGTGTAGAGGGCCCAGTGGGGCTCTAATTATTGAGGGGCTTGGGAGTGTAGAGAGCCCAGTGAGGCTCTAATTATTGAGGGGCTTGGGAGTGTAGAGAGCCCAGTGAGGCTCTAATTATTGAGGGGCTTGGGAGTGTAGAGGGCCCAGTGGGGCTCTAATTATTGAGGGGCTTGGGAGTGTAGAGGGCCCAGTGGGGCTCTAATTATTGAGGGGCTTGGGAGTGTAGAGGGCCCAGTGGGGCTCTAATTATTGAGGGGCTTGGGAGTGTAGAGGGCCCAGTGGGGCTCTAATTATTGAGGGGCTTGGGAGTGTAGAGGGCCCAGTGGGGCTCTAATTATTGAGGGGCTTGGGAGTGTAGAGGGCCCAGTGGGGCTCTAATTATTGAGGGGCTTGGGAGTGTAGAGGGCCCAGTGGGGCTCTAATTATTGAGGGGCTTGGGAGTGTAGAGGGCCCAGTGGGGCTCTAATTATTGAGGGGCCTGGGAGTGTAGAGGGCCCAGTGGGGCTCTAATTATTGAGGGGCCTGGGAGTGTAGAGGGCCCAGTGGGGCTCTAATTATTGAGGGGCTTGGGAGTGTAGAGGGCCCAGTGGGGCTCTAATTATTGAGGGGCCTGGGAGTGTAGAGGGCCCAGTGGGGCTCTAATTATTGAGGGGCTTGGGAGTGTAGAGGGCCCAGTGGGGCTCTAATTATTGAGGGGCTTGGGAGTGTAGAGGGCCCAGTGGGACTCTAATTATTGAGGGGCTTGGGAGTGTAGAGGGCCCAGTGGGACTCTAATTATTGAGGGGCTTGGGAGTGTAGAGGGCCCAGTGGGGCTCTAATTATTGAGGGGCCTGGGAGTGTAGAGGGCCCAGTGGGGCTCTAATTATTGAGGGGCCTGGGAGTGTAGAGGGCCCAGTGGGGCTCTAATTATTGAGGGGCCTGGGAGTGTAGAGGGCCCAGTGGGACTCTAATTATTGAGGGGCTTGGGAGTGTAGAGGGCCCAGTGGGGCTCTAATTATTGAGGGGCTTGGGAGTGTAGAGGGCCCAGTGGGGCTCTAATTATTGAGGGGCTTGGGAGTGTAAAGGGCCCAGTGGGGCTCTAATTATTGAGGGGCTGAAGAGTGTAGAGGGCCCAGTGGGACTCTAATTATTGAGGGGCTTGGGAGTGTAAGGGTCCCAGTGGGGCTCTAATTATTGAGGGGCTTGGGAGTGTAGAGAGCCCAGTGAGGCTCTAATTATTGAGGGGCCAGGAGTGTAGAGAGCCCAGTGGGGCTCTAATTATTGAGGGGCTTGGGAGTGTAGAGGGCCCAGTGAGGCTCTAATTATTGAGGGGCCAGGAGTGTAGAGAGCCCAATGGGGCTCTAATTATTGAGGGGCTTGGGAGTGTAGAGGGCCCAGTGGGGCTCTAATTATTGAGGGGCTTGGGAGTGTAGAGAGCCCAGTGAGGCTCTAATTATTGAGGGGCTTGGGAGTGTAGAGAGCCCAGTGAGGCTCTAATTATTGAGGGGCTTGGGAGTGTAGAGGGCCCAGTGAGGCTCTAATTATTGAGGGGCTTGGGAGTGTAGAGGGCCCAGTGGGGCTCTAATTATTGAGGGGCCAGGAGTGTAGAGGGCTACTATAACCTTCCTTTATATATAGCTCCAAACAGAGCAGCAGAACCTTTCAAGCCGCACTGACTCAAACACATACACTGGAAGTCAGAACAAACAGGTGTGTTTGTCACCAAACGTGACCGGGACAGTGACGTATTCAGTCCCTCCAAGGACAAGTACAATAATAACTGAGCTGCTGTAAATATCCATTAAAGAGGAACGCCACCCATTCTGCATAATGAAAAAAAGTCATTCTCAGTAGTGTTCCAATATACATTCATAACAAACATTCCAGTGGTTTTAAAGCTATGAGCAAATGTCATTTCTATTGAAAGCAATCTTTGCTTGTCCCTTTTTATTCTCTGACAGCTGGCTTCTGATACATTGTTTCAGCAGTTAGAACTGCCAGTGCAGAGAATGAATTACAGTAAAAATGTATAATGAATGTATATTATGAAGCTGCTTAGAATAATATTTACTTTTATTATATGAAAATCAGTGTTTGGGTTGAGTTCCCCTTAGAAACAAGGATTTCAGCAGCAAATTTTACATGCCCCATTGGCACGTATTTTTTTAACATTTTGCTGTTTTGTTTCCCTTTCCCCTTAAAGTTAAATCTGTATAACAGGTCAGGGAAGCTGAAATACAGGTTCCTATGAAAGTAAGCAGGTGCTGGCACGGCACAGGGCTTTTGCTGAATGTATATACAGTGGGGAGAAATAGCTCAGCTGACTTGCGCTTCATGAGTCAGAACCAGCAGTGCAAAGAACACAAAAAGCCAGACGATTACTGCTTTCACTAGCAATGGCCTCAATTACTTGCTAAAAGCTCCCAGGTACAGACTAATATACATACACGAGACTTCCATGGATTTTAGCGGGAGGCGTTGGCGGGTGGGTTGCAACATTCTGACCCAGCATTCAGAATCCTGCGGGCTGCATCTCTTTCCATTCATTTGGTACGATGAGAATGTGCAGCGGATTAGGCCTCATTATTCTCTGTTGGTCCATTCAGCCCCAACACTGCAAGACTTGCACATTTTTCCCTGGTCACTAACATTTGCAGTTGCCTAAGTTCTAATGGGTTTTCATTCCTATTGGTGCCACTGATTTCTTTGACCAATAGCAGAGCTAGATGTTACAGGGCCCCACAGCAAAATAACTGTAGCCCCCTCCCCCCAAAACTTTGAGAATATAGCATTTTTCATATACATATATTGAAACTGCAGCCAGTACCCCACTTGGACCCCTATACCTCCTGGGCTCCCAACAGTAACACTGGGGGATTGGTGGCCCCTTTCTGTAAGAGCCACACTCCTCTCATCACTGACCCAGCCTGGGGTCCTGGTGGCCACATTATAGGAAAGCGGTGGGCAGAAACATTAGGGCCTTATGGCCACAGCTGTGTTTTTTGTTTTTTTAAGGCAAGGTGGTGTCTGGGAAGGGGTAACAGTGAGTGTGTATAGTAAGGCAAGGTGGTGTCTGGGAAGGGGTAACAGTGAGTGTGTATAGTAAGGCAAGGTGGTGTCTGGGAAGGGGTAACAGTGAGTGTGTATAGTAAGGCAAGGTGGTGTCTGGGAAGGGGTAACAGTGAGTGTGTATAGTAAGGCAAGGTGGTGTCTGGGAAGGGGTAACAGTGAGTGTGTATAGTAAAGCAAGGTGGTGTCTGGGAAGGGGTAACAGTGAGTGTGTATAGTAAGGCAAGGTGGTGTCTGGGAAGGGGTAACAGTGAGTGTGTATTGTAAGGCAAGGTGGTGTCTGGGAAGGGGTAACAGTGAATGTGTATAGTAAGGCAAGGTGGTGTCTGGGAAGGGGCAACAGTGAGTGTGTATAGTAAGGCAAGGTGGTGTCTGGGAAGGGGCAACAGTGAGTGTGTATAGTAAGGCAAGGTGGTGTCTGGGAAGGGGCAACAGTGAGTGTGTATAGTAAGGCAAGGTGGTGTCTGGGAAGGGACAACAGTGAGTGTGTATAGTAAGGCAAGGTGGTGTCTGGGAAGGGGTAACAGTGAATGTGTATAGTAAGGCAAGGTGGTGTCTGGGAAGGGGTAACAATGAATGTGTATAGTAAGGCAAGGTGGTGTCAGGGAAGGGGCAACAGTGAGTGTGTATAGTAAGGCAAGGTGGTGTCAGGGAAGGGGCAACAGTGAGTGTGTATAGTAAGGCAAGGTGGTGTCAGGGAAGGGGCAACAGTGAGTGTGTATAGTAAGGCAAGGTGGTGTCAGGGAAGGGGCAACAGTGAGTGTGTATAGTAAGGCAAGGTGGTGTCAGGTAGCCTGCATTGTAAGGTAAGGGTGCCAGGGTAGGCACCAAGGCAATATAGTGTCCAGGAAGGGGCCATGGTGAGTGAGGGTGTATAGCAGGGGTCCCCAAACTTTTTTACTTGTGAGCCATATTCAAATATAAAAAGGTTTGGAGAGCAACACAAGCATGAAAACAATTCCAGGGGGTGCAAAATATGGGCTGTGATTGGCTATAGGTTGCTCAGAAGGCTTTGTTTGGTACTACTCATGGTTTTGATACAAATAAAGATTGCATTTAAGCCAGGAATTTATATATAAGCCCCTTTGAGGCCCCTGGGAGCAACATCCAAGGGGTTGGGGGGCATCATGTTGCTCGCGAGCCACTGGTTGGGGATCACTGGTGTATAGCAAAGGCTGCTGTTTTACACTGGAGGCCATGCAGCAGGGGTCCAGAAGCAAAAATGCTCTATAATTGCCTCACGTAATATATCCCTTTATGGGTTACCGTACCCCCCAAAGCCTGTGCCCACGTGCCATGTTGCTAATCACTCCTGTGTGGGGCCCTCTCTGATTATTCTCACCATTGTTGGTAATTACAGACATTTTAGGCTTCACCCCCAATATGTTCAGTCACATTTCCACCTTCCCTGCCAATCCCATCCCCACCCTACAAGCTCCTCTCCATGTAAAGGGGATACAGGAATGCATTCAAACGGGAACTCTAACAAAAAACTGGGTTTTTTTTAATAATGAAACAAACACTGCTCCAACAGCAGTTACAGCTTGCCCATCCCTGGCACAGGTGTGGGTGTCAATGTCTCTCCTCTCCCCATGCCATGGGCTTACACAATTCCCTGTGCCCCTCCAGCTATAGGGTGGCATCCCTAATAACAGCAGGCAGAGGAATTCTGGGAGTTGTAGTTCAGTAACTGAAGGTCATTCAGGCCAGGGTCTCTTTTGCTGAGGGGAAGCTGGAACTGCTGAAGGTCTATAGGTGGGAAAATCCCTGATTAAACCCATGGCTTCTATGCCACCCTCATTACATGAGACCTGTTGTTGAAATCAATGTCCAGCCTATTAGTGATACTGGGAGTTATAGTACAACTGTGTATATATTAATATATTCTAATGTCCTTCTGTATTAGAGATGCCCCGTCGTAACATTCCAGCTCAAACCCTCAGAAGCCATTCTTCACTGGTACCTTGACCCCCCTCCAGTCACTCCTACATGTCCCAGCCCCTCCTTGCTGTGTTTAGCCCCGCCCCACACCGCCTCCCCCCTTTGGCTCCTCCTGTTTCTCCCAGCCTCCCCTGTACCAGGCTGCAATTGGATGGAGAGTCCCCATATCGGCGACCGTTTCACCCCCGCTTCTACCTAAATGCATTGATCCCCAGCGGCATCCGCAGCGCCTTGGCATTGGTGCGGCCAGATCCATTAGCTGCCGGGGAGGGGGGTGGTGTTGTTGGAAGCCCCATTATCCTGCTGCTTGGGAAGGAGCTGCACCTTGCACACGGATTGTTACCCGCCTGGATTGCTGATGTGACCGCGGAATGATGGTGTGGGGACCATGGCACTGCTTGGGCACAGGCTACTGAGGACATGATGGCAGAACGGCTGTGAAGCCCCAGCGGAGCTTTCTCGTTGCTTCTCCCCCACCCCGCAGGGTCTGATGAGGATGGAAGGGGACCCTGATTTGACTGCCTGGTGGGAGATGAGGGGCAGAGTGGGAGCTGGGGATAGGGGGGGGCCGGAGGGGGGCTACATTGCGGTGGGGGAGGGAGGGAAGCCGCCGGTGGAACCGGATGGACAGGGCGGCAGAACGCCGGCAGCACCCCACCCTCTGCTCTTCTCCCAGTTTGGGCAATCCTTAAAGGCTCCGGTGGGGAAGCTAGGCCCTGGGCACTACCAGCCGGCCTGTGCCAATGAGAGGTGGGAGGAGGGGCAGGCCCCCCAGCTTACCCTGCCTGAGATTTATTTAACTCCTATAATTAAAGCCCCCTGTTTGCCCCACACTGAGAATCCCATGCCCCCCATTGCCCCCCAGCCGCCCCCGCTGCAGAGCAGTTTTACCCCAGAGCCTCCCCTCAGTCATTTTGCTCAGACAAGTTTATCTGACTTGGCACCAGACACTCCATTATCAGTGGAACTGTTGCCCCCATCGCAGTCTGCCTCCCCCCCTCACACAGAGTTTGGGCCCCAATCTAATGAGGCATTACAAGCCCCTCAGACCAGCCAGGCAGATACCAGTGTACCCACGCACCAACTGGCTCTTATTGTACCCAAGGGGAGTGATCTGGTGCCCCTAACTTCTGGCAGTCCAACCACCCCCGGATACAATTCCCTGGAGTCTGACCAGGTGCCCCATCCAGAATCCCCAGGTCTTAATACTGACCTATCACCCACCCCTGGATTTAATTCCCTGGAGTCTGACCAGGTGCCCCATCCAGAATCCCCAGGTCTTAATACTGACCTATCACCCACCCCCGGATTTAATTCCCTGGAGTCGGACCAGGTGCCCCATCCAGAATCCCCAGGTCTTAATACTGACCTATCACCCACCCCCGGATTTAATTCCCTGGAGTCGGACCAGGTGCCCCATCCAGAATCCTCCTGTCTTTATACCGACCTATCACCCACCCCTGGATTTAATTCCCTGGAGTCGGACCAGGTGCCCCATCCAGAATCCCCAGGTCTTAATACTGACCTATCACCCACCCCTGGATACGATTCCCTGGAGTCGGACCAGGTGCCCCATCTAGAATCCCCAGGTCTTAATACTGACCTATCACCCACCCCCGGATACAATTCCCTGGAGTCGGACCAGGTGCCCCATCCAGAATCCTCCTGTCTTTATACTGACCTATCACCCACCCCTGGATTTAATTCCCTGGAGTCGGACCAGATGCCCCATCCAGAATCCCCAGTTCTTTATACTGATCTATCACCTACCCCCGGATTCAGTTATCTGGAGTCGGACCAGGTGCCCCATCCAGAACCCTCAGTTCTTAATACTGACCTATCACCCACCCCCGGATACAATTCCCTGGAGTCGGACCAGGTGCCCAATCCAGAATCCCCAGTTCTTTATACTGACCTATCACCCAACCCCGGATTCAATTCTCTGGAGTCGGAGCAGGTGCCCAATCCAGAATCCTCAGTTCTTAATCCTGACCTATCGCCCACCCCCGGATTCAGTTCTCTGGAGTCGGACCAGGTGCCCAATCCAGAATCCTCAGTTCTTAATACTGACCTATCTACCACCCCTGGATCATCTTCTCTGGAGTCGGACCTAATGCCCCAGCTGGAGGCTGATTTGCCCCCCAGTACAAGATCCCTTTTTTTTCTGGAGCCTGAGGTGTTGCCCCAATCTGAGACATGTCTTAATAGTGAAACCCGACAGCTGTCACCCTTGGATACAAGAATTTTTCAGTCTTCTTTCGCTAAATCCACCCCAACCCCAGAAACTGACCACCTGCCGTGGACTAATTCCTATTTGCCCCCAGATGCTGATGATATATTTTCGGACAAACCCTTCCATCTACAATGCGACCAGTTTTCTCTTTCTGAAATGTGCTTGGACTCTCCATGTGACCAGCTTCCTGAGTCCGAATCCATTATGACTCCAACAAGTAAGCGGTTGTCCCAGTCTAAATCGAGCTTGGCTAGTGAAAGTGTTCATATGCTCCAGTCTGAAACCTGTTTGTTACCTGAAAATGACCAGATTGACACAAGTTCCTGTTTACCCTGTGAGCCTGACCAATTGCTTTTATCCAAATCTTGTTTACCTTCTGATATGACTCAGTGGCCGCTGTGTGGCCCCCCTCTAGATGGCAAACAAGCAACCTTACCTGATTCCTGTTTACATTACAAAAAATCTCTTTTACCTTGGGACTGGACTCCACACCAAGACCAACATTATGATCATGGATTTGATTTTGGGTCTGAAAACTTCAGGCCATTCCCCCAAGAATCTGATGACCTGCCCTTTAATGGTGCAGAAGACCAGTTTGCAATATTTCGATTGGATACTCCTCCTCAACCTGATCAAGTGGCTGAATCTGACCATCCAACCCTATCTGAAGATCTCCTATTTCTGTCTGATGCTTTTGCACATTTGGAGGTGCCCCATCCCCAAAAGGAAAGTGAGCATTCCAGTGACCTGTACGATCAGTTTCCCTTTATGACGAGGGATCCTTTATCTAGTAAGGAAGAGTTGGCACATATTGACAAAAAATTGCACTCAGCTGAGCTCATTCCTGATTTATCTGATCAGGTTCCTTGCACTCTCCCAGGCTTTGGAGATGACCACGTGCCCCTCATAAGGGTAAAAGACCAATTGACTAAAACTGAAAGAACTCAGCCAGCCCCTAACAATGTTGAAGAGCAATACCTCCAACATTCGAGTGGTTCCGATATAGAACATGACCATGGAAATATTGGTTGGAGTGACCAATCACAGTCCTATTATCTGGAACTGCTATTTGGCACTGATAATTTGCCATCTGAAAATGATAGTTGCTCCCATAGTTGCACACGTGTAACCCCTACATCTTTAGAATTTATCCATGAGAATGATTTATTCTCTTCAAGTAATTCCATGGGACATGCAAATGATTCAGAAGTCCAATGTTATTCAGATTCCTATATTGAGACCAAACATCCCCTTTCTGTTAAGACGTCGCCCGATAAGACACCCCCTTTATATTTACCTAACGAGCAAGTCCTCAATCATTTCGATGTTAAAGGCAATATTGTGGACCAGTTCAATGTTGGCTCATCCAGTAAAGTAGAAGGTTCTCCAGCAGAATTTCCCGGTGAATCTAACAAGTTGCCTTTGATTATTGTAACTGACCCCTTGCCTCTTTCTGAACAGACCCAATCTCATGAAAGGGACCAATTACCAAGTTTCCCAGAGGCCTTACCCGATGAGTTGCCCCATTGTCAGACGGACACACCCCTAGAATCGTCTCAGGTTCCTCTTTGCAAAGCAATAGGACAATTACTGTTGCCTCGGTCAGACACCCCACCTGAAAGTATCCAGTTGCCTCTTTTTGAAACCTCCTCATCAGATCTACATGACACGACAAGTCAAATGCCTCTGTCTCAGACAGATGGGCCCTCTGAGGATACTTCTTTGCCCCTGTCTAGTGCCAATCTTCCGTTGGCCTTGTGCCCTTTGGAGTCACCCATAGAAAATGTCCAGTTACCACCTTGCGAGGACACGGGTGCACACCAGCCTGCAGGTAACCCCCAGGAGCCCGCCTTGGCCCCTACACAGGCTAGTGACACAATTTTGGGATTGGCCCTGGAGACGGAACCTTCAGGCCTTGGAGATGAGCTGGCCCGTCTCCGTGCTGTGTTTGATGCTCTGGACCGGGATAAAGATGGCTTTGTGAAGATGGAGGATTTTGTGCAGTTTGCTACTGTCTATGGAGCTGAACAGGTGAGAAAGGAAACTGTTAATATTATTATTGTGATATATTTATTCAGTGTTGCTGTTCGGTGGAACGATATCAAAAAGAGGAATGATAAGAGGAGAAAAAACAAAGTAGGGCAGCAGTCCAAAGCAATTGAACAAATGGTTCTGCTTTTCCCAAACAATGGCTTATTTATATTAGGGAGCCAAACATATTGCCCTGCACACATGAGATGTTTCTAATGAGTCACAACTGTAAATAGGGGGTTTTAACCCCTTGCGACTTTTATATTAAAGTGCGTTATTATGATTTACTGACGTACATCCCATGCTGTATTTGATGGTCCAGCCATCCCGTCAGATTGGCGGTGCCCATAACATAGGTAACATATTGGTTATACCCTAAGGCAACAGAAATCTATGTTTACATGAAGTATCTCTACACCCATTTAACCCCAACTCCTAAAGATTTAATGTTTAGGGGGACACTCCCCAGTAGTATTGAAGGGTTGCTTTGTGTAGAAAATGCAACCGCCTGTGTTCTTTTTGTGTCTTATATATTGGTGCACTGCTGATGCAAATAATACTGCTTTGTATCTTAGAAATCTCCCCAGATATACCCCACAACTTGAAAGGCAGATAAAATGTAGAGAAATATAGGGTCACTCTAAGTATAGATATGTATATAAAATATAGTGTATTTACACTGTACTTTATTATATTGTGTCTTAGTATAGATATGTATATTAAATATAGTGTATTTACACTGTACTTTATTATATTGTGTCTTAGAATAGATATGTATATAAAATAAAGTGTAAATACACTATATTTTATACTAAGACACAGTGACCCTATATTTCTATACATTTGTAGTTTCTGTAGTTCATGTAGTGGCTAAGGGCTTTGCTGCTATGTACATTATGGCTGTTGCCTGCCTCCTATCAAAGCTTCCACCAAGAAACCCCTGGCATTATGGGCTATTGGATTTATTTAATATTTAAATTATATTTAGCAGATTTAAGGTATGGAGATTCAGATTACGGATTACCCCAGGTCTCAAGCATTCTGGATAACATGTCCTATGTCTGTATTTGGTCCCACCATGGAATTTTGGATGTCTACCATTATGGACCTGTAGTATTGACAGAATTAGCATATGTAGTTCTGGGGGCTCTTTTTGTCACCCTAAAATACTGTTAGTGACATTCTAGGGTTAGGTAGTGGCAGTCGAGCACCCTTTCTCTATGTACGTTCAAACATAGTACAAAATATTGGTGCTGGGGCGGGGAATTAAAAGGAGGAGCTTATATTTCACTGTGAAGATGAGTTTAAATTGAACCAACAGGGGCCTCCAGACTTTGAACTCTCCCCCAAGCACTGGTAATGGCGGATATATTAGCTAGTTTCAGGAAAGGGATGATGTGTATTTTTAGGAAATGGAAAATACAAGGTTACTGAAATGAACTCTTAGTGCAGAGATGATCCAGGGAATGGACAGCCCTTTTGGAGTCCCAAAGTGGCAGGTATTCTAATTTGCTTTCTTCTGAATCATGGTTGAACTTGTTGGATTTTGTCTTCTCTTACCCTTAATCACTATTGTTTTACAACCAAAACAAAGATTGCTTCCTTCCTCTCCACAATCGCTTGCCGCTCTCAGAGAAAGGATCAGGACGTGACTTGTTATTTCGCTGTTTGTGCAGGCAGTGTGAATGCTAAATCACCACCTTTTCCCTTTGGGTATCAGTGTTCCGTGCATAATGCACAGCGGGATTCTGGGAAGTAATGAGAGCCTACTGGGAGAAGCTCTGGTTACACGGCTATTGTGCGGCGCTGCCACGGAGAGGGCACTGAAGCAATGCCACCAAGTTTTAAGGGAAATTAAGTAAGCGGAAATGCGCTTCACCTGCATCATAGCAATCCTATGGAGACATAGTTACCCATAGTGGGAAAACACCAAAATATGAGATATTATAGGTGCACCCTGGGCCTTTCCAAACAGGCTAATGTGCGGTCTGGAGATTCAAGGAAATGTACTCTATAAATTTAAATTAGGGCTATATATATTCCTTTGTGGTTAGTAAACCTGGATAAACCTGTGGATATGATATTTTTTATCTTGCACTGCCTTGGTACACACTGGGGCTCATGTAAAAACACTGGGCAATTTTGCACCTGGGTAATAACTCAGTGGTTAGATATGACCCCCATTGACTCTTCAAATACCTCACAATAGGGTGTAGGTAGGAATTTCCCATCTGTCTGTGCCGCCTCCTGCATATTGCTTTATATAGTAAGTTAGGTAATAAAAGTATTTTGTGCATCTGTATAGAAAGAATGTGTTTTGTAAATGCTGGGCTTAACTCTTCATAATCCACGTTCTGCTCAGGTGATTACTTCTGCTCTGACAAAGGGCAAAAGTGAAGCAAACGGCAGTGGGAATTAATACTTCACTGCTTGGTATGCTTTGGCATTATGGCTGTGTATAGAAAATGCTTATATTTCTATCCGTCAGACAGGGCCATAACTAAAAGCACCTTTTTTTAATTTTATATTTTGTCATTAATAACGCGCTTGTTTTTTTAGTACTTTTTTTTTTACCCGGGACCCACCAGAACTGAAAAAAGCTTTCAAAAAACCCTGGGCGATACCTTGGCTATACCCAGGGAAAGTGACCATCCCTAGTCACAAGGTGAAGGAAGGTCTGAAAACCATTGCCCTTTTGTGCCTTTTGGTCGGATATAAATTGGCCCCTCCTTAGCTTCAGCAAAGGTGGGCCTGAAGACTAGACATTCTGCAGAGCTTTCTAGGCATAGGACTCGGCTGTTCCTGAACATAGGAGGGTTCTTTTATATTTAGACCTTTGTTAGTGCAGTTTTGGACTGCGCTGGTGGGTCACCAGGAGAAAATTTGGTGGCCTCTGGCCGTTGTGGGCCCCCCCCCCCCCCCACCCCAGAACCACTGCTTGGCCTGCAGGGAGAGCCTACTGTGGCAGCCACAGGCAGCAGCAAGGAAGTCAGTGCAACCCAGAGCATTCCTCTCACACCCATAAGGAGACAGACAGCTTTAAGCAACAGACAGGTCTCCTAACCCCAAATCAATGCTAAGCCTTCCTCACCCTGCTTGGTACTAAACTCGAGGATGGCTGCCAAGTCTTTAATATCCTCATCTTTCATGAATAATCTGTTATTGCCCCCGTTACTCCTACAGTGAGCACTGACAAGGCAGCTCCTATTCCTTAGGAACCAAAAATAGTTGCGCTGTGGCCACGAATTAGAACAGACTATAAATAAAGGAACAGCGGGAAGAACAAAAGGGGGAGTGCGATTATGTCATGTCAAAGCACTTTGATCTCCTGGTTGTACTGGGTAGAATAAGCTGTGTGTGTGTGGGGGGGGGGGGGGGGGGGGAGAATAAACCTGAATTAAACATATAGTTATTAACGCTTTAAGGTAACAAAGTGTTAAGTACAAGTGGTCTCACCCGAGTGAGTTGGTGTTTGCCCAATTAGACTACACGGGGCAGGGCAAAATGAGGCTGATCAGATGGTTTGGGATAGGATCATACTGGGGGAGAGGGCCACATCAGTAGGGCAGTGCAGGCCTTGTCTGACAGGATTTTCTACCCTGCCCCATACATATCTGCAGGCTGCCTCATACCCTGGCCAATAAGCTGTGTGGAAAAATTGGCAGCTGGTATCGGCCTTGGAGACGTAAAACTGAAGCAGATATTTAAACACTGCTGAGCTTATTTTTAAAGTGTTAATTTATTCTTGATGTTCCAGCGGCCATTTTTTTTTTTTAATCCCTGAAATTGCATTATGTGTATGACTTTCATTTCTTCACACTCCGCGCCCTTAGAAATAAATGATGGCAAGAACAGGAGGGAATGGATGGGACCCTTTAACCCTTTACTTCCCAGCAGGGTGTTCTCTTTTTGTACAGTAACAGTGAGCTGAACCGTTATCGTTCCTGTAATTCACAGCCAGGGTTGCCTGGATACAGTGGTGCTGAGTGGGATAGGAACAGGATTTATTCCCCTCCACCCCTGTGACAGCAGCAGGTCAATGACAATATTCCTGACTCGTCAGTCCGACTCAGGGTTCCTTATTGCAGAAGTCGCACAGTTGTGTTAACACTTTGGGTGCCTGACACAAACAGGGCTCATTTATCAACACTGTGCAGATTTGCCGGTGGCAGTAAGCCATAGCAACCAATCAGCGATTGGCTTTTTTCAGCCAGCTGCAAGTAGAACAATGAATGCCACAATTTGATTGGTTGCCATAGCTTATTGCCCTTGGGCAAATTTGCCCAGTGTTGATAAATGACCCCCATAATAATGTGTCCCAACTGCTGAGAACAAAGATACCGCAGCATTGCCACCTGGTGATGGTAGAAGTTGCCCTTTGCAAATACGATTTGACGAAGTTGCCTTGAGAGGAAACTTCAAGTGACTTTGGCAAATCGCGGCGCCGCTTATGCCATCGCACCGCCGACTTACATTCTAGCCAGTGGGATGGCATTGCGGGGAGATTATTTGCCTGCGACAACAAAGATTTGTCACGTGGCGACTAATCTCCCCGTGTGTCACTGCCCTAACTGGTTTACTTTCAGCAAAAGAAAGATGGAGAAACCTTTAGCTTTGCATAAGATAGGGCAGAGCTTTACAGAGATTAAACTACAGTGCTCCCCACTTTGCCTCCTTTTTCCACAAATTCTGTTTTGCTCCTTCCCAACCCAAGGCATGGTGGGAGTGGGAACTTAGCAGCAGCTAAAACAGAAACAAAATGAAGATGAATGAAAAAATGGCTGACTATGCAGAATCAGTGTTCAACCACAGTCGTTCCAAAGAGAATGGCGTGCATGTTATGTAACACATTTACTCTTGCCCCTGCTGCAAGTGCAACAGCACTAAAGGGAGCCAAATTGTAGGCCCATGTATGGAGCATGTGTGGCCTCAAAGCAACAGTCAGTGCCAAACTCGTGCTTGGGGCTTAATCTCTTAGCCTGACACCAGGTGCCCTGCTGGTTGTAGATCAGCCGGCTCATCAACATTGTAGACTTTTGTATCTAACTAAATACACTGGGCTGTCAACACTGTACCATCAGGGGACTCGCTTTTCCAGCACATTACTATGGCTTAATAACTATCAATGCAGTTGAAATAGACTCAGCTTGGATAATTAGCACACATAGTGTTGCCCAAAATGCCCCCTGCAGTTCCATTGACTTGTGTGGGAAACACCTGAAGGTGCCAGTACTCCTTAGGCACAATGGTGTCTTCCAACCCAACCCAAAGATTAATCCAACCCAAACCTGTCCCGTGTATATGTAGAGACAGTAATAAATGAGATGTGCGGGTCACTGGGACCAATCTGCCTTTTCTCCACCCACTATTGGGGTTATGTAATAAAAGGTACTAAGTTTGCCCAGGAGCAGTAACCCATAGCAACTAATTAGCAGGTAGCATTTATTGGTCACCTGTTTAAAAACAAACATCTTATTGGTTGCTGTGGGTTACTGTTACTGGGCAAAGTAAGTGCCTTTTATTACATATAGGGGTATGTGTGCCATTAGTTTTAGAGCATGTTTGGGCTGAAAACTGTTACATGTTTTAGGGGAGGGGCAAAGCAGGTGAGTGGGTCTGAGCCAGGCAAAGGTCTGTCCAGATGGACTCACACAGGCCTTTAACATTCGTCACCAGTGGAAGTGTTCCTTAGTAAGTATAAATCTACCCTCGACAAGCTCTAGGCTTTGCCTTCTCAGAATAACCATAGGGTTCACTGAGAACCTGAAAGCAGTCAGCCATTATTTTGCACGCTACATTAGGGTGTGCACCAATAGCCCCAGGCCTCTGTGTTCCATTTGTTGCACCAAGATCTGTTGCTCCCTTCACTAATACCGAGCTGGGTGTAGGCGTCCCCCTCTCACCCCCTACACTACAGACTGCATCCACGCCCCGTCCTTATGCTGCGCCTCCTGACACTGAGCTCATCACTAAGCACTGGTCTATCTGTCTGTCTGTCTGTATTGATCATCCATCTATTGATCATCTATCTATCTATCTGTATTGATCATCTATCTATCTATCTATCTGCATTGATCATCTATCTATCTATCTATCTCTGAGTCTATTGTGATGGTTCTCCAGACGTTGCAAATAGAAGACACAAGAAATACATAGCATCCATAGTGCTTGTGCTGCGCCTCCTGACACTGAGCTCATCACTAAGGGCTCTGGTACACGGGGAGATTAGTCGCCCGCGGCAAAACTCCCTGCTCGTGGGCGACTAATCTCCCCGAGTTGCCTTCCCCCTGCCATCCCACCGGCGAACATGTAAGTTGCCGGCGGGATGGCAGACGCGGCGGCGCGATTCTGCGCAAATCGCCGAAAAAGACTCGTGAGGCTTTTTCGGCGATTTCCCGAAATCGCCCCGCCGCGTCTGCCATCCCGCCGGCGACTTACATGTTCGCCGGTGGGATGGCAGGGGGAAGGCAACTCGGGGAGATTAGTCGCCCGCGAGCAGGGAGTTTTGCCGCGGGCGACTAATCGCCCCGTGTACCAGAGCCCTAAGCACTGGTCTGTCTGTCTGTATTGATCATCCATCTATTGATCATCTATCTATCTATCTGTATTGATCATCTATCTATCTGCATTGATCATCTATCTATCTATCTATCTGCATTGATCATCTATCTATCTGTATTGTTCATCTATCTATCATCTATCTATCTATCATCTGTATTGATCATCTATCTGTATTGTTCATCTATCTATCTCTATCTATCTATCTTGATCATCTATCTATCTATCTATCTGTATTGATCATCTATCTATCATCTATCTATCTATCTTGATCATCTATCTATCTATATATCTATCTGTATTGATCATCTATCTATCTATCTATCTTTCTATCTGTATTGATCATCTATCTATCTGTATTGATCATCTATCTATCTATCTGCATTGATCATCTATCTATCATCTATCTATCTATCTGTATTGTTCATCTATCTATCTATCTATCTATCTGCATTGATCATCTATCTATCATCTATCTATCTGTATTGTTCATCTATCTATCATCTATCTATCTATCTGCATTGATCATCGATCTATCTATCTGTATTGATCATCGATCTATTTATCTGTATTGATCAACTATCTATCTGTATTGATCATCATCTATCAATCTATCTGTATTGATCATCTATCTATCTGTATTGATCATCTATCTATCATCTATCTGTCTGTATTGATCATCTATCTCTGAGTCTATTGTGATGGTTCTCCAGACGTTGCAAATAGAAGACACAAGAAATATATAGCATCCATAGTGCTTGTGCAAATTTATGTTTCCTCGGCTAAAGAAGGAACGTGGCCGCTCCTATGCCTTAATCCAGGAAAGCCAGAGAAAGAATTTTCCATGATCACAAGAAGTTGTGCATACTTTGCTGCCTATTTAAAGGCAGCCCTTTCTGGAACAATGTGTTGCCTGTTGTAACCTAAGGAAGGTTTCCCCATCCACTCTGTGTGTATGTGGGATTTGAATGGCAGGTGTATGTGCTAAGCATTTCAGGTGCTGATATCTATCTGTCTGTCTGTCTGTATTGATCATCCATCTATTGATCATCTATCTATCTATCTGTATTGATCATCTATCTATCTATCTATCTGCATTGATCATCTATCTATCTATCTATCTATCTGCATTGATCATCTATCTATCTATCTGTATTGATCATCTATCTGTCATCTATCTATCTGTATTTTTCATCTATCTATCATCTATCTATCTATCTGTCTGTATTGATCATCTATCTATCTCTGAGTCTATTGTGATGGTTCTCCAGACGTTGCAAATAGAAGACACAAGAAATACATAGCATCCATAGTGCTTGTGCTGCGCCTCCTGACACTGAGCTCATCACTAAGGGCTCTGGTACACGGGGAGATTAGTCGCCCGCGGCAAAACTCCCTGCTCGTGGGCGACTAATCTCCCCGAGTTGCCTTCCCCCTGCCATCCCACCGGCGAACATGTAAGTTGCCGGCGGGATGGCAGACGCGGCGGCGCGATTCTGCGCAAATCGCCGAAAAAGACTCGTGAGGCTTTTTCGGCGATTTCCCGAAATCGCCCCGCCGCGTCTGCCATCCCGCCGGCGACTTACATGTTCGCCGGTGGGATGGCAGGGGGAAGGCAACTCGGGGAGATTAGTCGCCCGCGAGCAGGGAGTTTTGCCGCGGGCGACTAATCTCCCCGTGTACCAGAGCCCTAAGCACTGGTCTGTCTGTCTGTCTGTCTGTCTGTATTGATCATCCATCTATTGATCATCTATCTATCTATCATCTGTATTGATCATCTATCTATCTGCATTGATCATCTATCTATCTATCTATCTGCATTGATCATCTATCTATCTGTATTGTTCATCTATCTATCATCTATCTATCTATCATCTGTATTGATCATCTATCTGTATTGTTCATCTATCTATCTCTATCTATCTATCTTGATCATCTATCTATCATCTATCTATCTATCTATCTGTATTGATCATCTATCTATCATCTATCTATCTATCTTGATCATCTATCTATCTATATATCTATCTGTATTGATCATCTATCTATCTATCTATCTTTCTATCTGTATTGATCATCTATCTATCTGTATTGATCATCTATCTATCTATCTGCATTGATCATCTATCTATCATCTATCTATCTATCTGTATTGTTCATCTATCTATCTATCTATCTGCATTGATCATCTATCTATCATCTATCTATCTGTATTGTTCATCTATCTATCATCTATCTATCTATCTGCATTGATCATCGATCTATCTATCTGTATTGATCATCGATCTATTTATCTGTATTGATCAACTATCTATCTGTATTGATCATCATCTATCAATCTATCTGTATTGATCATCTATCTATCTGTATTGATCATCTATCTATCATCTATCTGTCTGTATTGATCATCTATCTCTGAGTCTATTGTGATGGTTCTCCAGACGTTGCAAATAGAAGACACAAGAAATACATAGCATCCATAGTGCTTGTGCAAATTTATGTTTCCTCGGCTAAAGAAGGAACGTGGCCGCTCCTATGCCTTAATCCAGGAAAGCCAGAGAAAGAATTTTCCATGATCACAAGAAGTTGTGCATACTTTGCTGCCTATTTAAAGGCAGCCCTTTCTGGAACAATGTGTTGCCTGTTGTAACCTAAGGAAGGTTTCCCCATCCACTCTGTGTGTATGTGGGATTTGAATGGCAGGTGTATGTGCTAAGCATTTCAGGTGCTGATATCCCTTTAAGTCTTCTGTGCTTAGTGAACACAGCCCCTCTTTGTTCCTTAGGAAATTCCTGTGGGTATCAGGAGGCCTTCTGACACTGGAGGAGTGAAGGGATCAGAGAGTACTATAACTAGATTATACTCATGGAATAGAGACATGGAGCAGCTGCTCAGACATTGTTACAGGCTTCTGCATGTGGGAGGGTGTGAGCCTGCGGGGTGGGTGCAAGTCACATGGTAGCTCTTATGTTTCTGCGCCTTTGCACCCTTCCTCTGCCTCAGTGATGGGTGAATTAATTGTAAATAGTAATAAAAGGGTGCACAGTTAACCAGGTACCCCCTGCTGCATCCATTGCTTTCAGAGAGTGTTTTATGTTGAGGTTACAAAGCAAATTGGGCTAATGAGGAGTAAGGATTAATTCTTTGTCTTGGGTCTGTAGGCTGCCCCTTCTCTGTCCCATGCAATCCTCTGGTACCCCCTACTAGGGCCAGGAAGAATCATAGGGGCCCTATAGTGCAAGGTAAGCAGCACCCCCCCCCCCCCAGGTGGCCTCACTTATTGACCCATTGGGCCCCTGGGAAGGAGGCACTGCCATAAGGCCCCAATCAAAACAACAACCATGCCCCATTATGCTGAACTCCACCCACAAGACCCACAATCTCTTTGACACGATAATCATACTTTTACATTTCTTGTAGCTCCGTCTGTCATAAGCCCCCTAACTGTTGATCCCCTGTACCCCACAGTTTGGGAACCACTGTTCTAGCTACCTCTGTACCACACCGTTCTGTCACAGCTGACACAGAGCCTATCAGAAGTCCACTGTTTGCATCACTGCAGGATTTAGAGCCCTTAACAGGATTAATTAACAAACTAATTAAGACAAGAAGGCTCAGCTAGCTTAATAGCAGCCATACACTTTCTTACTATAGGGTAATGGTGCAGTCGCCATCACAGAATGGCACCTGGAACTTTCAACTGGTATCGATTTAATGTTGGAGGATCAATTTGTAACTTTTTGTTCCCTGCCCACATTGCCCCTTGGCTTGTTTGTACAATTATATTTGCAGGAAAAGGTGATGTACTGTGCTAGCCAATCAAAATTTTACAGGGTAACCCTTTTGAAATAAAAATAACAAAAGTGGAATAAAGGTGATACCTTTATTGGCTGACTAAGATAATCATAGCAAGCTTTTTACCTTGAAAAAGGAACTAAAATGTTCTGAAAGCTTGCTATGATTATCTTAGTTAGCCAATAAAGGTATCACCTTTATACCACTTTTGTTATTTTTTATTTCAAAAGGGTTACCCTGTTACATTTATATTTAAATAGAGACAATGAGCTCTGGATTAACTGACACCTATTCCTACTAGCTGCTGCCCGTGTCTGGTTTACAGAAAAGGAGGAGTCAGTATTAAAATGGGTTTTAACTGTGAAAGGTGATTTGCTTACATACCTTTACCTCCTCCCTCAATTGCTTAGAAGATCCATGACTTTGGAAAATGAAAGTTCTTCCATTTCCAAAGTCCCGGGTCTTTGGAACAATCGTGGGAGTCAGAGGTATGTAAGCAAATCACCCTTCGCAGTCAGAACCCCTTTTATAACGGATTCATTTTTAATTTTACTGTGTCAATGTATCTCTCTTCATGTGTCTGTATATGTGAATTCAGTTTCTTTAGTCTCACTAATATTACTGGTTTTTCTACTTGACAGGTCAAATACCTCACCGGTTACCTGGACCCAGCTGGACTGGGGGTTATAAACTTCCGAGATTTCTATCGAGGCATCTCAGAGATCCAGAATGAAGGTGAGAGCGCTGTGTTATCTAATACTGATTCAGCAACACTTCGTAGCATGGCTACATTTTACTGTTAAGCTGGCCACGCACCGATAATATCGTAGAAAACCTTGTTTCGTATGATATTCGGTGCGTGTATGGCAAGTCGGTGAGTCGACTGGTATCGCAGGAGGTACTGATTACTGTCTCTGTGTGTTTAGCAGAGACAATTCTCAGTATTGTCTATGGCAGGGTATTTTCTGGAGTTCAGTAGCCTTGAAAAAGTAGCTACTACTAGTAGCCCAGTGTGTCTTCACCCTAAAAGTCCAGATGCCCCTGTGCTGTCTCTTTATGTGCTGAGTTGATGGACACCATCTTACGGTATCTGCCTCTCTCACAGCTACTGCTGACCAGGACCAGTATCTGCCTCCCTTGCAGCAATTGCTGACTAGGAGCATATGCAATGGAAGCCAGAACCAAGTTATTGCAACTGTGCCATCTAAATTACATAATTATATAGTCATATGGTCGCTGCCAACCATACTGCCCAACTCTGCAGCTGGAGAGCCAGTAGATGGAAGAATTGGACTTTTATGTGTGGACAGTGATGTGGTTGCACAGGTTGGGCTGCTCTGAAGTCGCTTAATACTTGCCATTGCTGCTCTAAGCTTTTCCTGACAAACCAGGATCTCAGTGCCCTGGTCCTAAGAGCTTGCATTCTATATGAATTAGTCGTCATCTGAGGTGCATGCTTTCAGCTGCCATATCTTAGTACTCTTAATTATTTGCTCCTGAGACACCGGGATATAACCCAACACCCAACCAGTATGGCCCAGGAGTACGGTAATATAAAAATCACTTCACTTTAATATGTCCTTCATCATTGACTCCAACATTGGCTTGTGGCAGCTCATCTAGCCGTTTTACTGCAATTTGGCCTGCCAGGTCACTTTGCAGCCACCTGTATATTGTGGCTGTGTTGTTCACACACACTGTCATGATTTTTTATGGTGTTTATTTTTAAATTACACTGTTTACATAGCAAATAATTAACTTTACCATTTAAAATGTGTTATTCTTGAACCAACAAAGGTATTTATTTTTAGCTGTAATATTGGTGTGTAGGCGCCACCTCAGTGCATTGTGCCTGAGTCTGAGCTTTCAGAAGGAGCCAATTTCTGGCTTATATAACAAAGATTTCAGTTGGTTAACACTTTTAACCCCAGCGTACATATACATTATGGCCAATTAGGTCCTCTCTTTGCTGAAATTACAGCCTTTACTAGCAAGGATTCCCACCATTGTTGGTGGAATTTGCCTCCATTCAGCCAGAAGAGCATTAGTGAGGTTGGACACTGGATGATCATGCTTGTCTCAGCGTTCCAATTCATCCCACAGGAATTCAGTTGGGTTGAGGTCATAGCTCTGTACAGGCCAATCAAGTATGGACTTGGCTTTGGGCCTAATTGTGCTGGAAAGAGCAGAGTCGGCCCAGTACAGCAGGGTTCCCAAGGTAAAACCCCCCAGGCTCATCCACCCACTCAGCAACTTCTATTTTACTCCCTCCATCCCCCAGGGCCATAGAAACCCACCACCACAGTTGTGCCCTAGGCACATGCTGCTTCTACCTCCCCTTCGTTCTGGCCATGAGAAATGGCCTTCCCCACACTGTTGCCACAAAGTAGCAGTCACAGACTTTTTATTGTATTCTACATTCTTAAAAGGGGAACTCTACCCAAACACAACTTAAGCTTTTTGAAAAGAAAACATAATTTCAAGCATCTTTGCAATATACCTCCATTAGAAATGCAGCCGTTTCATGATTTTAAATGTAATAATATGGTTTGGAACAGTTCCCTAAGCACCGCCCCCTGTTCCCCTGCTGATCTGGCTGGCTACTTTGAGACTCAAATAAAATGTAACAGTAGTCGCCTGTCCTCACCCTGCCTTCAACCTGCATCCTCCCAATCCCACAATCCCCTGCACACAGTGATGTCAATAAGGAAAGGAGCATCACAGTGCAATGCATTGTGGGTTATGTAGTTCCTGCATGCTGTCTGTAAGGTTACAATTTATAACATCAATGTTTTAGTCCCTCCTCCCAGCCAGGATTTCAAGTGATGTAGAAAGAGAAGAACTGTATTACAATTTTTTTCAGTATATAGAAAACATATTTGTTTATACTTGAATGCACAGATTACAGTGATAGATATATTAGGGGTTTCTGTGTTGTGTGGGGCTCTTTAACCGATTTTGATTTGGAAGCCGGAGTTCCCCTTTCAGTTTTGCTTTTACTAGAACCAGGGGCCCTAGCCCAGACCAAGGAAACCACCTCTAGAACATTGTTCCTCATCCACCAAACTGGTTTCTTTTACAGTTGCCAATAAACATTCAGGCACATAGTGGTCTATGGAGTCCAAAGTCCTTGACACCACTCAAGACAAGTTACACTGCTCATGTCGGGACATATAGGCATTTAGTGTGTCTCAGCTGGCGAGGTTCTAGATACTTTTGGCCATATTGTCTATATTTGTGCTTCCAAGTGTTCTTGGTGCAGACCTTCATACACTGCTGTTTGCAAACTATGTGACTGATCTGACCACTGTTACCGGATCTATACACGTGTAAATAATCCATCTCGAAACAATGAGTGCGGCCCTGCAGTGTTTATTTTTAAGGTTCACCTATAAATTAACTTTTTAATACAACATAGAGCGTGCATTTTTAAAGACAATTTGCAATTAGTCTTCATTTTTTATTTGCAAGAAAAAATTATTCATGAATTAAGGAATTAATTAGCTTTTTGTTCAGCTGCTCTAGCTCTCTAGTTTGGAATTTCAGGAGCTATCTGGTTGCTAGGGTCGAATTTAACCTAGCAACCAGGCACTGGTTTGAAAGAGAGACAGGAAAATGAATACAGGGGTCCCAAACAGAAAAATAGGTTAATAAAAGGTAACCATACAATTGGAGCCGTGACATATACAAACATATACCCCAAAGGGCTGTGCTAATAGGTAAAATCATTGCAGTCCGTGGCATCTGTTAGACATAAATCACGCTCTATCATGCAGAAACCGTATGTATTTTAGAATCGCCGCTCCTAATTATAAACCCCGGCGCGTTCCTAATGATCTATTAAGATTGATGCTGTTGATAGATTTTTGGCAGTTAGCTGTGGGTTTAGGCTGATTCTATAAGGGCGGCACTTGGAGACCTGTTTGGGGCCAATCCTGGGCCACCCTCGATAGATTAAAGGGCAGTAATTAAAGGGCAGGCCGTTTGATCCCATTCATAGTAACAGTAGTGATGGGATGAGGATATGAACCATGACAGTTCCTTTAAAGGCCTTTAATGAAGCGTTGCAAATACCTTCCAAACTACCCCAATTATCCTGTCCCATGTAGGTGGGACCCGAAAATCCTAATGAAAGGGCTTTTTTTGTGTGAGTAAATCTGCCTTTATGTGTTCTGTCATTTCTTGGCTGTCTGCATACAGAACTGCGGCAATGGCAGTCATAACGCTGGCCCCAATCTGCCAGTCGCAAATCCTTATCTCGTTACCGTAATTAGATCCAGTCAGATTGCTTCATGGGCTGTCTGGAATGTTTATGCTCGTTATGTGCGCGGAAAGTTTGTATTTTAATTTCATTTTCTCAAACGGATGAATTAATAATATGTGTTTTCTCATTTGTCTGTCTGGAAGATCGAACATGTTGCCTGCTGTGTTCGACGGTGCAGCCGCGTTCCTGGGAGCCGTGGGTTTCGGGCCGCACAGTGGCTATTTGGGCATTTATTAAGATAGGGCAATGGGGGAGTGATGGAAAATGGATACAGCATGAAACATAAAGAGGGTGGCATGGGTGGCATGGGTGGCATAAAGAGCAGTGGTTTTGGGCGTACATAGGATGATCCACTTATTTACCAAATAAGCAGGTATTTGGCCTCCCATGCACCGGGCCAGATTGGGCTGATCTGATCGCTAGTCCCGATGGCCAGCTACCAGATTATACTGTGGGCCTACGGAAATCCACTGGGTGAGGGCAGTACCAGACAGTCACTGGAAAGGATCCATTCTTGCCAATGAGTTACTAATTCAGCATGAAGGCAGCAGCTTTTGTTGGCCCAAGGGGTATTATTTATTAAAGAGTGATAACAGACCTGACTATTTGATAAATACAACCCTAAAAAAAACCCTATACAAGTGAACAGAGAGCTGTGAAATGGCCCTCTGGCAAACTTTGGTGAGATCTGTTGTTGCAGAGTTTGGCCCAAGACATGGGGTATGGGTCATAGGCCAGGCTACTCTCAAGGCCCCTACCCACCATATCTGGACAAAGCCATTAGTGAGCCTGCCCCTCTGTACTGTTGTATCTAACATCATCATAGGGATCGGATTGGTGTATGTTCCTAACCTCAGGCTGGATCCTGGTTAAGAAGGGGTGGGCTAGAAGCAGTGCATGCCCCCTGGGGTACCTTGATTGGCACAAGTGCCACTTGGGTAAGTGCGGGGTTCCCTTTTCCTCATCTCTGCTGCTTGTTTTCACAAGCTATGAGGAAAAAAGGACCCCCCCTAAAAACTTGGCCCCTCAAGTACCTACATAGTTCTTGGCTAATGGAAACTGCCCAATTTTGTGATAATAAAACAGTGGGTCTAGTTGCCCTTTAATTTTCTTCTTCAGAATGGTATGCTGGGCATGTTTTACTGCAGAGCTCACCCCGTTCCCATGCTGCCTAAAATACAAGCGTTTTTGTCGATGTGCCCTGCCGCATAAAGATGAGCCGAGCAATTCAGCAGGATGGAAGAGAGAGCAGGTAGATAACCATGAGCAATGCTATTAGGGAGGCAGCACCCATAAATAGAATTCTCCCATAGACGGAGCAGAACAGATTGGCATTGTTACTAAATACAAACACATTTACAACAGAATTTAGCTAATTGGCCTGCATAATAGCTTGTAAGCTGCTGTTGTACGGGGCAGACAAAATGTTGGAAACAGCAAATATTTATTGGATAATAAAGAGCTGATGTCCTGTTGCTTTGAGCCTCAGTCCTTATCCAAGTCTCCAGTCGTCTGTAGATATTGGGCAGTTCTTGGAGAAGGAAAGAGTATTGTTCAAGGCACTTTGCATTCTAGAATGTCTCATAGGGAGATGGTTGAAGGGGTTGGACTTCCTCCTGAGGTTCCTAAAGCCATTTGAAATCCTTGGTGTTGGATTTGAGGTGTCGTCCGATTTGTCCATAGAGGTGCGCTCATTGTCTAAAACAGAGGTAGGGAACCTATGGCTCGGGAGCCAGATGTGGCTCTTTTGATGGCTGCATCTGGCTCGCTGCCAAATCTATAATAAAAAAAATAACGGTGGGCGTGGCCTGCACTCGGCGGATAGAAGACGTGTTTTAAGCCTTAGAACACATCTTCTATCCGCCGAGCGCAGGCCACACACTCCTCCGCATCGCATCTGGCATCCTTGGCACCCACCCTACCTTGCTCCTGCGCTCGGCAGATAGAAGACATGTTCTAAGCCTTGGGACCCACCTTACCTTGCCCGCAGCATCCGTGGCCAACATATTGTATGGCTCTCACGGAATTACATTTTAAAATATGTGGTGTTTATGGCTCTCTCAGCCAAAAAGGTTCCCGACCCCTGGTCTAAAAGGACAATGTGTTTCTAAATGTGTTTCTACAGGACAGTGGTTCTCGAACTGTGGGGGACAGCCTCCTCTGTGGGGGGGGCAGAGCCTTGGGGGGATGGCCTTAAAGGCCACTAAGGGAGGATTTCGGCAACTGGCACGCGCTATGTTTTCTCTACCGGCCATGTGAAACTAGTGGAGAAAAAACATGATCTGCTGTCTTTCACCTTAAAATCAGAAGGCAGCATATATACACAAGTGTGGAAAGTGCACCGTGTGCCAGTAGCCTTGGGTTGTATGCCCTTAGATATCCCGGAAGCCCAACTTGATGGTACAGCTGGGAATACATCATAAGACCCACAAGGCCACTAAACAAACATACAGCAATGTGCTGAGCCAAGCCTGTCTGGTTTTGAACCACACCACCTGGTTTTTGAAGGGGCAGCCCAGTTTCTCCAGGATGAAAAATCCCCCAATACGTGTGATGTTATAACCCCACCCCAACTTCACAGCACCCCCCATGTCAGACAAGCCCACTGACATCACAGACCCACCCCCTTTGTCTGAATTTTGATTTGGACAAAGTTGTCATCCTTAACTGGGATGATCTAATCTTTTGCCCCCTTTGGGCTAATGGTCAGATCATAATGGGGGCCTATAAAGACCTGCTGCGCCAACGTGCTCTCATCCCTACTCTTTAGCATTATATGTGGCTTTTAGCATTATACAGGTATGGGATTACAGAAGGGCCGCCTCCCATAGACTCCATTTTAATCAAATAATTCATCATTTTAAAACTGATTCCCCTTTTCTCTGTAATAATAAAACAGTGTCTTGTACTTGATCCCAACTAAGTTATAATTACCCCTTATTGGGGGCAGAACAGCCCTATTGGGTTTATTTCATGGTTAAATGATTCCCTTTTCTCTGTAATAATAAAACAGTACCTTGTACTTGATCCCAACTAAGATATAATTACCCCTTATTGGGGGCAGAACAGCCCTATTGGGTTTATTTAATGGTTAAATGATTCCCTTTTCTCTGTAATAATAAAACAGTACCTGTACTTGATCCCAACTAAGATATAATTACCCCTTATTGGGGGCAGATCAGTCCTATTTGGTTTAATTAGTGTTTTATTGATTTTGTTAGTAGACTTAAGGTATGGAGATCCAAATTACGGAAAGATCCCTTATCCGGAATAACCTTGGTCCCGAGCATTCTGGATAACGGGTCCTATACCTGTATATGCCTTTGGATATGCTGCCTGTGGAGAATAACGCACAGGAATGAACTCTGGCCCCTAGGTGGCAGACTTGGGACACTATCGGGGGTAGTAAGTGTAACCTGTAACTGTAGCATACAGATCATTTACATTATGTGGCTGAGAGGGAACCATCACATATACAAACATACACCCAGTCTGGCTGTTAAATAAATCTCTTCAGCCAGTAGTTCCTGTTTATGAGATTTATAGATTTATATCTAACATTTCTTTTCTGCCACTGACAAATCAGTCATACGGGTTGCCAGCCGAGCGTGCCAAATAACTGCCTCCTGCTGGCATGGGCTGCGACTCACACCGGGAACGAGTTGTTTGCAGCAGGAAACAAAATATGAGGTTGCGGGGGCTGACATATAAATCAATAAACAGCTGCACAATGGGGACGAGAATAATACATTCATATTCTGTCATATTTATTGAATATTAAATACAGTAGTGATTTTTTTTTCTCTTCAATTTTAATTAGTTTCCTTTTATTTCATAGTCACTTCACAGTGGGCCTTTAATGTGTCACACAGGGACTGGGCTCGCTTAACCTTGGCTGTCTGGGCAAACCTTGGCAGTACTTGGCATACTCACACACATCTCAGCAGGCACTGGAGGACAGCCAGGCACACAAGTACACCTTGCTAATGTCATAGCGGCCTTTTTATTTTTACTGCAGGAACAGGTTGTTTTTACCATTTATCTGGGCAAAATACAGATTTGGTAGAAAAGAGGGCTGATTATATAAATATATATATATTGGTATCACATAGGCAAGTATAAATGCATATAGGAATTGTGAGTACGGTTGCCACCTTTTTAAAATGAACTTACCAGCCAGTAGTGGGGGCGGCAAAAAAAAAAGGGGTGTTCTGTGACATCAAGGGTGGGGTGAAGACAAAAGGGGGAAGGGCCATGACTTCATGGGTGTCCCACAGAAGATCAGGTAAGGGCAAAAGACAGAGAAAAGGTACATTTGTGGTGCATTCTGGGTGGATCAAGGGAAGGCCAGGGGCTGAATCTAAGGTTATTACATATTTACCAGCAACTACATTGCCTGTGAATTTGTAATACCGACTCTGGCCCTGGCAGGTGTTTTTCCTGCTAGGTCACAACCCTATTGTGCCAATTACAAAGGCCTATCCTAAGGAATAATGGGCAAGTTGAGATACTAATATCTACAGTTAGTATTAGTGGCTGTATATATAGTTTATGTATGTGAGAGTATAGATTAGTAAGTATAGGTTGTGTGTGCTGGGTTTACTTGGATGGGTTGAACTTGATGGACTTTGGTCTTTTTTCAACTCTGTGTAACTATGTAAGTTAGAGGTGTTAGAGGGTCTGTCACGGAGCTCCAACATCATTCAGGTGATCTTGTACAACCCTTAAGCTTAGCTTCTCGACAGCAGCTCCCTGCGGTCATGCCAAAGTTGAGCATGTCAGTTTGTTGACGCGCATATCATTTATGGCTTCCATATCTGGACTTGGTGTGTACAGTATGTGTGATAGGCTCCCTCTTTGGCACTGCCTGACAGAAAGAAGTCACAGTTTGGACTCAGTGCCTCCTACTTGCTTAGCTGTGGGCCTGTCCCGCAGGCATGGCAGAATAGGAATCCCTAATACAAACTAACTCTGGGGAACACAGTGCAGACTTCATCTCACAATGAGGCATCAGTGGTTGAAAGCCATTCTGTTGAATGGGGATGTTAGAGCTCAGTGGCAGTGCCGAGCTCTAACACCCATCGGAATCCTCAATCCCCAATGCGAATTGCAAGCAGGGATTTCTGATTTGGATTAATTTGAAAAATTGTTACACATGAAACAGTTGGCATTTAGTACTGAACGGTAACCGTCATTGCCAGTTTGTTCATGACTCAGCCGCCGGTACTGCTTGATGGTGCCAGAAACTGTGTTTATTGAGTATCAGGTAAGGAGAATATTAGTTGGCAGTTCCTGCTCACAGCAGCTTGTCACTCTTGGCGTCTGTCCCAGATATGTGATGCCACCTAAATACCAGCGCGGTGCTGTAAGCATCTTGGTATAAAGCATTCTCCAGGAAATGCTCTTTGTTATAACAAGGCTCCGTAACCCAACACTAATTCTCCTGTCCTGGAGTTCAATGCAAATCAGATGCCCTACTGCTTTCCTTATTCACTTTATATTACAGGTGTGGGGCAGCACCTAAGGTTAATTTCAACTGCTGCAATGTATTCTTAAGCAATCGATATACAGGGGCCCGTGGCAATCTGATCCGGAGCATGGGTGGGCCAGAGATTGGATCAGCCCTGAATGACCCACCATTTTGGCCAAAGATTCTCTCTTCGCAACCTAGCCATGATTAAACCACATATAGCAAGCTGCCCGTAAAGTGCCAGATCCACTTATTTGGCAAGGCCATCAAATAGTCACCTCTGTGCCTGATTTGGCTACAAGTGCAGGGGCCATATTGGGATGATCTGATCATTTGGCCCCTCAGGCTGCAATTCCTCACTAGCTGAACAATTCCAATGTGTCCCACGGTTAGATTTAGTCGCTACGATTTTTAAAAAGCCAAGCGACAAGTTGTTCATCTTTTCCTAACAAGTGATTACTAGAGATTTCAACAACGGAGCGATTCTTTTTCCCACAAATCAGCGCATCATATTCCCCTGCGTAATGGGAACATTTGCTAACAATCTCAGCAACTTCCTTCCCAATGAGTTTTCCTTTGAGCAATTCCAATAGATTTGAATGGCAGTGCTTTCTTAGTAACATCACTCGGAAAAGGGGCTCAAAGCAATTCGGAGCAATATGCGATTCAAAGTAGTATCGGCGGTTTAGGTACTGGAATTCATATTATAATCAAATGACTTGTCACTGGAACTTGCTTTCTAAAAATTGTAGTGACTTATCTCTCTGTAGGCCATTAGCCTTAGGAGGTTTATTCTGTTAAAGTGCACATCTCGTAATATAAAAACCAGTGAGCATTTGTAACTTCGCATCTGTGCTCTTCCCTGACAGATTTGGACATGCAGCTGTACGACATGGGATATCCCTCGGAGGAAGAGCCGGCCTGCTCGGTGGATTTCGATGATCTTGCAGCATTTGAGGTGAGCGCTGTGTATATGGGCAAGTGACGACAGCTGTTACTGAGGCAGAGCCTTGGCTTGGAGCTAGCAAGAAGACGGCTTGTTTTATGGCAGAATTGTTCCCATTATAATGACGTGTAATCTCCAGGCAGTGGAGTCAGCAGTGTGCAAATCGCATTTCCTTCCCTTAGGTTGTCCGGCACAGTCACACCTTGTTTTACCTGTTCTGTGTTATTCCCTAGAGACAATCTGTCCTTAAAGCCGGGGCAGAGTGCTGCGAGCCAAGCCACACGTTGCCACTGACCTTTTCATGGTGGCGTCTGGGAGTTTACCTTGTACTCAGGTGTCCCAAACACTCCATAGGCTCCGGTTACTCTCCTGGGCGCCAAATCACTGCAGTTGGAAAGCACCCCTCTGCTGACTCCTTAGAAAGTGCTTATGTTATAGGGCAGGGGTCCCCAACCTTTTTAACCCGGGAGCAACATTTAAATATAAAAAAAGTTGGGGAGCACGAAAAACGTTCCTGGGGGTGACCAAAAAAGGCTTTAATTGGTTATTTTATAACCCCTATGTGGATTGGCAGCGTACAGGAGGCTTTGTTTGGTAGTACCCATGGTCTTTATGCCTCCAAATCTTGCCTCCAAGTTAGAAAATCAAGAATTAAGACCTGCTTTGCGGCCCCTGGTAGCAACATCCAAGGGGTTGGGGAGCAACATGTTTCTCCTGAGCCACTGGTTGGGGATCACTGTTATAGGGAAACAAGCGGGATGATTGTGGTTGGGGGCATTGTCTGTTTAAGGGTATTGCAATTGTAATACATGTTAATGCAAAGGATCCTGGGATTGCCATCAGGGCACCTTTTCTATAAAGGCAACTGGAGGCACGTGCCTAGGGAAGCAGCCGCCACCCTTGGGTGCCTATATGGGAAATAAAATTCCAGGGGAAGGGATACCCCTCTTCTGCCCAGTCAGCACAGAAGGGGGCAGGTGAAGGGGATGGACCAGATATGAATCTGCTGCTGATTACTGTCCACGCCGGGACTGGCAAACTGTGGATCCTGGCAGAAGCCAGAGCGATTACTGTAAATGCCATAGACAGTCGCTATTTAGTGGGCCTTTATGTGTAATTCCAGGGCCTATTTTGAATCCCAGTCTGAGCCTGTTACCATCAGCCTTGACCTGGCAGTAATTCCAGGGTTCCCTTAGTGGATTGGGTCAATAGCCATCTGACAGTTTTGCCTGACTGCGCACTGGGAGACAAATGCAGGGGACTGCAACTTTTGAGCTATTTACCCAAATGTACAGTAATTTGCATCCATATTGCTGCATCACATTTAAGTTTGTCTGTTTGCAATTATGCTGGAATGCTCTGTTCGTAAATGAGCCCTAGAACGTAATAAGTGGCACTCTGTGCAGAACCTCCCCCAGTCCAGGGCTCCTAATAAATTGTCTCCCCCCAGTGATTATAGGAGTAGTGCCACTCTGCCAGCATTAGAATAGGTTCCAGTGGGTAAAGGCACTAGTACTAAAGGTTTGTAGCTGAGAAATCTGTTTCAGCTGTTTGTGCAGTTCTGCAGCACCCAATAGATTACTCCCCCTGCCGACTGGGCCAAAGTGCAGCTCAGCGAGTAGCAGGGGAAAGGGGAGGCATCAGATATTATGCTGTAAAGGCAACGTGCAGCCAACACAGGGTTCAAAGGGCAGCACCCTCTAACCAATTGCACTAAAACCCCTGCATTTATGGGATTTGTCAATCCTAGGATTAAAGGGCCTGACTTCAGTCGCTGATGTACTGACAGTGATTACACATTCATGGAGTTGGTGTCTTCGCTTAAAGAATGCAATAATGGCTGGGAAATATTTAAAGGGGAAGTACAATTATTCATAAGTGGGGTTTATCATGTATTTTCCATTCAGCCAGAACTACAGTCTATATGGATAATGTAAGAGTACTTAAACTATGTATAGCAGCATTTTGTGTTGGTGGGAGTTGCCATATTGCTTGTATGGGTCATAACTAATAGGCATTTTTTTTTTAAAAAAATGTCTGTAAGAAGACTGTGAGGCATTATGGCAGCTCTCTTCAGTATACAAGAGCTAATTTTGTAGAGAATGTATGTTCTGCGTGTACAAAAAGCTATGATTTCATATTGTAAAAACTGTTTAGGAGAAGACATATGAAATCTTAGCATAAATAGCTTCACAGAACTAGTGGCTAGCCCTTCTACGGAGACTCAAAGCAGCGGCTAGGTGGCCATGTGGCTAGTTAGAGTGAGAAATCGGTATAGTGGCAGGGAAATGGTTAACAGGAAACGTTCAGGCCTTGAAAGAAAACTGCTACATGCCATAGGGGTGCCCCCCCCCCCCCCCAAACTGCTGCTACTGGGGACAGAGCGGTCCCAATGCTGTTGACAAAACTGAGTTCTCCTCAACTGCCCCCCTTTGTGCTCACTGCATTAAGGGATGTAGTATGCACGAATTGCCCCCATGCAGTGTATAGAGAGTGCCCCTCTCTGGATCTGCCCCTTTCTATGTAAACCAATCAGTGATTGTTTTTATTCCGCCAGCTGCAGGTTGAACAGTGATTGCAGTCATTTGATTGGTTACCTTAGGTTACTGCCCACTGGCAGATTTTCCTAGTGTCGATAGTGCTGTTGACCCCCCCATGTCTCACCTGCTGTCACTATGGCATAGTAACCCCTTCCTGCAACTGCTACCAGAATACATTCAGGGGTCCCACTTTCGGTTTTGATCACAGAGAGCCAGCTGCCATAAAGCAGGACAGAAGTGCTGCTTTGCGAGACAGAGGAAGAAGACAAATACAATAATGTTCAGATAATGTACATCGGGCTGCTTTTTGTAGTCCATGTGGCTTGCTTCATAAAAACCATAAATATAAATAGATAAAGGAACTTACTCTGTTTCCTACACTTGCACAACAGGAGGGAGCTAGAGAATAGAACTGACAGTTCAGAGAGGAAAGCAGTCGGACAGGTCACAGTAACCAGCAGCCCAAAGGTACCTTCCCATACGGAGCGCAAGGTAGAACCAATGAGTAACCAAGAACAGGTACATTGTATTCACACCTGAAATGTTTTTATTGCTCCCAATGCTGCCTGCCACACAAGGCGTAACTACATAGTACGGGGTGGGCAGAGGCTGGCACTGGGTGCAAATAGTGCTCTTACACCACAGGAAGAAGTGGGCAGTGGCACAGTTACTGGACGAGGGTATAGATGGGGCTGGGATAAGGAGGCCTGGAGTGTTTGTGTGAAACTGGAGGGTTATGGGCCACATCCTTCTAGGAGGCATTGGAGGCATCAGCGTAGATACAGCCATGAAATGATAATGACCATAGCTACAAGGATACAAAAGGCAACCAGTGCCCTGCCATATGTTGTCAAGCTACAGTTCCCAGCATCTCACTAACAGCCAATAGAATTCTGGGAATTGTAGTCCAATCCGAAGAGCCACAGGTTATACATTTCTACTGCCGACAGTTCCTTTGTAATGTGGATCCCTATAAATAAGTCATGTAGATAGGACATGTTTTTTATCAGTGTTTTTTTTGTTTTTTTGTTTTTTTAAAACAGCCAGCCTCAGGATTCATTTGCTTTCCGGTTGCCAAGGTTTGTGACACCGGCAACCGGATAGCATTCTATCTATCAGTCTGAGAAAATTATAATTTATCTCATAGTATCTGACCTAGAATTCCGTTCTACGGGGACTGTCCGATTTCATAGATTTAGTTTGCTTTTGGCTCTTTATGTGTTTGGAGTCACTTTCTGGCCAACAAAGCAATTATCCTTATCAAGTTTACATAGAGTCGTTTGCTTTAAAGCTGTAGCAACTCCACTTGAATATTTTATCTAAATTTCCAGAATTTTCTTCCCTTGTCTTCAAATGGACCTTCTGCATAGAAATATAAGTCTGAGAAGTGTTATAAAATACACAAAATCCAAATTGAGTCTGGTAACCCACAGCAACCAATCAGCAAATAGTATTCATCACATGCATCTTTGAAAGCAGAAAGCAAACACCTTATTGGTTGCTGTGGGTTACTTGCCCCGGTGCATTTTATTGAATGAGTCTATGTAAAGGTATTACTTTTAGAGTAATATCTCTATAGCCATAAGCATTAAAGAGAAAGTTCAAGGTGAATTTATATTTTGGTATATTATAGACTGTTCCGTTCTTAGCAACTTTTCAATTCGTCTTTATTTTTTAAATACTTTGCTTTCCTCTTCTTCCTTTTTCCTGGTTTCAAATGGGAGTCACTGACCCTGGCAGTCAAAAACCTATTGCTCTGAGGCTACAGTGTTATTGTTACTTGTCTTTCTATTCAGACCCTCTTCATCTTCCAGTCCACCATAAACCACTGCCTAGTTGCTAGGGTAAATTGATCCCTAGCAACCAGATAGCTGCTGAAAAGCCAGACTTGAGTGATGCAGAACAAAAAAAAACTAATTTGAAAACCGCAAAATGAAGACCAATTGCAAATTGTTTTGGAATATCTGCATCAAGCCAAATAGGGTTGCCACCTGCCTGGTTTTGACAGACAGTTTTTTGGGAGGGCTGCCCAGGTCAAAATTGCCTGCCTAGTTTTAGGAAAACTGACAGGACTGCCAAGCACCACGTCATCTCCCATTTTGTCACTGGCCCCGCCCCCCAAAAAGTCACTGCCTGCCCACCCTGCCCAGTCTCACTAAAGCCCAAAGGTGGCACAGTGTCCGTGGTGATTATCTCCTAATGTTGGCAGCCATGTTCCATCTGTTGGTGCAGTGCAGCTGTTCCAAATACAGGTATAGGACCCGTTATCCAGAATGCTCGGGACCAAGGGTATTCCAGATAAGGGGTCTTTCCGTAATTTGGATCTCCATACCTTAAGTCAACTAAAAAATTAATAAAACATTAATTAAACCCAATAGGATTGTTTTGCATCCAATAAGGATTATTTATATCTTAGTTGGGATCAATTACAAGGTACTGTTTTATTACTACAGAGAAAAATTATTTGAGTATAATGGAGTCTATGGGAGACGGGCTTTCCATAATTTGGAGCTTTCTGGATAAGGGATTATATACCTGTATTACAAATAAGCCCATTCAACCTCCTGACACGATTATAGCAGGTTTAGTTAGTAGTAAATCCATGCTGCACTTTTTTTAGCAGCTGTTCTGCAAAGCCTTATGGGTCTCCCTGCTTTGGTTCAGAAAAAGGAGCAGAGTGCAGGTCGATATTGTTTCCAGTATAGGCTGCAGCAGGAGCAAGGTGCTGTGCATGTGAAGAGTTAAGGGCAGGAGGAGTGTACCTGTGCTCCATGTGACACACAACAGGTCTGTCCCCTCCCAGCTCCAGGGAGACGCTGGAGGTCAGAAACAAAAGCCACTCTATATTCCCTGCGCTCGCTGGCTTCCTGGATTTTTCCCCTTCCTCCCTTCCCGGCTTCCACCCAGTCTCACACTGAAGCTGCTTTCTCTCCCCAGCGTTGGCACAAGCGGGCGGCTGCTAGGCCTGTCGGGGGGGATGCCATGCAGTGCTGTAAGGATGGAATATCAGGTGAGTTTCAGGGAGAGTTTCACTTGGGCGTGAATAACTTGGCAGGGAATAGAGCGAGGAACCGCAGGTGTAATGCAGTTCCCTGGCACAGGTGGGACCCAGGTGTAATGCAGTTTAGTGGCACAGGGGGGACCCGGGGTAATGCAGCTCAGTGGCACAGGTGGGACCCATGTTTAATGCAGCTCAGTGGCACAGGGGGGACCTGGGGTAATGCAGCTCAGTGGCACAGGTGTAATATAGTGTAGTGGCACAGGTGGGACCCAGGTGTAATACAGCACAGTGGCACAAGTGTAATGCAACTCAGTAGCACAGGGGGGACACAGGTGTAATGCAGTGCGCTGGCACAGGTGTAATGCAACTCAGTGGCACAGGTGGGACCCAGGTGTAATACAGCACAGAGGCACAGGTGTACTGCAACTCAGTGGCACAGGGGGGACACAGGTGTAATGCAGTGCACTGGCACAAGTGGGTCCCCGGTGGTAATACAGCACAGGGGACACACAGGTATAATGCAGGGCGCTGGCACAGGTGGGACCCAGGTGTAATACAGCACAGTGGCACAGGTGTAACGCAACTCAGTGGCACAGGTGGGACCCAGGTGTAATACAGCACAGAGGCACAGGTGTAATACAACTCAGTGGCACAGGGGACACACAGGTGTAATGCAGTGCGCTGGCACAGGTGGGACCCGGGTGTAATACAGCACAGTGGCACAGGTGTAACGCAACTCACTGGCACAGGTGGGACCCGGGTGTAATGCAGCTCACTGGCACAGGTGGGACCTGGGTGTAATGCAGCACAGTGGCACTGGTGTAATGCAGCTCACTGGCACAGGGGGGGGTGCAGGTGTAATACAGCAAAGTGGCACAGGGGGGGTTCAGCTGTAATACAGTGCAGTTGCACAGGTGGGGTGCAGGGGTAATGCTGTACAGGGGTATAGGTGGGGTGTAGGTGTAATGCTGTACAGGGGTATAGGTGGGGTGTAGGTGTAATGCTGTACAGGGGTATAGGTGGGGTGCAGGGGTAATGCTGTACAGGGGTATAGGTGGGGTTCAGGTGTAATGCTGTACAGGGGTATAGGTGGGGTGTAGGTGTAATGCTGTACAGGGGTATTGGTAGGGTGCAGGGGTAATGCTGTACAGGGGTATAGGTGGGGTTCAGGTGTAATGCTGTACAGGGGTATAGGTGGGGTGCAGGTGTAATGCTGTACAGTAGTATAGGTGGGGTGCAGGCGTAATGCAGCGCAGTGGCACAGGTGGGACCTAGGTGTAATGCAACACAGTGTATTGGGTGCTCTTTAGTTGCAGACCTATGTGCATCTGGTGTATACGGCTTAGTGTACATATAGTGTAGGCAACACATAGGTGCAACGCTGTCATTAGGTGCCTATAGCACTTTGGCACTGCCTATGACTGTCCAGGCTAGACTCTGGCTGTCAGCTCCCATCATTCTTAGCCAGCCTGTGGTCATATAAGAGTATAGGGCAAATGGTTTATATGAGGGTTATCTAACTTGCTATGAGTCACAGGTAAGCAATTCAACCTGTACACTGGGCAGCTGATAGTGTAATGGTACTGGGAACAGCTGGAAGGCTGCCGGTTGCATTATATAAGATAGCACTTGTCTGTATTGAGCTTTACTTGGGATCCATATGCATTACCACATACAAGGGCTCATTTATAAGTGCACATTTCTAACACCATGATTTCAATCCTCAGCATTTTTTCCCAGAATCCCAGCATAATTTAAATAGGATGTTTGCTGCTACGGTATTCTGGATCATCTTTCCCAGCATTCCCTAGAGCACATGCTGGGCCATAGGGTGGGCAGACCTCCCATAGAGGGTACTTATTGGCGTATAGGGACCTGGTTAGAAAATAATATGGTTTCCTTGCCATGCATTAGCTGAATGACAGGCAGAATACACAGTGCTTTGTTCATGGATTTACACAGAAGAGGAAAGCAGGTTAATGAGCCGTGGCTGACGAGCTGATTATTAGCCCAGGGTTCAGTTAATATAGAAACCAGTGCATTATTAAATGTTTCGGATAACAGAGAAGTAATATAACCACATGATCACTATGGGTGACGGCTAGAGGATGTTTGCATACTAAGTGCCTTATTGCCCTGCTATCTATATAGTTCCTTTCTGTATAGATTTATCCTATGTGAGCTTGGGGATCTGCTGCCAGTAGCCCTATTCATTTGCTTATACCTGGTGCCCAGACGGGTGTTCCCTAGTGTCTACTGGTGACCAGTACCTCACTGGTTGCATTATGTAGCCAGCCAAAATCCCACTACAGGAGTCTAGAAATGAGTCAAGAAGCATTTGCTTATTGGCTAGCCCCATACTGACTAGTAGCCTGCGGCAGCCTATGATTGGCTGTCTGCTGCGTGGAGCCTAACAACGCTACCCAGTCCACTGCTGGGTTTGACTGGTACCCCCAAAGCCTTCAGTTGGTCCTGTCCTACTCCCATGGCGTGCAGCCATCCTAAGCCACAGCACATTCCATTTCAAGCACCAGTTTTGTTATCACGTGATGCCTTTGTATGGCACCCCAGGTGTTTATTCTGCCTGAGTCAGACAAGAGTCAATGGCGTATTTATGACGTTCTTCCGAAAATATATATATAACTTCTTTATATGTTTATACATCACAGAAATGTCTATAAATATGTGTGTAAATGCGACCGGCAAGAAAAGGGTCACGGGTGTGCAAAGGTTTGGCAGCGAAGGAGTTAAAAGGAGGCCACACAGCGTTGTGCGCTCAGCCGTTTCAGGTGTCTTGCTCCTTAAAGCTTGAATGCTTTTGTTATTCTAAGGGCACTAGACTAATATAAACTAACTTCTGATTGGTTACTGTAAGTTACTAGCCTGGGGTTCAGTTCTGCACACCTACAGCTATTCACTAGGTCTGGACTGGAAGTTAAAGCAGGCATTTTATGTGCACAGAGTCTATGGCAGTCTATGGCATCTTACAGCAGCCCTTCTGGCATTTGCCAGAACCCACAGATTGCCAGTCTGGGCCTGACATGCACCTCTATACATATAGACATCTATACATTTCTACACTGGTAATTAAGCTACAACTCCTATGTCAGTGCCATGTGACTAATGCTCTTACCTCTTGTGGCCCCCCCCCCCCCCCAGGTGACCGAGGTGACAGACAGCGCCTACGTGGGCTCAGAGAGCGCCTACAGTGAATGTGAGACTTTCACGGATGAGGACACTGGCGTGCTAGCTCCACACGAAGATCCTGAGACAGAGGGAGTTGGGGGGGTATCCAGACTGCCCCAACCTACAACGTGAGTATTAGGGGGTATATGACACTCCCCACTCTGGGGGTGCTAAGCACGCACCAATAAGGTTGTATGAAAAAAAGTTCCGCTCACACAGCATCTGTTGGTTTGGCCCTTGGGCCAATCAGTTGGATGCTGAAGAATATTGGCCAGTATATGGCCACTGTACTAGGGCAGAAGCCCAAGGGTATCTTGAACCTCTATCCTTTGCACTGAACACCATGACCTGAGTAAAATATATGGATATTAGAAGTCACCTCGGAGTTACGCAATCCGCATAAAAGCACTCAGCCCGCGGACTCGTCCGTTTTATATAGTCATGCAACTCCTTGGTGACTTAATAATATCCTTATATTTTACAATAGGGGGAACGCTATTTGCTATATAAATGGTGGTAGTGATGTCGCCTGTTACAATTGATGCTTGTTGATGTTGCTTGTCAGTTGCAACTTATATAATTATAAAATAAGTTTCCCCATACTTTGGGGGTTCTGATTGTCTTATGCAACACCTGTCTTACAATGAGAGGTACATTATTATATATATAATATAGGGAAGGGCATACATTATCCCCTGTCATTAGAAGTGCAGACTAGACAAGCCTTTATATTTAGATGTATATGATGCCCTTCCCATATTTGACCTTAATTGCCTTTTAATTAAATTTCAGAAGGAATATTGGGAGGAGACCTGATGTTCCTCTTTGTATGTTGCCGTTCAGCCCTTCCCATAGCAGCGGGAGGGTGCTGATCCCTGGCAGCCTGTGATTATCTCTGTGGGATGTATATGGATGTGTCTCTCTTTGCTTCTGAAGCGAGAAACATCAGTTCCACCTCCTCTGCCTCGGATCAGCCGTAGCTTCTGGGAGCCAAATCATCTCTCCAATCAGATGCATTGGGTTCTGTGGTCGGGGTATCATCACCATCATCTTGAGTGCAGGCAATTCCGAGCTCTATTCTCTAGTGTCCGAGGCAGCAATTAGATGTCCAAATCAGATAACAAATTGGGTTTTGTCAGTTTATCAGCATTTAGAAGCTTTTTGCTTCTATTGTGAGGGATGAATGATACAGGGAAGTCGGGGGTGGGGGGGTTTAATGGTTTTTCTTTTGCTAAGAGGAATTAGAAACTGTAAATCTCCTCTAGGCAACTCTCCACAGGCCGTGTGATATCTTATATGTGTAGTGTTTCCATAACTTGCATGGCTGTTTGTATCCGCTTTATCATGGTACCTGCTCCCTTCACCACTAGGGGCACTTGGGCACCTGACTTGGTGGCTTGTAATATTTTCCAGGTCAGACTGTGTGTGTTCCACTGAAACCTGCACCCAGTTCAAGGGAGGGGGGTTAATGTGGCCACCGCACACTTACAGGTAGAGTCCCTTGCCAGGTTTGCAGCAGGCAATCAGAAATCAGAGCAAAGGCGGAGACACACCTATTAAAGAAGCACAGGCACATTTAAGAACACTACGGTTGTGCCAGTGGTTGGCAGAGGTACAGATTTGGCACCTAAGCACCAAGAATGGGAGCAGTTGTTAGAATTATTGGCTCATTTGTAAACGCGAGTGCAAGCGTTCCAATGAAAGCAAAATTAAGCGTGCATTGACAATACACAAAGACCCATAGGTGCTTCCTTGCAATATGTGGCACCAGTCTGCCCACCCAGCCTTCTCTGATGAATTGCACCCATGGGTTTGCAAGCGAACAGTTCCAGGGATCCCTTTGTGGGTTGT
The DNA here is from genome assembly GCF_000004195.4 of Xenopus tropicalis. NCBI lineage: Eukaryota > Metazoa > Chordata > Amphibia > Anura > Pipidae > Xenopus > Xenopus tropicalis. The sequence continues at coordinate 21,115,283 of NC_030685.2, forward strand.
CCCAAGTAAATCAAGTGCTAATGCCATTATTGATGGCATGTACTAGAAGTGCTGCCATTGGCTGTAAGAAAAAGTGCACTGCAACTTGCCAAAACGATTATTTAGTGGGCACTGCATAGCTTTTCCCATGTGTCCCTGAGCCATGGGACCCAACAGGACCGAGGCCCATCAAGTTGGTGCCCCAGGGGGACCATCCAATGCTGTCTGAATTTTGCACTTGTGTAAATTAGCTCTTTTTATTGCAGCCACATATTAGGGCAGGTGGTTATGGGTAGGTTTTCCTAACACATCTGGCTGGATTTCTGCTCTCTACCAACTTTTTTACCCCAGGAGTACAATAAAGTGTGCCTTTTGGACTGTAGCAAATGGTAAGCACCAATAGGTTAACAATTAAACCTGCAAACTAACCCCTAACCCAATAGGGCGGGCTGGAGTTAAGGAAGCAGAACACACAAGGGCTCATTTACGAACTGGGAAAATTTGCCTAAGTGCAATAATCCCATAGCAACCAGTGAGACACTTGCGTCCATTATTCTCCCTGCAGGAATCTGTTTAGAGTTAATTGCTGCTTGGTTTGCCCACTGGTAGTAACACCCAGTGTGGAATTTTCTGACTGGGTGGGTTGTCTCCTGCTTTCCACTATAACGTTCCAGGAATCCTTAAACTTAGCCATTATGGCAGCTCCTCTCCTTTACAGGAATAGGCGCTCCTGCCTGCATGCACTTTATTATGTTTGGCCAAGGCAGTACTGAGTCAGCACAAGCCCTGATAAGGGAATCACTAGATGCTGAGTGTTGTGTATGAGCAGATCCAGGGTTATCTGTTTGTGAGTCCTGTCAACATGACCCCCGGCTTCCTGCGTGTTCCTGCTTATTCTCCCCTCTCACCAGAATTTGTTTAGCAAGGCTTCCTACATGTGTATATCATTCTGACATTCACCCATGGCTCCCCTGGGCAGTGCTGCAAGTGAATTATATTCCAAACAGCACATACACAGTCGCACACAGCCAGGGCATTATGCACTAGTACATATAGAGGCACTGGTGCTGTAGAGCTCGGTGCTCCTGGGTAAATAGAACCTTCAGGAAATGTAATTAGGTGTAATGGGCACTGCCATTAACAATAGAACACAGCAAACACTATCCAATCTAGTGCCATTGCTAAAATGTTAGGGTTTTGTGGCTGTTTTTTTTTTATTATATAAAAAATTAGGGCTCTTTTAAAAACACTGGGCAGTAAACCCAGAGCAACCAATCAGTGGTTAGCTTTTCTCAGCCAGCTGCAGTTTTGAACACTGAAAGCACTCATTTGGTTGGTTGCCATGGGATTGCTTTCCTGGTGCAGAATTGGCCACTTTTTCTAAATCACTCCCACTGTGTTTTTTGTTACCAAGGGTTCTCCTTTAGGGGTACCCAGGCTCCAGTCCAGCTTCAGTCTGTGTGTATTTGTATATATGTATGTATTTTTTATATATGATATGAATGATGCATAATCTTTGTTGGTGCTTTATGAATAAAGAATATTATTTATGGTTTGTTTCCCCTTTAGATCTATTCTTGCTTTACCCTTTTTTTTTACCTTCTTCAGCTTCACATTCACTGCTGTCTCCCTCACTCTCACAACCCTCATGTCTCTTTTTTTCCTCAGGCCGGAGGGTTTGGAGCTCTCTCTGTGCGACATCTCGGTCATCACGGTAACGAGCCAGGAAGAGCAGTTTGAGGATTTTGGGGAAGGAGCCGAGCCGGACCTGTTCAGCAATCACTGCAATGAAGAAGAAAATAACGGCACCCTTGAAACGAATGCCACCCAGCGGCTTTCCCCTAGGTAAGGTTTTAGCCACCCCTAAGTTGGCCTGTGGCAGACCGTATGGGGAGCAGTGCATGTGTTTAGGGGTTAAGGCTGTAACTAGGAATCTGTCTACAAGGAAATAAATAAGAGGGTTCCTGCATTGCATTCCCTCTGTGCTGTTACCCTATAGGGTTCATGATACTTTACAGCTTAAAGGCACAGTATCAGGTATTGTAGAGGTGCCATGTCATGCAGAACCCATTCAGTGTATAACAGTCTGACTTCAATGCCTTCTGACGGGCCGTATTTGCGTCTCCCTAGTGGCGCCTCCCTGTCGGAACGACAGCTTCTGGCGCCTCCTCCGTGTTCCTCTCTGGGCGGCTTATACTGCAGCCAATGCCACAAACATGTCAACCGCCTGGAAGACCTCTCCACCCGCCTCCGATACCTGGAAATGGACAGGTGACACTGCATGCCCTTTACCCACTGGGGACAGGGAGAGATATTAGGTACATGGCAAAGTAATACACACACCGTGTGCTCCAGTGTCCAGTTTATCCATCTCATGTGCAAAGCATTTTTGGGACACACCTCCAGGTCATATACCTGCAATGCATTAGGGTTGGTGATTGTAATGTTTGGTGATCCTTCCAATACTTTGGCCATGTACAGTCTCTCCCTGTCTCTGCTCTGCATGCTGGGTCACACGTATATATGTGAGACGTACAGTGTGAGTTATATGGTGCTTGCTGTTATATATAACAACGCTCTGGTGTTTGCCTCGGGTGCCATTGTGGGAATTTTCATTGCGTTTCATTAACCCTCCCTGTATCTAGGGATTCCTTGGCCCCTAAGCTGTATTACCTGTCATGGCTGAGGGTATTTATGCTGTATCATATAGAATTATATATGGGATTTGGTAGTCACCAATATGTTCCAGTCACCCAATCACTTGATTTTAGGTAGCGGAGCAGATTTCAGGAATCGAAAAGTTCAAAGGCACCAGGCTTTGTTTTTTTCCCCACAGTGCATCATGCCACCCCTAAGTTGTGTCTGGACACCTTAAACTGCAACACTGGGAGTGCCAAGGGTGGTCTGTATGTGGTGCATACATGGGATAGACTGGCGCTCCTGTACCAGTGTCAGTCACGATGCACAGGGACCTGTATGTAAGAGCTGCTCGGGACGGGCATTCATTGTGGGCTCCCTTGTACCCGTCAGCTCTACCAGTGAACTAGTATAAACCATGGGCAGGGGAGCAAGTGCTACATGTATGGGCTGTAAGGGGCCAGTTTGCACCCTTTATTGTTCCAGTGCTTCTGCCATGGATTTTGCACATTTAACCAATTCAGTTTGCTTTGCACACCCAGAATGGAACAGAAAAAGTTGCACTTCTAGAACAAATTGGAAAGCCAATACCTGTATTATTGCTGCGAACTGAGTGATCCCAACTTTATTCCAAAATACTGCTGACACTTAACAATTGATCAAATGTTTCAGGACCACATGGCCCTTCCTCAGTGATATGTCCTCAGCCATGTGGCCCTGGAACGTTTGATCAATTGTTAAGTGTCTGTAGCACTTTGGAATAAAGTTGGGATCACCCAGTTTGCTGCAATAATACAGGTATTGGCTTTGCAATTTGTCCTTGAGTGTTCTACTGGCTTGTGGCTGGGCCAGAACTAATACCCTCACTCATATAAATTAATTTATTATGAAGAGTTGCACCTCTGTCTGTATACAGCACCAGGCCTGGACAAATGCCAGAGGGGCTGCTGTAAGATGCCATAGACAGTCACTATTTTTTGGGGACTGTTTGGGCTTTGAAATGCCAGGGCCTATTTTGAATCCCAGTCTGGGCCTGTACAGCACTGTTTTTTCTAGGAGATGGAAGACACTAAGGAGCCCTGTACTTGTTTGCTCCAGGTGCCTGCCAGTGCTGTACCGAGGGTAGGACACAGCTCTAGTGCATGGGATGCTATGTTCCCTTGAACCTAACCCTTTGTAAAATCAGGCCCTATATGTTTCCCTAGGTACACGCATCCTTTTCCCACTCCCAGACGATACTCTGGCCTTACTGTATGATCACTCTGTTCTCTTTCCATCCAGCTCTTTTTGCATATTCCGTTGCTCACAAGGGCAGGGGAATATTGTTTGGCGAAAGGCGTCCGGCGACAGGTTTATTGGAATATTTTTGAGCCCTGAATCATCCCATGGACTGTACCAGATCCCAAAGAAAAAGGGGGGGCACTATCATATGTACAGTTGGCTTCCTGTCTTTTTCCTGGGGAAGGAAGCATCCGTGCATCCCCAGTTTATCTGCTGATAGGGAGACACTCGTGATTATTAAACATGCGCACAACGGCCGCCACCACCATCAGCGTCAGGGTTACCCTTTAGGGCTTATTCCATTTTGCCTTTGCTGACTGCCAGCCTGTGCTTCACTACTCTTGCCTATTGAGGTGGAGGCCTTGTCTCACTAACCCGGTGCTTCAAGGTGATGCAGTTTCAATAACCAGGGCTGCTGTTGTGCCAACGTCTCTGTAGCCGGTGCTGCCAGATGGGAGATGTAGTTTAGCAACAGGCAGCAGAAGATAAAACTTTGTAGTCATCTCCCACTTGCAACGCTGCCACATCCTTTCTCTGTCAATAACATCCTGTAGTTATTCACTCTCCCCGACTGCCTACTTTCACTGATTCACTTGCTTTTATGTCTCTGCCCCCCAGTCCCGACAAAAGACCTTCGAGCAGAAAAGAAGCTCGGTGAGTATTTTCCTGCCTGTTTAATATACATATAATACATTAATTCCCTGGCCATCAGAGAGCTCTGTATGGTAAAGAATTGAGGAGCTCACTAGCCAGGTATTTCCACATTATTTCAGGGGTTAATGTGCCCTCTCTTCTGGTCCTTAGGAGGTTACAACACAGCTTCCTGGGGGAGGATTCTGCCGAGCAGCAGCTTTCCGACATGGCTTGCGATGAGACAGATCTCACAGACAAGGTAACTGTTAAAGGGGAACAGCAGTCGGACCCAGAAAACAGGAAGGGAAAGAAACTGCTTTTAGAACAATTCCATTTATACATAACTGTTAAAGTGCATTGGAAAGTTGTTTAGGAGGACAGTTCCCCTTTAATGAGAGGCTGATGACTGCCTTAAAGGGGGAGTTCACCTTAAAGTTAACTTTTAGTATGTTATTGAAAGGCCAGTACTTAACTTTTCAACTGGTCTTCATTTTTTATTTTGAATTATTCACTTTTGACCCTTTCCAGCTTTCAAATGGGGGTTCAGCTGACCCCAGCAGTTAAAAAACGATTGCTCTGGGGATACAATTTTATTGGTATTGGTACTTTTTATTCAGTTGCTCGTCTGTTCATATTCCTGTCTTTCATTCACACAAGAGCCTGGTTGCTAGGGTAATTTAGACCCTAGTAGCAACCGGATAAGTGCTGAAATTCTAAACAGGAGAGTTGCTGGCTAAAAAGCTAAATAATTCAAAAACCACAAATAATTAAAAAAAATGGTTAAACACGGAGTGGGTGCGCTCGGATCTCTTTGCCCATCAGATTAAGGCCGGTATCATTTTTCTGTCAAATAGACTAAATTCTTGTGCCCATCGACAAATTTTTAATGCTGCGGTTAAACTTAGAAAAATATCTGCCTTTTGTGTATGGCCGGCTCACATACATCTGACTAATCCTGTACCAGCCACAGGACTTTGGAATGTGAAATATGCGCTTGCCAAGAAACTCAGTTGGGCCCCTGAGCTGGTAACGTCCCGGCCCTTAGTAACCAAGCAATGAGTCCAGCACCTCCCCCCGGGGCATTGGCAAAGCTGATTCGCTGAGCAGGTGTTTTATGCTGAATGAGCAAAAAAAAAATAAGAGTTTTGCCAGGGGGAGGTACCACTTGTGCTTTAGGTGAATTTAGGGAGCGGAAGTCCCAGGAATTATAGAATAAGGGGTACGATATTTCCTTGAAACCTAAACCCATGTATGAAGTAAAGTGCAGGGAAAGTCTGGTCATTTATTTAGGCCGAGTACCTGCAGGCTGGGACTGCCTGAAACAGCTGGACAGGGTGCGAGCAGAAGACTTGGCAGCATCTTTACCAGATATTCCACTTATGTCTTCTACTCCCTTTACAGGTTCTGTTCTTGGAGCAGCGGATCAGTGAGCTCGAGAGAGATGCAGCCACCACCAGTGAACAGCAGAATCGGCTTCGACAAGAGAACCTCCAGCTGTTACATAGGTGAGGATCAGGGACTAGAGGTAGGCAGAAGAGTACCTGGGCTACCTCCTAGATTAATTGTATTTAGCCCAGTGATGGCAACATCTAAGCAACTTGTGGCCCCATGACTACTTGGGCTGTGCAATGCTTATTGAGGGTGCAGCATGGTTGGTTGTCTGGTCAGTTACTCTGGTCATATACCAGTGCTTTATAAAAATCTGTTCAGGCAGCAGACAAATGTTTCCTGGTGCGGTTCCCTGCTTGGGGCCCACAGCTGAGCATAGAAAGACCACCTACTGGACATCAATAATGTATCTTATAGCAACAAGCTGTCAGTTAGTTTTGATGGTTCACCTGTATTAAGATTATTGAGAACAAATTTTTGATTGGTTGCTGGTCTAGAGAAGAAAAGTGACCTATTGCCTTGTAGGGCCCATGCACTAGAGGAGCAGCTGAAAGATCAGGAGCTGCGATCCGATGAAGTGCAGAGCGAGGAAATCCGAAAACACAGAGACGAGCTCCGCAAAATGGAGCGAGATAATGGCTACCAGCTCAGCAGCCTGAAAGCCAGGTAAGCCATAAGTTATCCGCGTTTCCACTGGGACTGCGTCTGAGATCCGTATTCTAGAGCCTCAAGTCTAACCCTGGCTTGTGTATTTTTACAGGGTGCAAGAACTGGAGAATGAGAATTCAGAGCTGCGCTCACAGGTACCAGATATAAAGGCGACAGTCCAACGTCTGGAAGAGGTAAGGAACCCCGGATCTTTCCTTCTCTCATTCATTTCCCCCGTTGTGTATAACTAGGAGCCCACTCGCTGCTTTCTTGGCTTTGTCCACAGGAGAAGCTGAAGCTGCAGGATGAGGTGGAAGTGCTACAGGGCCAAGTGAAGGAGCAGTGTGACTCCAACCAGAAACTGAGCGGGCAGCTGAGCAAGGAAAAGCATAATCAGCAGTCTCATATGGAGAGGTGCCAAGAGGTGAGCAGTGACGCTTGTTGCAAACCTGCATTATATCTGTTTAGTGCTTAATGGTTTCTTTGGGCTTTGCTCCTGGCACTATATTCATGAGCACCAAAGAGGAATATTTGTGTTTAGTACAGAAGCGCTAATCAGGCAAAAGGGAGCCCTGTACTTAGCACTAGCCATAGGCATAACTATAGAGCTTCCCCCGTCCCTGCTGCTTCCTAGTGTATCTAAATGATGCCCAAGCCAGGGAATGTTCCATGGGGTGCCTGTGTGCCAGCCACCCAGTCTTCTCTGGATCCAATGCCGGCATTGTTGCATTCAGGGTGCAGCACTTTATAGATCCATGGTAGGAGCTAAGTTCAGACTGGGCCAATGGGACACATCTACTGGGCTCCACTGACCCAGACCTGATCCCTATCTGCCGCTCCCCGCTGCCCTCCCTCCCCTGATTGCAGCAAAGTATATAGTACATATGTGGGGGAGGAGGGGCTGGTGGTGGGTGAGCAGTAGGGAAGGGGCCCCTAAAGGGAATGTGGTGGCCCCTGGGTTAGAAGCCCCGGTGAGCCTCGAACACCCCAGTCCGACCCTGGTAGGAGCACAGGAGGAGATGTTCTAGAAGATGGAGAGCCCATATTTCATATACAGGACTGACAGTCATAAAAGTATTTTTAAACCGTATTTATCTGTGATGAGTTTTAGGCCTCGGAGTGGGCTGAGGGAAAAAACTGTATTTTCTCTCTACCCAAATGTTGGTACAAACAAAGCCTTTCTCTTCCTGATAAGTATGTTTTTTCCTGCTTGACTTGTTATCTGTTCCTCCCAAATTGGCTGTAATTCTAGCAAAGTGTTAAAAAAAATATAGTACTCCACTGTGCCTGACAAGCAGGACTCAGCATTTTTGGCAACATAAAGACTTACTGCAGTGCTATGTGCCCGATGCAACCAATCAGCAGTTAGCTGTGACCTGTCAGTGCAGCTAGCATAATGAAAGCAAGTGTCTGACTGGCTACAGCAGTGGTGCAACATTCCTTATATATTAGTAATGGGACCCTTGAAGTGTATATGTACCTTATTAGAACTGCCATAAGATTTCTTTATCCCCTAATGCAGCGGTGTCCAGCTTCTGTGGTATTGTTACTGTCATGTTAAGACACACCCTCAAATCCATATGGCTCCTCCCCTGTGGGTAGCACAGCAATGCCAAGCACATTATTGCCTTAGGAACCCCCCCTACCAACTATTTTCAAATGCTGACAAACTCCCACCAGGTTCACCTCCTACAGGCAGCATAGGGCAGGCAAGTCCGAGCTTGAGGTCCTATAGGTGTGATAATGCTGGGGCTTACAGCCCTGAATTTGAGATGTGAATATGTGAGTAATGCATGGGTTAATCTCACAGCAGCCAGACAGGAGGGGGGGATACACAAGGGGGGTGACGCTGGATACCAGTTGGACAGCACTGCCCTAATGGATGCTACATTGTAAGGGTAAATTATAAATGAAGCACAGTATTTGTTCTTCTGCGTATGGCAGCCCTGGTCGTTGCTGCCCCCTTGTGTCTTTTCCAAGTAGTGCAGCTTCTTATACTTGTTTGTATATAATGGGGTGCTAGTGGGGAGGTGTTGAAGGCTGTAATGGCTGCACATCTGGCCTTGTACCTTATACTATAGTTACTGAGCTTTGTGAGCACAGTAGCACAGATCCCCCAACCAGACAGGGACGCAAGAAAGTGCAAAGGGACAGCCAGGCTTTAGAGCAGCGGTTATATGTGCAGAATACATGTATCATTGTCTGCCTAAAATTCTGAATAGGGCCTCTAAGTCAGTGAGACAGTTTGAGTATATGCAATCACTAGAACTAGAATGGGTGCCCCAGCATTCTGGGAATTCAAAGTGCAGTACTAACACAGGACACAACTGGGGGTGCATTTATATGTGTTGTGTGGTGACTGTTAAATCTGAATACAGCAATTTAGCATTACTGAGTGTAGAGTTCAATATTGTGGTATATAGCTCAGGGCCGGACTGGCAATCTGTGAGTTCTGGCAAATGCCAGAGGGGCTGCTGTAAGATGCCACAGACAGTCACTATTTATTGGGCTGGTGGGGACTGTTTGGGCCTCTGTGTACTTGGAATGCCAGGGCCTATTTTGTATTTCCATCTGGGCCTTCTATGAAACATAGGGCAGTGTATATCTCATAATCATACCCAAGGCACAGGCTGATGCTATAGTAGAGAGGGGAAACCTGGATATTTAGGCATAAAACCTCTTTACTTTTGTACCTTCAGAATGTTTGTGGGACTGTATGAGCTTTATGCTTTCAGATTGGACTTTGTGCTTCATGGCATATTTCCCCATGTTGCATTTCACTGTAATAAAACACTGTATTGGCTGTCTCTCAGCTGTGTATGTATAGTTGCCTGTATTACTACTAGACATAACCTAGAAATAGTAAATCTGTATCTGAAGTAGGGTTCGATGTGCTGCACCTTTGGATGATGGCTCATTAATTCCCCGTTGCCTTTATTAAAGGGGCTGTTCACCTCTGAGTTAATTTTTAGTATGATGTATAGAGTAATATTCTAACACAATTTGCAATTGGTCTATTATTTTTTTTATTTGTAGTTTTTTAATTATATCAATAATTGTTCAGCAACTCTCCAGTTTGGAGTTATACCAGCTATCTGGTTGCTAGGGTCCAACTTACCTTAGCATCCAGGGAGTGGTTTGAATGAGAGACTGCTATATGAATAGGAGAGGGACTGAATGGAAATAAAAGTTATAAACAATAACAATAAAACTGGAGCCTCACAGAGCAATAGGTTTTGGCTGCCGGAGTCAGTGACCCCCATTTGAAAGCTACAAAGAGTTAGAAGAAGATGGCAAATAATTAAAAAAAAAACTATAAATAAGTAAATTGAAAAGTTGCTTAGATTTGTTCATTTTATAACATACTAAAAAATCTAAGCAAGTGTGGTACCATTTCATGTTGCGCCCCTACTACACTGGAGCCTTTGGTTTGGATTTGGGCCTTTGGTTTGGAATGAGGCCCATCAGGGGGGCATTGGGTCATTAGCCAGCCAAGAAAAGAATAGAGCCACACTTGTCTGGTGATCTAGTCCATAGGCCTAAGAGACACATGGATTAGTGCAGTTTGGCCCTTGTGGTCAGTCTCTGACCTGATTGGTTATATAGTCACAGTCAGGCTTAAAGTAGATCTCTTCCTTGTGGGATGATGCTTTGCAGATAAAGCTACCATCAGGCTTTGTAGTTCTTGGAAAGCTACATGCTCCATTGCCCCTTTTATTATTGAGCGGGATGGCTGAATGGATCTTGGCTGAATGTTGTTCTTGGTCAACTAATTACCCTTGTGTGGGGGGTGTATTTCCAATTACCATACCGTTGTACTTTAGGTGATTGAGGAGCTTCGCCGAGAACTGGAGCAAATGCAGCTGGTGCGGCTGGACATGGAGCATCGACTGGGGTTGGGCAACAGTGCCGCCCTGCAGGAGTACAACAGCCGAACACGGGAGGCTGAGCTGGAGCATGAAGTGCGGAGGCTGAAGCAGGTATTGCACTCTATTAAGGTATCCAAGTACTGGCGGATTGCAGTGGGTTCTGCTTATTTTACTTATAGGGGGGGTATTGCTTCTGGAACCAGAAAGGTAAGATATTCGCTCTTGCTGCTTCCCATGATACTCGCACTTATTCTCATCTATTCTCTGTGTCTAAAATAGGCCGAGGGGAATTGGCGAGATTTGCAGCGCCTTGCACGCGTTTTTGCTTTCTTACAACTTTTATTCCGCAGGAGCAACGAGCCCTGAAGGAACAAAACGAAGAGCTTAATGGACAGATTATAAACCTCAGCATCCAAGGAGCCAAAAATCTATTCTCCACAACCTTCTCAGACTCATTAGCAGCGGAAATTAGCAATGTCTCCAGGGACGAGGTAAGGAGTAGGAGCGGCTGGATGGTTAGAGAACACAAGGGGGCACTCAGGGGCGGGGGATTCCTTGTAGGGAGGTGTCTATACAGTGCTTTTATGGGGAGACCCTGTTCCTGCAGGGGAATACCTATGCACATTTGGATTCATGGAATAGACTTCAAGTATATGATATGTGCAGATTTCTATATGGTACAGATGTTTGTTAAAGGGGAACCACTGCCAATTATCTATATAATAATATTCCCATTATCCATAATCTGACCTGCTTGTCTTTTGTACTGGGTCAGTTAGTGGCTCAAAGCCAGCGTCCCCAAAGGTCCCCAGACATTCCACCAATGCATGATAGAACCCAGTGAACCCACATAAAAGGCTCCTGCTTCATGTCTTTTCTAAGTAATATAAATGTAATATAATGTATTTCTTAACTTTTTGTTCAGCAGCTCTGCTGTTTGGAAATTCAGCAGCTATCTGGTTGCTAGGGTCTTGTTTATGCAGAGTTGCTAGGGACTGGTCATTCTATAAAATACTAAAAGTTAAATTATCTTTTTCAAAATTTAGTTGTCCTTTAAAGTTTGCTTTCGTGGTGGTTTTCCTTTAGTGGCAGTTTTATAAGGAAAAGGTGGTGCTAGAGATTCCTGCCTTTTGCTCAGCCTGTCTCTTATTTGTAGCTAATGGAGGCGATTCAGAAGCAGGAAGAGATCAACCTTCGCCTGCAGGACTACATCGACCGCATCATTGTGGCTATCATGGAGACCAACCCGGCCATCTTGGAAGTGAAGTAAGAGCAAGCCGCTTATGGCGCATAGAGAAAGAAAGAGTGGAAGGAACCATAGATCAGGGACACGTAGGACAGGGATACAATGAAATATCAGAGAGGGCGCAATAAGAACACTGAGAGTGGGGAGCACAAGAAGACATGGGCTAGACTCACAGATCAAGGAGCGCAGGCAGCACAGCCAGTTCATGAAGGAACACCAAGATCTGACCCTTTCTTTGTATTACAGAATACATTAGCGTCATCAGCTCTGTCGTTGTAGAGCATGAACGACCCTGCCCATGATCCCTAGACCAGAGGAGGCAGGTCTGAGCCCTGGACAAATGCGGACCCCCAGCTCTAACGCTTTGACATGGCAAAGTCTGATTGGAGAAGATTTTCGACCTTCTTGTCCTGCTTCCAGAACTTATTATTTGTATGACAAGCAAACTTCTCTTCACGGCGGATGAGACCAGTACCTCAGTGTTGTCTCAAAGCCTAAGTGTCATTACCTCTGTGACTCCAAGGCTCTCTGTCAGGCACACTGAGACCCGCTGTGCCGTCACTATCGTATGCACTGCCCACGGAGCTCAGCAGCACACACACGAGGATTACACATTAGTAGTACTATGCACAGAGAGAGTTTACATATCACTAGTACTATACCCCGTGTGCATGCAGGGAGCAGGTAGGTAACCAGGCCTGGGCTGGGATTCAAAATAGGCCCCGGTATTCCAAGTACACAGAGGCCCAAACAGCCCCCCACCAGCCCAATAAATAGTGACTGTCTGTGGCATCTTACAGCAGCCCCTCTGGCATTTGCCAGAACCCACAGATTGCCAGTCCGAGCCTGCAGGTAACTAGTACTGTACCGTGGTATTACAGCTGTGCACACAGGACTTCTAAACACTACTGGGATAATGCAATAATCTGCTCCAGGCCTGGTAACCCATAGAAGCAACTCGGGTGTTTGCTTTCAAACAGGTGACCTACGTTTGGGTTTCTACGCCTGGGGAAAGCCGTGTGACTTTTGTTACATTACCCCATATTTGACCAGGGGAACTCGCAATTTCTAGCTGATGTATCATTGCTTTATGGACTCTCATTGCAGTACTCGATTGGAAGAAAATTCCACAGAGCAATGCACACGGGGGTGCACACAGTGAGACACTGTATCAGCCTACGCCAACCCCCCCACAGCACAGGCTGGTTACTCTTACCCTACTCGTTCCCTACTACACCCTACTCTTGTAATGACTAGTACGTTGGCCATCAAGCCTGAAACGGTAAAGCCTTATGCCCATGAGATAAATTAATGGAAGCTTCACTGTATATACAAAGTGTATAAATAATGCATCTATCTTTATTCATAGCTCTCATTAACAACAAATAGCAGCGTTATATATATATATATATATATATATATATATATATAATATATATAGTGCATACACCCGTGAAACATGAGATTACACAGTTCCCTATAAGCGGCCAATCCCAACCCTTTATTTTATACATATGAATAGCGTTACAATATACATGACTATACATATATTTATATATGTATGTGATATTTATAAAGGCTAGAAAACAAGGCACTCATATTATTGAAATGTCAATAGCCCGGCTGCCCGTTTTTACTTACCTGCCTAACCTAGGAGAGAAGCTGATTGGCTTTCCAATGCGGTGGGTATAGAAAAAGCCAAGATTTTATTGGTCAAGGTTAAAGCCAAAGAACTGAACTTGGGCCTTAACCTTGTTTTAAATTATTAATATTTTTTAGTGCAAATACAGTAAATGTCCTCACCCCGTACAAACTGCCTGGCTGAGATGCAGGGAGTCGTAGAACCAAAATATGATGCTGTTGCCATAGAACTGGCCCCTCCTTGCTCTAATGGCTGTAAGTTAAGGTCTGCGCAGGGATAGTGTGCTCGTCCCATAGGCTTGAACTCTTTTGGTGCTGCATCCGATGCCTCATAAAGCCTCTGCTGGGGCTGAGAGGGTTAAAACAAATGACTTTAACCTGCTGGAGTCTGTCTATCTGTTCCTGCATTCCCTTCCTCTGTCTCTTTTTATACGCAGACTAATTCCAGATTTTTAGAGGCTTTTCCAAAATGTTTCTACACGTATATGTATATAAGTACATAGCAGATAAAATATATATATATATATAAATATAAGTATTGGTGGATCTGTAAATATACAGGGTATTGAATGAAGGACAGGGCCGAGTCCTCCTGAGAAATACACTCCTATGGTGTAATGGGATTGTGTAAAATAGCTTAATGTAGAGCTGCGTGTGTGTGCGTGTGTGTATGGCCCAAACTGGCCACCGTACGTCTCCTGTAGTGTAAGTGCGCAGGGCAGCGCCGGCCTATAGGGAACGTTCTGTAGGTGCTTTCCCATTGCAGAAGGACATCATTAACTTGCAGTAGAACCACTTCTGGCACTTTCGTCTTAATCTGATTGGTGACAATAGCCGTAGGGACGATGTATAGGAAGGCGTAACATATAGCACATCATTTCCGTAACATAACGCCACGTGGCGCTCGCTGTTATAGTGCAATAATTGTAGAATCTGTGGGCACTGGTCAAACGTTTTCAGTCCCTTGGTTTGTCTTAGTGGTTTAAAGGAGAACTGACCCTCAGCAAAAAATAAAGTTAGAAATGTTATGTTTTGGGCTTCTGTACCAGCCCAAGGCACCCACAGCCCTTTAGCAGGGAAGATCTGTGTCTCCAGTAGCCCCCATCTTCTTCTGATTCCCTGCACATGCTCTGTTCTGCTGTCACTTACTGAGCTTAGGGACCGACTCACAATATACTCTACTGTATATACATATAATATAACATTTATAGTACAAGGGTAACTCATTTACGTTCTCATTACATGGCACTGGTGTGTTCAACATCAGCGATTAATGAATAATGTTTTATGACAGATAAAACCTAATTTTCTGCTTTATAATTTGTGAAAACCCCTAAGCTTAGCTTTCCAACAGCTTCCCAGAGCGCACTGAGCATGTGCAGTGCCACTGGCACTCATAGATGGCTGGCAAGATCCAAGATGGGGAGCTGCTGGGGACAATTTGACAGTCTGAATCATTATTGTTATGGGGCTGGTACAGGTATGGGACCTGTTATCCAGAATGCTCGGGACCTGGGGTTTTCCGGATAAGGAGTCTTTCCGTAATTCAGATCTCCTACCTAAAGTCTGCTAAAAATATTATTTAAACAGTAAATCCACTAAGATTGTTTTACCTCCAATAAGGATTATTTATATTTTAGTTGGGATCAAGTACAGGTACTGTTTTATTATTACAGAGAAAAGGGAATCATTTAACCATTAAATAAACCCAATAGGGCTGTTCTGCCCCAATAAGGGGTAATTATATCTTAGTTGGGATCAAGTACAGCTACTGTTTTATTATTACAGAGAAAAGGGAATCATTTAACCATGAAATAAACCCAATAGGGCTGTTCTGCCCCCAATAAGGGGTAATTATATCTTAGTTGGGATCAAGTACAGGTACTGTTTTATTATTACAGAGAAAAGGGAATCATTTAACCATTAAATAAACCCAATAGGGCTGTTCTGCCCCAATAAGGGGTAATTATATCTTAGTTGGGATCAAGTACAGGTACTGTTTTATTATTACAGAGAAAAGGGAATCATTTAACCATTAAATAAACCCAATAGGGCTGTTCTGCCCCAATAAGGGGTAATTATATCTTAGTTGGGATCAAGTACAGGTACTGTTTTATTATTACAGAGAAAAGGGAATCATTTAACCATTAAATAAACCCAATAGGGCTGTTCTGCCCCCAATAAGGGGTAATTATATCTTAGTTGGGATCAAGTACAGGTACTGTTTTACTATTACAGAGAAAAAGGCAATCATTTTTAAAAATGTGAATTATTTGATTAAAATAGAGTCTATGGGAGATGGGCTTTCCATAATTCGGAACATTCTGGATAATGGGTTTCCGGTTAAGGGGTCCGATACCTGTATAGTAAATTCATTATATAAATGACATACAACATTTCTAGCTAGGGATTAGTTCTCCTTGAGTTTATTTCCAATATATATATATATATTTAGGGGTCATCATTAGAAAAGGAGCAGGATCTCTTGTGATTGGTTCTGGTTACATTACAACCCATAACTACTTCTCCAGTGTTTGGATTCTAAGCTCTATTCAGTCCGGCATTGGATCAGAACCTACACAGAACAAAGCTGAATGGACTCAGCTACAGGCAAAACTCTCATCAGGCGCTTCTACTGTGTTGTACCCCCCCCCCCCCCCCCCCCGGATACGGCAATATACAGAGCATGAAAGTGGATTATCTGTATAAAGAATGGGTTATTTGTTTTAATTTAAATTCTCTTCAAATTGTTTGCCCTTTTTTTTTTTCCTTGTGTATTTTCTGAAATTTCCAGTGAGGAATAAAAACTGTTAATTGAAATAATACTGCGTCTTATTCATTGTATTTCCAACAGGTCGGTCTCTCTGGCTTTCTCTTCCTCCCACCCCCCTTCTTGCTCTTTCTTCCCTCCTTCCCTCTTCCTTCCCTCCTTCCTTCCTTCCTTCCTTCCCTCCTTCCTTCCCTCCTTCCTTCCTTCCTTCCCCCTTCCTTCCCTCTTCCTTCCCTCCTTCCCTCCTTCCTTCCTTCCCTCTTCCCTCCTTCCTTCCTTCCTTCCTTCCCTCCTTCCTTCCTTCCTTCCTTCCTTCCCTCTTCCTTCCCTCCTTCCCTCCTTCCTTCCTTCCTTCCCTCTTCCCTCCTTCCTTCCTTCCTTCCCTCCTTCCTTCCTTCCCTCCTTCCTTCCTTCCTTCCTTCCCTCTTCCTTCCTTCCTTCCTTCCTTCCCTCTTCATTCCCTCCCTCCTTCCCTCTTCATTCCCTCCCTCCTTCCTTCCTTCCTTCCTTCCCTCTTTTCCTCCCTTCCTTCCTTCCTTCCCTCCCTCCTTCCTTCCTTCCTTCCTTCCTTCCCTCCCTCCCTCCCTCCTTCCTTCCTTCCTTCCTTCCTTCCCTCCTTCCCTCCTTCCCTCCTTCCTTCCTTCCTTCCTTCCTTCCTTCCTTCCCTCTTCCTTCCCTCCTTCCCTCCTTCCTTCCTTCCTTCCCTCTTCCCTCCTTCCTTCCTTCCTTCCTTCCTTCCTTCCTTCCTTCCTTCCTTCCTTCCTTCCTTCCTTCCTTCCTTCCTTCCTTCCTTCCTTCCTTCCTTCCTTCCTTCCTTCCTTCCTTCCCTCCCTCCCTCCTTCCTTCCTTCCTTCCTTCCCTCTTCCTTCCTTCCCTCTTCCTTCCTTCCTTCCTTCCTTCCTTCCCTCTTCATTCCCTCCTTCCTTCCCTCCTTCCCTCTTCATTCCCTCCCTCCTTCCTTCCTTCCTTCCTTCCTTCCCTCTTTTCCTCCCTTCCTTCCTTCCTTCCCTCCCTCCTTCCTTCCTTCCTTCCTTCCTTCCTTCCTTCCCTCCCTCCCTCCCTCCCTCCCTCCCTCCCTCCTTCCTTCCTTCCTTCCTTCCCTCCTTCCTTCCTCCCTCCATTCATTACTGTGCCCAACAGTTCATTATATAAAACAGAATATTTCTTGCCACGTTCATTTTTAGGTTTGTTTTATTTTATGCAGTGGCTTAACATTTACTGTACACAGCACTGTTTGCTTTAGTTATATTGGTTATTTGGACTTGCTTAACCAGTATTTGAAGTTCATTAATTGGTCGTATTCTTAAAATTGGCCAGATCTTGATTTTCCGCCAGATCGGGTGCGACATCAGCTTGTTGATGCGGCCCTCAGTTGGCATCTATACCCGCCGGCCTATGGCCAAACGATTGAATTAGCCCAATATCACCCACCTTAGATGGGCATACTGGGAGAAGATCTTGCTGTTTTTTCTTCTATATAGACAGGAGCCCTTGGGCGACTAAATAAAAAGAACAGTCCTCCCCATTTTTATTAAACATTTGCCTGTATCTGCTACAGCTGTTCTGCATTTTTCCAGAAAATGAGAGCACCCCTAAGAGAATAATGATGAACTTGCCCTTTAATACTACAACACAAGTACATTTCGGGGAGCATTTAGCTGTAGCTCATCCATGCCAGTTAGGGTTGCCACCTTTTAGGATTCTAGGCTGCTTCTTAGTAGCCAGGGCGGGTCCATGACATTAATGGGGCGGGGCATGGTCAGCGCGCTGCATTTGAGGGGAGATAGTGTGAGGATGGGCTAGAAAGGGAGCTGGAAGAGGTGATAAGAGGAGGGCCAGTGGAGGAGGACAAGGTATTACAAATTTACAGGCAACTACCTCGCTGGTAAATTTGTAATACCAGCCCTGGCCAGAGAAATACCGGCCAGATGGCAACCCTAATGGCAGTATTTGCACTACATCCCTCCATACAATGGCACAGAATGCCCTGATCTGCTTGGAATTCATCTGATTTTAATTGAATGCAAAGGAAAGCTCAGTGGTTCAGCATCATGGGGGGGAAGCTGCCAGGTCTGGCCGTGTGTAACACCAGGATTAGTTGTCCTTTAATCCCAGGAGAAGCTGTAAGTGACACAGGCGCCTGGAATCCTTCAACACGTAGCAGGGACAAACATCATCAAAAATGAATGGGGAGGAGGATACATTTCACCTGTTTACAGCGCGATGCTCACCTTCACACAAACACATTATAGGCACAGCGCACTTCATTAGGCAGATGGCACGCAGGGCATTTATACAATGGCACAGACTCTACCCTGTGTGCTCTCAGCCTTAGCCAGGCCTTGTCTGCTGTGCCATATATACTGTATATAACATCCCACTCACTGTTATTAACTCTTTTCATGCTTTATGATGGAGCCTCTTTTCCACTTATCTTAGTGGGTGCACTTGTGGCCCCTGGAAGGATCTACTGGTGAATGAAGCAGTTTATTGTATCGTTCCCTTATATATTTATACAGTGACCATATCTCCCCTTAATAGCCTCTTCTCCAGCATAAACAACCCCATCTGGGCCAGTCTTTCTTCATAACCGGGACTTTCCATACCCTTTACCAGCTTAGTCACTCTTCTTTGGACTCTTTCTTATTCAATAATGTCCCGTTTGAGCACTGGAAACCAAAACTGCACTGTATATTCTAGATGGGGCCTTACCAGTGCTTTGTGAAGAGGAAGAATAACCCCCGACTCCCATGAATCTATAGCCATTTAAATACAGGGCTATACCTTGCTGGCCCTTCCTGCTGCTGACTGCTACAGTTAAGTACTGATCCCTAGCTCCTTCTCCATCAAGGATTTGTTTTAATCCCTGCCTTAAACAGCCATTTCTGGTAGGGGTTTTAAGTAATTTCATAAAAAGTTTGATGTATGAGGGCTCATTCCCCAGTGCTAAAGACCTAAGTACTGGAGGGATACAAATAGTGTAATTCACGCCTGTAGTACCCCAAACGGCCACTAGATGTCTGTCATCAAGAAAGAAACAGACTAACCTTTTATAAAGCAGGATAAATAGATCATGTATAGGATATAAAGTACAGGGTCAGTGACCCCCAACACCTAAACACCATTTTGAATTGCAAGCTGCAATGAGAATAAAAAAGGCTAAAAAAGGAAAAAAGTCCAAATGAAACGTTGCTTAAAAAAGGTTAATCTATAACAAAATAATGAACTTCCCCTTGAAACATAATTCTTTTAGGTTATATTACATTAATATGAAGATGTCGTCTATAGAGGTGTAGAGGAGCTCTTGAGAAGACTGGGGGCTATAAAAATCCCTCGGAGGGCAACATCCGTGCTTTGGCCCTGTAGCGAGACAGCCATAGTGTAGGTTAGGTTACATGGAGGCCTCTTTCCATATTTGTATTTATTCATTCAGTGTCCATTAACAATAAGCCCCTATGAACTTCCCCCACGCCGGCTATTGCTCGGAATGGCTAATATTTACTAGTAAAGGAGCAGCGAGTACTTTGGCACTGTGCCTATTTAAACGCTACTTAATGGCTGCTTATCTACATTTTCACAGCCCCCCCCCCCTCCTTGTCTTGCCCTTTCATAAATCAAGAAAAGTAAAAAGCAATCACATCCAATAAAATATTTATAGGCTGTTATAGAGGCAAATTAGTTTGAAAATTCTGCTTTCAGATTAAAAAATCTTGTTTGAAACGTGGTGTAACACAAATGGCTGATATATACATGCATGGGATCTATTATCTGGAAACCCATGTTCCAGAAAGCTAAACTGTTACATGCTGCCATCCCTAGCAACCTGTGAGAATGGCAAAAAGATTATTACTAGCTGTAGCTAGGAGCTAGATGCATTAGTACCCCATATCTCCCAACATTTGAATTAAGGAGGCCCAATTGTCCTGATTTTCGCGGGACAGTCCTGATTTTAACAGCTCAGCCCGCAGTCCCAGATTCTTATTGAAAAGTCCCTCATTTCCATCTGTTCTTCTGCACTGACCGCTAAAAAAGATACAAAGTTTCTCAAACTTAATTTAAAAAGTAGCTTTTGGCAGAGAACCCAGAAAACTAAACAAGCTACACCCGCACTTAGATACAATGTTTTCTCAAACTTAATTAAAAAAGTAGCTTTTGGCAGAGAGCCCAGAAAGTTAACAAGCCACACCTGCACTGAGATACAATTGTAACTAATAAGCTAAACAGGTCTCTTGGGGGAAACTGAGACTCGCAGCTTGTAGGAGCAAAAGAGAGGGGTGAGTCCCTGCCACATCAGTGTGGCCACTGGATACACCACAAAATATTGTGCCACTAGTGTACAGTATTGAACTTGGGTATCTGGGGGCATCACCCCACCACCACCCTAGCTGAGGAGACCCCACCCCAATTGTGTACCTCCCAGACATTGCAGACAGCCAGTGGATCTGGGGCAGCTAGAATTGCCTCTAGGAATCACATGAGCAAAACACAAGGGCAGTCTGTTAATCAAACATAGGTGATAAATTTAAACAACTTTTAATTACTTTTTTCAAATAAGAGTGGAAACTGTGACCTATTGATGGGATTATCTGAGGAGCCTATACAGACCAAATGTACAAGGGCCTCTGGGAGTTGACTATCATGTCGCTTGCGGGTCTGGTTGGGAATCACTGGTCTATTAAAAAAAAAATGATATGCTCTTATCTGATCAGGGAAAATCTTATAAATGGATGAATAAGCCACTATTAAGAAATAAGTAATTCCCCACTGATGGACGTAAAGTCCTAAAAACTGGACTGGACTGGATAGAAAAATGAACCCCAGGCCTCTCATAATTCAAATGAATTTCCACAGAAAGCTTCCACAGAAAGTCAGCAAAGTGTATTGTGGCTCGGGAGCATACACCCTGCGCTGTGGGGCTCACACATCCTCCTGCTGAGTGGAGTGGAAAAGCTGGAAAGACTTGCTAGCAATTGCTTAATAAATTAGTCGTCAATGTATTTACATAAACTCTACTTGCTGACTGGTTACTATGGGTTACTGCTCCTGGGCAAACTTAGTGCCTTTTATTACATAACCCCATTTTGATATACAAAGGCTAAGACAGGCATTACACAATCTCTCCTAAAGGCAAGTGACCTGTGCGGTGTAGCTTTAAACAAGTATCCCATAATACACCTGTATGTTCTATAATAAGTGCTAAAATGGTAAATTTGGCGGTTAAAAGGGTGGTTCACCTTTAGGCTAACATTTTAGTAAGTTATAGAATGTCCTATTCCTAGCAACATTGCAACTGGTCTTCATTATTTGTTGTTTTTTTTTAATAGTTTTGAAATGATTTGCCTTCCTCTTCTGGCTTTCAAATAGGGGTCACTGCAGCCAAATAACCATTGCTCGGTGAGGCTTTTTTATTACTTATCTGCCTACACCACTGCCTGGTTGCTAGGATAAATAAGACATAGCAACCGGACCATCACATGCTAAAAACTTTGTTGTCTTCACTATACACGGTATTTCATCACTACAAGAGCGCCGAGGATTGGGTATTATATATACCACATTACACATAGCAACCGGATAGCTGCTGAAATAGCAGATGAACAAAAGTAACTAAAACCACAAAAGAGGAAGACCAATTGCAAATTGACTCAGAATATCAATACTAGAAGCTAATTTAAAGCTGAACCTATTACTATGTATTGCTCTGTATAGCTGCTTACTGTCTGTATAATGCCTCTGCCTGCAGGGACTGTACGTTAGCAATTGTTTTTCTTAGCTACGTCTCTGCTTAGTGAGTTTGGCAAATATTAAGCAGGGTGTAAAGTTACATGTGACTGTCATATGAATCTCCCCAGGATACTATAACATAGTCACACTGGGTGCTGATTAATAAATCAATTTTATTACGTAATACATTCTATATGTGGAACGGAGCAGAACTAATCACCATTCAGCCATGCAGCATTGGGTATTTGTAGGTGAATATTGTAAGGGCTTATCGGGCAGCCCTATTCTGTCGGAACCACAATGTGCAGTTCTACACAGAAACCCAGGATTGTACAACTTCCTGTTTACTACCAAAAAAAGAGGTGGAAACCCTGGGCAGCAGCTTGAGGTTCCTCTTAGCCGGTCAAACATGAAACCCAAATTACTAAAGAATCCTTTACATAGAGGGGAACTCCACCCAAACACAACTTAAGCTTTATGAAAAGTAAACATCATTTCCAGCAACTTTGCAATATACATCAATACAAAATATGTAGCCTTTTCATGATTTCTTAATGTAATAATAAGGTTTGGGACAGTCCCTAAGCCCCGCCCCCTGTTCCCCTGCTGATCTGGCTGACTTTACAAATAAAATGTAACAGTAGTCGACTGTCCTCAGCCTGCGTCCTCCCAATCCCACAATCCCCTGCACACGTGATGTTAATAAGGAAAGGAACATCACAGTGCAATGCATTGTGGGTTATGTTGTTCCTGCATGCTGTCTGTAAGCTGTGGAGAAGTTGGTACAATTTGTAACATCAATGTTTTACTCCCTCCTCCCCTGCCAGGATTTTAAACGATGCAGAAAGAGTAGAACTGTTTTGCAGCTGGATTTCAGCCTATAAAATGGTATTTATTCATACTTTTTGAAGGAACAGATTACAGTGATAGGTATATTAGGGTTTTTTTGTGTTGTGTGGGGCTCTTTAACACATTTGGCCGGAGTTCCCTTTTAAGAATAATCATAAATATATCTCATGTCACTGAATTTTAGAAGAGATAATGTCAGTAGAGAAACGGAAGCCTTAGATGTTCCCTATATAATCTCCCATATGGGACTGTGGGTATGTTTTGAGCGTAACAGGTGTAGTTGGGGCAGATCATTTACACTGCCAGTAGTACAATTTGGCAAGCCATTTTGAACCCCATCTGACTTAGTTGGCAGTGCCCAATTCTGTCAGACAAGGGCTGCAAGGTGATGGGAAAGGAGGGGTGGTTGATGTTGCTTTCACCTGACAGGTCTGCCATAATCCTCCATTACAGGCATAAGATAATTAGAAAGCAAGGGGGCCCACAATTTCTGATGGTGGCCCCTCAGGGCTCACTCAGGAGCTTACTGGCCTGTGTATAGCTGAACATCTATTGGGGCAGGTTAGAAAATCCTGTCAAAGACTGTATGAGGATGGGTGGGTTGAAGCTGCTCCTGACAGCTCTGTATAAGTCTCCATTATGATCTGGTGATTATTAGGGGGAGGGAGTTGATGGCATTTAGGCAGTGTGGGTGCCACATTAGTGCACCTTCTGATTAATGGCTACCCACTTGAGAAGATGTGAATTAAAAGGCAGCAAGTTTGTTCCAGGGCCAGTATCCCTTTAGCAACTAATCAGCAGGTACCAGTTAGCAGTCGCTCATTCAAAAGAACACATGGGATACTTAGTTACAAATCTGGCGCAAAATTTGCGCCTTTCATTAGATTTGCCTAATGCTTTGCCACTATTCTTAGTAAGGTCTGTGGACTAGAGAAAGGACATTTGAGTACAAGATGCCACAAAGCAAATTACAATTGTGTATGTTAGCCATTCCAGTGATGCCACGTTATTTGTCTCTCTTCCCTGACTTTTATTTATATCAGAAAATCCTTTTTAACAAGCTCAACAGGGTTCCCTCGCAAATCTCCCCAAAGTGCTAGCACCGCAATGCCGGTATAGATCAGGGCACTACATCTCCCAGAAGCTGTCAGGACGCGGGAAGCTACTACCTGAGTGGGCTCTTGCGCCCGGTGGCTTTCGGGAGTTGTAGTTCTGGAAACCCAGGTGGGGGAGCCAGATGCTTGGCTGCACCGCCGGGAGGAGCTGTTGAGTAGCAGAGACCCGGAAATAGAGGGAAAGGAGGAGGAGATCGGGGGGAAAGAGGAACCGGCGGCGGAGCCCGGACCGGACCTGGGAGTCTTGAAGGTAAATTTCGCAGTTATTAGAAATGCTATGCGTGATTATTGTGATTTAGAGGGAATGCTTCATCCTCCGCTTTGCGGATACTGCTGGACTGCAACTCCCAGCAATTACTGGCAGCATTTTTAGCTGTCACATTGAACATAGTGGGAGTTGGAGTTCAGCAACATTTGGGGATGTGCGATTCTGAGTGTATATATGGCTGGCAAGCATGGGATGGAACAGGGCTCTCTTTGGGACTGGGCTGTCTCCCATTCTGATTATCTCTGTCCTTCTCTCACCTTCCTGATACCCACCTGCCTACCTGGGAATATCAATCCCTACACGCCAGGATAGAGGGGCCTGTTACATATACCCCCATAGGTGCCTACATCCTGTATGCCAACCCCCCCCCCCCCCCCATTAATTACTCTACTGAATCCTATTGCCCATACCCTCATGGCTTCAGTATGTCACCCAACAAGTATTCCCTTATATACTCCCTGCTCCCTTTATATTTGCGCCCCATACCCACTGACCCCCTCCTGTGACTTGCGCCCCATACCCACTGACCCCCTCCTGTGACTTGCGCCCCATACCCACTGACCCCCTCCTGTGACTTGCGCCCCATACCCACTGACCCCTCCTGTGACTTGCGCCCCATACCCACTGACCCCTCCTGTGACTTGCGCCCCATACCCACTGACTCCCTCCTGTGACTTGCGCCCCATACCCACTGACCCCTCCTGTGACTTGCGCCCCATACCCACTGACCCCTCCTGTGACTTGCGCCCCATACCCACTGACCCCTCCTGTGACTTGCGCCCCATACCCACTGACCCCTCCTGTGACTTGCGCCCCATACCCACTGACCCCTCCTGTGACTTGCGCCCCATACCCACTGACCCCTCCTGTGACTTGCGCCCCATACCCACTGACCCCTCCTGTGACTTGCGCCCCATACCCACTGACCCCTCCTGTGACTTGCGCCCCATACCCACTGACCCCTCCTGTGACTTGCGCCCCATACCCACTGACCCCTCCTGTGACTTGCGCCCCATACCCACTGACCCCTCCTGTGACTTGCGCCCCATACCCACTGAATCCTCCTGTGACTTGCGCCCCATACCCACTGACCCCTCCTGTGACTTGCGCCCCATACCCACTGACCCCTCCTGTGACTTGCGCCCCATACCCACTGACCCCTCCTGTGACTTGCTCCCCATACCCACTGACCCCTCCTGTGACTTGCGCCCCATACCCACTGACCCCTCCTGTGACTTGCGCCCCATACCCACTGACCCCTCCTGTGACTTGCGCCCCATACCCACTGACCCCTCCTGTGACTTGCGCCCCATACCCACTGACCCCTCCTGTGACTTGCGCCCCATACCCACTGACCCCTCCTGTGACTTGCGCCCCATACCCACTGACCCCTCCTGTGACTTGCGCCCCATACCCACTGACCCCTCCTGTGACTTGCGCCCCATACCCACTGACCCCCTCCTGTGACTTCCCCATTGCACCTTGTCTCCTGACATTTCCCTGGGCACCACACATAGTCAGTATGCCTCGCTGGATGAAGCCATCATACCTTCCCCTCTTACTTTCCCCTGTGCCTCTTACTCTTTACCTTTTCGGGGGCTTTACGTTACATACATTTTGCCAGATGCTCGTGTTTGCCCTTTACTTGCCCACTCTGCCCACTCTGTGTCATGCACTTAACCGCGTCCCATTACCCCATACATTCTTATCCCCTACTGTGTCACACCCCTTATCTACTTACCTGTCCTTCTGTGCTGCTCCTTGTTCCATCTTAAAGGAACAGTAACATCAAAAAATTAAAGTGTTTTAAAGTAATTAAAATATAATGTGCTGTTGCTCTGCAAAAAACTGGTGTTTTTGCTACAGAAAAGCTACTATATAAATAAGCTGCTGTGTAGCCACGGGGGCAGCCATTCAAGCTGGAAAAAAGGAGAAAAGGCACAGGTTACATAGCAGATAACTAGTATATAAGCCCCATATAATGTGGGTTTGTCTGTTATCTGTGCCTTTTCTCCTTTGAATGGTTGCCCCCATGGCTACACAGCAGCTAACTTATATAAACTATAGTAGTCTTTCTGAGGCAAACACACCAGTTGTAGCAATGCAGGGCAACAGTATATTATATTGTTATTACTTTTATACACTTTCATTTTTTGGTGTTACTGTTCCTTTAACTCCCTTTATACTTTGGAACACATACTCTAGCCTGCTTGAGTACATCGCACCCCTCACACTCTTCCAAACGGCCGCACATTACTCCCCATACGCTATTTGCCTCCTCCTGTACATCACACACTATACCATCTTGCCCTATCCTATATGTCCCACCTCCTGCCCTTGTGCCTCCTTGTGTTCCTTTCAAGCATTATTATTGCTTTTTTCTATACATGCCCCTGCTTGAGGCCTTCCCTGCTTGGTTTTATACTATAACTAATTTATTTTATTTTTACCCCAGTGTGCTCCTTACTAAATCACCCTCAGTCTCCCAATTGCTCTTTTTTCTGCAGCTCAGTTCATATTCTCGGCTATTTGTCCTGTCACTCACACAGCTTATCTCTCTGCCTTCCCCCTTTCTGTTCAGTTCCACCTGTGTTCCATCTCCCCTGGGACTTGATTTTCCATATTTGCTTGCAATCCCCCCTGTTTCCTGTTATCTGTTTCTAGTTCTACTTCCTTTCCTGCTGCTATCTCCCCTCTTAGATTTCCAGTTCTCTCTCTTTCCCATTTCAGTTTATTTATTTATTTTTGTTGTATCCAATTTCCCCTTTTTTGACTTCTTGACTATATTCTCACAAATTCTGATTGGCCCCTAGCTGCTTTAGTTGAGGTATTTATTTAATGTAGGGATATATATCCCATTAATATATTAATTTTTGGTTTGTAAGATTTGGCTTTCATTATACAGACATGCAGAGTATTGGACCCAGTGGTGGCCATGACCGGGCTGGTTAATCCATATCAATAGGCGCTGGGATCAGTAGTCACTAGACAGTAAGGTTATGGTGCTGATGCCAGGTCATTCATGTCAATAGAAGGCAGCATGGGGGTGGATGACAGGGGTTTCTCTGCCTACAGAGCAAACTTTTCCTTTCCTGATCCAGTGGCCACATTATGTAGAACTTATCCAGAGGGATATTTACTCCTGAATGTTCCATGGAACCAACACATTTTCCCATCTGTCAGATTTATAGTCTGCACTGGTCTGGAAGCCAATGACTGGAAGTTTTGATTAGTCAGCAAGTTTCATGCTCCATGTACAGTAAAAAAGGGTTAATGAACTCCACTGGCTCCTGCGAGTCTATGGGAGCTGTAGAATTTCTACCGTTGTCACTGAGACGCATATATAAGTGAAATATAAGGTTTCATTCGAATTGACTGCCTTGTTAAATACTTAGGGTGGCCTAAGATTTCAGCTGCCAATTCGGGTCCTTCAGACTGATTCAGCAGCTTATCTGCCCGTGTATGGGCACCCCGACAGGCCTACCTGACCTACATCTGGCCTAAAATTGGAAAGATTTTGATTGGGCTCATTGATTTGGCCCATCTGATGGTCCATATACCTGCCTTTTTAATTTGATTGTTTGGCCCTAAGGCCAAACAATCTAATTAGCCTGATATCGACCCCCGTAGTGGGCATATCGATATGAGATTCTCTTGTTTAGCCACCTCGCCAAATGAGTGGATCGCACTGTGACCTTTACTCCCAAAATCTATTAGTTGGCCAGCAGGAAATGGAACCAATGCTGCTTGTGATGTGGCAGCCCACTGAGCCTAGGCATATGGTTGGCATATGCTTGTGGATTTGCCAAATAATAGGCTGACAAATAATAGGCTGCCAGTTGTAGATTGTAAGCTCTTTTGGGCAGGGCCTCTTGTATTGGTTATTGGTTGCTTTATATGTTACTCTGTATAATATGTTGGTGCTTTATAAATAAATGTTAATAATAATGTTAATTATGTAGTTTAAATGGCAACCCATAAGTAGAAATAATGAGCTATGTATAAAAAAAATAAAAAACTGCAGCATTTACTTCTACTTTATATGTTTTACTAGCTTCTCCTCTGCCCATAGGTACTCGGCAGAACCAGGAAGTGAGGGTGTTATCATTTGCTTGTTTTGATTTAAACATTTTTAGGGATTTCTGATGGCCAATGAGGAGAGATGTAAATACTTTGGTGGCAGGGTTATTTTATTTCTGTGGGGCAAGTCGTATAAAGCTTAGCCAGACCTGGGCAGGGGCATTGTTCGTGTGCCGTTAGCTGATGTCTATAAAGGTCAGCACATTTATTGTAAATGGCAGAAACGAGGGCCGGAGGCTTGCTTCCGTTATGCACAAGATCATTTTACATTGGCGGCCGTGGTACTGGCTTGTTATCTCACTCCAGCTATCGTATGTAAGGGAGCCCCTTCACTCACACCTGATAATTACCCTGCCAGCGCTGCCCTGGGCTCATCACGTGCCTGGCATTCTGTGCTTCTCTGTCCATATGCGCGCCAGGATGCAAAAGGGAAGACAAGACTATGGGGGAACAGAATTTTTAATGGGGTTACCACTAGCTGCAAGGATAAATTCAATTTAAAGGGGAAGAAAACCCAAAAATAAAGGTAAATTGTAATTTTTTCTGGCTGTGATTGTCCTGTTTAGAACCTTTGTGAGTGCGGTAAGTCACATGGTTTGCCAGGACAGAATGGGGTTAACTTTACCAGGCTCGCTTTGCCTGCTGAGATTTTATTTAAAGATACAGGCACAGCCCATGGCTGCGTTTTTTCGATAAAGAAATGCAGGATACCATTCCGTTATTCAGTGAATCATTCTCCCTGTGATTTCTCTAGCAGGCGTTCATTCCTTAGGGATCTCCTGTTCCCCAGGCCTCGTTTGTCACCGCTGTCCCAGGCTAACGCTCGCTGGCCATAAAAAGCACTGTGCAGGCAAGGCATATGGCAGCACTGGAAATCATTCCGTAAAAGTGCCCGTTCCTTTATGATGGAGGAGATGCTTCTCCCATACTTACTCAGCATAGCGTGCTTTGTTTATTATAGTCGTATAAATCTGTTCCTTCTATTAACCGCACAAGAGCTTTCACTCTTCTTTCCCCTTTTTATTTTTATTCTCTATAAAGTATTTCTGTTTCAAAGCTGTTCCCTTTCCCACAGAGCTCTGCCATTCACTGTCGCATTCATACCCCCAGGCTGGGGGCCGTGCTTGTCAGCTGCAACACTGTTGCACTTAGTTGTCACAGGGTTTCATTTATAAACACTGGGCAAATTTGCACCTGGGCAGTACCTATAGCAACTAGTTGGTGATTACATTGTGTAACCTTGGTTGCCAAGGGTAACTGCTCAGGGTTTATAAATGGCCCCCACCAGATTCAGGCCAAATATTAAAGGGCATCTAAACCCAAACAATGGATCAACAATCCTCACTGACTGTACATTGACTGAATAATCATTCTGACTCCAAAGGAAACTGCTGAGCCTGGTATTGGGCTATTAAGCTAATATAAGGGCTAAAGTTTGCCCACCCATAGCCAATATTTGTTTTCAAGCAGCTGACCAGTAAATGCTAGCTGCTGATTGGTTGCTGTTTGCCTTTATTACATTACCCATTAAAACTGCTAATATCTCACAAACAACAACATATTAATGGAGAGTAAAGGTCCCCATACACGTGAAGATTTGCTCGCTTGGCGAGGTCGCCAAGCGAGCAGATCTTCACCCGATATCCCCACCTACGGGTGGGCGATATCGGGGAACGTGTAGGCTAATTCGATTGTTTGGCCCTGGGAAATTATAACGACGGGTATAGGCAAAGTCGGTTCGGGGACTGCATCAACGAGCTGATGCGGCCCCGATCCGACAAGATTTTTTAACCTGCCCAATTTCAGGCCGGATATCGGTCGGGTATGGCCGCCCCTACACAGGCCGATAAGCTGCCGAATCGATCCAAGGGACCAATATCGGCAGCTACAATCGGCTCGAGTATGGGGACCTTAAGTTTACATTTTTCATGGGTTTAGGGATTACAGGTGCTTGCCCTATAGCTTGAAACTGTATGTGTAGCTTGTAGGCTGATCTGGTTGAATCCCGAACTAAATCATAAATTTGGTGCCTTACTACAAGATACAGGTGAAGCTGGGGGGGGGAGATGAGTTAGAACAGGGCTGTCCAACTGGAGGCCCGTGGGGGCCTTCAAATGAATTTTTAGAGCTTCCATGGAGTTCATTGTATGGCATCATCATTTTAATTTGATCTGGCCTCCATCATGCTATATGCAGTATAACTGGCCCACTTCATGCAATAACAGTTACTTCGAAATTGGGTCACAAGCAGCCAATCACTTATCAGAGTCTGGTCTGTGTCTGGCAAGTCATACTGAGCTGTCATATTGTCCCTGCAATCAGTGTGTCATATGCTGTGGTTTAGGGTGAAATAGTGAAAAACAAAATATGGCTTGTGCTTGCATGGGGGGGGCGCGGGATTTTGTAGTTTTGTGGCTTGGCATCATGCTTGACCTACATTAAAGGGGAACGTAATTGGGGAAAAAAAAATCCCCCTGATCTGTTGCAGATGTGTAGTACACTTATATAAGGTGTTGGGCCTCCGTTGCTGCTGCAAAGAGCCCAGTCCCAGTATGAGAGTGGGCACAGTTGGCTGTACCAGGGGAATACTGTACTGTAGGTGATACTCCTGGCCTATAAAACCTGATTCGGGCATGAATCAGCAATATAAGTTGCCCGACTGCCAAGCAGCCAGCTGTGCTATTTGTGCTTTCTGTGGTCTGACGTTTGCTCTGGGGTTTTCCCATCAGTGCATATCAAGGTTACACATATAGGAAGAAGCATTGCTGAATCAGCCGTATCTAGGGAAGCAAAATAATTGTGCAACCCGAATCTCACTCTTATTCACCTTCAGGTTGGGTTTCCAGGAGCAGGTAGCAGAGAAATAGGCATTCTCCCCAAATGTCATTATAACTGGGCTTACGGCTGGGCGGCCCCACCCCAAGGATGGCCAGCCCCACTGCACTTTTAGGGGCAGAACTAGGGGTAGGCAGAAGAGACACCTGCCTAGGGCACATCGATGTGCGGGGGGGCAGGTACCTCTCCAGCCTACCCCTAGTCCACAGGGTGAGGTAGACGACTGGCTTGGCCTGCCTGTGTTTATTACAGTGTCTAAGCCACCATGACCAGTCATGTTGCCCCTAGCAACCAATGAGCAATTAAATTTGAACGGCCACCTACATGTTAGAAAACAAAAGCACAGATCTGATTGGTTGCTATCACTGGTGATGGCTTACACTCTATAATAAATACTTAGGGGTATATTTATCATGCTGTGTAAAAAGTGGAGTGAAGCATTACTGGTGATGTCGCCCAGGGCAACCAATCAGCAATTAGATTTTAACAGTTAGAAAACCAAAGCAAAGCATCTGATTGGCTACTATGAGCAACATCACCAGTGATGTTTTACTCCACTTTTTACACAGCATGATATATATAACCCTTAGTGTATTTCTGTCGCTATAGCAGTTCCTATATCACTAAATCTTTAGAATAAAAATTAGAATTTTGTAAACAGTGTTTCTCATCCTTATAATTTACCAAAACATCTGGTTTCTAGGATGACTGACCCAGGCAACCAGAAAGCAAATTGGGCGTGCAGCTAGATTCCTGTGGCTTTTACTGTTAGTATTTGTTTGTCTGTGCAGACTCTTCCCTTTACAACTTCGATTGGAACATTAACACAACTGGTTGCTATGGGCTTTGACCTGAGCAAACCATAAATGCGAAACCACAAACAACGAGCCAAATCAAGGCCAACTGCAATTAGTTCTGGCAATAGGCCTGATTATTGTGCACAAGCCACTTTTTTATTCTAAGCAGGAGGTTTGTTTTCTGTGGCCAAACAGCTGCAGTGTTGGGGGGTGGTTAGGCCTCTACAGGGGAGGCTGGGGACCTCCCACATGCATTTATAGAGGTCACAGGCCGGCTGTATTTCATCTGCTGTCTAACAGGGCATTAATATGGTAACTCAATTGCCTGGTCATCACTTAACCCATTAATGGGGATCGGGCTGAGCACTAATGACTTGTCCAACCATAATGTACTGTTTGTGGCCAGCAGTATGGCCGAGATTGTAGCCAATAACATACAACAGTATATTTGTTCAAGGGAGAGGGGACATTTCTCCAGCAAGCTGACATTTAGAAGTAGTTTTTGGAGAACTGCAAATAGGCATCTAAAATAAGTAAATGTGTGAGCAAGGTATAGGGGTATAGTTACCCCTTGAGCTGCAAGCAGCTGTGCCTGACACACAGTGAATCAGGTTGGTCTGTATGGTGGCCAGATGGCAGTTGCCCAAACAACTAGATGGGGCAAGGGAGCCAATAACTCTGATCAGGGCCTTCACAATAATATCAGCCAATGGGTGGGGGTGCAACGTGTTAACTCATTGCCCTTTGGATTGAATAGGTGGGGCTTAGATTAAAAAAAAACAATCATCAGTTCATTCCATTAGACTGAAAAAATGGCTGCCGTAAGGTTGTTCCAGTGGGTGGCTCCAGGCTCTGTGGATATGAAGGTAAAAGGAGATGTTATACAGACTAGTTGTGTGTCATTGCATGGCTATAGAACTCCCAGCATTCCATCTTGTGTAAGTCAACAGGTTCAGCTGTTTGTCCAATCCATTGTAGCAGCCGAGCTGTGCAGACCCTGAGACTTACATCTCATCAGCATGAAATGCCACTTGTTGTCATAGACATAGCTATCTTTATATAAAGGGCACAAGCACTGGCAGTGCCAGCCTCCATTTCCCACTTTTAATATAAAAGGGCAGTCATAGGATGCTTAGGAGCAGTGCCAGCTTCAGCGTGCCCAATCTAATACAGACGTTACTCCCATAAGACTTTCCAGAGTCAGTGCCAGCCTGTCTTTCCTTGGGCTTTAACTCGCAGACCATCCTGGCAGCATTGGGAGGGTAACACATTTCTGCCCTATTGGTACATGTGTTGGTGCCAGCCTGTCTTTCCTTGGGCTTTAACTCGCAAACCATCCTGGCAGCATTGGGAGGGTAACACATTTCTGCCCTATTGGTACAAGTGTTGGTGCCAGCCTGTCTTTTCTTGGGCTTTAACTCGCAGACCATCCTGGCAGCGTTGGGGGGGGTAACACATTTCTGCCCTATTGGTACATGTGTTGGTGCCAGCCTGTCTTTCCTTGGGCTTTAACTCGCAGACCATCCTGGCAGCGTTGGGGGGGGTAACACATTTCTGCCCTATTGGTACATGTGTTGGTGCCAGCCTGTCTTTCCTTGGGCTTTAACTCGCAGACCATCCTGGCAGCGTTGGGAGGGTAACACATTTCTGCCCTATTGGTACATGTGTTGGTGCCAGCCTGTCTTTCCTTGGGCTTTAACTCGCAGACCAACATGGCAGTGTTGGGAGGGTAACACATTTCTGCCCTATTGGTACAAGTGTTGGTGCCAGCCTGTTGTTCCTTGGGCTTTAACTCACAGACCAACATGGCAGGCTTGGGAGCATAACACTTCTCTGCCCTGTTGGTACAGGTGCCAGCTGTGGTGCCTCTGGGCAGAGTTTCATTTCCTGCAAGGATGAACCACTGTTAACCCTTTCTGGCACAGTGCATTCCAGGAGCAGTCACTACACACCCATGCCATAGGAACGTGACTTTGCTTGTCATGCCCCATTGTAATTTGTTCCTTCAGGGTTTCACCATCATTTCCAAAGAATGACAACCAGGAAGTGAGAGTTTAGTTGAATGGGTGCTGTCACGGGCGCTGATGGAGGCTGCTGAGCAGGCAGAGAGTACAGCTAACTGGACATGAATGTTGCCAGGCCAGTTCAGGTTGCCCTTCCATTGGCCGTTGGTTGGCGAGTAACCTTCCTTACCTGGTGTCTCATTGGCCTTCAGCAGTGCTACGTTCAGGTTCACTGTGTGCAATAACATTTCTTTTTCTCCTTTTACTTTGCCTGTAAGCACTTTTTCCCCTTTCCGCGCTCACCTTTCTCGGTGTCTGTCTCATCCTCCCTTCCATTCCTTTTCTCCCCCACCCTTCCTAATTTCAGCCCCTCCTCTATTCCAATCCCTCCTTCATCTCCTCTCCCCTTATCTGCCCTGTTCCCTTTAGTTTCCTAGCATCTTATTCTCTCTCTCTCTCTCTTCTCTGTCTCATGCCCGCTGCTTTCTCTGGGCACTGCCAGCTTGGCTGCCCCCGGATCTAGCCCGGGATAAGTTGAGCGATTGGCACGCATGGGGAGTTCAGCGTCCTCCCTTGCGGCGGAGCGTGAGACAAGCCATGGTTTCAATGGGACTGCGTTCCCTGGGCTCAGAGTGCTGGGATGGCACAGAAGTGGGGCCCCAGAGTCTATATGGCAGGGAGCAGTCATCCCTTGGTACAGGACACTCAGGTAAGAAGGCATTATGTGCTTGGTGCTTTCTGCTATGCTGTGTGTCTATGCCGCTGCTCTTTATCAATGCCTGCTCTCCTGTGTCATTAATACCAAGTATTCCCAGTGGGGCTGCCATGCTGACTGTGCGTACAGGGCGGGGGGTATTGCTTGTGACTGATTAATGTTATGTACTAGGCAGCTGGCCTGCACTATAGATATAAGGTTGGCGTGGCACTGAATATGGCACGGTCACAGTTCAGAAGTAAAACGAGTGCTAAAATCCCTTATCTGCCAAAGCCATGTCCATCTGGCCCATGTGTTATCTGGGTGCCGGCAGCGACACAGGCGTGCAACACCACCACTAGCAACAGCCGCTTGTTTTCTTAGAAAATCCACTTAGTGCAGGGTGACTGTCCCACCGTGCCCTTGTACAGTCAGTGAACTGACAGTTATGTAAAGCCCCGTGGGACCATCCCAGCGCTCCCCCCCCCAAAAGCTATGGTGTCAGGGCAGATATTTCCTTCTGCCCAAGGATACATATACCTAACATACAGATACCCACCCATCCACCAATCATGCACCATTTAATTGCATGAACACTATATAATACTCTTGCACAGGTTTCTAGTTTTAAACCCCCCCCCCCCCATTTAATCTGAAAAGGAGCAATCTGCTTATGCTGAGCTGTAAATGTGCTTGCGCTAGGGGAAAGTGATCATAATCTGGGACACATGGGTGCATCAGGTGCTCTCCTATCACATTGTGTACACCAAGCACCCACCCATACACAGATCCATCACCTTCCAGCTCAGTGACTATTAGGGATGCACTGGATCCAGGTTCCAATTCCAATGTATCCGATTTATGCTTGTTCTGATGCCTCTGTGTTTATGGCAAGGCATGAGGCTGTTTACACCCATAATCTTGCCACCCTGGTGGATCAGGCCTGGTGTCACATCCCCATCAGTTGACAGAAAGCGATGCGGAACTCTCTTTGCTCTAATCCTGGTATCAGGAGGTCGGCACAAACAATGGCACAATACCTACCTGCTATACAGGGCTGCTGTAAGATGCCACAGACAGTCACTATTTATTGGGCTTGTGGGGGCTATTTGGGTTTCTGTGTACTTGGAATGTCAGGGACTATTTTTAATCCCACTTTGGGGCTGCTCAGGGCCATCAGTGAAAGCACCGTAAGGGTCGGGCCATGTATTGCCACTGTTGGGGTGCATAATGCGTTGCGCCGGATTGTACGGCTATGGTGAGACAGAATATTCTCTTAAGAAACTATATACAGATGTGTGATCTGTTCTCCCAAGCCTAGTGTTGTGTTTTTGGATAAAAGGGGTTAGAGTGGCTGGAGGGCCACACAGACAGATGTATTTGTTCATAATAGGTGACCCTGTTCATATCTGCACAACCCAAGGGAATGTAACCGCATCCTCCACCGAAACTTGGGTGGGAATCTCCGCACTTATGCCCGTGTGTACACGCACTATGCAAACACGTTGTGCCCAGACATGGCACACTTTTAGCTCAGTGATAGGACTGTGTGCTTAGCAAGTGTTTGCCCAGATAATATATTTTCTGCTTCCTCCAGCCTGACACTTTGATTGGCTAGTGATAGGGGGCCAGGAAATGCCCAGATTGGTATTAGTGTCTGGAGTCACAGCGCACTGGTAGACTACAGCTCCCAGCATGCCTGAGGGCCCTCATCTTACTGCTTATAGAAGCACCCACTCAGCCTGAATACTGTCCCTGCCTCTGTATCTGGGGCCATTACTGTAACTCCAGCCATCAGTCATTATGGGCAAGCCGTAACAAACGAGCAAGGTAAATACGCGGCCAGCTGTGTATGGGCAACACTGCCCTAGTTAGCCCTCAAGTAGAAAGACTTTTGTCGATTGCAGTTTGACAGGCAGGTAAGAATTATGGGAGATGTATTGTAGCAAACGTTTCCTATCCTGACATATTGATCTTCCTAGGGCGTTAGATTTGTGCTCTGATTGATTGGCATTAACAGAGCGGGGTATGAACATGCCCCATCCTGCCCTGCCCTGTAGCTGTACAGAATAACTCACACCCCCAGGTCACACAGTACAACAAACCAATGGAATCCACAAAGATCCATAGATGTGTTGGTACAGCATGTTGGGCCGGGCACGTGGCAGCTGTGACTGGAGCATAGTTACCCCTACAGAGACGTCACAGAGGCATTAGGAGCATTTATAGCACATTGCAAGCGCTGGGTATGAGAAATGGGGCACAGTCTGTGTGTTTTTAGTAATCAGTGCATTAGAATTGCACATATCTGGTACCAGCACTGGAGCAGGGAACTGGTCAGGCTGCTCCTGACCTCCTATTGTAGGGCTATTGGATAAGAAGTGATAAGAATGTTTGGCTTCTTACATTTTGTTGACAAAAGAAGTGTAAGGGCTCTGGCACACGGGGAGATTAGTCACCCACGACAAAGCTCCCTTGTCACGGGCAACTAATCTCCCCGAACTACCATCCCACCGGCGAACATGTAAGTCGCTGGTGGGATGGTACACTCTGCGCAGGCTATTTCGGCAAATTGCCAAAGTTGCCTCGCGAGGCATTTTCGGAGATTTGCCGAAATCACGCCGCCGCGTGTGCCATCCCACCGGCGACTTACATGTTCGCCGGTGGGATGGCAACTGATGGCAACTCGGGGAGATTAGCCGCCCGCGAACAGGGAGATTTGTCGCGGGCGACTAATCTCCCCGTGTGCCAGAGCCCTTAATCATTTTTGAATGAGGCCCCAATTCTATCCCGGCTGGGCTCTCGGGGCCTGGGAGTTGGCATACAATTAACTTCATACTTTCATTTTAATTACTTTTGTAGAAAAGAAAAAGGATGGGTGGGGGCCCGCACTGAGCAGCATGGGGACCCTTTTGAGGATCTGGTAGAAATTGCAACCGCCTGTGCTTTTTATTTCTCAATATGAAACTGCAATGCAAATCTATAAGCCACAAACTGAGGTTTCATGGCTCTGTGGCAGCGTGTGCGGTGGGCACGGCTGCCATTAGAATCCCAATTATTGCTCCCGGGGGCCAGTACAGGTGTCATGTTTGGGGCCCACTCTGACGTAAGAAACTATACAAAATAGAAATCTCTGGGGGCCCTACCCCGACAGCAGGGATTTGCATTCTGTAGCTCCTCCGTGTTTGCCAGGCAAACGAATCCATGTAGTGGTGGTTGTATGGGAGTTGTAGTTCCATAAGAAAGATAAGGGCCACAAGCCTCTGACTTTTTCCTGCAGTTGACTGAGGGTATAAAACCTAGTAAGTTTTTTTGGGGCTTAAAGGTGCATTAAGGTGCATTTCCCATGTAAGTCAATGAGAGCCGCAGGGGGCCCCCAGGTTATGTATGTGGGTGATACAGCGGTATTTGGACCTAGTCATGGGGCAGTATGTTTGGGGCTCTGGGAATAGTTTTAACTTCCAGCATTAACCCTTAAGCTCTCCCCCTCTCCTCCTATGGACTGTCTGTACTAATGTCAATATAATCCCAGCCTCCCCCAGATCCCACCTGTGACTGACCTTTCTCTCCTTTTTCCTACTTCTAGGCTTCCGGACCCCATGGCTGCCTCCTTCCCCTACAAAGAGTGGTCGTGTTGCCGTTGCACTTTCCTGAATCCTGTTGGGCAGCAGCATTGCTCCATCTGTGAAGCTCCACGCCAGCAGCCAGATCTTAACCACATCTTGCGGCTCAGCTCGGAGCAGCGTTGGTCCTGCAGCCGATGCACCTATACCAACTTAACCCCCACCAGTCCTTCACCTCCTCCAAGTAACTGTCAGCTTTGTGGTTTCCTGACCCCTTCGCCAGTTCCTAACGGACTCCCTGGGATACCCCATGCCGAAACTGGATCCTCAGGGCAGGGGCCGGAGCCTAGTGAAGGAACTGCCTCTATTCTCTCCACCACTGGAGTTACCCCCGGTTGGAGTTGCCCTCGATGCACCTTGCACAACACCCCAGTCTCAACTTCTTGCTCTGCATGTGGGGGCCCACGCAAACTTTCCTTGCCCAAAATTCCTCCAGAGGCTCTAGTGGTCCCAGAGATTGTCCCACCTCCTGCTGCTTTTCAGGGCTCGGAAGAGCCAGGCACTGCTCCTCTGCGTGAGCAAGACTCTTCCCGTCCTCTCCCATCACTCCCTCTGTCCCCCGGCCCACATAATGCCCCTGTTCCTAGGAGCAGAAGGGAGGTGGCACCTGATAACCCACTCTCACCTTCTACGTCTGGTCCCATCCGCCTTCCTAAACGCCTGAGTGTTTTAGAAGAGGAGATGCCCACAGCTGAACAAGCACCCACCCCTACAGAACCTTACAGCCCAGATTCTAGGTGGGCATGTGGGAAATGCACTCTGCGGAACATACCCACTGCCAGCCGATGCCGGGCCTGCGGCGCAGTGCGGGGTAACGACGGTGAACCTGGCATGGGTGGGTTGGATGCTCTCCCTTCCCCCTCTAGCACAGGACTCTTGCCAGTTTCAGCCCCCCGTAAGACTCAGTGGGCCTGCCCTGCCTGCACCCTATTGAATGATAACGGAGTCACGCACTGCGCTGCCTGTCACACACCCCAACGCTATATAACGCAGCACCACATGAAAACGCGGGTGCTGCGGCGGAGGGAGAGTGTCAGAGCGGAGACGCGGAGACAGACCGATGAAGGAGAAGCGAAGGAGCTATGGGAGAACATTGTCAGCTTCTGCCGTGATGTAAGTGATGCTTGCCCTGCAGCTGGGTTGCTGAGCCAATGTATATTACATGTATTATTACTGAACATATAGCACATGTACTGCAGTTCTTTTCTCTTATATTTATACATGTGCAAAATATGTCGGTATTTGAATCATGGCTGCTCAAGGCTTTAAAGAAGAAGGAAAGTTATAATCACTGGGGGTGCCAAATGTTAGCCACCCCCCAGCAATTGGAATCGCTTACCTGATACTCCAGGTTAGTGCTCCTGTTAGGAGAAAACTGCACCGGCCCGGGGTACCTGCGACCAATTGATCCTTTTCCTTCACTCGTCTGTCTCCAGAATCCCGGGGCCGAGAGTGAAAAAGCCAGCCTGGGGTATCAGGTAAAGGTGGCCATACATGTTAAGATCTACTCGCTTGGCAAAGTCGCCAAGCGAGCGGATCTTCTCCCGATATCCCCACCTACGGGTGTGCAATATCGGGCTAATTCAGGCTAATTTGGTCGTTTAGCCCTGGGGTCAAAAGATCGAATTAGAACGACGGGTATAGACGCAGCCGGTTTGGGGACCGCATCAAGGAGCCAATGCGGTCCCTGATCTGACTAAATTTTTAAACCTGCCCGATCGATATCTGGCCAATTTCTAATTTTACCAATCGTCGGTCTAGGTGAGCCCCTGCTTGCTTTAAATGGTCAAAGTCCAGAAGAGTCCTTCTCCCAGGACATGTATGTGCTCCAAATCACTTACAGCTCAGCTGAATGGTACCCTGTGTGCTGCTGGTTAGGCCTTTGCCCCTATGTGACTACTGCTTGTGAGATCTCTTCTGGGGTTCACCCTACAGGGCTCATTCTCTGAATATGCACAAAGGGGCCCGAGCGGGTCAGTAAGTGAATAAGAGACATGCTATTGGTAAGTGTGTTTGTTATTCTGTGAAGTGGAAAAAAAAAACAGCCTTTTCGCTGTAGGTGGGTCATAAGGAAAGGGCTGAAGCTACAGGAGCTGTTTATTACTGGTTAGGGGGGGCAATGTAAATAGCCAGGTTCCATAGTGCAGTTCTTGTGTGTGTATTGGCAGATCAGTGTGAGCTTTTTTCAGCTTATTGTCTTATCAGTGGTGTATTGGTTAATAATGGGGCGGCCTTGCAGCACCCCAGTGCACAGCAGGGAAGGCACAATACAATACCTGTGCATATTGCTGCCTGTGGGCTATAAAAATATAAAAAGCAGATTAAATGATCAGTGACTTAATTGTATCAACAATGACATTAGAAAAAACAACCTGGTGCCTATTGTTTCATATGGTTACCTGACCCAAAAGAGGGCTTAGCTTTCATTTCTTTTCCCTTAAACGAGAACTAAAGCTCAACAAAGAGTTATGCCAGACAGGCTACATTTTGTTTGTGGGTTCATTACCAGTCCAATTCCGCCACGTCCATTCATCAGTAAGTATCTCTGCCTATCACAATCCCCCCACTAACTCCCCATCTTCTTTTCTGTTAATTCACATTAAATTGGTACATTTAATAACAATATGTAAAATACATCATATTGAAGGCTTTAGTTCTCCTTTAAAACTGGTAAAGCACCCAGTGAGTGTATGGAAAATCCTCTTGTTTATAATTGCATTAATGCTAATGAGTCATGTGTTACCGATCTCTGCAAAGTCATTGGCCATACACAACATGAGAAACGAGTTATTTATTTTGTTCTGCAAAGCTCAGGCTTGGAATTTCAACTGCTGTCTGGTCGCTAGAGTTTAATTACCCTAGCAACTTGTAGCAGTTTGGAATTCAGAATGGAAAATCAATAGGACAGGGCCAGAAAGGATGCATATGCTATTATAAATAAGAGAAAGTGACCCAACATCTGCATAGAATTTTCAGTTGCAGGCTGCAAAACGGTAAAATAGGAATGGTTAATCATTCATCGCCCATACACAATAAATAATGAACACCAATTGAAATGTTGGTTAGAATAGATAGTCACATACTTTTTTTTCAAAGGTGTTT
The DNA here is from genome assembly GCF_000004195.4 of Xenopus tropicalis. Lineage (NCBI taxonomy): Eukaryota > Metazoa > Chordata > Amphibia > Anura > Pipidae > Xenopus > Xenopus tropicalis. Next base: position 21,156,466 of record NC_030685.2, read on the forward strand.
ATTTATGCATTTATAACATAAAACATTGACATTGGTTCTGCAGACGCGTTCTTTTCATGCCAGAGTGCAAACGTTACATTAGGTTAAACAATCAATAATGTCCTACTCGAAATAGTGCTCAAATTCCTATTTCAGGAGGGAAAGGTTTGGGATTACCAGTGGGGGTTCACGTTCCCAAGGGTGACCATGTGACTTTATTCCATGGTTTCAGCCCATGTTCCCCATACCTTGTCATACTTTTGAGGGCATCCTCTTGCTATATAGGTGAGTTGTATCAGCGGCAGGAGGGTTTTAATTAAATTGAGCCAGCTGGCAATTGTTGGGGGAGAATGTGCCATCCATTGAGAGAGGATGGTTTTCCTGGCATAAAACAGTAGCGTTCTGTAGAGGATACGCGATGCTAATGTGGGAATAGTGTCATCCACAATGCCAAAGAGGCAAACCTTGGGATTGATTATTTTAGGTAGGGCTGTTGTGTTTTGGATGTGGTCTAGAACCTGGTTCCAAAAGTGATGTATTTGTGGGCATGACCACATTAAGTGAAAGTAGTTGGCCTCGGGGGCACCACATTTGGGGCACTGAGACGAGTCACGGATTCCCATTCGACATAGTCGTAACGGGGTCAGATGGAGTTTATGTATGATTTTGAACTGGATTAGCCTGTCTCTTGTGGATATCAGATAGTCATAGGCCCTATCTGTCGCTTCCTCCCAATCTTCACTGTTCAGGTCCGGTATGTCTTGGTGCCAGGCTTTTTGGGCTGTAAGGAAGGGAGACTGGAGGGTAGAGAGGAGCAGGGAGTATAGTGTGGTGATCAGCTTTTTGGAAGAGGGGTTTTGGAGGGTAATTTCGAGCTTAGTGAGCACGAAGGGGACTATGGTTCTTTGGAATTGATGTCGGAATGCTTGTTGGAATTGTAAATATGAGAACCAGGGTAGCAGCTCTCCTGTATCTGCATGTTTGATCTGGTTCCTAGGTAACAGGGCCCCAAGATAGTCACATACTTAAAGTTAATATAAAGTTGAATATGCCCTTTAAGAGGACCTCAAAATTGAAAATGATTCCTAGCTAAGGCAGTACAGGTATGGGATCCATTATCCAGAAACCCGATACCCGAAGTTCCGAATTACGAGAAGACCATCTCCAATATACTCCATTATAAGTAAATAATTCAGATATTTAAAAGGGATTTCCTTTTTCTCTGTAATAATAAAACAGTACCTGTACTTGATCCCAACTAAGATATAATTACCCCTTATTGGGGGCAGAACAGCCCTATTGGGTTTATTTAATGGTTAAATGATTCCCTTTTCTCTGTAATAATAAAACAGTACCTGTACTTGATCCCAACTAAGATATAATTACCCCTTATTGGGGGCAGAACAGCCCTATTGGGTTTATTTAATGGTTAAATGATTCCCTTTTCTCTGTAATAATAAAACAGTACCTGTACTTGATCCCAACTAAGATATAATTACCCCTTATTGGGGGAAAAACAATCCTATTGGATTGTGTAGACGTAAAGTATGGAGATCCATATTACGGAAAGATCACTTATGCGGAAAATCCCAGGTCCCAAGCATTCTGGATAATAGATCCCATACCTGTATCTGCACATCCCGTACCTCGGCTGATGTCTCACTCTCCCTTCTCTTTGCTATTTCTCTTGATGAGTTTCATGTTCTTCCATGCAGATAACCTAACCCTGTCTCATCAGCCATTCTTTCTTATCTCCCCCCACTTCCTATCTGCCACTCTGCCCCTTGTGTGACTGCTCACCCCTGACAGTTATCCTCTTACCTGTCCCCATCCCAGAACACAGTGAATTTTGTGGATGACAGCTTCCCCCCCGGCCCTCGCTCTGTAGGCTTCCCGGAAACAGATAGCGTCCAACTGCGGGTAAAGCAGTGGCTACGACCGCAAGAGATCAACTGCAGCTCCTTCAAGGAGCGCTCCGTCAAGTGGACTGTGTTTCGCACACCTCGACCTTCAGACATCCTGCAAGGGCTTCTGGGAAACTGCTGGTAAGGGCATTACATCTACGTTACATTTGCTTTGACAAACGTTTGGCTTGATGGGCGCTTTGTCCTGAGTCCTGTGCCCCGTAACAATCTGATTTTTCTGAGCTAGACCTTTTAGTGCTGGCTACTGACTGGTTGCTGAGGGGAACCGGACTCTATAAATTCGCTGTTGTACTGCTGCAAGCCCTCGGGTACCTTCCTTTTATCTGTACAGCTGTTGCTGTGTTGTCTGGACTGTAACAATATCTTCCTCACTGTGGCTTTGCTTACCAAACCGGCGCTGTAACTCTTAATAATTAACTGAAACAAATCCCCCCCTTTCTGGAGTTTAACTTTATGACTGGCAGTTCATGGGGTATAAAGCGCTACTATTTTACCCCTGGCACAATCTGCACAGTAGGCCATGTTGCATCGGAGCATGGCACCTTTGGCAACATGGACACAAAGGCACGGCCACCATTAACCTGTAGGTGTGTATATAGTCATGTGATGTACCCACGGTTGTGATCCAAACTGACTTGATAAAGGGGGAAACTGTGAAACATTGTGGGCCAGACTCTTGCCCAGGCGTACTTATTATTCTGATATATTCCGTACACTAGAGCACCCACCTACCACATGTAGTGAAGGAGCAACTTTTTCTGGTGTCACTGCTGGTTCTGACTCTGCAGCCAATGTAACAAATACTATTGCTTATAATTTGAACTATGCTATTGACTGTTGTGTAATCTGTGTTTCTCATTTTCCCAGGTTCCTCAGTGCCCTGGCAGTCCTGGCGGAGAGACCAGAGCTGGTGGAGCGGGTGATGATCACAAGGACAATCTGCCCCGAGGGGGCCTATCAAGTGCGGCTATGCAAAGACGGAACGTGGACCACAGTGCTGGTGGATGATATGCTGCCCTGCGATGAAGCCGGATATCTGCTCTTCTCCCAGGTGGGACCAAGTGTCATCTGATATTCTGACTGCTCGCATAGCATTGCCCAGGGTCGACCGTGCCACCCAGCACTGACATGTCCCTGTATCACCAACAAGTAACTTGTACTAATACTAGTCATTTTTTAACAGGAAGGAAATAGTTTTGATATTTTTGCAATGTATCTGCTGTTTGCTTTGTAATGCCTTTCCTTAAAGGGGAAGGAAACCTGCAGCTGAATATACTATAAAAGGATAGGGGAAGCTGAAGGAAAATTCTGCATGTTGCACAAAAAATCCTTATTAAACCAAGGGCTGGGTGGCAGATTTGGAAGCTTGTGATTGGATAATCCTGTTTGCATGCCTAAGGGTGAGGACACACAGAGCTACTAGTAGCAACTACTTGTCATGGCTACAGTAATAGACATTGCTGATCATTTACTGATAATTGTCTCTGCATGTTTTAGTAGAAGCATTTCTCAGTATTGTCTATGGCAGGGTATTTTCTGGGGTTACGGAGCAGTTGAGTCACCCGCGATAGATCTCTGCTATCGCGGGTTACTAACCACTCTGCTCCGAGAAGGCTTTGCATCAGCAACAATAGGAGTCACCAGCGGAAAGCCAAGTTTCCTCCTGCAGGCAACTTTGTGCTACTTTGGGGAAAAAGAAGCAATGCGAAGGGCTTTCCACCAGCAACTCCTATATCTATTGCGGGCGACTCACCAGCTCCATGGGTTCTTGCCCTTAGTAGCCAAGACAAATAGCTGCTACTAAGTAGCTCTGAGTGTCTTTACCCTAACACCAAGAGCTAAGACACATGGGGCAATTAGTAGCTGCAACTTTTTAGTCGCTAGTAATCCGTGCAGCACAAACTGCGTGCGATTAGTTGCAGCGACTTGCATGGCAACGAATGATGGGAAAGTCGCAGGGACCAACTTTTTAAAAGTCACGGCGACTAATTGCCCCATGTGTCTTCGCCCAAACCATGGCTACAAGGAGGCCCCCCCTCATCCCAAGTCTGTGAAGACATTATTGTTCATTACTCACTGTATACAGACAGTAGCAGCTGTAACTGCTTGAGCACCCTGCCAGTTTCAGTTTACAGCAGCCCCATCCTATTTTGATGACTGGAAGGACACTCAAGCTTTTATTTTACTCTGCAGCTAGGAACATATATTGCTTGCAGTGTCCCAGCCATCCCCACTGCTATTCCTCCCAAGCCAGAGAGACAGTGCAGGTTCCACTCTGCCTCTGGCCGACTCGTTGAAATACAACACTATGATGACAGATGGTTGATGTGGGGAGTTATAGTTTGAGCAGCCCTAGCCTGACATACAATTGTATCTTGTGTTACCTGGTGCCTTAAGTGAGAAGTACTAGTGCCTGGAGCTGATTGGATTGTGTGTTCCCTGAGCCATAGGCACAGCTTCCCGGGACTCCTATAATATAATAATAACCCCCCTGAGCTTGTGCCCATGTTTCTCTTGTATTCCTATCACTGAAAATACCCTGTTATGTAATATACTGCCATCCCTTTCAGGCTCAGAGGAAGCAGCTATGGGTGGCGCTAATCGAGAAGGCCCTAGCAAAGCTCCACGGCTCCTACTTTGCTCTGCAGGCTGGCCGCGCCATAGAGGGGCTGGCCACGCTTACCGGCGCGCCCTGCGAGAGCCTGATGCTGCAAGTCAGTTCCACGAATCCAAGGGAGGAAAACGTAGATACCGACCTGATCTGGGCCAAAATGCTGAGCTCTAAAGAGGCCGGGTAAGTGCAATATATAATAGATGATGTCCCCATCGGCCAATAATGCTTATAAGGCACCCCCATGTACTTTTGTGGAGGACCTCTTAAAGGTAACTAGGGCAAACACATATGGTACTCTTTCTGTTGTTCCGTTCGTTTGGCCAAACAACCAAATGATTAGGTAAGGGAAGCTGGTATTCTTTACTTCTTTTTGCACAACCATCAGAAATTTTCCACCAGAAAAAGAATCCTTTATCCACCAGGTTGGAAAGATTATCTGCCTATACTGCCCTCAAACTGCCTGACCAAATCTTGGCAAGTGTAATTGTCTTCTGAGCTACTGACAATAACTGCCCCTGAGAAGCAAGCACCCTAATTCTAATTGTACCAGGGACACAAAACATGGTTCATGTGCTGACAGTTGCAGCAACCAATCAGCAATTAGTTTTGATAGAGCTAATGTATATGTATGTGGTTGCTATGGGTCATCCCATATGGGTCATTTCCCTTCCCCCTTACCACCTTTGAAAGCAGCGATTTGCTTCCCACAGGATTTTCCCCGCGCGCGTAGGTTTTTCGCTGAACCCATGCTTGAGTTGCCTCTGATTGACTCTGTATTACTTGCTGCCTTTTGGCTTTGGGTCAGGCAGAGGCTAACAGTACCTTTGGGACAAATGTTAGTAAGCAGTGTTAGCTCTTATCCCTATGTGAGGATGTTGTATACTAAGAAATAAGTAATAACTGCTTCTATAAAAGGAATGCAATCAGGGCTAATTGCACATTTTATTGGTTAATTAAAAGAACATTAAGAGAACAATCCATTATTTTCCATCGAACCTTGTGTATTACCCCGGTGCTTAATGTTCATTTCCAAACTTTGAATGAACTGAAGCTCTGTCTTGTGCAGCCTTCTGACCTGGCTATGGCACTATGGCTTCTCCAGCCTGCGGAAAGCACTTGTTTGCGGTCACTGTCCCTGTAAATATGAGTTGGCGTACTGAGTGTAGTTTTTGTAAGAAAGGTTTCCATTGGGGCAGCTATTCAAACTAAAATAGGACTAAACGGCGCAGGTTACATAGCAGATAACAGATAAGCTCTGTAGAATACAGTGGTGTTTTACAGAGCTTGTCCATTATCTGCTGTGTAACCTAGCGGTCTTTCTGAGCCAACACACCATTTTTACCAGTGTAGACTCAGTGACAGTGTTCAATGCTTATAGGTGGCAACCAGCAACATGGGATGGCAGGAGTTGCACGTCTCTTTCACTTTTGCCAAATGAACCATTAGCTTCACCCACAGAAAGAATACTATAATATTGCATTGCAAGGCCATGGCCAGCTCTAGGCACGTAGTAGGGTTATTCATAGCCAATAAGAAAATCATGTAATGATGTTGCGGTTGCTTGATATTGTTATATACAGGTTCCTAATGGGAGCGTCATGTGGCGGAGGGAACATGAAAGTGGATGATATTGCTTATGAGAATGTGGGGCTCAGACCTCGGCACGCTTACTCCATACTGGATGTTCGAGATGTTCAAGGATTCCGGTGAGTGGAATATGTAGGAAATAGGGATGAACAGCAGTGGGCCCAATAATACTGCCACGTTCAATAATAAAGCTTGAGCCAAATGCGAATGGGCTGTTGAAAGCTCCCAAGGAGAAGTGCCTGAGCTCCCTTAAAATGCCATAGCCTGAGAATCTCCCTGTCTTCATGGGCAATGGCTCCCAGAGATTCCAGGGGGTATGCCATACAGGCAGTTAATAGCTCGGCGAGGAGGAGACAAACCGCCATATGTAATAAAAGGCTGTATGTTTGCCCAGGAGCAGCAACCAATAAGAAAGTTGCTTTTAAACAGGTGACCAATAAATGCTTCCTTCTGATTGCTAGGTGTTACTTCTACTGGGAAAACTTTATTACATCGCCCCCAAGTGGTTGAAATGCAGATTGTTCTGAATTTCTCTGTGGCGTTCAAGATCCTAACCATTGTTTATTTCTTCTCTTTAAGGGGTTGTTCGCCTTTATATTAACTTTTGGCATGATGTAGAAAGTGAATACTGAGACCAATTGCAATTGTTTTTTTTAGTTAATATCATTTGTTGTTTTTGAGTTATTTAAGAAGATTTCCAGTTTGGAATTTTAGCAGCTATCTGGTTGCTTGGGTCCAAATTACCATAGCAGCCAGGCATTCATTTGAATGAGGGTCTGGAATATGAATTGGAGAGGCCCCAATAGAAAGATAAGTAGTAAAAAGTAGCAATAACAATAACATTGTAGCCTCACAGAGCATTTTTTTTTATATGTGGGGGATCAGTGACCCCCCTCATTTAAAAGCTGGAAAGAGTCATAAGTAGAAGGCAAATAATTTTAAAAAACTATAAAAAGAAAAAATAAAGCCCATTTGCTTAGAATTGGCCATTCTATAATATACTTAGTTAACTTTTAGTTAGTGGATGTAGTAGTTAGTGGCAGTGCGACTGAGATAAGAAAGCAAAGCAAACGTCAAGCACACAGACGGGATAAGGGAAATTTGGGGATAACACCTCGATGTTTTGGCAGGCTTCTCCGGTTACGCAACCCGTGGGGGCGCTTCTCCTGGAATGGAAGTTGGTCGGACGAGTGGTCTCAGTGGCCAGCATCCCTAAAGCATGAACTGATGCCCCATGGAAGCAGCGAGGGAGTCTTCTGGATGGAGTACAATGACTTCATTCGGTGAGCATTACTGTTACTGACACTCGCTGCAGCGCTGTACAACAGAAGGGTGCTTAGATCAAGCATACACATCCCATGGCACTAGGAATAAGCCCTAAATCTTTTCTTCCTAATAGGTATTTTGACTCGGTGGACATTTGTAAGATACACACGGACTGGCATGAAGTAAGAGTCCAGGGCACCTTTCCCAACAAGGCCTCTGTTCCGGTCACGGTCACTTCCCTTACGGTAGTGGAACGCACGGCGATGGAGTTCTCTCTGTTCCAGGAAGGCAGCAGGTAAGTGGCCCCAGCTCTGACTCATGCACAAGAGACTTTGCTCCCTTTGCAGAAGTTTAATGCACCCTGTTCCCCTGCAGACGTTCCGACACTGTGGACAGCCACCTTCTGGACCTCTGCATCATGGTTTTCCGGGCATCCCACAGCGGGTCAGGAAAGGTGATGTTGGGACGGCTCATGGCGCACAGCAAAAGGGCAGTGAAGAAGTTTGTGGGATGCGACGTTATGCTGGAGCCCGGAGAGTATGCCGTCGTGTGCTGTGCCTTCAACCACTGGCAGACTCTCATGGCAGCAGGTTCCTCCCCAGCTCAGGGTAAGCGCTCGGCAGGGGACAGGGTGCAACACATTGGGCAGTGTGTGCTGTAATGCCTGGATAGGAGTATATAAACTTATTGCGCAGTAGTGTTGCACAGGCCGTCTGAAACCTGCGGGTGGCAGAATTATTCTTTTTTTTTTTTTTTATGAGTCACCCGTGACATCAGTCCCCTTTTGCTTCAGTAACATCTGAGAGGGTCAGTGGTGGGTATATAAGTAAGGGTTGGGAGCGGACAGGTTAGGGCCAGGCATAGGTTTACCATCATACAGTATTTCGTTTTCAGGCTTTTCTACATGGGATTATGTGGCTTGGGTAACATTAAACCTGTAACACTATTTTATTGCGCAGCCTCCAGCCCCACAGGTAGCAGTAACAACCGCCGTGCCGCCTCAGACGCTCTAGGGTACATTCTGGCCATTTACAGTTCCCGGCTGGTTATGGTGGAACAGGTGGAAGCTCAGCCAACAACACTCGCTGATGCCATTATCCTGCTGACAGAAGATAAAGGTGAAAGGCATGAGGTAACCTCCTGATTGGCACTGCCAACCAATCTTCTTTTGAGCTCAGTACCCAACTTGGCCTCCTCACGGGCATGTTATCCTTGTTGTTACCAGTTGATCCAGTTTGGGTGAGACTGGGTGGCCACAGGCCTGGACATGAGTGCAAGGTGGCAACAATCAAGTTATCATATCTAAAGAGTTGTGATTTATCTGCTAATTTCTCCTCTTCTTCCTCCTCCTCCTCCTCAGGGTCGTGAAGGGATGACCTGTTACTACCTGACGCACGGATGGGCTGGACTAATCGTGGTGGTGGAGAATAGGCACCCTAAATCCTACTTGCACATCCAGTGTGACTGCACAGACAGCTTCAATGTTGTGTCCACCCGAGGCTGCCTCAAAACCAGCGACAGTGTCCCACCGCTGCACAGGTGACAAACCCACAGCCCATGGGCTTTTTGTGTCCCACCCCCTGTGCTTGTATGATTTCAGCCCTTGCTTATATTAACTCCTTCTTCTCTCCCCCCTTCCCCAGGCAAGTGCTGGTCATCTTGTCCCAACTGGAGGGGAATGCTGGCTTCTCTATCACGCATCGCCTGGCACACCGCAAGGCCAATCAGGCATTTCTCAATGACTGGATGTCCAGCAAAGGCACCCACAGCCCCCCACTGTCTCCTGAGGTGTCTGGCCTCCACGGCCCCCGCCCACTCTGACACCCAGCCTGGGCGCTTGGGTGCTCTGTACAGGGTCGGCAGGAGCACTTTACAGACTTGAAACCCTTCCCAAATGATGACACTTGAAATCTACTCAGGACTCTTTTCCTGTGTATACAGGGACCCTGTCATTGCCCCCTAATCCCGCCATTAATGCACACTCCTAAACTTGCTGTTCCACAACACACGCACAGCTGTCGAGGAGCTTGGCACACACACACCTCTAGTCCTACAACTTAGATTCCCCTCACTTTATTTTAGGGTACAACAGTATGTAAAGCTAACTAGCTTCTGTAAGGGAATAGAATAAACCTGTACTGATATGGGGGAATGTTTCAAAGGGTAACCAGACAGAAACATTAGATCTTTGTCAGGTGATTTCCATTTGTCTATGAGGGGCTGTTTTAGGTGCTTTGGGCCACAATTTTGGGCTACTAAAAAGGCATTTAAAGCACCCCAAGTAGTCCTGTGTGCCATTAACTTTAGCATTTCCCTCTGTGGCTGTCTCTTTACTGCTAACCAGTAACAATGCACCTATTGCTCTTATAATAAGCAGGGTGGGACTAGCCTATCAGATAACCAGAATATATCCCGGTGGGCCCTGCCAGGGTACCAAAACTATTCCTATCAGCCTATCCCTATGTTCATACATAAAAAACGATTTGGCACTATACTTCTGTTGCTCTGAGAGTGGGCTTAGGGTGTCTGGTTCTCTGTGGGTCTCAGTCCAACACTTAGTGGAACTGGCTCTGGCTCCAGATTTTATCTCTTTTTATTATGTTGCATATTTTAGCATAACCAAATATGAGTCAAAACGTTATTGCCGCCGCACCCCCCTTAAATAATGAAATGATCAAAGGGCCATGTCCCTGGAGAATGGCTTTCACATTTTAGCTGTGACCTGTGTCGCTATAGGTCCTGGATGAGCAGATATGCAATGGCTGGGTGTTGTTCTGTATAAATCAGTGGTGCAGAGACTGGTCACCCCTGGCACCCCAACCTCCAGCACCCTCAAAGGTGATTATTGGGAGTGTTAGAGTGCAAGTCCCTGCATTGGAGCTGGCTTTATTTCCCTTTTTTTAATACTACTATACAATCACTATTGACAAATTGATTCCTATTTTTTAGGGAGGAATGTAGCCATTTTTTACTTGTTTGCCTGCAAATTAGCAAACTCTGCGCCTTAAAGCACTGGATGCATTGGTTTGTACATTGCTTACATGAAATGGGCATTGTCAGAAATATATATATATATATATATGTGTGTTTAACTGTTCCCCACATAATAGAACTTACATATTGCATGTGCTGGTATTGTAGATGGGGGAGCAAAGTACTTGCGCACACTTCATTTCCTGAGCACTTTCTCCATAGAAGGCTGCTGCTGGCAAGTGCTCAGGAAAGTGCAGCAGCAAATGCTGTCCCCCAGCTGCTGGAAAGTAATTTATGCCTGTGTTAGGAAAGTGTCTGGTTTTGGGGATTTTACCAAAAATATAGGGTAATTAAGGGATTTTTTTTTAATACTAAACTGATGAATGGTGCGACTACTCCCAGCGGGCATGTGATGGGTTCGGATCAGAAGCAGATAACCTGTCTGTTGCACTAGAAGCCCCAGTAAGCATGGTAGCCACTGCCAAGCCCCATCAGAAGGCTGTATTGCAAGATTAGCCAAACATCCGTCCTAGCAGCAACCTAGGCATCATGGGAAATACATCCTGAGTGTGTTTCTCTTTAGTTTATGGTAAAGCAACATCTGCTATGGCTTGTGCTAGCCACTTGTCTAGTTTCTTTTAACCCTCTTTGGGTCCCCAGATGTTGCTGGACTGCAACTCCCATAATTCATCAATGTATAATTGAGGGTGAAAGCCTACTGGGAATACATCTGGAGCTCCACCGGGATTTAACAGGATGCAGTTGCCTTTCCCTTTGCTTTCTATATTACATTTGCAAGTAAAAGCGGCAGTTTGCCTTCATAGCTCCCCAGGTGGATTCCCATACTTTTAAAGGGCAAGTATAAACAGGCTTATTGCTGTTAACAAACAGCATACTCTTTATGCAATGATGCTGAAGGGAGTTGCATCTGTAACTGATGTACTTGCTTCATCGCTTCTCAATTTGTACAATGTTATTCTTTTGGCCAGTTCATACGGGAAGCAGCCTGGTGACTTTACCCATAACCCTGTGGGGCCCCTGGCTGTAGCACTCAGTCTGACTGATCTATGCATTGTTTTACCCAGTCCTATGTAATAGATATATTTTTCATTGTACAAATGGCCAGAATGAGTGGGATTATGAGGGTCTTATACAGGGATAGAATAAAGGGCAAGGCAACCATGCCAAACATATAGTGCAAATGTTTACAGAACATGTACCCCCATATGTAATAAAAGGCACTAAGTTAGCCCAGGAGCAGTAACTCATAGCAACCAATAAGATGTTTGACCAGTAAATTCTACCTGCTGATTGGTTACTATGGGTTACTGCTCCTGGGCAACCTTAGTGCCTTTTATTACATAACCCCCATAGAGTCTAATGGCATTACCTGCCCCCATCCTACCTGCTGTTTTGCAAATCATGGGTGCCATCATATCTTTAAGGGAAATATATACCACACCCTTGACCAATACAGTATAAGGGCATGGTATATTGTCTGCACACTGCCACTTATGGGTGGAAGATGGCGCACAGCAAACAATATGGTGGCGTCCTCTGGCTTGCAAAAAGAAATAATCACAAAGATCAGGGAGATCTGTTTCATATTTGTGTGTCGGGCTAAAAGAATGGATGGGGAGGGGGCATTTTTGCCATGCTCCAGGGTGATGGGTATTGTAGTACATGACATCTGTAGGGTTGCAGGCCATTACCTGTGCTTGGCTATCACTTTCTCCTTTGGCTAGCCACCTGTAAACCACTGGCTACTGCTTTGGTGCCAAGTGCAGATTTTGTATTTATTGCTGCTTTCGTGTTTGCAGGCAGAGGGCGCTGTTGTGCTGCGTTAGAGTGTAGCAGTGCAGTCTAACCAAATTCAGGAGAGACTTTATCCAATATTAGAATGTTGTTTTTAACTGACGTGTGCTAATTAAAAAGGGTACTTAGGCCTATGGCACACAGGGCTTTCTGATCCCAGGTGAAATATGCCAATGTGTGCCATAGATATGAAATAAAAGGGAAAATATGAAGGGATTATAGGGCACCCATATGCAGTGTGTGCCACATTATTTATATAGGGAGCAGGAGCTGCCATGTTGCTGTCTTTGCAGAGACATTCTCTGTAGAAGGACATTATAAGCACACTCATGTAAGTAGATAATCTATGCAGGCATGCAGTATGGCAGCTGGAAGGTAAGGTTGGGCTCTGCCCTTACACAGATTACTGAAGGGAAACAGATACATAACAGCGTCCACTTAGAAACAGGGTATATTTGCTATGTGACCCTTTGGGTGATGGGTATTTTAAGATTTTCACCCTTTCGCACTGGGCATTTTGATTGTGGTGGCATTCCACTGGTCTTTCCATGGCATCCATAGCAAGCACCATGAATAAATAGCCTTGTGCCTCTTGCCATTGATATGAGCCGGACACTCATGTGACCAATCACAAGTCCTTTTGATTCTGACCCAGTGTGCCACGGGCGTAGGGGCATAGTGACCTACAGTGGGGTTTGTCTTAGAGGCATATTCCTGTTATTGATGTGAGGTTAAGCTGCAAGCACGTGGCCAAAAATGCTGGCCTGGTTGGGTTTTTGCGTCAGGTTGGTTTGGCTCAACTGGCCATCCCCCTTCTGCTGCTGATTGGTATATGCAAGTGACTGCACAGATTATATCAAGTGACCCTGCAAACTGCTATGATGTAGGCCAAGATATTCTGTGATGGTTTGCAGTTGGTCTTCATTATTTAGGTTTTTGTTCAGGAGCTCTCCAGTTTGGAATTTCAGCAGCTATCTTGTTGCTAGGGTCCAGTTTACCATAGTAACCAGGCAGTGGTGTGAATAGGAGCCTGGAATGTAAACAGAAGAGGGCCCGCATAAAAAGTTTAGTAAATAGTTCAAAAGATAAAAGTGAAGACCAACTGAAAAGTTGCTAAGAAAAGGACATTGTATAGGGTACTAACTGTTTATTTAAAGATGAACTACCCCTTTAATTAAGATTTTAAAGACCATCCACCACTGTTGAAGAGTTTCTTTGCAGATGTATTAATGTCATTTTATAGAGATCTGTATAATGTTGTTTTGCTGCTGACTACAATGGTACCCAGCCGAGTTGGGCAAGTGAATGTGTTTGCCAGCCTCTGCTATTAAACCTGCTCTCTGCCAAAAGCCAGACTGCTGCAGTGTACAGACAGAGCCTAAGGATCAGGTTGTACCCCAGGGTATTGCTGCTGTGGGGGGGATCCGGCGGGAGAATACGTTCCCGACACCTGTGCCTGAGCTATTTGCACAAAGCAGTCAACCCACAATTTGATGGGCAGAATCTATATGTTCCGCACTCTCACCATTCCCTTCTGCCTCTACCCCCCCCCCCCCCTTCTTTTATCTCCGTAGGACACTGAAAGAGGTAGATGCTCCTCCAACTCCCTTCCACTCTGTATCGGGGTCCTGATCTATGCCTGCCACACCTGGGAAATATGAATATTTTGATTCTTGTACATACTGTTCAGCTGTAATAAGACAGAATGCTATTTTATCAGCCTATATACTCAGATTGTATAGATAGAGACATTTGGGGCGCCCTGTGCTCTCATCTCAGGTTCTTTCGGACCAAATAAAGATTTTGTTTTTTAAAGATTTGTCTCTTGCCTTTTTGCTTTATGTTGCTCCGGCCGCACTGATGTCTGGAACTGAGCATAGAAGCGTCAGGAGATGCCTCCCGCATCAGTAGCGCAAGCTGCTGGCATTCTGTTGGGCCCAGTACTGCAAGGGGCGTGCATGGGTGTTATAAACTCATAGTATGAAAACTATAAGAAAAAAAAAAATTTAATTGTTAGGGTCACATGATGATCAGTTAAACCTATCATAATCCAGATGGGTGGGCATGTTTGACAATGTTATGAGGTAGCAGACAACTTGGTACAATAGGGCATCAGATGAATCTCTGGTAAGGAGGCACATTTAAGTTGCATAAAATCAAGTATAATGCCAAACAGCCTTCTGTAGGCTGCCAGTCCACATAGGGCTATTAAGTAGCCAATTATAGCTCTTATTGGCACCCCCAAGAACCCTTTTCATGCTTCCATTTAAATGTTGGTCAGGGGTTTAAAAGGTTGGGGATCCCTGACTAGAGAGTAATGTCCAATTTGCAATTGGTCTTCTTTTATTCATGTAGGTTTTTTTAATTGCTTCACTTTTTGTTCAGCAGCTCTCCATTTTGGAGTTTCAGCAGCTATCTGGTTGCTAGGGCCCAAATTACCTTAGTAACCAGGCAGTGGTTTGAACTGGAGACAGGTATATGAATGGGCGATAACCTGAATAGAAAAATAAGATATGAAAAGTAATGAAAACAATAAAATTGTAGCTATACAGAGGCATAGTTTTTGGCTACTGGGGTCAGTGACCCCCTTTTGAGCCAGCACAAGAAAGCAAATAGTTCAAAAACTATAACAAATAAATAATGAAGACCAGTTAAAAAGTTGCTGAGAAGTGGCTGTGGGCCAGTCATATGTAGGCAGGGGTAAATCTGAGGAACTGAGAGGCTTGTGGCCAGAGGGAGGCTGCTAGTGTTTCGGCAATATGGCTGCTATGTATTTGAGAGGAACTGGGCACTGAAATCTGACTTTCTGGAGAAAAAATACCAGCCATCCTATATTTTGTTTTCTTTTTCTCTGTTAGTAACATTAGCACCAGGCATCATTTTTACCAACCGGGCCAGAAAAATACAGGCCAGGTGGCAACCTTAGTCTGCGGCCACCATTTTGACTGATGATGTGCAAGTTTACATGTCACCTGCTCATCATCTGAGGCCAGCACTCCTGCACTGCCACTACTACATATGTGCCAAGCCAGGGGATCACCATCAGAGGGGACTGAGTAGCATTACTATACTACAGGGATAGGATCCCTTATCTGGAAACCTGTTATCCAGAAAGTTCTGAATAACAGAAAGGCCATCTCCCATAGACTCCATTATAAGCAAATAATTCTAATTTTTAAAAATGATTCCCTTTTTTCTCTATAATAATAAAACAGAACCATGTACTTGATTCCAACTAAGATATTTAATCGTTATTGGAGGCAAAACAATCCTATTGGGATTAAAGGAACAGTAACACCAAAAAAAAAAAAAGAGCTTTAAAGTAATAAAAATATAATGTACTGTTGCCCTGCACTGGTAAAACTGGTGTGTTTGCTACGGTAACACTACTATAATTTATATAATAAGCTGCTGTGTAGCCACGGGGGCAGCCATTCAAGCTGGAAAAAAGGAGAAAAGGCACAGGTTACATAGCAGATAACAGATAAGTTCTGTAGAATACAATAGTGTTTTATCTGTAATCTGCTATGTGCCTGTGCCTTTTCTCCTTTGAATGGCTGCCCCCATGGCTACACAGCAGCTTATTTATATAAATTATAGTAGACTTTCTGAAGTAAACACACAACTTTTACCAGTGCAGGGCAGCAGCACATTATATTTTAGTTACTTTTATACACTTTCATTTTTTGGTGTTACTGTTCCTTTAAATGATGTTTAAATTACTTTTTAGTAGACTTAAGGTATGGAGATCCAAATTACAGAAAGATCCCTTATCCAGAAAGCCCCAGGTCCCAAGCATTCTGGATAACAGGTCCTATACCTGTACCTACAACCAGCATTTGCCAAATAGAGAGGGGAGGGGGCAGGGCAGTGATGTAAAAGGAACAAATCAGAGCCAATGGAGGGGTAGTTTGGTGAGTTGCACAGGGGGAGAGGGGCAAGGGGGTAAAAAGCAGTGCTGGAAGTAGTGATTGGACATGGGACTAAGGAAGAATGACAGGTAATTTGCCAGCTAATACATTGCCAGTAAACCTGTAATACCAGCCCAGCCTTGGATGGTATTTTTACTCTTCAGCCAGTGACATGTCAGCCAGGTGAAACCCATAGGGCTTGTGGGTTGTGGCAGCAATGGGAGTGTGTATGGCCAGCAGTGTCACGGTGACGCCACATATATGACCCCATACATATTAGTAAGCCTGTACAGATAATTTACGCATTTACAGCTCCATAATATTACGGGCCAGAGATCATGGGGAGTGCAAAGGGTATAAATGTCACCACCTGATTTGTTGGGCCCCTTGTACCCTCATAGTAAAGCAGTACCTGGGCCTATATTAATGTTGTGTTTTGTTAACCTAATAGCAGGTAAAAAGGGGGGTAAAATAAAGAGAAATAAGAGCTGTGTGGGTAAGTACAGGCTCAGAAGGCTCTCAGGGTGCAACAGAAGGAGACACGGCCTGTGTGTCTTACAGCAACTCTGACCCATGTTGTCTCCCTGCAAAAACAGATTTACCATGAGAAGCCGCTGTCATCTTTTATTATAATCAGCACGCAAGACGGCCAGCTGGAAGCAGCCATAACGTCTGGGACACATGGGCTGCTACGTACCGTGTGCCTGTCTGATGCTGCTATCTGCCTAAATAAGACTACCGTTACAGGCTGCAATGACTCTTTATTCATTTGTATTGGTCCCAGTGGAGCTTACAATCTAATATCCATACCAGGTGCATAGACACAAACACATGTAAGTTTAAAGGACAAGGAAAGTATAGTTTAGTGGGGTTGCCAATTTGTCAGGGTGCACGCAGGTGGCATTGCCCAACAGGGTTGGCCCACCGAGTTTTTTCCCGGTAGCTGGTGGGCCAACCCTGAGGGACAATGCCTTACTCCCAGAGTTTAGGGGGCCCTAAAGTAATTTTGGGGGAAGTGACCCTCTCCTCATCTTTGTGCAAAGCCGAAGGAAAGCTGGGAATTAAGGCAAGCCTGATATTTCCAAAATTGGTCTGTAGGTGGTATCTGATCTGCCACTGGCTAGGCCGAGCTTTATAATTCGGAGGGTAGATTTAAACTACAGGTTGCCACCTTTTGGTTATGGCAACTTTTAGCTCTTTCTCTATTAAAACACACTGATATATGAAAAGGGTTTCTTACAATAAGAGGTGTTTTGGAATTCTCTCCCCAAATCTGTTCTAATGGCAGATCCATTGGATCATTTCAAGAAAGGCCTGGATGCCTATTTAGCAAGTGAGAGGATACAAGGCTCCACATGTTCCTAATACAAAGCTGATCCAGGGACTGGTCTAAATAAAAGGTTGAACTAAAGGTTGACTTTTGAAGACTATTTCCTTCTGATTTTTATATATAATAATTGTCTTCCTTGCGCCAAATTCCCTGCCTCTTTCTCTCTCCCCCTAACAGACACAGAGTGATTTTGCAGTCTGCAGTGCATTCAGCCATATCTCCCTATAAGCCGCACTGTTCCCTTTCTCTATGGCCTGGGCTGGGTATGTTGGGGTCATGATGCTGTGTGACGTCCCCCCCCCCTTCCCCAGGTAGGGGTGCAGTGCTCTGGGGCTCTACACAGCCAGAGTGAGGCGCGGGGCTTCGGATTGGATGTGAAAGCAATTAAAAGGGTTGTGTTGTGGTGGCTGCAGGCTGGCTCCAGGCGCTGGGGGGAACTGCCAGGACCGATAAGGTGCTTCATTTCTCTGTCCTAAACACTCCCCTTGGAGGCCAAACTGCATCTCACGCAGTCCTAGAGGTACGCCAGTCCTGGAGGATGGAGAGTGGCAGAAATGTGGTCAGAAAGCAGCACCGGCGCTCTTTTATTCAGTTTATTTCCATTACTGTAACCCTCTGGCCGCCAGGGTTAACCAAGCGGAAGCCAAGATATTCTTGTTTGAAGAAGTTGCCATAAAAATTATTGTTTTAACCCTTTTACGGAGAAATTCGCCATTCCCTGTTGAGGCTCAGGGATAGGTACCCTTTGGCATCCAGCAGAACCATGGGTTTTGGAGTTTTGGTGAAATAATTAAAGGTTTACAATTGAAAGTGCCATGTGCAAAGTGCCATTTTGGACACAGTTTTCCATGTTTTCCCCCACACATACACAATGCAGCTTTCCCCCAGAATTCCAGTGTAATTGTGGCTGCATGGGGACCCCAGAAATACCACTGCATTCAGGGTGGTGGTAGATCCAGGTTTTCCCTGAATCTATCTATCTATCTATCTATCTATCTATCTATCTATCTATCATCTATTGTAACATCTTTTACCTGTCTATCTATATATCATCTATGTATCTAATGTATCATCTATCTATCTGTTTGTCCACACACATATACTGAATATATATGTAACTTTTTTAACTGCCCCCCCTGTGACATGCCCAGGGTATGAAGGAAAGTTCTGGGCAATAAGCCATGCCCTTACACTTCGCTGCCTTTTTAAAGGCAAATTATTGGAAGCTAAACTTTCCATACAAATTGGCAATTTCTTGCCTTTCAGGAGGAAAGTACATGGTTGAGAAGGTAAACGGTGCTGACACTTGTTAAATAAAAAATAACCTAAATGTGAGATTTGAGGAAGGCAACGCGCACACATTGGATGGAATTGCTGCAGGGGCTGATTTTTAAAAAAAAAAAAAAATATCATTATGTATTGTCCTTCGGTGCTGAGTCGGTGGCCGCCCACCAGCTCCCGGCCCTCACTTGCCTTCCATTCTCTTTATCAGCCAAATAATTACTTTGCAGCATCAGTCCCCACTACAAGATTCAAGCCGAGTAGTTAAAGAATATTTACTATCATCGAACACTGATAGAAAACATAAGATCAAGATTTTGCCTTTTGCCGAATAAAAAAAATATAATTCTGAGCGACTTCCGATTATATAACCATTCCACATTTTTCCTGGTTTTAAGGTTATGCGTATATGTAATTACTACTGAAAGCAGAGTCTTGTCTGTCCCTTTCTGTTCCCTGGTTCAGCTTTTTCCCGTAATTCAAGTGTAACTGTGCCTGCTGCAATAATTGCGTCCAATGCATAAAAACAGCAGTTGTGCTTACGTCACAATGTAAATCGAGTGCTAGTTATATCTAGCATTTTTTTATAGTGCGATTTGCGTCACTTACAGAGCAAGAAATCTAAATGTTTTGCATCTAATCCACTGGGTGCCAGACTGGCACGCCTACTAATGCAATGTACTTTGGGAGCTACCACTAGGTCTAGGGTGGCAGACAGTGTCAGACTACCCCTATTTCCTGGGCTGGAACTAGTGGTAGGCAGCAGAGTAATGTGCCTAGGGTGAAACAGAAGCAGAGGGTAGGTACGTATCTCAGATACCTGCCTACCCTTAATTCTGTCTGGTTGAGAGAGCGGCAATTAGATGTGCTCCCCATTCACATTGCCACTTCCGCTAGTCGAACCCATTTCACCCCCAGTAAGCATCATATCACTCACCCCTTACCGCTGGCCACACTGCCAGGGGCCCACCAGAAATTTCTCCACATATTTTTCCTCTTCTTACTAAGCTTTCTTATTCGCCTATTCTCTTATCTACCATCATCTAACATTTTCTCCTCTTTCATACCTCCCAACTATCCCGATTTTTGCGGGACAGTCCCTCTTTTGACAACTCAACCAGCAGTCCCGGATTCTTACTCAAAAGTCCCTCATTTCTCTTGATTTCCTGCACTGAAGCTAAAAAAGATACAAATTTAATTTAAAGTAGCCTTTGGCAAAGAGCCCAGAAATCTTAACAAGAGTCACCTTCACTTAGATCAGTGATCCCCAACCAGTGCTTCGTGAGCAACATGTTGCTCCCCAACCCCTTGGATGTTGCTCCCCAACCCCTTGGATGTTGCTCCCAGGGGCCTCAACGTAGGTACCCATTTTTGAATTTCTGGCTTAGGGGTGAGTTTTGGTTGCATAAAACCCAGTGTAAAGCCAAACAGAGCCTTCTATAGGCTACCAGTCCACATAGGGGCTACCAAATAGCCAATTGTAGCTCTTATTTGCACCCCCAGGAACTTTTTCCATGCTTGTGTTGCTCCCCAACACTTTCCATTTGAATGTGGCTCACGGGTATAAAAGGTTGGGGATCCCTGACTTAGATACATTGTTTCTCACTTTTAATTAAAAAAGTGGGCTTTTAGCAGAGAGCCCAGAAAAGTAAAAAGCCCCCCTGCACAGAGATCCAATAGTAACTAAACAGGTCTCTTGGGGAACTGAGACTCTTGGGGGAACTGGGACACATAAAACAGGACCCCAAAACCCCCAGAAATGTGTTCAAACTTTAAATAACCTGGCAAGTGGTATTTAGGGGGTGTGGTCGCAAAAAAAGGGGCGTGGTCAAAAATTTGCATTTATTTCTGTCCCTCTTTCCATTTCAAAATGTTGGGAGGTATGCTCTTTGTTCTCATACAGAAAAAGGAATGTCAAAGATATGGGCATACAAAGCAAAATGATAGGGTAAATGGATAAATAAAAGGGCACACTGACACCTGGGCTCATCAGGAATTTACATGGTATCCCCTTGGGCCAGTCCAAAATTGGTGGTGGTAACTTCAGGGTTCTCCAGCAACAAAAGCCTGAATTAGTCTGTAATTCAACGTTCATTTTGGAACCTGCACCAAACACTGCCCTGTGTTTTATGTGTCTCATAGGCCGTGTATGATTCTTAAAAAGGAACGATTCTAAAGAACTTTTGACAAATTTGAATTTGACAAATATTATTTTTCCTGGGTACAAAGACAAAACTCGATCAGTATCAATGTCAGAGATCTTCTGAATAGTTTCATACTGCATGGTAACAACTGTATTGTTTACACAGATATATATTGGTATGGTCCAAAGTTTTAGCTGGATCCCCAGCCTTTTCCAAGATGAATTTTAGAGACCAGTCTCTGGCCATCTGCACCAAAACTATACCCCTAAACAATGTAGGTCTCTTTTAAAATATATTGTATAAAATACCTCATTTTTATCTCATATGTAAAACTCTGCTTCATCTAAATAAACCATTTTTATAAAAATATATACTGTATAATGGACAAAGGTCTTTTACTGCTACATTACTTCCCATTACAGTTACAGCTACATTATTTCCTGTCAGGTGATCTCTGAGGGAGCACACAGCCCATCACTAAATGGTGGAAAGGATGTAAAAGGGCAATATTTACTGATATATATATATTCCAGTTTGGGGAGATTCTTTAATAGGACACAATATGTTATCTAAAATATAATAACACAATCTGTTATCTGTTAAGTATTCATTCTGGGGGTATAGTTTTCGTTTAATGTAGGCACTAGCGTGAGGGAAGAGATGCAGCCCCACATGGGACTTACTGTCTTTCTATTCATACAGCTCTTACAAGTCACAGGGCACAGAAAAAAACGATGCCAAAAACACCTAGTTTGTCCTGAAAATTTTCATAATTTCACAAATTTTTACACAGTTTCATGAATTTTTTTGGTGACGCAAAACATGACAGATTCGCCCAGCAATAGCCAGTTCTATAAGACTATAACCCCTCTGTGCAAACACGTGTTACACAAAATATCCATGCCTAGTGCACACAGCACTACCTCTACTGTATTCAAGGGGATGTAAACCCAAAAATAAAATTTTACCTAATAAATAAAAATGCAATTGATCCCAGTATATACAGTGGTGTGAAAAACTATTTGCCCCCTTCCTGATTTCTTATTCTTTTGCATGTTTGTCACACAAAATGTTTCTGATCATCAAACACATGTAACTATTAGTCAAAGATAACACAAGTAAACACAAAATGCAGTTTTTAAATGAGGGTTTTTATTATTTAGGGAGAAAAAACATCCAAACCTACATGGCCCTGTGTGAAAAAGTAATTGCCCCCTGAACCTAATAACTGGTTGGGCCACCCTTAGCAGCAATAACTGCAATCAAGCGTTTGCGATAACTTGCAACGAGTCTTTTACAGCTCTCTGGAGGAATTTTGGCCCACTCATCTTTGCAGAATTGTTGTAATTCAGCTTTATTTGAGGGTTTTCTAGCATGAACCGCCTTTTTAAGGTCATGCCACAACATCTCAATAGGATTCAGGTCAGGACTTTGACTAGGCCACTCCAAAGTCTTCATTTTGTTTTTCTTCAGCCATTCAGAGGTGGATTTGCTGGTGTGTTTTGGGTCATTGTCCTGCTGCAGCACCCAAGATCGCTTCAGCTTGAGTTGACGAACAGATGGCCGGACATTCTCCTTCAGGATTTTTTGGTAGACAGTAGAATTCATGGTTCCATCTATCACAGCAAGCCTTCCAGGTCCTGAAGCAGCAAAACAACCCCAGACCATCACACTACCACCACCATATTTTACTGTTGGTATGATGTTCTTTTTCTGAAATGCTGTGTTACTTTTACGCCAGATGTAACGGGACACGCAACTTCCAAAAAGTTCAACTTTTGTCTCGTCGGTCCACAAGGTATTTTCCCAAAAGTCTTGGCAATCATTGAGATGTTTTTTAGCAAAATTGATACGAGCCTTAATGCTTTTTGCTTAAAAGTGGTTTGCGCCTTGGAAATCTGCCATGCAGGCCGTTTTTGCCCAGTCTCTTTCTTATGGTGGAGTCGTGAACACTGACCTTAATTGAGGCAAGTGAGGCCTGCAGTTCTTTAGATGTTGTCCTGGGGTCTTTTGTGGCCTCTCGGATGAGTTGTCTCTGCGCTCTTGGGGTAATTTTGGTCGGCCGGCCACTCCTGGGAAGGTTCACCACTGTTCCATGTTTTTGCCATTTGTGGATAATGGCTCTCACTGTGGTTCGCTGGAGTCCCAAAGCTTTAGAAATGGCTTTATAACCTTTACCAGACTGATAGATCTCAATTACTTTTGTTCTCATTTGTTCCTGAATTTCTTTGGATCTTGGCATGATGTCTAGCTTTTGAGGTGCTTTTGGTCTACTTCTCTGTGTCAGGTAGCTCCTATTTAAGTGATTTCTTGATTGAAACAGGTGTGGCAGTAATCAGGCCTGGGGGTGACTACAGAAATTTCTCCCTTAATAACGTAAACCTTCATTTAAAAACTGCATTTTGTGTTCAATTATGTTATCTTTGACTAATAGTTAACGGTTTTTGATGAGCAGAAACATTTAAGTGTGACAAACATGCAAAAGAATAAGAAATCAGGAAGGGGGCAAATAGTTTTTCACACCACTGTATATATATGAGTGCTAGGAAGCTGCACACCAAAAACGCTGATGATACCTGGGTGCCTGTGCAGGAAATAATTATACAGGCATGGAGTGACGGCACACACAGGATTTTCACACAGAAGTCGCCAAAAGGTTTGCATCTCTGCGACTCCTGTGTGAAAATCCTGTGTGTGCCGTCACTCCATGCCTGTATATATATATATATGTATTATAAATGATTTGTAAGTATAGTTGTAATTGAAACCAGTATCCCAGCATTGGCCCCCAGCCTGCAGCCCGAAAATGTCCCATTTTCTTGTTGGCTGTAACAGTCTTGCAGGCTGTAACATCATTCCCCATACTACACTCACCTAAAGGTTTATTAGGAACACCTGTTCAATTTCTCATTAATACAATTATCTAATCAACCAATCACATGGCAGTTGCTTCAATGTATTTAGGGGTGTGGTCCTGGTCAAGACAATCTCCTGAACTCCAAACTGAATGTCAGAATGGGAAAGAAAGGTGATTTAAGCAATTTTGAGCGTGGCGTGGTTGTTGGTGCCAGACGTGCCAGTGTGTATTTCACAATCTGCTGAGTTACTGGGATTTTCACGCACAACCATTTCTAGGGTTTACAAAGAATGGTGTGAAAAGGGATAAACATCCAGTATGCGGCAGTCCCAGGGCCGCCATCAGAAATCACGGGGCCCCTCATAACAAAATTTTCTGGGTCCCCCTCCCACCAGTACAAAGGACTCACAGACATGAGAAATTTGTAGCCAGCAGGGCCCCCCTAGTACATTGGTAGCCAGCAGGGCCCCCCTAGTACATTGGTAGCCAGCAGGGCCCCCTCTAGTACATTGGTAGCCAGCAGGACCCCCTCTAGTACATTGGTAGCCAGCAGGACCCCAACCCTAGTACATTGGTAGCCAGCAGTGCCCCAACCCTAGTACATTGGTAGCCAGCAGTGCCCCAACCCTAGTACATTGGTAGCCAGCAATGCCCCAACCCTAGTGCATTGGTAGCCAGCAGTGCCCCAACCCTAGTACATTGGTAGCCAGCAGTGCCAACCACCTAGTACATTGGTAGCCAGCAGTGCCCCAACCCTAGTACATTGGTAGCCAGCAGTGCCCCAACCCTAGTACATTGGTAGCCAGCAAGGGGCGTGACCAATAGGATCACCAATGACAGGGCCCGGAATTGATTTAAGGGGGCCCGCTGAGCTACTGAGAAAACTGTAGCACCGTCGGGCCCCCTTTTAAAGTTAAAATCGTCCGGGCCCGGGACAACTGTACCGCCTGTGCCCCCCTGATGGCGGCCCTGGGCAGTCCTGTGGGCGAAAATGCCTTTAGGTGAGTGTATATAAAGCATGGCCACCTGAGGGGAAAGGATAGAAAGGGATTACAGATAGACTGGTTACCATTACTTGGGCCCCACCTCTGTCTCTGTGATGAAATGCTTTGGTGCTATGGGGTGTCATGAGGCAACTGTGTGTCTGTAGTGAGTCTGGGTGCATTTTTGTTAGCTGGGTGTGATAGTTTGGGGTTGTGGCTACAAAGTGAGCCAATGTCTGTGGCAGTTTATTATGTCCCTCTTTCTCATACATTGGGAAGGATATTATATTCATTGTTACTGTATTTATTAGTTCATGATGCTCAGCAATATAATATCAAACCCCTTGTAGAATATATTATCTATGGTCTGTTTGCCATCTAATAGGTTTCATAAAGTGGACTACACTGGTCCATCAGGTAATTGAGTTCACTCATTCCTTCTGGCAGATGATAGTTTATATATATTATGAATAATGAATTATAGAGTATGGATACTTTCTGCTTGGTTTAGTCTTACAGTTGAACAATACCCCCCTACTGGGATATAATGGGTGTTAAATGCTTTTTATCGGACAATTTGCACATTGAATGTATTACACTTATTTTCCCCATCTGGCCAGGGATGGGTTAATTCTTTAAGGTGCCTTGTTCCCTCCTGGAGCTGGCGTAGCAGGGGTTAAGCAGAAGTTCAGGCGCACTGACTGTTAAACTCTTTCTCCAGGCGCACTCAGTGGCTCTTCACTTGTGAAATGTCCCTGTCACTTGGCGTTAGGCTCCACATTACCAGAGCCGGCCGCGCTGTGCGCTCGTTAACGCCACCCCTGCTCTTGTCAGCGCTTGTAAACGAGAGGTCAGGGGCAGCGGCCTCAGCAGCATGGAGCCCCCGGGGGGGGGGGGAGAGGTGTCAGAGCCAAAATGCAATACCCGCGCGTTCCCTGTTTGTACGGGGGCACTAGGGAATGCACCAAATCCACTATTTTGGGATTTGGATCCAAAGTTGCATATGCAAACAAGGCCACGGAAGGGATGAAGAGAACAACTGAATGAAAAATTTTGCATTTCTGTGTTTATGTGACAAAAAGGCATGTGATTTTAAGGATTTGGATTCAATTTGGCCAGGCATGTGGGTTTGCCCGAATCCAAATCCTGCTGAAAAAGGCCAAATCTTGTCCGAATCCCGAACTGAATCCCGGATTTGGTGCATCCCTAACTACAGGTGGGCACACTTTGCTTTCTGTTTTGCTGAAATGCATCGGATTCAAAGGAAAGGTGAAATTACATAGCAGTTAAGGCAACAACTGTTCTTTATAGGAAGAAAAAGCCCCCCATGCTGCTAATTTGTTCCAAATACATGCCCTGTCAACTGCCTCTGCTAAAATTAATTGGCGGCGACTAATCGCCCTGTGTGTCTTCGCCCTTAGAGTAGACTGAGTACACTGTTTACTCTCCTGATTGGTTGATGTAGAAGGCATGGGGCAAAAAAATTGATGTCAATGATATCAACACAAAAGGACCATTTTAAGGCCTTGGTGGGCCCTGGGAAAAGATCCATTTGGTGACCCCCTTTCATCCTGCAAGGACATCTGCCCCCCCCCCCGCCAAACACATAAAATTGCAGTTTGTTTTTATTTTTAGTTTAGTGAAAGGAAGAGGTTTACAACAAAAACTAGATACATATTTTGCCCTGGTTTTCTCTGTAAAATAGTGGATTCCAATTAGTCTGCACCTCATACAGGTTTGGACTGGGGGGTGCAGGGCCCACCAGGGCTGCCTCCCAAGGGGCCCTGCAGGTGCCCCCGACAGCTGCGTCCCCTGCAGGGGCCCCCATTGAGCCTCCCTAACCCCCGCAGGGGCCCCCATTGACCCTCCTTAACCCCCGCAGGGGCCCCTGCCCGACGTTCTCCCCTCCCAACATTTAGCAGGCCCTGGGCAGATGCCCCTTTTGGCCTCTTATTAAAGTGGCCCTGCAAGAGGCCAAAAAAATGTTCCTGGTGAAAGAAAAACATGGTGAAATTCAAGTGCAATTTCATAAATATTTTTGCTTTTGGCTATAGTAGAGAACAGATTTGCTCCTTCCTTGCTTTTCATGGATTGTCAGTGTTAGACTGGACCACCAGGATACCGGCAAAACCCAGCCCAGGTGTTAGTGGCCCCCTTCTGAACACCCAACCATGTGGGCAATTGCACTCTCTGAAATAGTAATACGGCCCCATCTCACCTCTGTAGGATCTCAAAAAAGGCAAGTCCGGCTGGTGAGAGGTGGTAGTATAGGGGACAATGGCCCCTGTATGTAGCTGTTCCAGTCTTTAAAACTAGAATGTGCCAAATCCTATGTGCATATTTACAAGGGGTGGCACACTGATCTTTGAAAATGAGTAGGGATGCACTGAATCCAGGATTCGGCTCGGTATTCGGCCAGGGTGCGGGCCTGGCCAAACCAAATCTGAATTAGCATATTTTGAAGGGTTAAATGTCGCTGCGTGAACACAAGTGGGAAATTTTTCACCGCGCGGGCATTTAATCATTCTGTATCCTAATTAGTATTTGCTAATTTGGATTTGGTTCGGTATTCGCCCAAATCCCTTACAATGGATGTGGGCGTTCGGCCGAACCTGAAAAACTGGGTTCGGTGCATCCATAACAATGAGTGTCGGACTGGGTCTTCTTGTATCCACCAGGGAACCTGACACTCTGTGCCCATTCTGACAACAGGCATTGACAGCGCCCAATTAGTATAGGTTTTCATATAGGCCCCTGGGAGTTTCTTCCAAATACGGTGCCTGGAGAGCTTCTTAGACAATAAAAGGGGAGGGCCTGGAAGGGGTCCCATGTCATTGGGGGTGCGAACACCACCTTATTTCACGTTTATACCACCCTTTTAGTCAGGGAAGCAAGCAGAGGTGTCACATAGGGCAGGGAAATGGGCACAGTGGGAGGGAAAATATATACGAGGGTCTGGCCTTATAAGCAGTAATCTGTCTGGGTAGAGAGTCACGGAAGGGAGGGATTTGAAGGGTTTTACAAATTTACCGGCAGTTACATTGCCGGTAAATTTGTAATACCAGCCCCGGCCCTAGTTGGTGATTTACTGGCTGGGCCGGTCAAATACTGGCTGGGTGGTAACCATAATACAATAATATGGAAGGTAAGGGAGGATAATAAGGACATCTGTGGGGGGGGGGGGGGGGGGGGGGGGGTTCTGGCGAAACAGAACACATGGAACATTTCTGGTGTGAAACCATGAATTTCACAGTGAAACTGTACCAGTCGTAAGCCACCCGCACCAGGAGGGAGCTGCCACTTTGTGACACCGACTGTTCATTCACGCATGCAGTTACAAGGGCTTGAGCTAGTGCCCCCAACCTCTCCTGCCTGCCTCTCCTGCCTACCCCTAGTCTGACCATGGTTTTCCCCCACCATACTGTGGGCTCTCTCTGTACAGTTTTTTGACAATGGGGGTCCTTTAAATCGTGCAATACCTTTTGCCATCTAGAGGGCACCTGCTATACTAAAACTAAGGGATCAGGAAAGCATTTGAATGCGTGACTATTACAAAGCTGTAATATATATAGATATATAAATATATATATATATAGTCTTGTAAAAAATCGTCACTCACCAGTATCGGGGCAACGGCTGGGTGCTGACAAAAATAATGCATCAAACTCAACAGTAGAAAGCACTCACAGCTATAGCATCAATCAAGTCAGTGATTTATTTCAGCATACCATATATATACCATATATATATATATATATATATATATATATATATATATGGTATAGGAAGATATTGTGCACCCTTTGTGTGCCTGCCATGTGTAGGGACTCAGACTGCTGCTTTTCATGCCAGGCAGGTGAATATGAGAGTGGGTGAGCAAGAGACAGAGAGAAAGCGATGCAGTTGTGGCCTCTGCCGGTGTTACTAGCCAGGCAGGGAATGAGCAGTGACAGTCATGGGGCCCCTCCCGAGCCTCCTCAGGCCCTCACCCCGGCTAGAACATATGGCACCGCTCAGCTGCCCCCAGCCCAGTAATTACTGCTAACCACCAAGCTGGCAATGGGTGCGCCAAGCTCAGACACGCCGCTCTACACTGAGCTGGGAGCTACAGCACCGGGGCATGCGAGGGATAAAGATATAACAGGCTGTGACATCAATGAATACAAATTTCCATGTAGACTCCCTCAGCATCGTCTGCATATCCCCGCACTATATAACTGTATTCCTCCATTGCTCGACTATATATACACAGCCTTTGTATCTTTATTCAGCCCAATACATCTATTCATTACATACTGAATAGGTACAGCAGTGCAGCTTTGCATAGTGACCAATTTGTTATTAGTTCTGGCTAGTCTACTCTAAGGGAAGTGACAAACGGGGAGATTAGTCGTCGCGCAACAAATCTTCCTTGTCGCGGGCGACTAATCTCCCCGCAATGCCATCCCACTGGCTAGAATGTAAATCGCCAGTGGGATGGCATACGCGGCGCTGCAATTTGACAAAGTCGCCGAAGTTGCCTTGAGAGGAAACTTCGGGCGACTTCAGCAAATCGCGGCACCGCGTATGCCATCCCACCAGCGATTTACATTCGAGCCAGTTAGGATGGCATTGCAGGGAGATTAGTCACCTGCGACAACGAAGATTTGTCGCGCGGCGACTAATCTCCCAGTGTGTCACTGCCTTTAGGGTGAAGACACGGAGCTACTAGTAGCAGCTACTTGTCACGGCTACTAAAATAGACAATGCTGATCATTTACTGATAATTGTTGTGTGTTTTAACAGAGGCAATTCTCAGTATTGTCTACGGCAGGGAGTATTTTCTGGAGTTTAGTAGCTGTGACAAGTAACTGCTACTAAGTAGCTCCATGTGTTTTCACCCTAATAGTTTGAAAGAAAAAGATTTTGATTGGTTGCTATGAGCAAGCACACTAGTGCAACTGAGCACCTACCTTATTAAATACGCCCTGCTACAGCAATTCCTTTACCTTCAGAAGAAGCATGGTATCTTTGGTATTCAGAGAAATTAAGCTGTCTCTGTTACAGAGGGATATTCTGGAGGGTCACATGGGGCCTACAAGGTTTCATAGGGTTACATGTAGGGCCGTATTTATATATAAGCACCCAAGAAAGGCAGCTTTAGGGGGGTGGACCTTGGGTGATTATATAATATATTATAAATTAAAAAAAAGAAAATATCTCCGCAGCCTTCACCAGAGACCTACTGTGTAAATCTGGCGACTGGTCACCATGTGCAATGTGGGTGAAAGTGACATCATGCCAGTGGAAATGATGTCACTTCCACAAGTTGGTTACACGGTCTGACCTATTTACATTGTCAGCCTTGCTGGTTCTGAGCAGGACTAGAACTGATTTCTGCTATATTATTTCAAAAGTCAGAACTGGAGCGCAGAAAGGGACTGACAGACAATACTTTTGTGCTTATAAAGGGCCGAGAATGTCTAATGAGTGTGTACAGGTGTTTGATACCACTATAGCATGCTAGCCCAGCATCTCTATCCAGAGTACCTTGCTGTTTTTATAGGGCAGGTTTAGAGGGCACCATGGGATGTCCAATCAGCTCTTCTCATACTATAGAAGAAGGCACGGATATAAGGGCATGTCTCTGGGCAAGCTGTCATCTTCTCTATCTCCTCAGGGCCTGGGGCATGTTCTTCCCTTCCCTGTTAACAAGTGCACAGCAAGACTCAATTTAGAGGCTGGCCGGCCTGTTAGCCCCGAATGTGCGCCTCTTCAGAGATTCCCCGCGCCTGCCTCGTCCCTCGTCCTCTCGGAGGAGCTGATAGGGTCTGACGGCCGTTTGTCTGGAAGGAGAGAACTGGTTGGAATAGACAGCACGATGGGGTAGCCCTCCCTCTTACACAGAGACACCCCCCTCTTTATACCAGCACTGTGTGTACCCGCAGGAGAGATCATTTCCATGGAACAGATGTTCTGTGTCAGAGCGAGTAACCATTATGGGGGAAGAGACACAGTGAGCAGCACGCCGCACTGCCTTCCGCTAGCCGTCTGGGGATAGCCACACTCCGTGTGCAGCAGGGCTGCTCTCACTTGGGGGCAACCGGACAGAAATATACATACTAAGTTAGTCTGTACCCCAGAGATGGACTCCAGTTATTATTCCACTACAACTCCCAGAAACCTCCAAAAGCATGACTGAAAGTGCTGCCGGGGGCTTTGGGTGGGGCAGGCCCACCAGGATACCAGGAAAACTCCCGGTAGGCCCAGGGGTCATTGGGCCCTCCTTCTCCTGGCCATTTGCCTACTTCATGGTCATTCCCTATTTATAATGGGAACAAAGAGGAGAAATAGACGGAAGGGTAGATGCTAGCATGTAAATAAAAGAGAATTGGAGAATAGAAAAGTGGTTGAGTGAGGAAAGGATTAAAAATAGGTTGGAGAGTGGGGCCCATGGTGTAAGGTTTCCTGGTGGGCCCCTGGGGTCCTAGTCCAACAATGGGGAGGGGGACAGGGGGCCCCGGACTGTGGGGGTCTGCTTCCTCTATAGTCGCTTTAATCGCTTAAGTTATGCGCGCCGGCTGCAAATGTTCAGCGGTGTTAGTGAGAGCAGGGAAAGGGCGGAGCTAGGTACCTGAGCACACCGGGCCCCTCTGATGATTTTTTTTTTGCAGGGGGGCCCGGCACGCTCTTGGTACGCCATTAACTGTAACCACTATGTACATGTAAAGCCACTGTGGGTGCCTGTACATTACCTACTGTACTAAGGGGCACCACTATATCTCTGTATAAAGCTAAGCTCTGCACACTCTACACCAGTGCTTCTCAGAGTATGAGGCCACTCTCAGGGTACACTTGTCTCTGTCCCCCCACCCCCCCCGCGTGGCAGCAGCATCTCATACTTCTACACTTCTCCCTGGCGCTGACCCACAGAAACTGGTTTCTAATACATGTTTATAATAATAACAGTCCCAGTGTATAGATGTAAATTCCTTCTCCCTTAAATGGAGAATTATTGTTTTTTTAATGTTTATGTTTTTAGAACTCAGACCAATATTGCCTACGACTCTTGCCCAAGTTGGCCGGTAATTAACTAAATATGGGGCCAAAACCACAGCGTTCCTAACCATATCTGTTAGGGTGTAAGGCTAGAGGATTCACAAGAAAACCTTAGACCACAGACTCACTTTGTATACCACTATCTCTTCTATCTGCACACCCACCTGTCCTTCACCCCCCCCCCACACCACCTGGACCCACTAGAACTTTTACCCTGGTTGGCCAGTCTGATACTGTTTGGCACACCACCTGGATGTGCAAATAGGGCAAAGATTTGCTTGGGTTGGTGCAGCTGAGCAGATCCTAGTGTGTAGCGGCAACTTTAGGATGGATGTGGCGTGGGCACTGTACCTGTAAACATGTGAGCATAAATAGAATCTAAATAGACAATTAATATCTGGGCACACCAGAACCAACACTGCATATACTCAGTGTAGCCCTGGGAAATGCCTTTTAAGTCCCTTAAAACAGTACTGGCACAGACCTTGCCTATGTATTACCTCCCACTCTGTGCCCCAACTGTGAACCAAATCAGCCCTGCCTGACCCTTTAGATCTTCACGGGGCCCTTGTACTGCCCACCTCTCCATATAATAACTCCATATTTCTCTTTTATACACCACCCCCATACACCTCCATTCAGCATTTCATCTACACTCTTTCCACTTTCCATCTGATAACTTAGAATAAAGGAGACCCACCTGCCTCCTTCCCAGTCACATCTATAGCCCACCCAGTGGTGCCCTACCCATCTCAGCTTTCCTATTCATGCTTATCTCCCATGCCAGCTGTAATATCTCCCTCACATCCCTCTTCCATTCACACGCACTGTGCCCCCCTCTGCCTGCCAAACTCTCTCCTTTCCCTTGTCAGAGCCCCCACCAACCCTGTTCCCTCCCACCCACCCCTTGGCACCTGCTGGGGGCACTGTGTTCTCTCCACTCACACACCCATCTGTGGGCAGGAAGAACCAGCATGGGGAGCCCTAGGTTCATTCCAGCAGTCCCAGCATCATATTCATCCTGATCACCGTATATAGCAGCCACCAGAAGGGTAAGTGCCTTATTTGTATATGTGTGTATAGACCTAGCTACTTGTGTGTTTAAGTTCAGCTTATCTATAAATGTGCCTGAGTACCTGCCAGCACCTTCCTATGCATAAATGGGCTTTAATGGGAATAGGACATCAAGGTGGGGAAGGCCCTCAGCATCAGAGGGGCCCCTTGGTAGGAAAACCATGGATAAAGTTTAAAGGACATATTATACTGTGTAAGATGTATGTATATGAGTTTTGTACATGTCAGAAATGTCCAACATGTGCTGTATAACAGCAACTCCCATTCAGGTGGGGGTGCCAACCTTTCTGCTTGGGTACAGGACAATCTTTTCTTAAACCAGCCCTAAAAGAATAAAAGAAATGTATAGATGTATATGTAAAAATATACACACACTACATACTCCAGGCTGCGCGCCCTATCTGCTTCTAGGGACCCAGTATGTGGTATATGGGAGTTCCCAGAGGAAACCCAAGCAAAAATCCACAACCAGTGCTAAAATGCAGCAACACTTACTAGTGATGCACAGGTCAGCCTAAATCCCACAGGACATACAAATCAAGCAGATTCAGGCTGACCAATTGCCCGCAAAGAAAGGATTTGGGCTGTATTCACTCCCAGCTGATCCCCTCCCTGACCTCTCTGCTCTGTCATAGCTCCTCTAGTGACATCATTGTGCTTAATTATTTACTCACATTTGCCCCACCCCTCCAGTGATAGAGCAGTTTGGATGTGGGTATATAAACTGGCATGGAGGGTATATAAATCAACATGGTGGGACAGGGTCAGTCTTGGGTTGAGTTAGGCTTGGGCGTGGGGAGGGTGATAAAAATTGTTTGCACATCTCACTAATGCTTATGTGCATAGGCAGCAGTAATACAGCTCTTAGGTAGCCTGCAGTCTATACCAAGTGCCAATACCAGCTTCAAAGCACTAACATAGAGGGGCACAGGGGCCCTGGTGAATAGTGCATGATTGGCTCACAGACACCAACACTTTGTGCATGGCACCTAAAACCCAACTGGATAAAGGGTTCAGCAAAGCCACCCCAAATAGAATATAATGGAATTGATTAGCTGATGCATTCAGGTACACTCAAACCTGCATCTCAAACACAAGTCAAAAGCACAAAAAAAGCCTGTGTAAAAGGAATTGCTACTGAATGCAGTGTCCGTCTGACTGACTTCGGCTACATTGTTTAGAGTCAGAACCAAAGACAGAAAGGGATCAGAAAGCAGTGCTTTCAGCAGCAATTGCATTTACAAAATCCAGTGAAAATATGGAGTGAACATATATTAGGCAGTGCTAAGAATGACATTTTCTTCTAAAATGCAAAAAAAAAGAAAGAAAGAACAGTTTTTAGGTGGAGTTCCCCTTTAACTTTTATAAGCACTTAATTCTTCTGAAGCCCGGCTCAGGAGAAAAATGGGTTAAACTTGGCTATATAGGAAAAACCAAATAACACCCCCTTTCACCATTCTCTTTGCAGAGCTCCTAAAGATAAAAAAAAAAAATATGTATTTTTTTGATTCTGTGTTATTTTTTGTTTTGTTTTGCGAAGGGGGATCCTAGCCCCTTTTTTCCTCTCCCAGACCCCTGTGCATTATTGATGAGAAAGAGAAACCTTTACAACAGGCGCCGCTTTATCTTCTACCCTCCCTAAAGCGTCAGCCCACTGGAGTATCGATCTGGGGGATGGGGGGGATTTTAGCAGAGCCCCTACACCTAGCAGGCTCCCCCCCTCCCAAAACACAGATGCAGCATCCCTACTCACCTTGATGTCTACCTTTCTGCTGATTGGCTGGAAGCCTTTCATACTTCTTAAAACTAAATATGTGCCAGTGCTTTAGGGGGAAGCCGGGCTACCGTACGGAGCACACTTACCCCTGCCAAGCATGTTTATTTCTGTCTGTGTTCTCATCTCTCATCTGCCTTCTTACCCTGAGTCGGGGGAGTTTGTTATTCACACTATAAAACTTCTGAGGCTGATACTTTTGTGATATTTGTAAAGGAGAAAAATAGATAAGTGGGGGTTGCCATATTGCTAAACTGTCATAGTCACAAAGCAGCACTAGAGTCTGGAGAGAATGTGACAGCTAGCAGTAGGTAGAACAGCAGTTATTCAGAGACAGAATGGAAAGCCTGGATATAGACAGGTATAAGGGTTGTTCTGGTTAAGCTGGAAGCTGGGTTCCAACTTAGATAAGTTGCAGCTCTGCTATGATGAAGCACGGGGTCGTAGAAAGAGAGTCTCTTGTCCTAACAAAGGGCTCCCCCTTATATATATATATATATATAGTGGGTGTGTGACAGTCTACAGGGACAAGGTGAGAATAATTTGGCACTGATTCACTGTGCAAACAGCAGTGCAGAGCTGCAACATTGATTGACAATTTCGTATATAAACCCCAGAACATATGAAAGGATAAATACAGTGCCAATTCCATATATAAGTCAATTTCATATATAATATCCCAGAACACATGGCAGGATAAATACAATGCCAATTCCATATATAATACCCCAGAACACATGAAATGATAAATACAGTGTCAATTTCATATATAAACCCCAGAACATATAAAAGGATTAAAACAGTGTAAATTTCATATATAATACCCCAGAACACATGGCAGGATAAATACAGTGCCAGTTCCATATATAATACCCCAGAAGACATGGCAGGATAAATACAGTGCCAGTTCCATATATAATACCCCAGAACACATGGCAGGATAAATACAGTGCCAGTTCCATATATAATACCCCAGAAGACATGGCAGGATAAATACAGTGCCAGTTCCATATATAATACCCCAGAAGACATGGCAGGATAAATACAGTGCCAATTCCATATATAATACCCCAGAACACACGGCAGGATAAATACAGTGCCAATTCCATGTATAATACCCCAGAACACACGGCAGGATAAATACAGTGCCAATTCCATGTATAATACCCCAGAACACATGGCAGGATAAATACAGTGCCAATTCCATGTATAATACCCCAGAACACATGGCAGGATAAATACAGTGCCAATTCTGTATACAATACCACAGAACACATGAAATGATACAGTGTCAATTTCATATATAAACCCCAGAACATATGAAAATGATAAAAACAGTGTCAATTTCATATATAAACCCCAGAACACATGGCAGGATAAATACAGTGCCAGATTTATACATCCTGGAACACATTGCAGAATAGAGTGGCAATTCAAAAATGAATGCCACCAGAATACATGGTAATATAAAAAAGTGCCTAGTTGGCTATATATGGCTCCTTTTGTATTTTTTTCCTTCTACTCTATAAAACGGCCCTTGACCCTCTCCGACCAGCTTGTTCTCCCTGGTGTAATGACAGAACCCACAGCCTAGAAGAAAACTTGTCCTCCAAACTGTCCCTTTGTGGTCACAGCAGGTTCTCTTATCTAGTGATCAAGGACAACATAGAGGTGTTTGTCCCCATGGAGATAGGCTATAAAGGTTTATGACCTGATCAGCTCCTCAGGGGATTGTGCAGAGAGCACTGTGCCACTCAACCATTTCCTAACAGTCTCTGCAGCACATTTCACAATGAACTTGCTCCAGGCTCAGAAATCGCAGAGCCACACTGCTGTCCATGATCACCCAGCTTTCCTTTCCCTTTACTCAGCACAGCACAAGTATACGCCAACCACGTAACTACGGTGTCCTGGTCTTCACCCAGGTAGCACACTTCCGTCCAGACGGGGCAAGACTGTGTTTATTATGTGTATATACACAAATC
This sequence comes from Xenopus tropicalis, assembly GCF_000004195.4. NCBI lineage: Eukaryota > Metazoa > Chordata > Amphibia > Anura > Pipidae > Xenopus > Xenopus tropicalis. Next base: position 21,193,002 of record NC_030685.2, read on the forward strand.
TTACCGATAAGAGGCCCATCAGATAAACACATAAAGTCCAGCCATGAAATGAATTATTCATCATCAATGAAAAAAATCAAATAAGATCTAAATTGCATTTTCTAAACGATATTAGCTTTTTTTTTTTATTGTCGTTGTTGTTAATGAACGGAGGTTTTTCCCAGGCCTTGTTGCATTAAGTACATTATCTCTTATAGCCGGAACAGGCTTGTACCCTGGTATGAATTCTTTATTCTCCAGTGGGTAAATAACTCTGTAAGACAAAACAGGATCTATTATCTGGAATGCTTGGGTCCTGGTGTTCTCCATAAAAGGGGTCTGTTCATACAGCAGGGACATCATGACTTAAGGCCAGCAATATGCAGTATGTGGGCAGCCAGCACAGAAAAGCTGCTAAAAAATTTCAATTGCCAATGTTGCAGCATTATTGGGGCCATTTATGGATGCAGTGACACTAAAAAGGACACAATTGTTGCTCGCATTGAGGCTTTTGCTCCTTGGACCCTATTGCATCCATCCTATCTCTTCTGCTGAATTGTGCACTAGTCTGCACTTGAGGTTGTAAACGACCTCTTATAACTTGATTTAATCCAGTGGTTGTCAGACTTTATAATTTCAAGACCCCCCACCCTTGGAAGTCCAATGTTTGTTTATGGCCCCCCATTAGGTCATAAAATGGTTACAGATACAAGAATGGTGTATAAGTCATTTAGCTATAGTTCCAAGAATAATTATGATCAATGGGCTACTTAGGCGGTGCTGCAGGCCCGGAACTAGGAGTAGGCAGAAGAGGCGCCTGCCTAGGGCGGAACGGTTGGGGGGCACCAGGAAGGTACCTCTTCTTTTTCCCCCACTGCAGTAACCCCGCCAGCAGCCCAGCAACCCCTTCCGCCCTGTGTGCTCGGGGGTGGGGGCAAGTCGAACAGGTTGCCTAGGGTGCGGTGTTGGGCCCCCTCCAGCAGAAAATCTATAGAGGGGCCCGGCGCACAGGAACCCTTACCTACCCCCTTTATGCCCATCCACTTGTGTGTTACCTGAGAGAAAATGGGGATTTCTACAGCTATAGAGGAAGTAGACCCCACAGTCTGAGCCCCCCTGTTCCCTGGGTCCCCCCATGACTACGGGATCTGCTTCCTCTATAGTTAACTTTCCTGGTGTATCTAGGAATACAAACAGGCATTCTTTCCAAGTTTCACCCTAACTGCCCTGCAGGCTGAGCACAACCTGCTACTGGTTCAAATCCCATGGAGGGGGTATTAGTCCCACATTTTGGGGGCTTTAAGGGTAATGTATTCCTTAATACAGTGTAAAAGGATACATTAAAGTCCCCTTGACCTTTTTTGCCCTTATAAAGCTTTAAATTGTCACAGACACCTCCATGTTTTCTGGTGTATATGGGACTTGTACTGTCCCATATACTCTCTATACAAAATCTGGATAATATAGCTGTCACTGGAGACAGTTGGTAACCCCAGCAAAATGTGCCCATGATTTTGTGTGTGTTGCTCGGAAAGGTTAAATGGCATTTTTTTGTTCTATGGTTGTTTTGAGCCACTCAGGACATTTGCTGTTTCAGCAAAACAATGAATTTGATGGGAGAGTTCTTGATCATACCTATGCGGGCCGGTCCTGGAGGGGGAAGGCAGCACTAAACTCCCTTGCCCTGTTCTGTAAGGCCTGATAAGGACACAGGCTAATTGCAGCTTTTTTGAGTATAAATAGCCCCCAAGCAAGCATTACAAATATTAGCCAGGTAAATGATTAATAAAAAGCTGATATTATTTTATAAACAGGAATATTTTCGTTCCTCTTGACTGCCCAGCCTGTGACAGGAGGAATGCTTCCAAATACATAATATTAGGCGATTGGATTACATAAAAACAGCTTACAGGAAATGTTATAGGGCAGCTCTCTATAACATCAGGAGTAATTATTATTTTATCCCATAATTTCCTCCAGTGTCTGGGGCTCATTTACTAACATGGGTGCTAAATTGCACTAAATTGGTGTGGGGGGGGGGTAATGTAATAAAAAGGTAAAGTATGCCCAGGTCTAGTAACCTATAGCAACCATGTTTGCTTTCAAACAACTTTCAGTATATGCTACTGGCTGACTGGTTGCTATAGGTCACAATAGGTCAGGGTTGCCAGGTTGGCGGTTTTGCTGCCAAATTAGGCTACTTATGTAAAGCCCTGGCGAGTTTCCAACCCGCCAAGATACAGTTTTGGGCTATTTTTTGGAGCCTTGGCGGGTTTGTAGTTTGGAAACTAGCCAACGTTTTTCCCCCTAGTGTGCCTGTTCTACTGCATGCTGGGTAATGTAGTTTGTTTCTAACAATTAGCGTACAGCTAGGATAAATAGAAAACTACAATACCCAGCATGCAATTGGACCTGCTCCCTGCTCTATAGAGTATGTGATTGTGCTATTACTTTCTACTGTGATGTGGGGGCAGTTCTGCAGTAAGTCCTTAAGCTATAACTCTCAGGATATCTTGGGGCTTCTGAGAGTTATAGTTCAACGCACCCATATGTATATCATGTCTGGGGTTAATGCAACATTCTAAATCCATTTCTGTAATGACTTCCCAGCTGGACTGGGCACAGAGGGCAGGGAATTATCAGCCATTCCAGCAACTGGAGAGGGGGCACAGGGTATGGGGTAGTGATTATACGCTTTAAAAAGGCAGGTTTTCCCATATATACTTTTATTTTTTTAGAATTTTTTCTCATTGAGCATATTGGGCTATTTTTGGGCTACTTTCAAAGTGGCTTTTGGCTAGTTTTGGGCTGGTTTTAGAACTGACTTTGGCTGGTTTGGAAAAATAAATCTGGCAACCCTGCAATAAGTGAAAGGCAGATATGAATAAGCACCTAAAAAAGGCAATAAAATAGGTTTTTGACTGTAAGTTTAATAAGCAGGACCCTCTCTACCTTTTTATGTCTTGAATATATATGTAGTTCTTGATACAGAATCGGTGGTAATAATAAGAATGAATACTATAAATGAGGGTGTGGGCTGGGGGCAGAGAACTGAATTAGAAGATCCTCTAAACAAATCTTACATTTCTCTGAAGGACAGGCCATAAGTTATGGTGCCTAAAGAACATTCCATCCCTGTAACAGAACATCATAGTGGTCATTAATAGCTCTATTTATTATTACCAATATTTACTATTGTTGTCTCTGCAATGGCCTTGACTGCAGCAAATGGCTGCAGCTCTCACGAGCCGAACTCCTGGGCCTCATTATATTTGCAGTATCTGTTCTAAAGCCTGGGATTTTTTTGGATAAGGCATCTTCCTATAATTTGGATCACTATACCTTAAGTCCGCTTAAAGTAAGTTAAAGATTAAATAAACCCAATAGGATTGTTGTGCCACCAATTTGGTTAAATCACTTTAGTTCCCATTAAGTCCAAGGTGTGGTTTGATAATTACAGAGGAAAAGGAAACCATGAAAGAATAATAAATTGTGTAAAAAGGATTCAATGAGAATGGCAATGGCATATTTTGGAGCTTTCTGAATAACGGGTTTCTAGATAATAGATCTGTGACCTGTAATTTAAAACAGTCTAGATTTTTTTCTTTCTTTTTTTTGCAGTGCTTGAAATGAAATGTCTAAATGTGAAGGTTTGCTGCCATTCCAAGACCTACTTAGGTTATTTTTGGTCAGATCCTAGCACACTTTTAGCACTCTTTTTTCCAATTGGGCGATTGCTCAGCCTCCTCCTTGTGGGAAGGACTCTGTGATCTGACCAACCAGCAGGAGAGAGGGAGGGCTCCAAGTTTATTCAGAAAGGTCCCTTTAGCATGGAGAGGGATGAGGATTTTATAAGCTGGGAGAGCAGAGAGAGAGTGTGTGGATCGACTTGGAATATTAGACACTTATGTAAGTTCCATTTATCATTAATTACTCCTTAATTTACAGAGCAGTTATTTGTACTTGGTTTTATCCTGTGTTTGCTGGTTGCAGTTCTACTACTGTAATTTCCATTTAACCAGAAAGCTTACGTGTGTCCTTACATAAAGTTCTGAACTGCTCCGATTTGGTTTTATAACATTTATGCTCAGTTTTATGGTGAATGATTTTCGTGCAGAATGGTCATTATTTCTGTAGAACTAAAATCTAGTTTTGCTAAGATCAAGTAAAAATGTTCCTACAATAAACAGCAATTCATATAACAGCATGTTCTTGTGTCATTCAAAAATTGTCCTAAAATTGTCAGATGTATGTAAGCTGATAGACTGATACATAGCTGCAGCAAGGATGTAGATTAAAAAATGTTATATACAGAGACAGACACCGCAATAGAGAGAGAAAGAGATAGATAGATGATAGATAATAGAGATATATGATAGATGAAAAACAGATAGATGATAGATCCTAGATAGATACATAGTTTGATGTACAGATATGTGTAAGATATATACTGTAGATAGACAGATGGATAGATAAATAGATAGATAGATAGATAGATGATAGATAGATAAATAGATAGATGATAGATACAAATAAAATATAAACAGATAAGAGATAGACAGATAGATGAACAGACAGATAGATAGATAGATAGATAGATAAGAGACATATGCTAGATTATATACCCTAGATAGATAGATGGATATAAAATAGAAACTGATAAGAGATAGAAGGATAGATAGATAGATAGATAGATAGATAGATAGATAGATGACTGATAAATAGCTGCAGTTATATAGAATTTTAAAGAACGGACACATAGCTATAGAGAAATAAACTGATAGATTAACAGATCAATATATAGATATGAAGATGGGCAGTTAAATAATAGAGATATATGAAAGATAGATGACAGACAGATAGATGATAGATCCTAGATAGATAAATAGATGTACACATACATGTAAGATTTATACTGTAGATAGATAGATAGATAGATGATAGATAGATAGATAGATAGATAGATAGATAGATGATAGATAGATAGATAGATAGATAGATAGATGATAGATAGATAGGATAATAGAGATATATTATAGATGATGAACAGATAGATAATAGATCCTAGATAGATAAATAGATTGATATACAAAATGATATACAAATATGTGTAACATATACTGAACACTGTAGATAGATAGATATATGATAAATAGATAGACAGATAGATAGACAGATAGATAGATAGATAGAGGTATGGACCCATTATCCAAAATGCTTTCCGTAATTTAGATCTCCACACCTTAAGTCTACTAAAAAGGCTTGTTTTGCCTCCAATAAGGACTAATTATATCTTAGCTGGAATCAGGTACAAGCTGCTGTTTTATTATCACAGAGAAAAAGGAAATCATTTTTAAAAATCAGAATTATTTGCTTATAATGGAGTCAATGGGAGATGGCCTTTCCATAATTTGGAACTTTCTGGATAACGGATCCCATACCTGTATTACTGATGACTGAAATTGCTGCAATGATGATTTAGAATTTAAAAAAATTGTATATACAAATATACAGAGAGAAACAGACAGATATAGCTATAGAGAGAGAAATAGATAACAGAGACAGATACACTATATATATATATATATAATATATATATATATATATATATATATATATATATATATATATATATATATATAGACAGATAAATCAAAGATAGAGCTGTCCCAATTGGGATAGATAACAGATAAATAGATGAGTATATATATAATATATATACAGTAAATGATAATACACACACAAATATATATTTATACATAGATCAACACAATGTATTTATGTAGTGCCACCAAGTTACTCAAGCTGGGGGGAAGTCTGACATAGATAGACTATGGAGAAATGTCTTTTATTAGTACAGGTATGGGATCCCTTATCTGGAAACCCGTTATCCAGAAAGCTCCGAATTACGGAAAGCCCGTCTCCCATAGACTCCATTTTAATCAACTAACTCAGAATTTTAAAACTGATTTCCTTTTTCTCTATAGTAATAAAACAGTACCTTGTAATTGATCCCAACTAAGATATAAATAATCCTTATTGGATGCAAAACAATCCTACTGGGTTTAATTAATGTTTTATTGATTTTTTAGTAGACTTAAGGTATGGAGATCTAAATTACGGAAAGACCCCTTATCCGGAATACCCTTGGTCCCGAGCATTCTGGATAACGGGTCTTATACCTGTACAACATTATAGACATAATACTGGCAGTTATCTGTGGATTTAAGAGATATGTTAACTCACAATCCTAATGAAAATGTCACAGAAGGGATGGGATGCATTATTCTGAAACCCATTATCCAGAAGGCTCCCAAATAGACAAGTGCCATTATGAATATAGCCCATTTAAGCAAACCATTCTGTTTTTCCTTCCCTTTTCTTGTAATTTAAATAATAAAACAGTAACTTGTACTTAATGGTAACTAAGCTGCATGAATCCATACTGGAAGCAAAAATATCTTTCAGGTTTCTGTATATATTTAAAGCCCCATATCAAGGTGCCTAATATACCATATAATGGATCCCATACCTGTATATATTTAAATACCCCTTATCTATGTGCCAAGTATTCCATATAATGGATCCCATACCTGTATATATTTAAATACCCCTTATCTATGTGCCAAGCATTCCATATAATGGATCCCATACCTGTATATATTTAAATACCCCTTATCTATGTGCCAAGCATTCCATATAATGGATCCCATACCTCTAAATACCTTTGGTAACACAACGAAGGGGAGAGTGCCGTGTCCCTGAGCCTTATGCTGAATAACGATACTCTGGATATTGGATATACACGTACAGGTATGGGAATTATAATGTAGAATAGGATACTGGGGTTTTCCTGTAATTTAGAGTCTACTAAAAAGCATTTAAAAAAAAAAACATTTAGAAATTAAATATACCCAATAGGATTGTTTTGCCACCAATATAGATTCACGCAACTTAGTCACCATCAAGTACTAGGAACGGTTTTATTATTATGGAGAAAAAGGAATTCTGTTATAAATAATGAATTGTTGGGTTAAACAGTTATATTGTATTTGAGAGCATTCCAGATAATGGGTTTCCTATTACAATCTTATATGTGTACCCAGTTTTATATTTATAGGCAGGCATGCCGGCTGCTCATTCGCACTGCTATTTACTTACGGATGTTACTAAATGCAAAACGGATATCATAGACAGGGTTTTTTAACCAATGGGTCAGCACCCCAAAATACAATTACATTTTAAGTTTTTGGTGGTAAATCTGTTTCTGTGCAAGCCCATAGGATTTTGGGTGCGTCCCCCTAAGCTTAATTTAGCTCAGATGATTTCAATATAAAGTTAACTTTTATAGTATTTTTCGCTTTTCCGCTGGTCAAGTGTCAGTAAACCTTGGCCTGGACTTTACCAGGGCAATATAAACCTCGGCCTGATCAGGACCCCTGAATTGAATTTAATACCGCAAATTAAAGGTCTTTTTTCATGGGTGCAGACAAGCCGAGGGTGAGCCGAGCTGTGTATTGGTGCACAAGATGCAACCAGCAGTCTGTGCTGCCCCTGGGATTCCTTGTTTGGCCCCCAGGGGTCCCAGGCACAGGAGGTTGAAGCATTTGTTAGTGGTCGGGAGCAGCCCGTGGCAGCAAACTGCGCAACATGAAAAATGGGTCTGTACCAGGCTCTCTCACCAGCAGCTGCTGCAGGAGATGGGCATGTCCTCCCCCTCACTGACATCAGTGCTGCCCCCTCAGGGGGCAATCTGTGTGTGCCAACACTACCCTCTGCCCATTCTGCACTAAGACTCTATGTGCTCCCTGTTCAGTGACTCCCTTTGCTGCCTGATCTTTAACTCCTTGTTCTTCATGACTCCCATTAACTCCTACAGATTGGCACCATATTCTGGCTTTTTCTTGGTTTTCCGAATTCTGTTCCTTCAGCTCAGGTCCAGTCAGGCTTTTTCTTATTAACTTGGGCCCAACTTTACATCAATGCAGTAGTAACCCATTACAGCTTATCAATAAGAGGCTTTGAAAAGCCTGGTTGGTCGCTGTGTGTAAGGCACTAGATCAGATTTGGCAGCCATGTTAATAAATAAGCCATCGTCACTTTCATGTACTGCTCTGTGCACTATTTTACACCATTGGTGTCTCTTTATATATATATTAGTGTTTTACAGCCATTGGAAATGTGCCCTTTTTTAATTAATTAATTTATCAACATTTTTGTTGTTGTCCAGATTACAGGTTTGGGATTTACACTGCTATCTGGTTGCTAGGGTTTAACAACTATAGCAACCAGGCCATGGCTTGAAAGTCAGAATGGAAGAAGAAAATACAAATAACAATAAAACTAAAGCATCAAAGGCAGTCAGTGATCCCCAGACAACAGAATAATAATTCAGTAAGCATAAGAAAAAAAAAAAAGAAGACCAATTGAAGAGGTGTTTGGAACTGGTCAAACTATAACACACATGTTCATTGGGTTTTGGGACTTTGTTAATACAGCTTCTGTGTTACAGGGGCTATATTATTCATTCATTGTAGGGGGCAGTGTTTTTCTGTATATAGGGGCTGCTTCCCATACTGTGTTTGCTGTGATGCTCTATATTACCTCTAATTCCTTATTGTGCAAACATTGTAAACATGTTCTATATGTGCCCTCCTGCACCAATATTTGTGCTCTTTACACTTTCACACTGTGTAGCTGGAAGGGACGGATGTATGAGAGGTCAGTGCACAGATCAAGTGGCCTATTTATCATGCTGTGTAAGAAATACAGTTTTCTGTTCACCCTTTTTTTCTTTACTGTGGAAATGTACTTGCTGCCGAATTTTATTTCAATTGACTTGAATGGATTACGCCATATACATAATGGAGTTGCATAACCGTGCCACATATAGCGATCAGGCGATGGAAAAGAGGATACAGAGCTTTAAAAATCTGCCATTTATTTAACACGGTCTTTAATAATTTTGCACAGTATGATAAAGAGGCCCCTAGAGATATCCTTAGCGTGTATACGTACATAGGTGGAAGGGCCAAGTGCTGGGAGGCTCAATACAAGCAGGAAGGTCACCCTGCATATTTAAGTCGTTTGTTGGAGGGCCCCAGACATCCTGCTTTGCCCTGTGCCACTGTCCTTCTCACTCTCGCCCTATTGCTCTACAGTATCTCTGTTTGTTGGACCCTTCCATCTTTTTAGAGGAGACTAACGGAGCATCCCTATGCACAGAGGACCAGTGACTGAAGCGGAGGCAGAGTATTAGCCAGTAGCTGCATGGGCTGAGCATTGTCATTTCAAGCTAAATCCAGTTGAGATGATTATTATCCCAGCAGATTCTCCATGTGATCGCCTGTCTCCATTTCATATTTTAATCAGCCAAAAGACTTCCTACAATGTATTTCTCTACTGATCACTTTTCCTTTCTTCTCCCCACTTCTTCTCTTTTTCATACACACACATACTCATAGCTACATAACTGGTATGTATGAGAGATACGGCAGGGCTTTTTCTCAACCTGATGTGGCTCTCAACACATTCCTCGTTTATTTTCTCTCTCCTTCTAATTCCATCTTACTTTCTCCCTGTTTCTTTGGTTTCTCTTCTGTGCGCTCTCTCTCTCTCCACTATCCCCCTCCTTCATCGCTTATCCCCGTGTCTCTCCTCTTCCTCTCCCCCTGGCTGGTTAGAGGCAGCCCTCAGTGTGAGACTGTGCAGTGATACAGCAATTCCCATGCACAGGTGCAGGGTCCCTGATCCTGTGTTACCCTCAGGCACGTCCCCCGTGCCTTGCCTGACAGACCAGTGGAAGTAATATCATGTGGCAGGTAGAGGAAATCAGCAGACCAAGAAGATATGTTAGGAAGTGTCTCCGAGACCGTAGCTCAAACACCTGTCTCTTCCTCCTGTGCCTTTTCTCTTATCACTCTAACACTACCCTAATTATCTGTACACTTTTATCAGGTCTTCTCGGTATCTCTTGTTTTTCGAGGTGCCTTCAATGTAGCAGCAACTCTAGTTACCCAGAATCACAGAGTCTGAAGGACAAATAGAATATTCAAACATTCTGACTGCTGATTATATAATGCCTGAATATACTGCATACTGAAGAGAGCCCTGTTTCTAAGCAATGACTGTCCTTTCCACAATACAATATATTCATTTATTAGTTAATTCTCTTGTAGACCAATACAGGAATGAACAGCTCTGGTACAAAGATACCAAAACTCACAGATTCTTCATTTACCATGTCTGGCTTATACAGTCATTGCTCTGGCTCCCCATGTCAATGTGTATGCATTAACTAGACAATCACTGGCACACAGGAAGGCATGGCTAACTGGTCATTTTAATTACATGTCCCTACAGTCTAATGGTTATCACTCTTTTTGGTACAAGATGCCCATCCAAGTCCAACCTTTGTTCAGGGCACTTAGCTCATAACAAGTTTACTGATATAGGAAAATAATGGACAGTTAATGAGTCTTCATCACAAATGTTACCCTTGTTGACCTTAAGATGGGCTTTCAGGTGTATCTAGGAGAACATTTGCTCCAAATCTTATCCTAATGGACTATGGGTTAAGTTCCCTGTGATATCACTCCAGGCCCCCCGAGGGGGCAGTCCCAGATTTTGAGGGCCAAAATCTACTGCTGCCTGAATGGCAAACCATGATCTACAAGAGTGGCTTCTAAAGAGCCAGTTGTACGTTAAAATACAACACTGTTTCTTCTCTGTGTAATGCAATTAAATTATTTGAAGTTTCATTTATGTCTTTATAACCAACTACTAAACGTGCCTTTTAAAAGTTGACACAACAGACCTCATCCAATACAAGAATAATTGACATGCTTTTTTCAGTATTTTCCAGTGGATGACATTGTCCATTGGCACTGATCATTGTCCCTTTTTTATATTGCAGGCTGGGTTCAGTTGCTTGAATGACACAACCATATTCAAGCCTGTTTAGAACAAATCAAACTCTTCATTTCATTATTCAAGGAAAGCACTAGGAGGTGAAGTCAGCACAAAAAATGTCTAAAGAAGAAGAAGGGGGATGTAAGCTGAGCTCCGCCTGCAAGCACAAGGAACGAAAGCCCAAAAAACCTCATTATATCCCACGGCCATGGGGAAAGCCTTATAATTATAAGTGCTTTCAGTGCCCATTTACCTGTATGGAGAAATCGCACCTATACAACCACATGAAGTACAGTCTGTGCAAGAACTCCCTGTCCCTACTGATAGAATCCGACTGGCCTTACAAGAAAAGTAATTTCCTTATCCCTGAAATGCATGTTGTTCAGGAGACCCAGTTAGACAGCAGCTCAGAGAGACAAGAAGCATGCGATTCAACTGGACCTAATGCCAGTAAAAACAGACAGGCTGCTCAGAAAGCTTCTGCCAACACAACAAATTTCCAGGAGGAAGAAGGAGAGGAAGACGAGGAGGACGTATCAGACCAAAGTCAGAAGGGAAAGCCCAGAATTCTAGAACCTTTGCAGATTAGCCCATGTAAGAGTGATGCCAACATCAGTATGACAGGGTTAATGAGTAAGAAAGAGAGGTCGGGAAAGGAAGGAGAGCCTGAGTTCATCATTACTAATGTGTTCTCTTTAGAGGGACAGGGTGACAAGGAAAGAGAAGACCCCAGACTGTCCAAGGCTCCCAGAAAACCTTTAAGTAATGCAGGAGGGGCCCGGTCTGAACATTGGAAGCTGCTATCAAGCTCAGCCAAGAAAAATGGGCCAGAGATACAAGCAGGTAGTGCTGGAGCCAATATCATCCCTTGCTACCAACCATCAACATATACAGACTACCAGGAACACCAGGGTCTTTCACTACTGGGCATCAACTACCCATTAAATACCAGCCTCTTCTCATATTTAAGCCCCACAGTGTCAAGCAGTTCAGCCCAGCTTCCATTCTTAGCTTCAACAGCCCAGCTAATGCAACCTGCTTCCCAATTCCAAACATTTCAGAGCACAGAGAGGTCATCTTTCCTCCCCAGGTTCTACTATCCATTGCTGTTTGAGCATGCATTTAATACTGGGGAGAACAAAGTGGCTGCTGCAAAGCCTGTGAGTATGACTCAAGTGCCAGGGCACCTGTCCTTTATGCCAACTCCAAAGGCAAAGACGGAAGTGGAGACTCTGAAAACATGCCTGCACAAGTCCCCAGAGACCAAAAGCAACATTTCTTGGGGCCCCAGTGACAAGGTATCAAAGCAAATGTCCCACCACAAGTCAACACAGGACGAGGAAGTAAAATGGACATCCCAAATAGCAAGAGACGTTCGCCAACATCAAAAGACATCTGGAAGCTGTATAGCCCCCCTTACAAGCATACATGAAAGCTCCATATCACAGAAAGGGGCAGAAGATGGGTCTGTTTGGGCAGAGAAGAGTGCTGTGAGGTATTTGAAGAGAAAGGCCTGGCTGCAGAGTAATGGGAAAGGGACACCTATGGACCAGACAGCACTGCTTGACCAGCAACCCCAGGGCCTCCAGAACAGGTAAAATCTCCAAAGAGAGGCAGGCTGCCTTAACAATAATTATGGTTATTTCTAAGACATGGATTTAAATTAATAGCCCAGTAAGCCCACAACTGCTGTAGTGACCTGAGCCCAAATAATAATTCCAATGATTTATTGCACAGCTACTGCCAATGTGACCTTTTTGTAACTCAAACCCAGTATGTAGGGAATAACCCAGTCATGGTTTCTTTGGAGCAATGGAAAAGATATGGCGCCTTATTCAAAGTTCATTTTCTAAACATGATATATTTTTGCAAAATTCCCAGAACCTGATCGAACATAAAATACATTAACTTTCCTTCAGTATGTGACCATTCATAGGGTAGTAAGTGGCTTTGAGCCCAATAAACTATATCACCGCTGAACAAAAGGTAATGATTGGACAGTGCATTACGCACAAGGCCTTTTTACACTTGATAAGCAGTATAAAAAGTTAAACAATTACAAAATACAAGAACAAAAACAAGAAACCAACTGCAAAAGTTCTGTATACAATAGATCATTTGTAGGTGAACTTCCATTTGCAGCATAAAAACTAATACAATTTTTTCCCCTATTCTTCTCTCTCTTCAGCAATTCTTGCTCACCCATTGCGACGTCTCCTAATGTTTGGCATGAAAAAAGCCCAATGATGGAACCAGGTTCTTGCAAAAGGAGAAGAGAATCAGATCCCACCGCAGGTATCTTGGTACCAAAGAGCAAGAGTGCTTCACTGCTCATTGGAGACTTCTCCAGGACTCTGGAGGAATATGGGAAGGTGGAAAGGAAGCTGTCTAACCTGGCATCGGAGGACAGCAGCCAGCAGAAAGCTCTCGTAGAACAACTTGGCAAAATACGCCTTGAACTCCTGCACATTCACCATACCCTAGAGAAAACACCCTGCCTGTATGAAGGACCGTTAGATCTCTCTGTTAAGAGGGCAGAAGATGTGAGTATGGTGGGGGCAGGCAAGACAGCACCAGGTGACTTAGAGACCCCACCACTTTCTGAGTGCCTGCCCAAGCAACTGGTGAAGGTGGAACTGATGCCACCAGAGCTTGCTACCTGCTATGTCCGTCCAACCAAGTGTGAAGCAGATTCCAGCGTACTCCTGTGCCCAGATGGCAGAATCGGGGGTCCTGGAATGGTCCAAACACATATATCCATACAGGATGAGGGGGCTGGTGTTGGTGTTAACATAGGATTCAGCAAAGAGCAAAAGCAGGGGTGTGAAAATGTGTAACCTCCTCAGAAATATCCTGACAGGGGCAGCCACAAGCAACAATATTTCATAAATAATTGGGTGTTGGCAAAAATGCACTGAGATATGTTAAATATTGTTATTTCATATACATATAAGGATTTTTAAGATTTTATAGGGCTTAAATGTAAAGGGGGAAAACTTTGGCAGTCAGGATCTATGGCTAGAACTTCCATCCAATGTTGGACTGGGTCTCCTAGGGTCCACCAGAGAACCGACACTCTCGGTTCACTCACACAGCAATTAGATACAGTGTTAACTGGTATAGGGTTTTTTATAGGCCCATAGTAAAAATAATAATAGGCTGATGCAAATCTCCTAAGCTGGGGCCCACTGGGAGATCCTCTGGTATTCTGCTAGACGTGTCTGACCCTACTCCCATCGATATCCGAGCTCCTGAACCTGCTTGTGAGTCCTTTTTAGAATTACAAACCCTCTGTAAAGAAGCAGCTTTCCTTTGTACGGCCTATCTTGTCTGCCACCCTTGGAAATATGTGCAAAACTGTTACAGAGCCTTAGGTCACCTTCCAACTATGGTACCAGCAGCGCACATCTAACAGACTGCAGTCTATTTACCATGCTCGAGTTCCGCTCAGAGAACATTCTGTAGGTTCAAGTCGTATGCTCCTGCAGAGAGCCTCGCAGATAAAAGGACACAACGGCTTCACTTCTTTGCACATGTAACATTTACGGGTCTCTCGGGCTTCCGCTGAATCTCATTTCCGCACCACTTACTTCACATACGCACCAAGCCCCGGCCGTAGCCGTTTCGGATGGTGTGTTAGCGGATTTGCGAACAAACCTGACTCATTAAAAAATAATTTCACTCTGACGTATGTCTCTACAGTCTCACTTGTGGGCAAAAACAACATATCGCCGGGCAAGTATCAAGGCAGGGCTTTGATAAAGGCTGTTTCATTTATTTCAGATGTATTCCAATAAATGCACTCACAAAATTCTACTGATGATTTATCACCCCAGAAGGTGCTGTTAAAGGAACAGTAACACCAAAAAAAAATGAAAGAAATTACATTTTTTTATGCACTGGAACAACTGGTATGTTTGCCTCAGAAAGACTACTACAGTTTATATAAACATAGCTGCTGTGTAGCCATTCAAAGGAGAAATGACACAGGTTACATAGCAGATAACAGATAAACCTCCATTATATTCTACAGAGTTTATCTGCTGTGTAATCTGTGCCTTTTCTCCTTTTTTCCAGCTTGAATGGCTGCCCCTGTGACTACACAGCAGCTTATTTATATAAACTATAGTAGCATTTCTGTAGCAAACACACCAATTTAACCAGTGCAGGGCAGTAGTACATTATATTTTAATTACTTTAAAACGCTTTCATTCTTTGGTGTTACTGTTACTTTAAGGTAGCCATACACTGCCTGATAATGTGACCTGATTATCTGACCAATAAGCCCATGGCTAAACAGACAGATACCATACAAGTGTCCATTAATTTTAGGCCCATATTTTTATTGTTAAGGTTGTTCATCAAACAGTTGTGACCCCTCCATCTGCTAATTTCCCAACACACCGTGCACTGGCAGATATGGTGCATCGGCAGACCACATTCTCCAACATGTCTGAACAACAAGCCAACCCACACACATGGCACGGAGATACTGGTTGGGACTGTCTTCCCAGCATTTTATAAGTATGTGTATGGCCGCCCTAACTGATGATGCACATTTCAGTTGTCTTGATACAAGATGGTTCTTCTGCATTGAGAATAATTTAGAAAGCAATTCTTCTATGTTGAAGCTATCTTAGCTATGACTGCTCATCAAGTCCTCACCCACTACTAAACCATGTTATTCTAGCACATGACGAGTCTTACACGGACCTTACATCTTTATTCCTACATGGGAAGGCCCATCTTGCTCATTAGAAAACCATTAAAAGGGACCTTCAGCACATACATAATAACTTACTATGGTTACCCTACTTTATTTAATGTATCTAATAGAATTTCAATTCAGATCTCCTCTCCTTACTGCACGCCATCGAGCTTCCCTTGCACAGCCTGTAAGAAGGTCTGCGCTTGGGTAGGAAGATGAGGCAGAGCCTCGCACCAGTGGGCATCGCTGCCAGCCCATGCAGATGAGTAAATAAGGAAGGCAGAGGAGTTCACATAACCCTGGGGACAGCCATAGGACACTGTCATTGCACATCAGCGTCACTGTCACTGGACCTCACTGCTGCCCCATTAAACACAGCTCGGGGCACATGTAATTGGCTCAGACTGAGGGTTACCCTTAAACACGAGAGCTTGGCTACCAGCATTTATTTACAGCAGGTCCCAGACTCTTAACCCTTTTCTTCCCAGGTGACAGATATTTCACAGGAGGGCCCACTCCACATTCCTTTGCTTTGTTACATGCCTGTATAGTAGCAAGATCCTTAATGATTAAGATCTTATAGGGGGCCGACAACACCTGGGGAGAGATAAAGAAGCCTGTTTTGACCCACTTGGATGCACTGAATTTTGTCAGTAATAAATCTCCTTCATAAAAAAGTTAAATATTTGTATATTGCTTTTTTTTTTTTTTAAACTCTCACCAGCTCTTGCTTAATACACCCAAGCCTGAAGTATGAGAACATTTGAGAAGTATTTCTTGCCCTTTTAATAGACAATTATAATCACCACTAGGGGCACTGTTGCTAACTCTGCCTACAGGGAATGCTTCAGTTCAGCACTATCTTGATGAAGATTTACAGTAATGTTGAACCTAACTCTATAGGGACTGATGTTCTGTGAGTACTGATTCAGGAACAGGAGCAAAGGCAAAGAGGATCCACAGCTAATCTACATCAGCCCAAGCACATCATGAAACAAAAGCGACAAACACAATCAAATAATATTAAATATTATATTTCACTCTCACCTGTTATTTCTGAACACATCTTTCATTTATCTTTCCTGCACAACTCAGATTTCATCACTGTGCCCCCTCTTATTCTGAAACTTTTCCTTATCCTCCTGTGCTGGAATAATAAAAGTACATTATTGATTGGCTGCACCTTGCGCTCACTGATCCCCACTCTCTTGTTTCATTTAGCTCTGTGAGCCCCACTCTCTTCCTTCTTTCTTTTTATAGTCTTCCTATTCACCTCTGCCCTTACCTAGTCTTTATGTACTCTATTGCCTTTATTATTGGGGGGACTT
The DNA here is from genome assembly GCF_000004195.4 of Xenopus tropicalis. Taxonomy (NCBI): domain Eukaryota; kingdom Metazoa; phylum Chordata; class Amphibia; order Anura; family Pipidae; genus Xenopus; species Xenopus tropicalis. The sequence continues at coordinate 21,209,928 of NC_030685.2, forward strand.
TTCACTCCTTTTCTGCCCGTCCCTTGTTCCCTTCTTGCCCTTTCAATCATCTGACAAGTCTCTCTTCCTATCGCTTCTGTTCCCAACCCTCCCTGACTTCTCTCGCTAGATGGATCGTTTATGTCAGGCTCAAACAGCCGTGTTCTGTAATCCCCCCCAGCTTGGTGCTATCATTTATCCCAATCACCGGAGAAGGAGAACCTGTCAGTACTCACTTGCGTCTATCTCTTCATCCCGCCGCTGAACAGCAGTGACAGAGCTGTGAGTGTGTATAAAGAGCCTGTGTGTGCGAGAAATCAAAACAGCATATGAGAATGATTATTAGTACATACATCAACTGTTCAAAAGAAAAAAAAAACTAGAATCTTATTCTTGGCTTTATATCATGGTGTTGCCCACACTACTGTCCTAGAACTGGCACTGAACAATATTGAACTGTGGTTCCCAAACTGTGGGGCTGACCCCCCTGAAGGCTAATTAGGGGGAAAGCTAATTTGCTCCCCTAGATAAATTTAAATGCCCAGATTGAAGGTTAATCAGGGTGAGATTTGGGTTGACTTGCCCTAAATATAAAAGTCCAGAACAAAGCAGCACACCATGCAATTGGAGTTGCAACCTGGGTGCCAGTGCAAAACAAAAATACAAATGCTGCAAGTAACTGCACTCACAGGATTTACACAATAGTAGTAAAAAGTAGCAAAAAAAGAGTAATATCTTACAAGGTTTTTTTATTGATCAGACGTTTCAGTTCCTTCCTGGAACTTTCATCAGGAAGATGATGAGTATAAATATGAACACATATACAAAACAATATTAAAGACCTCTAAATGCATAGTTAGAGTCAGACTGGCATGCCAGTGACCTGGCAGAAAATCTTTGCCCACAGGCCCACTCTCAAAAATTATTTTCTTCACTCACTTTTGTTTCTTGATCACTTTTCCTTACTATCATCAATCCTCACCGTCCACTTCTCCTCTTTGTACTCAAATAGAAATAAGGAGCACCCATGGTATAGACATACAAGCAAATGATTGGTTGAGCAAGAAAGGCCCACTGACACCTGAACCCAGCAGGAGTTTCCCTGTTGACCAATCCTATATTGGTCTCTGTAGCTCTAACCGTAACAGCTACTAATTTGATTGCCTGGGTATAAAATAATCTTTCCCAGTTAAGCGGTGACACCAATATTTTCTACACTTATGGGGTTATGTAATAAAAGGCACTAACTTTGCCCAGGCGCAGTAACCCATAGCAACCAATCAGCTGGTAGCATTTACTGGTCAAACATCTTACTGGTTGCCATGGGTTACTAAGCCTGTGTAAACTTAGTGCCTTTTATTACATATGGAGGATACCTTCCAAAACACCAGGGCCGTTAGCAGCCTGTCAGCAGGACTCCTACGAGTCAGTTGTATAGCTGGGCAGCTTTAGAGCTTTGTGCTCTGTTGAGAACCAAAGGTATGACAGAACACAGCAGAAAGGAACTAACTGGTAGTCGCTATTAATAAGCAGGTACTAAATTGTTAAAGGAACAGCAACACCAAAAATGAAAATGCTTTAAAGTAATTAAAATATAATGTACTGCTGCCCTGAACTAGTAAAAGTTGTGGATTTGCTTCAGAAACCCTACTATAGTTTATACAAACAAGGCTGCTATACAACTACAGGGGCAGCGATTCGAGGCCGGATAAAAGGCACAGGTTACATAGCAGATAACAGATACGCTCTGTTAAATTCAATGGGAATCTACACAGCTTATCTGTTATCTGCTGTGTAACCTGCCCTTTTTCCAGCTTGAATGGCTGCCCCCGGGGATACACAGCAGCTTACTGATATAAACTATAGTAGGGTTTATGTAGCAAACACACAACTTTTACCAGTGCAGGGCAACAGTACATTATATATTAATTGCTTTGATCACTTATATTTTTTGGAGTTATCCGTTTCCCTGATACCCTAAGCTTGCACTCCTCTCCTTCAGAAGTTGCACCAGCCTGGGGTACAGTTGGCTGAGAACTGCGCCACCATCTGCTTCTGGTCTTCTAAGCGTCCACCATTGAGTATGGATGAGTACAGGACTTTGCATGAGATTTCTGTACTGTACATGTGCCCTCCTAGACTTGGAACAGGGGACTCCTGGGGAAATAAAAGATGATAGAGGCACGGTGCCCAGCAAGCCAACTAAGAATCACTGGGGGGTACCTAACAACTTGGCACCCCACAGTGATTTTACCTTTCTTTCTCCTTTAAAGGGTCAGTAAAGAAAGAAGCTCTTTCTATTTGTCAAAAATAAGTGACTGTATAGTTTTATAAACTATAAAACCTATAAATGTGTCACTGTTTTAGGCACAGCCTTTGCCTTCCCCTCTAATGAGTTGTAATCCACATGATGATAGAACAGGAAACCTTTTCAACCAACCAAAAGCAATCTACCATCACAGAGACAGTTATTTTATATCTTATACAAGAGAAATAACTATAACAATCTAATATAGGTATTCACCTGATCGAAGAACCATTCTGCGGGATAATCATACTGGTTAGTTGCCCTTTAATCCAAAGGAAGGTGTCACATTTGAGGCGACATTCAGTGCTAATCATCTGCAGAGGGTAAGTGAAATGATGGACTCAGGAGAGCATTCCAATAACAATTGGAAAAAGTTACATACATATGCATCTGAGCTCCCAGCTTTGGCTTCCAACCAGCATTCCCACTTATCTGTGCTCTGCTCACAAGTTATGACACCAGCGAATGTAACCAATTTTGGAGCACACTGGAAATTTTGAAATGGGGAGGTCCCATTTTGGTGAGCCCTATGCCCCTCATGGTCTGACTTACCTTAACCTTACTAATGAGCTTAAATCCCCACTGTCTAGGAAAAGTACTTATATATAAGTGGTCTTGAGAAAGGTCTTAGAATGAGACTGAAACGTTGACCTATTCTGAGATGTCACTTCTGCAAGTTGGGGGGCCTAGGGTGGCACCAGACCTAAAGACAACACTGCTGGGACCATTACCCTCTATTTCTATTTCTCCATATTGGCAATTAATTCTTTCTACATCCATAGCCCACTCATCCCCAACAGTAGTTCGCGAGCAACATGCTGTTACCACCCCCTTTGATGTTGCTCCCAGTGGCCTCAAAGTAGGTGCCCATTTTTAAATGTCTGGCTTGGAGAAGCACAAAGACACAGTTTTACTCCAGGCAGAGCCTCCTGCAGGCTGCCAGTCCACATGGGGCTAACAAATAGCCAATCACAGTCCTTTGCATTCCCAAACTTTTTTCATGCTTGTGTGCCTCACCAACACGTTTCACATCTGAGTGTGGCTCTATGCATCTCTCTATGCATTTGTACCATTAAATAGTTAAGCGTCTGAGTGATAAACTGGACTCTTATCATAGATGGATCTCATTTAAGGGTCAGTGAAGCAGAGAGTGAAATATTTTGGTTTAATAGCACATCCCCAGGGCAGTACCTACAGGGCTTATCAGTTATTGCCTGGAATGCTCTCAGACCAGGGCAGGTGCTCGCGTCCTTCATCGTATGCTAAACGGCAGTATCAGTAATACACAAGCACTTTATCTCCATATACTGTAAATAACTTTACACATGACTCTTCCATAACCAGTACAAAGTGCTTGGATCACCGTGAAGGGTATGATCGCAATTTGTTTTGAATCAGTAGTTACTAGAAACCAAAACAACTCTAGAGCATGGTCAGGAGCAGCACTACTGTAGATCAGTCTCGATGTATGGGAGCCAAAAAGTTTCAAGAAACAGAACAGGTGAAGTTCACCTTTAAATAAAGATGGTTTTATTGTGGGCACGCGGTGTTCTATACTTCTAGTGAATTGCAGAGAACTTTAAGCCTATGGCACACTAGGCATCTGGGCCGCTGGTAAATAAATGTCTATTACTCAGGCTGCAACTTCCTGTCGCCACTGTTGACAAGCAGTTGCTATTCAAGCATGTGGCAAGCAACCCAAGCACTGACAGCATTCCATCACCAGCGGAAATACACAGGCTCAAGTAATCAATTCCAGACAAAGTGATGGGGCAAACACAGGAAGTCGATGAAACGGTGAAGGATCCTAATAATATGGCTCTCTAAGCAAGGGGACAACATGGTTCTGAACATGATAACCCAGAGTCCAATATGGTCAATGTCCCCCAGAATTTATAGTGTAATATATCTACATCTCACTGTTACTGATGGTTCACAAGAAGCAATATGGTTGCACCCTTCACAGTAATAGGATTTCTCTCTATTAAAGATGAACTTGCTTATCCTTTTATAAATCAGGTAAGAAAATTGTTTTTTATAAAGTTCAGATAATTGAAAAAGGACAAACGCTGCCATTTGTGATCCTTTAAACAAAAGTATTATGACTGCACCTCTGGGCAGCCATTGGAACATGCATGTCTAGCTATTCCTTGAGGAGTAGGTAGTCTTGAACGGATCTAGGGACAGGCAGTTCAGTCACAGCTTTGGATAGCAGACACTCGCCAAGGCTGCCCCTCACTACTCGCCTGGATATGGCCTTTAAGGAACATGGATATGAGCATAGTTCTGTAAACCGTTGGCACAGATGGGCATCACGGGCTGCTTCAGGGGGTAACCCTCCCCCTTTTTTAAATCGTAGTTGACCACTAGCTCTAATAAGTAGTTCCAGACATTCCTCCTCCCTCTCACCACCAAGGCCTCGCCCCATGAGTGCCGCCAAGCGTCCTGCAGGATACTGTCCCTTTAGGTTGACAGTGTCTGGCTGTGCCCCATGTTCCAGCAGTAGCCGCACACTTTCTAAATTGCCCTTCATGACTGCCCAACTCAGAGGAGTGTCCTGGTTGTAGTCTCTTGCATTCACTTTGGCGCCACCTTCGAGGAGAGCCAGCACACATTCTGCCTTGTTTTTGAAAGCTGCCCAGTGCAATGGTGTGTCTTGATTTCCATCCAGGGCATTTGGATTGGCGCCGTATTCTATGAGGATCTCAACGCACGTTACATCCTTCTCAGCTGCATAGTGCAGGGCAGTGCGCTGGTACCCATCCTGAGAATCCACCTGTAAAGCAACAGCAAATCAGCATTGGCTTAAAACAGAGCAGAACTTGAGATTTACAGGGTCTTAAACACTAAGCAGGGGCCAAGTCTGGACTGGGGTTTAAAATAGGCCCTGGAATTCCAAGTACACACAGGCTCAAACAGACCCCCACCAGCCCAATAAATAGTAACTGTCTGTGGCATCTTACAGCAGCCCCTCTGGCATTTGCCAGAATCCACAGATTGCCAGCCCGGGCCTGGCTGAGGCTATAACCCCAGTTGTACATGGATGAGACAAGCCACTACTGACATAGCTGTCTGGCTCTGAATTCTCTATAGACATGATGCTAAATTGGCAGTGGGCATTCAGCCAAAAATAAAAACTAGCATAGCTAGCAAGGCTCTATTTATATGGCCCCTTCATTATCCTAGACTTCTGCAGACTGATCATATACTTTGGAAATGTATACGTTTGTTTGTTGAAAGCAAGATATTTGCAATTGCCGGAAGTGGCAGATCAAGGAAAGGGCGGGCCCCTGTGTGGTAATGGTGTTTGCCACCTACCCATAGCCACCCTTAATACGACAAATTGTGCCCTGCGAGATAATGATGTGCAGGGTGCAAGTTTTACAACCCACCCAAAGCCGAGAAGAGACTTTTCCACACATCTTCTGTCCTCTATGGTGCTGTCAATGGGGCATGGGTTTGGAACTCTATCCCACCAATGACTGGCAGAGGGACAGGTGCACAGTTACTGCGCATTGTAGCTGGTCCAAAGTAACCCCACCCCCATTTAGGGGCCCAAGCTGACAAATAACATGCATCACTATCGCAAGATCATAAAAGAGCCGGGCCAAATATAATTTGCGGCTCAGAGAAAAAGTCCATTCCCAGTGCAGCTTTGAGGTGGTCATTCTGAAGGCCACTAGTCCCCGACAGGTTTACCAGATGGTAAGTTGTTCCCCAAACAGCATTTAGGTGTAATAGAAAGGAAAAGGTATGGGAGACAGAAGGTGTCAAAGGGGTAGTTCAACTTTAGATTAACTTTTAGTATGTTTTTTAAATTATTTACTTGTTCCAACTTTTCAGTTTGGTATTATAGCAGCTATTTGGCTGCTAGGGTCTTATCTTCCCTAGAAACCAGGCAGATGTTTGAGTGAAAGACTGGAATAAGTATAGGAGGGGCACTGCACAGGAATATAAGTAATTAAAAGTAACAATGACAATAAAATTTGAGGCTCGCAGAGTGATCGTTTTTTGGCTGCCAGGGCGACTGACCCCCATTTGGCTGGAAAGAAAAAGCAAATAACTCAAAAACTATAAAAAATAAAAAATGAAGACCAATTGCAAAGTTGCTAGATATAGGACATTCTTTTAAGTTAACTGAACGTTAACTTAAAGATACAGCACCCATTTAATGGACAAAGGTACTGACATGAGCTCCATTCTCCAGCAGTAGCTCCACACAGTCTGGATCACACACCATACAGGCGCTATGCAGCGGCATCAGAGTGTCATGTGGGCAGTTGACGTCTGCGCCCTGTGTAAACAGAATAAAATTGGGTTAAAAAACTGTTATTGCAAGCATATTGTGCCCCAGACAGGAGAGGACCCGTATTCCTCACCTTTCGAATCAGAGACTCCACACTGTCCCCTGGCAGAGATCGGATGGAGGAGATGGTACGGATCAGCCTCTCGGGCATAGAACACTTTCTGTTGAAGTGCTGCATGATGGGGGCCCCTGTAACACACAGAACAAGTATATTATTATTTCTGTATAAAGGTCAATCAAGTGAACACAGATTTGGACAGGAACAGGCTCATCATATAATTGGCATCACCAAAACAGATCATAAGGGTAGCGGGGGGTGCAAATGTAGGAGATTAGGTGCAGATAAAACAACAGAAATTGTCAGAAGCAGCAAGTGAAGCCTGGCACTGACATGAAAGAGTTAACCGCCTCGATCCCCCTCATACCCCTCTACTGCACTCCCTTCCTGCCACCCTAGGGGGTTAAGTTGAGGTGCTTTTTCCATCCTCCACTCACCCTCGGGGGGAATCCCTGCCTCTGGCACTCAGCGGGCACTTGAGATGGGCCAGGGCGATGCCTTGAAGGGTTGCTTTTAATGGCTGAAGAGCAGGAAGCGTCTGCTTCCATTAATTCCTCCTCAGATGGGATGAAATATTCAGCAGCACAAGGAGGAGAAGGCAGAGGGGAGGGAGATGCCAAACTCTCACACTGCGCTAATGTGCACAAAGCATGTTTAACCCATCTCTTGGCACTGGGGCAAGGGCACGTCACCAACTGTGTGCTACACAATACGCAGGAATATCTTATCCATTAGGTACAGTCAGCGACACACACAGTATAAAGTGACAGTATACACAAATACAGATATGCCAGTGAGGGATAATGTACCCCCAACTGGTAAATTATAAGGATATTAAAAGTCACTGAGGGGTTCTGTGACCATATAAAGGCACAAGGCTGCAGGCTGAGTTATACAGGGAACTCTGAGTATCACTCATGTATTATAAGGGATAATGTACCCCCAACTGGTAAATGATAAGGATATTAGAAGTCACTGAGAGATTCTGTGACCATATAGAGACTTGATAAAGGGCCTTTGTTGCTCAAAACATGCTGTGTGAATAAAGCACCTTTAGCAGCAAGCACTGCATTTTGCTCTCTTGGTGGCTTTTTTCAAGCATTCTACTGTACAGCGCTGTGTACATAAGTAGCGATTTATAAATAAAGATATACATACTTACATACCATAAAAAGGACAGTGTCACTGTGTACAGCAGCGCCATCTTTAGAGTGTCAGTGGCACTGTACACGCTCAGTGTATTCTTGGCTGCTGCTGAAAAGCAAAGCTTAGGGGATCATCCCTAATCCATCCCTTGATGGAATCTGGGTTTTGAAGTCCCCCTGTTTTCAGAGAACCTGTGCAGCACCTACCACGGAGAGCAAAAGGGACCTCAAGTCTCAGAATCCATCACTTCACAATGGGAAAAGGCGGAGAAGGTGTGACTGTAGGGAACATGGTTCCTATGAGTCAGAGACAGACTGACCCTCTCCAACTGTGCCCAAGGCATTTGCCTCACCTGCCCAGCCCTAGTTACAGATATTTCGATACCCTAGAGAAGCCTCTATGATCCCCCACAGTCACCATCTTTGTATAAATGCAAATATGCAGAAAACTGATATTTTGCCTTCCAACCAAATAACAGCCCTGGTATTTTACTGCACATTCAAGGAATAATAAAGTGATCATGAACCATACAAAGCTTTTTTTTTTAAATTTGAATACACACAGCCGCACAATATGGATACATTTTTACGGAAGTAAATGCAGACTGACGTACGACTGGATTAGCACATTCTCTGCATTTCAAACAAGTAAATGTAGAGTGACAGGCCAGAGAGTGAGAGTTCAAATGCATACATTAAAATCATTTTCTCTCATTTCTAAGGCAGATTTATTACAAATCAACTAAGAGAAAAGTTTCCTCTTCTTTACAACTCGGAAGTGCCACCTAGTGGCGGAACTGAAGCATCAAAAAGTAATCTACATAACTAAAAAGCCTCTTGCTTGATCGCAAATCTGCAGCGCCACCTAATGGAGAAAATGGAATGCATATTAAAGGGGAACTCCACCCTAACACAAATTAAGCTTTTTGAAAAGTAAACATAATTTCAAGCAACTTTGCAATATACATCAATAAAAAAATATGCAGCATTTTCTTTAATGTAATAATATGGTTTGGAATGGTTCCCTAAGCCCGGCCCCCTATTCTCCTGCTGATCTGGCTGACTCCATTAAGACTCAAACAGAATGTTAATGTTATAGTAGAATGTTACTGTAGTTGACTGCCTTCAGGCTGCCTTCTCCTATCCCCACAATTCCATGCACACGTGATGTCAATAAGAAAAGGAACATCACAGTGCAATCCATTGTGCATTATGTAGTTCCTACATGCTGTCTGTAAGCTGTGGAGAAGTTGTTACAATTTGTAACATCAATGTTTTAGTCCCTCCTCCCCTGCCAGGATGTCAAATGATACAGAAAGAGAAGAACTGTTTTGCAGCTGGATTTCAGCATATAAAAAGGTATTTATTCATACATTTTAAAGGAACAGATTACAGCGATAATTGAGCTCTTTAACAAATTTTGGTTCGGAAGTCAGAGTCCCCCTTTAAATACCAGGTATTTCTCAATCTACTTTTTAAGACTATAAACGTAGTTGTTTACTTTAAGACATCTTTTAGAATAGCCAATTCTAATCAACTTTTCAATTGGTTTTCATTTTTTTTTTTTTTTATAGTTTTTGAATTATTTGCCTTCTTCTTCTGACTCATTCCAACTTTCTAACGGAGGTCACTGAGCCCAGCAGCCAAAATCCCATTGCTTGGTGAGGCTACAACTTCATTGTTACTTTTTATACCTCATTTTTTTATTCAGGTCCTCTTCTATTCATACACAAGGCTCTCATTTAAACCACAACCTGGTTGTTAAGGTAATTTGAAACCTAGCAACTAGATTAGTCCTGAAATTCCAAACTGGAAAGTTGATAAACACATAGTGAGACAATAAAAAACTGTAGACCATTTGCAAATTGTCATAAAATAGTACCCTCTACATTCTACTCATACTAAAGGTTAACTGAAAGGTAAACAACTCCTTATGATGTATACATATGGTTGCTAGGTCTCATTTACCCTAGAAACTAGATAGTGGTTTAACTTAGAGACTCAACGATGAATGGGTGACTTCCATATGAAGACAGGAAAAAAGGCAGAGGAAGATCAATAATTAATCAGTAAAATATCCCATTCTCTAACATAGAAAAAGTTAACTCAAAGGTAGTGGCCCTCCAGCTTTTGTGAACTTCTCAGTCAATACAAGATACTAAGGAATGTTGGGAGTTATCATGTCATGTCATTTGGAACTGAAGAAAGCAAAATACCAGAGTATTAACAGCTGATACAGAGAAGCAGGTGGGGTGCAGAAGAGGGGTGGCAAATTCTGCCAAAGACATGGGTGCTTTTAAAAGGCAAAGTGCATTTTCACGTATCCTGAAATAGGCAGCTCAGTATGAGGGCCCTGCTTACCGAAAGCACCAAACATTCCACGTGTTTACATTTATAGAAGAAGCCATACTGCTGCCGTATCTAAGCATAAGCACTAGAGAAGCTGATATTACAACCAATGAGAATCCCAATGCCAAGTAATGCCACTGCTCTGAAATAAATGTGAGAAAAGAAGAAGGTGGCACCCAGATAAGAATGCAATGGCTGCCTTACCAGGAAACATAGATCTCATTTCCTTTCCATAGCCCTGCGGCAGGGTGGGATTCCCCTTTGGTGATGTGTGGCCCCCTACCAAGGCCTGGCACCTGTCACATGAATGTCATACTGGGAGCCTTTCCCCAAAGTGTTTTAAAGTAATTAAAATATAATGTGCTGTTGCTCTGCAAAAAACTGGTGTTACAGAAAGGTAACTATACAAATAAACTGCTGTGTAGCCACGGGGGGCAGCCATTCAAGCTGGAAAAAAGGCACAGGTTACACAGCAGATAACTAGTAGATAAGCCCCATGTAATGGGGGTTTATCTGTTATCTGCTAAGTAACTTGTGCCTTTTCTCCTTTGAATGGCTGCCCCCATGGCTACACAGCAGCTTACTTATATAAACTATAGTAGTCTTTCTGAGCAAACACACCAGTTGTAGCAATGCAGGGCAGCAGTACATTATATTGTTATTACTTTTATACACTTTCATTTTTTGGTGTTACTGTTCCTTTAAGGGGAATTGCATTACTGACATCTGTTGAGCATGTTCCATCCCGGCCGTCTAATGAGAGCTCTGGGTGCCAAGGCAACATTGAAGGGGTCCCTCATTGCCCCAATCATATGTAGTTTGTGACCAGTATCACCCATCACATGTATATCCTAAAGAAGCCCTGAGCTGCATTTCACTAATATAGTGCTTGTTGGGTGTTTTACTTGTAGCACCCCTTTGGCCAATGGCATACAGGGTGATTGCCAGTGTTTGGGCACCCACATCTTGGCATGGGGGAGGCATAATATCCCTGGGTATTACCCTTCCATTGAACTGAATGGTGGAAGCATGGACACTGACAGGGTCCAACCCCAGGCACTTACCATTAGGGTGAATGGAGGGGCAATTCCAAGTTACTGGGAATCACCTAGAGTGCCATGGCCCCCAATATTTGGTCAGGGACCCCCTTAGCACATTGACAAGGGGACATATATCAGAAAGACTGAACACCAAGGCTACAATTAGCGAAGCCGTACTGTGGGCATCTTTAGCTCTACAGCTCAATAAGCCGGGTCCTCACTGGCTGTTTAATGTCAATAATAAATCACTTGAGCCACAGAGGAAACGTGGTTCTCTCCAGACGTCACGAAGTATCACATAAATAAAGTAATTGCGTGCTATGTAACAAACAGACCGTGTGTAATATACTAACCTGTTCCACACAACTGACCACACCACAGGCTTTCGGCAGGGGACACTTCCTTAGCCAATCACCATCCTAAAAAGGCAAGACAGGCGTCCTATCTAGCGAATTAAAATATAGAAACACTTGGAAGTCACAGGCGGACCCGATGGTGAAAATGAGGCTTGACACGCACAAACGGGTGAAGCAGCGGAACAATTTTAGTTGTGGTGCGTTCCGCCATATTTAGTGCTGGAAAGACGCTTAGACTGTATTTTATATTTTTATTATGTGGGGCTATTTTGCCAACAGCATACATTAGAAAAGCGCAGTAACCCATGGCAATCTGTTATGGTTTCTTTCATTAAACTAATCGTAATATAGTTGTCACAACTTAGTGTCCAGGCATACACCTGGCAGTAGTTAAGCTGGCAACTATGGTTGGCAACTTTTCAGAAAAACAAAAGGTGGCAACCCTAGCTGCCCGTAAATGGGGCCCTTCCAGCATCCTGACAGAAATGATCAGTTTTTAAAATCTGTCAGGAGTTCTGCACCTCCATGTTGCAGCAGCCCTCTCCTGATGGGTCACCATAGACCCCATTATGACCAGATTGTTGGCCAAGGGGCTGGATAATTGACTCATCCTGATTTGGCCCAGCCTGCTGGTGACCAAAATACCTCATTTGACAACCATGGTGTATGCCCAGTTAATAAACAACCTAATAAACTCTTTACAACATCCTACAATGGTGGAGGCCTTATGTTAGTTTAAGGGAAACAGCAGCAGTATTCTAATGCAATATTAAGTTGAGAAAAAACATGATCCAACCTGACCTTAACCTGTCCTTGAAAAGCCCACACTGGCCCAAGCCCAATGTCTTTCCTCTATCTGTGATCTGAATCAGCAGAGTTCCTTACCACTGATGCCAACAAAGGAATATGGTCTGTAGGAGGCATGCTGAAGGGAAAAGCACTCATCCTGATTTGTCCCACCCTACTGGTGACCAAACTACCTCATTTGACGACCATGGTGTATGCCCTGTTAGTAAACAACCCAATAAACGTCACACCATTCTACAATGCTGGAGGCCTTATGTTAGTTTAACTGAAGCAGCAGCAGTATTCTAATGCAATATGTACTGTAGGTGAGAAAAAACATGATCCAACCTCACCTAAACCTGTCCTTGAAAAACCCACACTGGTCCAAGCCCAATGTCTTTCCTCTATCTGTGACCTGAACTAGCAGGTGGCCTCACCACTGATGCCAAGAAAGGAATATGGTCTGTAGGAGGAATGCTGAGGGGAAAGGAAAAGGTAAGTACTAAGGGGGTCCGATTAAATAGTTTCTGCATCTGGACCTGATAACTGCCTGAAACTGAGCAAATCGACTTCTTCTCCATGTGTGCATCTGTGCTTTATTAAACACAATAGTATCTGTGATCTGTCAGAAGCTATTGTACCATTAGTTGTACTCAGATAAGCTGTACAAAGTATCTCATTAAAAAGAAATGGATGTACAGGAAAATATATGTAAATAACAAATATATATATATCCCCTTTAATGCCAACCTTTGCCGTAACATGCTATGATACTTGTAGATATGTTACAGTATAGTGGCTATATGATAGTCAGCAGAGCCTAGCCCTGCCACCCTTTTATGTTTCTTTTCTGTGAATGACATTGGCATCACTTTTACCAGACAAGTCTATAACATAATTGGCAGGTGGCATCTAATACAGAGCCCAGTGCCTTTTCAGGACTTGACACTGCCCTACCCTACTAATATTTACTCCCTAATGACTCAATCCCTGCAAGGCTGCACCTATAGCACTCCCCTACAGCCAAGTGCCAGTAACCAGGTTTACTAACAAGGAACTATCCGCTCAAATATGCCAAGGGTCACTGTGTATAAACTCATTACCATTATTTCAGCATAACTAGGCATTATATTTATGGGCATTGTTAATTGAATAAAAATGTAGACTATGGTGCTATTTTTCTGTACTAGGCTGTTATGGAAGAAGGTGACCCTAGCCTATGGCACACAGAGCTACATAGTAGCAGTTACTTGTCACAGCTACTAAACGCCAGAAAATACCCTGCCATAGACAATACTGAGAATTGCCTCTGCTAAAATACACATAGAGACATAGACATATAGAGACACATCAGCATTGTCTTTTTGTAGCCATAAAAAGTAGCCGCTACTAGTAGCTCCGTGTCTTCACCCTAACATGGAAATGCAATTCAACGTATACTGCAGTGTCTGAGCATATACACTGATATGTCTCCTACTTTGGACAGCTTAAGCCCAGAGTCAGGTAAATGTTGCTTTAAATGCTGGCACAGGGATACTTTCCACAACCAGTAGCCATATGCTTGTTAAGTAATAGCCCCCTCTTGTTGTTTAATTTACAAAACAGATAGGACAAGCATTCCTGTAGTAAGAAAGGCAAACAAGGAAGTGTTGCTTAATCCTCGTTTCTAACAACATAATATCCAGGGAAGTATGAGGATAGGATTAACTTTGAGGAGGTTATTATAATAGCTTTTATCTTGACACACGCACACACAAAAGGAGCTGATCAGCTCAAGAACCTTCAGATTTAGGATCAGGAGCTCTGCTATTTTGATGTTTGAAGGTTCTCTGTTGCGTGGCTTTAAAGGCTTCAGATCTGTTCTGCTGGATCCAAACTACTGAAAGGCTACAGTGTCCCCAAGGGTAAGATATTGTGTTCTAATGGGAGTTACAGAGGGGTGGATACAGTGGCTATAGTTAGAAATAGTCACAGAAAGTAACATAGGACACACATCAGAAGGCAATAACACACAGTAGAAGTGAAGTCAAATAAACCATAACAGAGTAAGCCAAGGATGGTCTGAGAATATAAATACAAAGAGATATAAATAGGTATAATGGGTAGAGGGTATTGAATAAAAGGGATATACACAGTTGTAACTGTACAATTTTGACATATTTATAAAATTATAAGAATATATGGTCATTGTTTAAGACATTGATGCATGTTGAGATATGGCATATTGGGATATCATTCTCATCTGCTCCCCAACTCATAATTGTTTCTCAGCACCATGGACCAGTCACTACAATTCTCTCGCCAGAAGGAAGACCTTCTTCGCACAGTGCGCTCCTTGCAGGTGGCATCCGAGAACACTTTACACAGAGCAGTTCCTCTCCTCTCCTCTCAGCCTGGGCTTGGACTCCTTCATTCCTCACAGCTACACCAGCTCACCCAAAAGAGCTCTCAGTTCTGTCGGGACTTGGAAGATGTGGGCAACCTGTTGCTTTTCCGACAGGATGAACTCATCCATAAATTTGTGTTGCCCAAGACTTGTGGTGCTAATTCCATCTGTTCCTGCCCCGATGGCTCTCTCTATGTATGTGGATATGACAGTCCTAGTATCTATTTATTGAACAGCAATGGGAAACCCACTCAGGGCCTGCGTTGTTGGGATGATGATTTTTTTCTTCCAGACTGTCTGACCATGACACGGGCTGGCTCTGTGGCAGTCACTGACATTTCCAAAGGGCTAGTGCGCATTTATAACCCCAACTCCCAGCCATCTTGGGTGAGGGTCGGAGGGAATTTTCAGTCTCCACAGGGTATAGCAACAGATTCCTCTGGACGCCTTTTAGTTGCAGAATACACTTCTGGATCAGTTCTGGCATTTCATGTAGACAGAGCTTATCGTATCCACAAAGTTCAACAAGCCAATGGCTTGAAGGGGCCAACCCATATATGTGCCACTCCAGACGGGGGCTTTGCAGTGAGTGAGGAATGTGGGGATATCAAGCGATTTACAAGCAATCTAAAACTTGCTTGCTCTCTCTCAAAAACTTATCAGCACACATTTGGGAACCCAGTAGGAATATGTGCGGATCCAGAAGGCAATATCATGGTTGCCGACCAACAGCACAGAAATGTCACCCTTTTCCCTTCAAGTGGGTCACCTATCTGTGTGGTATCAAAGGGCCTGAGTAGGCCAACTGGCATAGCTTGCTCACCTCTTGGACAATTATTTGTAATTGATTCTGCTGACAACTCGGTGAAGGTTTATAAGTACCGGGTACGGCCTTATTATAACCCAACCAGCCCCAGGAGATCAGTGGAAAATCCCTAAGCAAATATAGGAAAACAGCATATAGATTTTAGAAAGTGCATGGGCATGTATACGATCATTTGTATGTCATTATATATGAGGAAATATATATATGTGTGTATGTGAATTATACATGAAAAAAAGCTATTTTGTAAATTCTAAACACTGATAAAAATAAAGGTGGCTTGTCATTAAAGGAACTGTAACACCAAAAAATGAAAGAGCTTTAAAGTAATAAAAATATAATGCACTGTTGCCCTGCACTGGTACAACTGGTGTGTTTGCTACAGTAACACTACTATAATTTATATAATAAGCTGCTGTGTAGCCCCGGGGGCAGCCATTCAAGCTGGAAAAAAGGAGAAAAGGCACAGGTTACATAGCAGATAACAGAAAAGTTCTGTAGAATACAATAGTGTTTTATCTGTTATCTGCTATGTGTCTGTGCCTTTTCTCCTTTGAATGGCTGCCCCCATGGCTACATAGCAGCTTATTTATATAAATTATAGTAGAATTTCTGAAGTAAACATACAACTTTTACCAGTGCAGGGCAGCAGTACATTATATTTTATTTACTTTTATACACTTTCATTTTTTGGTGTTACTGTTCCTTTAAGGTGTTGTTTAAAAAAGTGGGGGAAGCAATTTTCTTTGCACATTTTACTTTTTGGGCTGTTCCTCACTTCACTCATGGTATACCACTTGTCACAGCCTTAGTATTTTGCTAGAGACCAATCAATGCTCTGCTGCTAGCGGTGCTGTGCTAGTTGCACATTTAAAGGGTAATTATGGGCCGTGGAGTTTGTTCACTCTGCCTTTACCACCGACAGCTACTGTTTAGTGGGGCTCTACAGAGCACAGTGCCTAGGGAATTCGCCCCTGCTTGCTCTGCCCTTGGGTGCCACATTACATATGGGTCATTTACTCTATCACAGAATAACCAACATCACCAATCGCACACATCTGCCTGTGACAGCCCCATAATGAGTACTGTCCCAGCTTAGCAAATGAGTGCTACATAGTGCATTAGTGCATCCTATCAGCTGCATCCCTGAGGGCACGGCATGAATGTGTTGTGTGATTGGGAGGTTCCTCTTGTTATCTGAAGGACAAGCTTGCCCTGATGTTACACACTCAACAAAGTGGCAAAGCAGCCGGGGACTCATCAGTGAGTATTAACAATTTATATACAGAGCAACTGACATAACAACCTCATCCCTTAGCTATAATTTACTTTTTATTACAAAAGAACTAGGTTATCCATACAATACTCTTTACATTGTTGTGAGTTATTAAGATTGTGTACTCATTTTGTGTTATATATAATCTCAGAATATGCCTTAGAGAGAGCTTTATAAATTGGTGATATATGTTATGGTAACTTTTATGCTCTTTTTCAGGTATTAATTGTTGATTTTACTTTTATTATATCACTTTGTATGATAATCTGATACTCTGAGTTGATAATTTACCTGTTATATGTTGTATACAACAATAAAAAAATACTCACATAAAAAAGAAAGGGTATAATGAATGTTTGCCCCCTTATCCTAATTCAAGTCCTGCAGGGCAACGACAAAATCTAGCCTGGCCCCAAAAAGCAGTAGCCTAAGAGCCCTCTTTATAAAGCACTGAAGCAGCTTCAAACAGGGATGGTGAAGTAGTTTTTGAAATGGCAATGGAAATGTTGGAATAGTAAACCTATTGATGGTTAGTGATATACTAGGGGTGTACCAAGATTGGGGCGGACACTATTTTGACCAAAAAAAGTGTGGGTGACCATGTTGCAACACTAGGGATTAGAGTCCTAGCTCCCCAGGACTAGGTTAGAAGCCTAGTGTCAAATTAGTTGAAACAATTAAAGATGCAAACCAAAAGCAAACCCTTAATGGGCAACTAATAACCAAAAATAGTTTCCTCCAACCAGTGGTCAGGGATAATGAAGGGAACATTCTGAGTTAAAGAAACTTTTTAAGTATTTTTAAGTATTTTGTGGGAAAAAAACCCACAGTAACACTACATGGCTGGGAGCTCACTCCCAGTGCAGGCACCATTTTGGGGGCATACATAAGTTTAATAAGCAAGTGCCCCAGTTCGCCCATTATGCGTGTGACATAACAGTGGGAAGCTTCTTCTTGCGATCCTACCTCACATCAAGTCTGGACTGCGATTCAAAATAGGCCCTTGCATTTCAAGCACATAGAGGCCATAACAGCCCCTTACCAGGTCACTAAATAATTACTGTCTATGGCACCTTACAGCAGCACCTCTGGCATTTGCCACAATCTACAGATTGCCAGACCTGCCTGATATGCACGCACATGCTGTAGCTGTAAGGCTGATGCCACACATAGGGGCACATTTACAAAGGCACGAATGCTCGAGCGTTCATGCGAACGCTCCGAGCGTATTTTCGCAGTTTTTTTCTGGCGTCCGGACGACTTTTTCGTATATCGCACGACTTTTTCGGACGTTTGCACGAAAAAATCGGAAAGATTTTACCACTGTTTACAATTGTTCGGTACGAAAATTTCGTGACTTTTGGATCGCCAATACGATATTTTCGTGACTAATACGATATTTTCGTGACTAATACGATTTTTTCGTAAGCGTTTTCGTGATATTTACGATCTTCAGAAATTTTCGTTTCCAATCCAATTTTTTCCCATTCGTGATTCGGATTCGTGGATTAGTAAATGTGCCCCATAGTATATGGCGTATATTTTCAGCAAGCGGAAAAACGCTTGCTGAAAATATCGCCATATGCTCCTACCTGTGCCTGCACCCGAATGAATGGAATACGCTTGGGTGCAGGCACATGTAGCTGATATCTGCCGAAGACGTTAAGGCTGATGCCACACGTGGCGTTTTTACGCTGCGTTTTTTCTCAGCCTAAAAACGCCGCACAAGCCACACAGCCCCTGACTATGGCGTTTTTCAGCCTAGTACTGGTGATGTAGCAAATCCCGTTTCCATGGTTCTAATAGTGCAAAATAGTAAAAAACGCTACGTATTTCAGCTAGGTCTGGCAGCTGCCTTTGCGTATACATAGGAATAGCTTGCTTTGCAAATACTGGCGTATTTCAGCCAATGCTTGAAAAATCCGTGCTAAGGCGTTTTCTAGCGTATTTCCACATTGTGGTTTGCTTCAAGTCTTTTCAAGTTATTTCTATGGATGATGATATCAGGCGTTTTTCAGCCGCTGAGAGAATTAGAAAATACGCAGCGTAAAAACGCCACGTGTGGCATCAGCCTAAGTCTCGTGTTTTTTGGCGGATATCGGCTACATGTGCCTGCACCCGAGCTGTAGCCAGAAGTTTCGGCAACTAATCACCCCATGTGTCTTCACCCTAATGAGTGCCAGTCAGACTTGCAATGGCTGTAACTGCTGCCCACAAGGGCTTGTTCTAATGCGAGGGGGGGGGGCACTGTGGCAGCATTCTGAATTGGAGAAGACTCTCCTTATTTAGGTGCCAAACTCATTTTTCCCACAGTGCATCAGGACCTGGCACCTATAGTGAAAGGAAGCACAATAGCTAGGGAGTCACAATTACAATGTTCCGCGCCCCAGGAGAGACTTCCGGGAGAGGAACTTGTATAATCACGTGGGTCAGGGCAGTATAGCAGAAGGTCAACAATCTTATCCAGTGCCCGCAAGTGACCAACCTGTCGCTTCCTTGTAGGTCACACGTCCTTTATAACTTACGCATGCATACCCCCCCGCCTTGGCGCACTACAACTCCCGACAGGCATTGCGAGAAGCTTCTGCTCGTTCTCTGACGCACACATAACGCGCGGTGCTGCTGGGAGATGTAGTTTTTGTTTGTCCCCAAACACAGCTTTTTATTTGGAGGCAACATTGACCGCAGAGCGATATTGCCATGGTTTTTAGCAGGGAGTCTGGACGTGCGACAGCAGGACCATCAGCGGCACTTCTTCGTAGTAAGAGGGTGCAAGGTTAATGATAAGGTGAGCAGTAGGGTGCAAGCATGCCGGCTTCCAGGTACAGCCCAGATATCCCTGTAATGGCTCCACTCTTTGGCTATGATGCCACCATGTATTATTATGGCAGCACTGACTTCTGTGATAAGGGTTTTTGGCACTGGTCTGTGTGGCTTCTCTAATGAAACTGCCTATGGTGCCCTCCTTTATTACATGTGGATTTCCTTATGGGTACTAGTGCTACTGGGTATAACTGGTTCAGTGATGGGAACTGGCACAGTTGGGTTAATTGTGCAGTTTATGGGTCACTGTTCTTTATGTACAGCCTGGGCCTATGGGTATTGGACACCTATTCTGGCAGGTAGGACACAATGGAGAATGGGTGCCCTTTGATCCATTTTTGTTTCAGGAACAGGTGTCCTGCTTTGATCCATGTTATAGCAGCCATGGAATGTGTCTAGTGCCTTTGATTCCATTTCTGATTCTGGAGTATGGGCCTCAGGGTGCTTTCCTGGGGAAATGGGAACAGGCGCTCAGAAAAATTAGTTTTTTTTCTGCTGGATAGATGTCCAGTTTCTTTTGGACTCTGTTATATGGCTGATGTAATAGTTATCCACCTCTGCCTTTGCTCTGGCTTCCGTAACAGAGACCAGTAGTTTTGTTATATCTTTTGTATCCAGGATCTTATAGCACCTTTTGGGGCAGGACCAACAGCCAACTGGGACCATGTTCTGAGTGCTGAAAAAGATACCCAGGACTCTATGGCCTTTTTTCTGGCTGTTGAAAGAGGTCCCCAGTACTGTTGTAGCTGCTGAACTAGGTACACCGGATCCTTTGGCCTCTGTACTGGCTGCTGAAACAAGGTACCCAGGACCTTAGGAACCAAATTTTGGCAAAATAGGTGGCTGGTGCCTTTGGGCGCCTGTTCTTGCTGGTGGAACAGGTTGCCAACTTATATGTGGCTGCTTACCTGGCATGTACTCAGGACCCTGAGGCCTCTGTTCTGACTTCCAGAATAAATGTCCAGAGTCACCTCTGTTTTGGCTGTTGAAACAAGTACTCATCCCCATGTTTTGGAACAGTTGCTGCTGTTCTGATTGCTATACCAGGAACCCAGTACTGTTTGTCCCCTTTTTGTCTGCCAGAGCTGCTACAGAAGACCCTCAAACCTTCTTGTTTTTTTTTTTATATGTTTTACTCCCTGCCTTATATACTGTAAACAACCATTTATCCCTGTTAAATTTAAAGGTGGCTAAGCATTGTAAGATCCACTCGTTTAGTGAGGTGTCCAAATTAACGGATCTTTCTCCTGATATGCCCACCAAACAATCAGGTTACAACGATGGGTATAGGAGCTGTTGAAGTGAGAATTGCAACCAGCCAATGTGGTCCTCGATCCAAAAATCAAACCTGTTTGATCAACATTTGGTTGATTTTTGGGCAGATATTGATGAGAGAGCTCTATACATGGACAGATAAGCTGCCAAATCAGTCTGAAGGGCCCAACTCTGCAGCTTAAATCTTTATATATATGGCCAGGGATATGGGGATATAGGGTGTGATATATGGAAACATGGAATGTAAAGGAAAATAAAACTGACTTGACCAATGACCTTCTTTTATTTACCCAAGGTGTTTGCGAACCTTTCATCGTGTGAGAAGCCTTAGCGTGTAGTCCAGGAAGTTTTGACAGGTAAGTGATCAAGTGTGTTGTGTGTACCTGTGTGATACTGGTACATATAGAAAGAATCATCTCAAAAACATTTTCCTTCGCAATCAAGGGGGTTGGGAGTGGTGGTGCTTGGCCTGGCAAATATTCAGCCAAGTTTTCCAAGGCTTGAGCTTGGCATTCATGTAAAGGTCTGCTTGTTTTGGGAGGTTGCCAAATTAGTGGGTCTTTGTTTGATTTGTGCCACCCACATGTGGTGCCATTAGTTGACATCTGGAGATCTGCAGGCTCCAGGGACCACTTAGGCAAGAACCACATCAACCAATGTGGTTCTCACACAATGTGAGATTGTTTTAAATCTGCCCAATCGATATCTAGCCGATTTTCAGCCAGGTAACAGTTGATTGGACAGGCAGGCCCGTGTACCAGGTGCCCCACACATGGGCCAAAAAGCTGCCAAAAGCTAGAGCAGTTTAAGGGAAAATGAAAAGTTCAGTCACCGGGGGTGCCAACCGTTAGGCACCCCAAAGTGACTATAATCACTTACATGATTCCCTGGACTGGTACTTCTGTTAGCAGAGAACTGCACTGGCCTGGGGAACTTCTCAGTGAGCACCACGGAGTAATTGTCTTCCTGCTTCTTCCTTCCTTGTGTGGCATTCATCTGCTTTTTTACTGTACTGTGTATGCGTTGGCCCAGGGCTGTTAAAGAGGGACGAACAGGCCAGTGGGTTTTTTTGCTAACAGGAACACCGGCCCTGGGTATCAGGTAAGTTATTATAATCACTGGAGGGGGTGCCTAATATTTGCCACTCCCCATCCTTCTCCTTTAAATATACACCCCCATGTTTACCTCCTATTTTAAAGGAAATGTAAACCTTAAAAAAAAAAAATGCTCAGGGTACTTTTTTTTTAAACACTGATGGAATTTATGTTATTTCTTTATTTTTGTAGTTTCAGAGCAATTTAACTTTTTTTAATTAACTCCCAGTATAATGAATTGGTAACAACAGTTCCACCTACTGGTCAGTTTATCTCACTGTACGGACAGAGTTAAGATCCCCATACACGGGCCGATCCGCTCTCTTGACGATGTTGCCAAGCGAGCCGATCTTCTCCCAATATTTCCACCTACGGGTGGGCGAAATCGGGAGAATCCAGGCTATAATTAGAATTATAATGACAGGTATAGGAAAAGTCGGTCCGGGGACCGCATCAACGAGCCGATGCGGTTCCTGATCTAACTAGATTTTTTAACCTGCATGATCGAGACCTGGCCGAATTCGGGCCAGAAATCGGTCGGGCAGGCCTGTCGGTAGTGCCCATACATGGGCCGATTAGCTGCCAAAACGGTCTAAGGGACCGATATCGGCAGCTAGAATCGGCCCGTGTATGGGGGACCATAAGAACATCAATATGTTTAGAAGGAATACATAGAACTGATCTGATGTTGCTAAGAAACCAGAAGGCTCAGATGACCTTTCCCATCTCCTTCCTGAGCAGAGCAACATCAGAATATGGCTCTGTTTTCATTCTGAACATATATCTACCTGATCGTACAGTCAGAAGAACTGAGAAATCGGTGGCGCTGTTACAAAAATCATTATATTAGCAGCTAATAAATAGTTTAGTAGCTTAGAAACGCAAGAAAAGTTATGTAAATTGTAAAAGTGCGCGGAAAGCACCCTGAGCAATGGTACATTCATATTATTTTTAAGGTTTACATATACTTTAAAGGGGTGTTACATTTTGCACATTTTTTAAAAAGGACAACATGGAAGGTAAGCGCAATAAGGGTACATTTCCTTTTAAACTGCAGCAAATCCTATTTAGCACTTATTATTAATTTAAAGGTGCTTTTAAGCACACACACTCATACCCTCCTTTAACAGATGTGATCAAACTGTACAGTGTAGGGAGCTGCTGTGTGCGTTGGTACCTAAGGCGCTGCATCATAACAATATTGCCTGGAGTCGCTGACCTAGAAATGTAACTCATCTCCAGCATTGCAGCAGCGTTGGGCTAGTTACCGGCTCTGTCAGCAACTCCTGTCCAACCACACTGGCCACGGTTTTATTTTTGGAAAATGTATTTATAATGGAAAAGGGCAAAATATTAAATGACATGTAAAAGTCCAGTTTAACTGAATTGAGTATCGCGGTTAGGGCCTTGTTAGGCCGGACAGAACCGCGTTAGACTTGTCACCCTCTGCCGGATGCTGCTTATCTAACGTGACACAACCCAAACGACATAATGAGTTGTGACAAACATAACACATGGCCTGCAGCAATAAATTCATTTCTGGTTCTGTTTGGCAATTAAAGCTTACTTAATGTGGTGCACAAACGCCCCGCAGCAAAGTTAGGAGAATACCTGCACGCCTGCTGTACAAAATGGCATTGTGCTGTTTACAGAGACAGACGGCATTCACACTACCTACTATGAACTTGTCTTTTAAAGGGTAAGTCCACCCAAACACAATTTAAGCTTTTTGAAAAGTAAACATAATTTTAAGCTATTTTGCAGTTTACATCAATTAAAAAATATGCAGCCTTTTCATGATTTTAATGTAATATGGTTTGGAACACTTCCCTAATCCTGGCCCCTGCTGATCTGGCTGGCTACTTTGAGACTCAAATAAAATGTAACAGTAGTCGACTGTCCTCAGCCTGCCTTCAGCCTGCATCCTCCCAATCCCACAATTCCCTGCACACGTGATGTGAATAAGGAAAGGAACATCACAGGGCAATGCATTGTGGGTTATATAGTTCCTGCATGCTGTCTGCAAGCTGTGGAGAAGTTGTTATAATTTGTAACTAAAATCAGTGTTTTAGTCCCTCCTCCCCTGCCAGGATTTCAAATGAATGCAACTGGATTTCAGCATATACAAATGGTATTTATTCATGCATTCTGAAGAAACATATTACAGTGATAGGTATATTAGGGTTTTTTGTGTTGTGTGGGGCCCTTTTTTTTGTTCAGAACCCAGAGTTCTATATTTTTCAGGCCAGGACATGTGCAGGTTGGCTCCCAAACCCAGCACTCCCTTTGGTCAGAATGGGCAATTTGTCTAATTTGAACATGCCCAAGGCACTGATTTGCTTGCTAGGGGTGGAAAATGTCATTTACTGGGAAATACATTTTATAAGCCCACTAGCCCATAATGAATTAGTTGGGGGCTAGGTTGGCCACACACTGTCAAACCCATTTAGTAGCCAACCAGTCAGCCCCTGGGCCAAATGGCCAGATATAATTGATTCACATTTTGTTCTGTTCATAAATGCTGATAAATGCCGAACAGAATAAAAATATAGCTGCTTTTCACTTTCTTATCTGCAAGAGCACCATTCACTACAGTTCTGCTGCGGGTCAATTACCATAACTGTGTGGGCAAGATGCTTGGATAAAGTGCAAATCTCTAAATGGTAAATTAAAAAAAAAAAAAAACTCCAAGATTGATGCTATGACTAGTGACATCGCTTCCAGGTTTAGTGGCCCAAGGGGGTTACTGGGTTGGCTTTCTTGTCAACCCACAGTGGGTTGGGTTGCTGGACTAAAGGGGTGACAACACAGGTATGGGTCAGGATGCAGGTCAGCGGTTGTGCCTTACCATGCCTAATCTCAACCATGCACTGGCCTACTATACTGTACAAAACACTAGTAAAGATTAAATGTTTGTTTAGTTGATTAACAAGGTTTTATAGGAATCCTTTTAACCTGCAGCTATGTTTTCTATTCTAGCCACCATGGCTGTTAAGATATTCTTCCCAACCTGTTGCTCAGCTGCAGAGAGTGGGCTTCTTATCGGCCGCTGGATTTCAGAACACCGTTCTGCCGTGGTCCTAGCCACACTGCACTTCCCCTTTATCCCTGGCCAAGTGAAGCAGTACCTGGCACGGCTGCAGCAGAGTACGGGGCTGAGCCTCTCTGTACTGGGAACTTGGAGTCACCAGAAGGCCGAAAAGGATGAGAAAATGCAGTCGTTTTTAGATGACTTGAGCAGCATCTTCAGTCACCGGCCTTGGCTGCGGATATCAAGGGAAGGGTCTAGCAAGTTTTGGGGCTGCAGTATTGATAGATGTGACAACGAGGATCAGAAGGAGGTGGTTTTGGTGTACTACGATGAGAAGAAATTAATGCTGTCGGAGCTGCACTCTGTCACAGAGAACTCGGAAATAGCCTCCGTGTTTGCTACTGTGGCAAAGAGCCGGCCTCTCTTTGCCACACACAAGTATGATGAAGGCCCAATAAAGCTCACCCACTGGCAGTCAGAAGGAGTGGAGGCCAGTATTATTGTGGAGCTGGTCAAGCAAGCGTCCGTTCCTGTGTGCGCAGTCTTGTCATTCCTCGTCTCATTGCTTACCAGCGTATGTAATCTCAGGTAGGAAGAGGATGATGATAATTCTGAAGGACCTACATTTGTTAATAATTCAATTTACCTCTGATTTAACCTGTTAAGCAGCATATCACCTGACAGTTAACTTTATGATGACCTTCCCATTTAATAACTGAGCATGGTTCCAGACTGTTTACAGGTCTCTGAGTTTCACTGTCCATTTTAATTTTTTCCTCTTTTATACACAGTGAGGCTTATTTGAATAACACTGGAAACATTTGGCTCTGTGCAGAAACCCTATACCAGCCAATTAGATATTTTCTTTCAGTGTTCTATGTGCAGTAAACTTGTTAGGGTTTTATCGATTACTAGGACCCCGGGCTCTCTTGTTGGTACACAGTCACGTGATACAGATCCAGGAACTTGCACAGAGAGACACAGACAAGTAGTGAATCTCCTAACAAATCCAGTTTATTGATGGTTTTACCACAGATTATATACATGTAGATAAAGATATGCCATTATGCTTACGTAACATGGGGTGGGCACATATGCCTTGCAGTTATTAGCAGAGAACAGGAATTTATTTAGAGTAGCTGCTGAAGCTTATTTTAGTTTATTAGCCTTGAACATTTGCTGAGATCAGCAAAGACAAAATAACTTGGACAGAGACAGGATGGTCAAGGTAATCATAACAACTGAAGTAGCACATACACAGACCTTCTTAGAATTGTGCAAACATATGTTAACCCTTCAAAACTGATCCAATTTGGTTGGTTGCTAAGGGTAACTGAACAGAAGCAAATTTACCTAATGCTATATAATGATTCCTAGTGATTTCCATGCAGCAGTCACTTAAAGGTTACAACATTTTTAAAGGATAAGCAAGCCTTTTATTTTAGAATCTCCTAAAAGCCCCAAAAATAACATACCTTTCTTCCTGCATTCAGTCTCATATCCTTTCTAAATTACAATCAGCACAACTGCAGCTCCTTCAGCCTCTTCTTAGACAAGCTTGAAGATCTGCCCCCTTCTCTTTTCTAAACTCTCCTTCTCACTTTGATGGACGGTGGTCAAAGATGTGTCTACTGTGTATGCTTGCTGCATCTGATATCCAATAGAGGAATCGGGCATGTGCAATAAAAGAGAGCTCAGAATAGAAAAGGGGCGGAGCTTCGTGCTAGACCTGGAAATAGCTGCTTGTACTGTAGAAATGAAATGAGACTGAATGCAGGGAGAAAGGTATGTTATTCTGGGCACTATTTAGAATTATTTTAGCGTGATAGATAAAAGAAAGGTTTGCTTATTCTTTAAAAAAAAGATTTTTTCAGTGTGCTTTTATAAGCAATTTTGCAATTTACATTTATTAACTGCCAATATAATTAACTTTGTAACAACACTGCCACCTGCTTGATCAGTTTCTCTGATTGTACAGTTGGAGAGATATACATTTAAAAGGAAAACATAGAAATGTTCTGATCTTGCTGTGCTCAGGAAAGAGATGG
The DNA here is from genome assembly GCF_000004195.4 of Xenopus tropicalis. NCBI lineage: Eukaryota > Metazoa > Chordata > Amphibia > Anura > Pipidae > Xenopus > Xenopus tropicalis. Next base: position 21,237,011 of record NC_030685.2, read on the forward strand.
GAAAGTTCATCTGAGGCTTCTGATCTTTTTCCTGAGCAGAGCCGGTTAATTTGTATAGGTGGCAACTCTACCTATAATCCCCTCTTATCCCTGACTCCTGCAGCACCGCCTTTTATATAGTGTCCAGTCTTTGCTCCACCTTACTCACCTGCATATTTTTCCATCCTATCCACTCATTCCCCTGCCCAGACCGCACATTTCTCCACCCCCCCAAAGGACATCACTGTCCTCCCCCAACCTAAATGCTAATATTAATAGCAAAAAATATGGCAAACCTATTTCCCTCCTACTTCTCTGATTGTACAGTAAAGGTGGCCATACACGGGCCAGTTTTAGTTGCCGATTCGGGTTATTCAGAAGGATTCCGATGGGCGTACTCGACTGAGATCTGGCTTAAAATTGGGCAGGTTTGATTATCCGCTGGATCGGGGACCACACTGGCTCATTATTGCGGTCCCCAATCCAAAGGTGCCTGTGCCTGCAGTTGTAATTTGATTGAAAAACGATCAAATTAGCCCAATATTGTCCACCTTTAGGTGGGCATATCTGGAGAAGATCCCCTCGCTTGCTGACCTCGCTAAATGAGTGAATATTCCCGAGTATGGCCACCTTTAGCAAGTAATAAATTGTATAATTGGCTTTTTAAAAAAAACCACCCTGAGCAATTATACATTAATTTTTTAATGTTTATTCTATACATGTTTTTTCTGTAACAGCAGCTGCCTTGAAGCAATCAAATGCCTGAAACCAGCAGATTACAGAAACCAGATTACAGTAGCAACAATTTGGAAAAAATGCAGATGAATCGTATCAGGGGATAATAGGTGCAATATACAATGAGTATCATGATTCCCATTCAGTATTTGGAGCTCGCTATTAGTGGTTTCAGACAGTTTAATTTTAAAATGTTTAAACTCATGTGACTGCACTGCATAGTAATCAGGCTTGTGCTGGTATTACATCTTTGTTTTCTTATAGCTTTTAGCACAAGCTTCGTAAATACTCAGCCAACGTGCATGATTTACAGTGCTAACAATATTGCTGTTATTCTCAAATAGGGTACTTAGTGGAAAACCCCTGTCCTTTCTATGGAACAAGCTGTCAACATCCGAGCAGTTGGGAAAACGCCTGGAGGATATCAGACTGGTTAGCAGCGCAGAGAGAGCCAAGGATCATATACAGTTCATGAGGTTCCTTTACTTTCCTCTATTTGTATTGAAGGACTGCAATTCCAACACCTGCCTGCACCTTCAGTGTTAGATAGGGCTACCCATTATCCACTGTTGAAAATACATTAAAGGGAAAATGCCACTCAAACAGAACTTCAGCATTTTAAAAAGAAGACATAATTTCAAGCAACTTTGCAATATACATCAGTTAAAAAATATGCAGCCTTTTCATGATTTTAATGTAATAATATGGTTTGGAACAGTTCCCTAAGCCCCGCCCCCTGTTCTGCTGATCTGGCTGACTATTTTGAGACTTTGCCGACTGTCCTCAGCCTGCCTTCAGCCTGCATCCTCCATATCCCACGATTCCCTGCACACATGATGTGAATAAGGAAAAGTACATCACAGTACAATGCATTGTGGGTTATGTAGTTCCTTTATGCTCTCTATCAGCTGCAGAATTGTTACAATTTGTAACATCAGTATTTTAGTCCCTCCTCCCCTGCCAGGATTTCAAATGATGCAGAAAGAGAAGAACTGTTTTGCAGCTGGATTTCAGCATATAGGTGTTCTCTATTTATTAGGGATTATTTTGCCCACCATACACTTAACAGCATGTATGTGCAAGCTCACCTACTTGGTAATGCATTTACTTCTAGGCCAGAATATGTTTACCGCCAACAGCAGTCACATTGCTTTTAAGGCAGCTAGAAAGCACCCGTGACTCCTGCCTAGTGCTCTCTTTAAGCCACTTGGCTAGTCTGCTTGCTTCCTCAAGATGTCTCTCCAAAGTGCATAAATGTACCATTTGCTTGTTATTTTTCAGGAAGTCCAACACTGTCGTTTCCATTCTATTAGACATGGCCCTGGGGATTTTACTGATGTCCTGGCTGTACAGAGAGAACCGAATCAGTCAGCTGGCCGACACACTCATGCCCGTTGCTGATGTAAGTCATACACAGGGAACCTGAATTTCAACCCACAAAACCCTTGGTTCATGTTTTTGTAAGCAGCTAAGAAACATAACCTCCCATTTTGAAGGGGAAGTTTGCCTTTAAATGAACTTTTACCATGTTGTAGGCGGACTAAATTTAATTTTAAGTGTAAATCACAGTAATTCATACAAATTACTGTGAGAAGGGATGAGGGGCATTTGCACAGGCAGCAGTGACCAAATGCCCCATAAGACATATGGTTAAAACGCATCCCTCTTTAAAATAATAAAAAGTACTAATCAGGTTTTTTATTGTTAGCATGCATCCCAATTTCCTTCTGTCTCTCTTTTCCCATTAGCGTGTTGCTTTGGAGCTGCAGGGGCTGCTGCAGTGGCTTATGGGTGCTCCGGCTGGATTAAAAATGAACCGAGCTCTGGATGAAGTCTTGGGACGCTTCTTTTTGTACCATATCCACCTCTGGATCAGTAAGCTATACCCATTTCCTTCTCTCATTTTTAATTCTTTCCTTTATCCCTTTTGTTTGGTTTATAAAAACTTAAAAGCAAATCTGATAGTAATGCAAAGGCATGTGTTTGGACTTGAGCCCATTTACTTTATTAATACTACATATTTTCCTAATTGTATTCCTGCGCAGGTTACATTCGCCTGATGTCCCCATTTATCGAAGTCATCCTGTGGTACATTGGCTTGTCAGCCTGTCTGGGCTTGTCAGTTGCTCTGTCCATCCTCTCGGATATCATTGCCCTCCTTACATTTCATATATATTGTTTCTATGTTTATGGAGCTCGGTGAGTGATCAAATATTGCCTTTTAAGGCAATATTTTGTATTGAATTTGCCTTAACTAATATTCATAAAATACTACTTATCTAGGGTCTAGACCAGGGATCCCCAACCTTTTTTACTTATGAGCCACACGCAGATGTATAAAGTGTTGGGGAGCCACACAAGCATTAAAAAAAGTTCTGTGGGGATGCCAAATAAGGGCTGTCATTGGCTATTTGGTAGCCCTATGGGGACTGCTGGCCTGCAGGAGGCTCTGCTTGGAGTAAAACTATGTCTCTGTGCTTCCAAAACTTGCCTCCAAGCCAGAAATTTAAAAATGGGCACCTACTTTGGGGCCTCTGGGAGCAAAATGTTGCTTATGAGCCACTGGTTGGGGATCACTGGTCTAGAAGAACTTAACTGCCATTGTAAATATTGTAGCTAAAGGAGAATGAAAGAAATGAATACAACTTAGGGTCCCTGCAGAGGCATCATTCCCAAAGCCCACTACCCACCGTCCCCCATACCATTTTTGTCTTCCTGTCACAGGCTCTTTGGCAATGTTCACTGATTGCCTGGTCCTGACTTCAACTACAAACACATGGCAAACTCTAACCCTTCTGCTCCAATCTGCCCTTAACAATCAAGTACAGAGGAGCAGAGTTGCAATTTTGGACTGTAGATGGTGTAGCTTGGGAAGGTGGGCCTTTGCAAGAGCAACTGAGTTTTAGCTAGACTTGTCTGTACAGCATTGCGATCCCTTGTAATGCCAACCCTCTCTGGGATATGTAAAGAGGTAGTTCACCTTTAAGTTAACTTAATATGTTATAGAATGACTGATTCTATACAACTATTGTCTTTATTTTTTACTTCTTTCCAGCTTTTAAATAGAGGTCACTGACCCAGTAGCCAAAAAACTATTGGTCTGTGAGACTCCAATTTTGTTGTTATTGCTACTTTTTATTACTTCTGTTTAGCCACTCTCCTATTTATATTCCAGTTTCAGGTTGCTAGGGTAGTTTGAACACTAGCAACCAGGTAGCTGCTAAAATTCCAAACTGCTCAACCAAAAGCTAAATAATTAAAAAAAAAAGAAAAACACACACACAAAATAAAAAGTAAAGACCAATTGCAACTTGGCTCAGAATATCAAGCTATACATCATACTAAAAGTTAATTCAAAAGGTGAACCATCCCTTTAAGACAACATTATGTTTAAGTGACAGGTGTCTACGGTTATGTATACCTATTGGTTGCTTTAGGAGCTTTAGAAAAAGCAGTATCCCATAATATTTAGGGACACAATGCAGATAAAACCTTTTTGCCTGAGAATTTTGCAGCCAGGTTTGGACACCCGGTAAACTACACGAGCTGGAAGTATCTGTAACTGGCATCTAAACTACTTTTAATACCTACTGAATTGTGTATTGTAAGATTTGGAACCCTTTGTAATAGTTTCTCCATAGGTTCCGTTCCATAACCAGTTTGCATGAAGTATCGCAATGGATAGATTTGCACGCAGGCAGTGACCCATAGCAACCAATCAGTGGCTGGATTGCTGGCTGAACAGTAAAAGCAAATATTTGCTTGTCATGGGTTTCTGCCCAGCTGCAAATTCGTGCAGTGTTTATAAAAGAGCCTCACCATGTTTTTCCTTATGGTTATTATGATTACTATGATTATTGCAGTAGAAATGCTACATAGAACATCTACTTTACTTATGTATCATTATAGTGTGCTATCCCCTGTCTCTTAAATTCTGGGAGTACAAGTGATAAACTGTCCCTTCTTTTACACTAGCCTGTATTGCTTCAAGATGCACGGACTCTCTTCTCTCTGGCGTCTCTTCCGGGGCAAGAAGTGGAATGTTCTTCGCCAGCGAGTGGACTCTTGCTCTTATGATTTGGATCAGGTACCTCGGCCTGGTTGCAGCTGCCTAGGGAAAGCATACATAGTGCAGCACAGGATTATACCTCAGGCTTATCTCTGCTCTTTTCTATTGCAGCTTTTTCTTGGGACCTTGCTCTTTACAATCCTGCTGTTTCTCCTGCCAACCACAGCCCTGTATTACCTGGTATTTACTCTGGTACGTGTTTATCTAAAACCTAAACATATTGAACCTAAAAATAACATTTCACATTGATGCAATAGCTAAATAAATAATAGACATCTAATTTGTGGTTTTAGGACTGATTACATGGACATAGACTCATAGATACACTTGCCAGTGGTGTGTGCCCAGAGCCAAATGGCAAATATTAACTTGAGTAACCATCAAAGAAATTTGATGTTTGCTAAATTTGCCCCTTTGTTTTTTTGGAAGCCCAGGCATCAAACTTTATGTGATATAATATTCGCTGAAGAACAGAGCCAATTACATTGAATCTTAAAGAAATACTGTCATGGGAAAACATGTTTTTTTCAAAACGCATCAGTTAATAGAGCTTCTCTAGCAAAATCCTGCATTGTAATCTGTTTTTCAAAAACACAAACTTTTTTATATTTAATTTTGAAATGTCACATGGGGCTAGCCATATTCTTCATTTCCCAGGGTGCCACTGCCTTGTGACCTGTGCTCTGCTTCAGCCACACTTTACTGCTGAACTGCAGGTTGGAGTGATATCCCCCCCAGTAGGCGATCAGCAGAACAATGGGAAGGGAGCAAGATAGCAGCTCCCAGTAGGTATCAGAATAGCACTCAATAGTAAGAAATCCAAGTCCAGCTTGGGACTCCTCCAGTTACATGGGAGTAGGAGAAACAATAGGTTAGCTGAAAGCAGTTCTAAGGGCTCTGGCACACGGGGAGATTAGTCGCCCGCGACAAATCTTCCTTGTCACGGGCGACTAATCTGCCCGAACTACCATCCCACCAGCGAAAATGCAAGTCGCAGGTGGGATGGAACACACTGCGCAGGCGATTTCAGCAAATCGCCGAAGTTGCCTCGCGAGGCAATTTCGACTTACATCTCCCCGTGTGCCAGAGCCCTAATGTGTAGCGCAGGCTTCTTCTGAAAGCTCAGACTCAGGCACAATGCACTGAGATGGCACCTACACACCAATATTACAGCTAAAATAAATACATTTGTTGGTTCAAGAATAAAATTTTAAATGGTAGAGTGAAAATCATGACAGAATCACTTTTAGGCTAGTGTCACAGAATCACTTTTAGGCTAGTGTCACAGCCTGCAGAAAAATCCAGGCTGAGAATCAGCCCCTATGCTGGCACCAGACTCCATGCCTGCACCCGGAAGCATTGTGTTCACCTGAGTGCAGACAGATGTGGTGAATACCAGCCAAAAACGCAAGAGTTTGCATTTCACAGCCAATATCCACAGTGTCTGCTTGCACTTGGACAATACTTCCGGGTGCAGGCAAGGTAGGAGGCTGAATCAGCCCTGTGTGGCACTAACCCTAAGAATAAATGGAATACAGTGCTGGAACAAAGGGGAAATCATACTATAAATTATTATTGGAATGGAACATCTTGGTATGTCAAGTAATCTGGTAGGACCTCTTTCATCTTTTTATTTTACTTGTCTTGGACAGCTACGTCTGCTTGTGGTCCTGGTTCAGGGTGTCATCCATTTGATTGTAGATCTGCTGAACACTCTCCCACTTTATGCTATGGTCTTGCGCCTCTGCAGGTCGTACAGGTTGGCAGGTGAGCAGCTTTTGTATAATAACTCTTTGATGCAAACCCTGCTGTTTATGCTGCTCAGATTGTAGCATGTAACTGAAAAAAGCCAGGAAATGTGTATGGGGCTTCCCTCGGGCTGGCTGCACATTGCTAAAACTGAAGAGGGAACATAGAGGAATATGAAGAGTGGTGCTTCACTGGAGATGCTGGCTGCCTGTTAAAAGAACTCACCTCTCATTATGAGCTGCTGAGCCAGCAGGCAGTTATTAGCAGCATAAAACTTTAAAACACATGTTCACCAATAGTCTGTTTCCTAATGGTCAGGCCTGATCTGTATTGTAAAGGTATTGTATTGTAAAGGTGGCCATACACTGTAAAATCTGCTCACTTGGTGAGGTTGTCAAGCAAGCAGATCTTCTCCCGATATACCTACCTATGTCGGTCAAGGAGGCCCGTCATTGGTGCCCATACACTGGCAGATAAGCTGCCAAATCAGTCTAAAGGACCAATATTGCCAGCTGAAATTGTCCCATGTATGCATCTTCCCCACAAATTTCAAACACATGCTTGGCTCATTCATTATCTGTTTTTTTTTTTTAAGCTGGTGTAAAATTCCGTATGCTGGAACAACAGACTGGGAAGCCCCTTCGACTGCTTATGCAGGTAATGCCAACTCTGTTTTACATTCAAAAGGGGCAGCTTCTTTTAGTAAGGTAACATAGTAACATAGTAACATAGTAAGTTGGGTTGAAAAAAGACATACGTCCATCAAGTTCAACCATAATGCCTATACCTAACCTACCTAACTACAAGTTGATCCAGAGGAAGGCAAAAAACCCCATCTGAAACTTCTCTAATTTGCCTCAGAGGGGAAAAAATTCCTTCCTGACTCCAAGATGGCAATCGGACCAGTCCCTGGATCAACTTGTACTAAGAGCTATCTCCCATAACCGTGTATTCCCTCACTTGCTAAGAATCCATCCAGCCCCTTCTTAAAGCTATATAATGTATCAGCCAGTACGACTGATTCGGGGAGGGAATTCCACAACTTCACAGCTCTCACTGTAAAAAATCCTTTCCGAATATTTAAATGGAACCTCCCTTCTTCTAAACGGAGTGGGTGCCCTTGTGTCCGTTGGAAGGACCTACTGGTAAATAAAACATTAGAGAGGTTATTATATGATCCCCTTATATATTTATACATAGTTATCATGTCACCTCTTAAGCGCCTCTTCTCCAGTGTAAACAGACCCAACTTGGCCAGTCTTTCTTCATAACTGAGACTTTCCATACCCTTTACCAGCTTAGTTGCCCTTCTCTGGACCCTCTCTAACTCAATAATGTCCCGTTTGAGCACTGGAGACCAAAACTGAACAGCATATTCTAGATGGGGCCTTACCAGCGCTCTGTAAAGGGGAAGAATAACCCCCTCCTCTCGTGAATCTATACCCCTTTTAATACAGCTCAAAACCTTGTTTGCCCTTGCAGCTGCTGCCTGGCATTGCTTGCTACAGCCAAGTTTATTATCTACAAGGACTCCAAGGTCCTTCTCCATTATGGATTTGCCTAGTGCAGTCCCATTAAGGGTATACGGGGCTTGCATATTTTTACATCCCAGGTGCATGACCTTACATTTATCCACATTAAATCTCATCTGCCACTTAGCTGCCCAGATTGCCAGTTGGTCAAGATCCTGCTGCAGGGATGTCACATCCTGGATAGAATTGACTGGTCTGCAGAGTTTTGTGTCATCTGCAAACACTGATACATTACTCATAATACCCTCCCCTAAGTCATTTATGAACAAATTGAACAAAAGTGGACCCAGTACAGAACCCTGAGGGACCCCACTGAGAACCTTACTCCAAGTAGAGAATGTGCCATTAACAACCACCCTCTGTACCCGATCCTGTAGCCAGTTTTCTATCCATGTGCAAACGACTTCACTAAGACCAATAGACCTTAGCTTAGAAAGCAGTCGTTTGTGGGGAACGGTATCAAATGCTTTGGCAAAATCCAAATAGATTATATCTACTGCATCCCCACTGTCCAGCTTCTTACTTACCTCATCATAAAAAGCAATTAAATTGGTCTGACATGACCTGTCCTTCATAAAGCCATGCTGATTACTGCTCATAATGCCATTCTCCAGTACATAATTTTGAATGTGATCCCTTAACAAGCCTTCAAATAACTTGCCCACCACGGATGTCAAACTTACAGGCCTATAATTGCCAGGCTGAGATCTTACTCCCTTTTTAAATATGGGAGTGACATTCGCCTTCTTCCAATCCCTAGGTACCATACCTGATGAAAGAGAGTCTGAGAATATCAGAAACAAGGGCCACTGCAATTCTGCCCCTAGCTCTCTCAGTACCCGAGGGTGTATTCCATCTGGCCCCGGTGCCTTGTTTACATTTATCGTGTGTAACCCTTTAAGCACCATATCCTGTGCCAACCACTGTATAGTTGGAGCTGAGGCAACAGTGAAGCTATTGGGTGGGACTTGGCCCACTGGCTCCTCTACTGTATACACAGAAGAAAAGAACTGGTTAAGCACATCTGCCTTTTCTGTATCCGCTGTAACCATATTGTTATTATAACTCAATGGGGCCACACCCTCAACCTGCATCTTTTTACTATTAATATACTTAAAAAACTTTTTGGGGTTAGTCTTGGCCTCGGCCGCGATGCGCTCCTCATTTTCTATCTTTGCCTTCCGGATTGCTGTTTTACAACACTTGTTATAGTGTTTATAATCATTAAACGCAGCTACTGTCCCCTCTGACTTATATTTCTTAAAAGCTTTCCTTTTTTTCCCTATTAACTTCTTTACCTCAGAGTTAAGCCACATAGGGTGATTCTTAACACTTCTACTTTTTCTTATTAATGGAATAAATTGAGAACAGTAATGATTTAATATCATTTTAAATGACAACCATTTCTGCTCTGTATTTTTATCAGAAAACATAATGCCCCAATCTATGCCCTGAAGCGCTGCCCTTAAGGAGCTAAAATTTGCCTTCCTAAAATTCAGTGTCTTTGTTGCCCCCGTGTAAATTTGTTTCCTGCACCAAACATCAAATGAAATAACATTATGGTCACTATTACCCAGGGGTTCAACCACTTGCACATTTGCTATACGTTCTGGGTCATTAGAGATCACTAGATCTAGTATAGCATGGTTCCTGGTTGGCTCCTCAACAACCTGTGACATAAAGTTGTCATGCAGCAAGTTTATAAACTTGTTCCCATTTACTGTCCTGGCAGTACTATTGCCCCAGTCAATATCAGGGTAATTAAAATCCCCCATTATTATCACTTGCCCCAAACTAGCAGCCTTTTCTATTTGCAACAGGAGCTGGGCCTCCTCCTCTTCGCTTACATTAGGGGGTCTATAGCATACCCCTACAATTAGTTTGGTAGATTCTTTACTATCTGTGAGAAGCTCAACCCATAAGGATTCAGCTCCCTCTGTTCCCCCCATAACTTCCTCCTTAATATTTGCTTTTAAGTCGTGCTTAATGAACAGACACACTCCTCCTCCTTTTCTATTGCCCCTGTCCCTCCGAAACAATGTATACCCCCCAATATTAACTGCCCAGTCATGAGACTCATTCAACCAAGTTTCAGCAACACCAATCACATCATATTTCCGCTCCAACGCCAGTACCTCCAGCTCTCCCATTTTACCAGTCAGACTCCTTGCATTGGTAAACATACATTTAATACTGGTTCCGGCATGAGAATGACGTGTAAACAACTTATGGGCCTCCCTGCCATTATCAGTATCCCGAAGCAAGTCTCCTCCCCCAATTTCCCTTACTATGCCCACTACCTCATCTATCCTGAATTTCCCGCTGCACCCTCCCCCCCCACTCCTAGTTTAAAATCTCCTCCAACCCTCTAGCCATCTTTTCCCCCAAAGCAGCTGCCCCATCATCATTGAGGTGCAGCCCATCCCTGGCAAAGAGATGGGCTGCACCTCAATGATGATGGGGTGTAGGTAGTAGTATCAGATGCAACTAATTCTCATGCTCTGCAGCTCTTCAGAATTACTCTTGTTTGCATTTGCCAGAGCTGCATTCGTGAAGGCCACTCATGGGTAGGCACAGACAGGCCCGGACTGGCAATCTGTGGATTTTGGCAAATGCCAGAGGGGCTGCTGTAAGATGCCATAGACAGTCACTATTTATTGGGCTGCTGGGGGGCTGTTTGGGCCTCTGTGTACTTGAAATGCATTACATTAACTTTCTGGTGACCTTATTAGCAGGAAGATCTGCATATACTTGCTGGAAAGTAGAATAATTCTATGTAAACCATAAAACTGCATGTATGTTACAGACTATGTTGTGAGCTGTATTCAGCTTGAGCCATACTGCTGCCTCTTCTTTTATCACATTGCTTTTTTGGGACTGACCAGGCATAACATCTTTTAATAATCTTCTCCCCTGTAGATTAACCCCCTGCCATTTAGCGGTGTTCTAAAGAGCTACATGCTGCCATCTAACCAGTGCTGCCCTAAGGATTCCTGGGGATCCCTATGTAGGAAGCTGTTTATTGGGGAGCTCATATACCCCTGGAAGCAGAAAGGAAACAAGCAGGACTAACGGAATACTAAAATGTTTTTGGAACTGCCACCAGCTCAGAGGTGCCGGGAATGACCTTCCAAGAGCACCAACAGCTCAAAAGGGGCCAGGAATAACCACCCACACCTTTTATAATATCACTGGGCAAATAAGCCTGTATGCTTCTAAATGTGTCTGCCTGGACTTGATAAAGGGTGGGACTCACCAGCTGGGTTTAAATAAATGAAGAAATGACTGAATAGAAATATGCAACACACTGGTCCAATCAGGAATCACATTCATGCTAATCACAAAACGTCTACCTTGAGCCTTCTGCATTACGTCCTTCAAGAATCCTATTCCACAGCCCATCCCAGGAATTTTAAGTAAAGTTCCTATATTGGCTATACTTTATTTATCTTCCTGGTTGAAGAATCTTCCAGGCTACAAGTGAGCTACATATCTGCCTAGGCATAGGCAGCAAAAGATGTCTTTTCGTGGGGGTGGGGGATGGTATAAAAGAGCAATAAAACCAGAACCAGGGGTAAAAATCCCCCTATGTGTAGGTACATCCTCCCTAAGCAGGCTAACATATACCCCCACAGACTGCCCCTGCTTAAAGGGGAGTTTCACCTTTAGGTTAACTTTTAGTATGTTATAGAATGTCCAATTAATAACCACTTTGCAATTGGTCTCCATTGTTTATTTTTTTATAGTTTTTTTAATTATTTGGCTTCCTTTTTTGCCTCTTTTCAAATGGGGGTCACTGCCCCGGCAGACAAAACCTATTGCTCTGTGAGACTACAATATTTTTGTTACTTTTTATTACTTATCTTTATATTAAGCTTCTATCCCATTCATATTCCCATCTCTTGTTCTAACCACCGCCTGGTTGCTAAGGTATATAAGACCCTAGCAACCAGATAGCTGTTTAAATACCAAGTTGGGGAGCTGCTGAACAAAAAAAGCTAAATAGCTGAAAAACCATAAAAATTAAAGACCAGTTGCAAATTGTCTCAGAATATCATTGTCTACGTGATACTAAAAGATAATTTAATGGTGAACTACCCCTTCAACCCTTCAGGCCTGGCTATTAATGTCATTCAGATGCATACCTCCCAAGATTACTTACTTACTGACTAAACCTTTGTAGGTCACACCTCTGACGGATATGAATAGGCACCGTCCTACCTAAATAGGGACGGGGGGGGGGGGGCTATTTGTGTGTCTTATTGTCATTTAGGCCTGTGCACTGTCCCAAGGCAGAGGAGGGGCACACAAACCAGACCCATAACATGAGCTTAAGTTAAGGGGGTATTTATACACTCCAAAACCTAGCCCAGCAATTTGCCAAGGTTGGAAATATAATACATAGTCGTATAAGACGATTCACATTCTGAAATCTGTTATTAACAGATAAGGAAGCCATATTGTTGTTGAGCCAGCCAACTAGAACAAGCAGAAACACCATTAATTACACATTTGATTTTAATATATCATACAAGCTAGATCATATGCTTTATTTTATACCTGCCATAGTGGAATGAGTTGCTGCATTTCCTAGGACCTTTGTGAATACAGTGCTACTGGCAACCTGAGGAAGACTAAATGTACTCACACTGGATATATCTCTCATAGGAGAGAGCATTACATGCCATGGATAGATGGCTTTCCTTCAATCAAGTCCATTCTTGGCTTTGTATGTTTTCTAGACGCCATAGCTGCTAAAAGGGATACTATCATCTAGGGATGCACCAAATCCAAGATTCTAAATCCGAACCGAACCCTCAAAGCCTTATGGCTTTCACTTTCAACAAGAGAGAGTTTTGCAAATTTGCATGCAATTTTTAAAAACATTTTTCTAAAATGCACATATGCAAATTACGGTTTGGCGTTCAGCCGAATGTTTTGTGGTAGATTCCGTATTTGTCTGAATTCAACAGTGGATGGATTTGATGCATCCCTAGTAGTATCATATTTTTTATTTAATGCTGTTTTGTTTCATAAAAATCTAAAGCCTTTGTATGAAAAATAACTGCTGTCGTTTATTGGACAGAAGGGAAGTCACATGACTCCTAGTAAATAAGCTTTGCCACGGGGCTGTGGCCCCCTGTGGGGACAGACCCTAGTACAGTTGCCCACCAGTCAAGCTGGCACAACAATGACCTGCACCCTCAGACCTAATTCCCACCTGTGTGCAATCTTGTTGTGACAACTGAGGCTAGGAACAACGGTGCAAGGTGGATCTATACCACAGGGGATCTGGGCCCCCTCTGCTGTATGGCAATTATGCCACTGGCTTGGTTCTAGGAGTTGTAATTTCTTATCCCTATTCCGACACCATTGTAATTCATAATATATTTGTTTTCCAGGTTATTTACATTATTTTGATGATAGTGTCCTATTCTTAATTATCTATCCTAAAATCATGCTGCCTGACCAGTGATCTGTGGATATTATTTATACTGCTGCCTAATCTTTAATCGGACCAAATTATTTTAGATATAAAATAGATAACACTGGATTTTGAAATCCCTTTTGTACACCCCCTAATCCCGATAATTCCTAAATAAATTCATATTTTACACTGGTTCATGTGTGATGTGTGTTCATGTGTGGCTTTGAGTGTGTAGGGAAGATGCCACTCACTGTGTATAATATAAGGATCACAGGTATAAATAGAAGTTACTGCCCCCCCACAGGAAAATGATATTCTGTTTGAGCAACCTGTAGATTTGATGCCTTTTGTGTTGGCCCCAGGATTCACTAAAATGAAGTCATGGTCATGATGTCATTATTTGGTTCAATACTTGGATAATGTTATCATCAGGACAAAAGAATGGAGTAATTGCTGAGGCTAGTGCCCTCAAAGTTGACTTGTTTGGCCATTTGAGTGCAGGGGCACTGCACATGCTCAGTGTGCACTGGGCTGCTGTTGAGAGGCTAAGCTAAGGCCATAAGCACACTGAGCGTTTGCTCCACTTCTTTTAGCCAGTGTGTACCCATGGCCTGAGGGGTTGTTGGAAATTATCAGCACATTTGCAGAAAGTAAGCATCTGTCATAGAAGCTGGTGATACTGGGGGCATCTTCAGGGGCAGAGGTTGTCACTGCTTATAGGCTTTGGTGGCCGAGGGCTGATACAGAAGTCCATATTGTACAATTCCTTGCATAACTCTTTTTAAGTACAACTTTAATCCTTGTCTACCCCAGGTGAAATACACTGCTAAACACAGCAAGCCCAAAAGTTCACCCATTACACAAAAAGCGTAACATCTATGGAAAAAAAAAAACATTTGATGGAATAATTTCTTCCCCAAGGAAAACAATAAATCAACCTGCATTAATCCATGCAGAACGCAGCCACAGGAACCTCAGCTATTATTTGGCTAGCACAGGGAGTGCCAGTAACCGGATCTACTTACCTCCCCCCCCCCCCTCCGATTTATGACTTGTGTAAGAAATTCCATGCAACCATCCTCACACTATAAAAAAGGTTGTCATAGAACGTGCCACAGAATGGGTATAACTCTAGGTCTGGGCCCACTGGATCTGTGTTCACCAGCAGATCCACTGCTACTCCCGCACAGAAAGGCGGTGCAGGCAATGTATGATTGACAGCTAAAATTTTGAAATACATTTATAACAGGCATGGATGATTAAAAAAAAAATAGGGTTTTGTGTTTAATTATGCAGCTTTTTATCTCTGGTTGACAGGCCCCCTTTCAATTGGAATTGCAGACTTTAGTGCAGTTAGTGATGCATTCCCTCAACCAAAGCTCTTAATGGCAGGCACAGGCTTTAAGCCGGCCATACACACACCGATATTAACATACGATATTCAGTTTGTGTATGGCGGCTCGAAGAGGCGACCGATATCGCAAAAGGCTGCGGATATCGGCCAGGTTAAAACATTTTGATCGGGGCACCATTAAAAATGCACTAGCAAAATCTACTTTCAGTGCTGAATCGGCAGATGGAGGTAGAATTCCTACTGTTTCTACCTTCATATCTGATGATTCAGCCCTGAACGTCAGTGGAGGGTGGGAACGATCTTTCGTGTGACCAATGGTCGCACAAAAGATTGTTATTGCTACGTGTAAGGCCACCTTTACACAAAGTCCACCTCAGCGTGTCCAGGGATCATTCAAATCTGAAGCACCTCTGGATGTACTGACTTTTGGATTAAGGACCCTCCAAAAAAATTTGGTTGGGCCTTCCTTTCCCCTTGGCTGTCCCTCTCGCTCTTCCATAGTTTTTGGTATCCAAAATAGTAATAGTGAACACTCAGCCCTAACAGGCCTTTGGGCTGGGCCCCTAGCCACTGCTTTGGGCAGCCCTGCAGTTTGGGAAGCATTAATGTTTATTCAGTGTCTAAAAGGTAAATAACTGTAGATAATTGAGGCTTTGTATAAAGACAGAAGGGAGGGGCTGTTTAAAATGGGATTAATTCTTATCTGAGATTTAAACTGACTCTATATCTGTGATCCCCAACCAGTGGTTCATGAGCAACATGTTGCTCCCCAACCCCCACCCGATCAGCTTGTTGCATTCAGGGTCAGACTTGGGGGTGCAGGGCGTAAATTTAACGCGTCAGGGGAGGAGCGGTCGGGCAGAGGGTCGGGTTTGGGCCGCCGGGGCCCACCAGTATTTTTCCCAGTGTCCCAGTCCGACCCTGGTTGCACTGAAAGAAGGGATGAAGGCAGGCAGTGCATCTGGGATGTGGGGTGGTGGTTTGACTCTGGGCTCAGTGTGGAGGTTGTGACTGGGGGCCCCTGAGATGGCAGCCCTAGTGGGCTCTGTACACCCCAGACCACAGCTAAATCCGGCCCTTTAGGCAACTAATCTCTCCATTGTACCCCATTTACCAGCACTGAGCACCCCTGCACCTGGGCAGCACCCAGCCAGTGAGCACCCCTGCACCTGGGCAGCACCCAGCCAGTGAGCACCCCTGCACCTGGGCAGCACCCAGCCAGTGAGCACCCCTGCACCTGGGCAGCACCCAGCCAGTGAGCACCCCTGCACCTGGGCAGCACCCAGCCAGTGAGCACCCCTGCACCTGGGCAGCACCCAGCCAGTGAGCAGCCTTGTTCAGCCAGCCAGTAAAAGGAGACTTTTTGTTGATTGCCATAGGTCACTGCCCAGGTGCAGATTTTCCCACTGAGGAAAGCCATAGCCAACTCTCCAGTCACATCAAAGGCACAAATAATTGAAGTCCGACCTCCTGTTGGTGACCTGAATAGACGCAGACGCATTTCCTGCTAATCCCTCATACATCTTGTCGCATTGATCTGCACTGCCCCATGATGTGACCCAACACCGCGTACGCACAGCCCTATGTGCCTTTCCGCCGACTCCGCTCTATTTAGACATTTCATCAGCTCCACGTGTCCGCTGCGGAACTGCCCGAATAAGAAACCACTGACAACACGCCCCCTGCTTCCTGGTACAGGCAGGCCCCGCCCCCTGCTTCATGGTACAGGCAAACCCCGCCCCTCTCATCTCGCTATTGGCTCTGGCGGCGTGAGGCCGGCTGCAATTGGACGCTGTTCTGTCAGTGCAACCCGAGAAGCCTCTGGAGTCGTACAGGTGGGCATATGTTATTGTTCTGCAGATCCGCCTCGTACCCGGAAGCAACGGACGGCATAGGGGACAGTCATCAGTGGCAAGCTGCTCTGGGCTACTTCTAGCCTTGTTTCATTGGACTCGCCGGTACCAGCTACCCATTAACCCAGGCTCTACCCATTCTTTCATAGCCTCTGTATTCCTTTAGTGGAAGAGCCTAGGAGATCTTGTAAGCTATTATATATTTAGTACCAAGCCTCCCTGGCAGTCTGATTTATACACAGTACTTGCTGTAGAGACAGACTTGGCTACCTCTTGCCCAGTGGCCTTGAAGCTTTCTTGGTCACAGAGCTAGCACTCAGTCGAAACAGTGGGATTCCCCTTAAAAGTTTCTTAGGGTTCTGATATAATTGGTATAGGTGCCATGAAGGGGCATTAGAGGAGGCAGGGAGCTCCCCAATCTCTGAAGGAAGAGAGGATGAGAAGCCCTAGAGGCACCCAGTTTGCTGGTAACAAGCACCCAAGAGTATGGCACCTTTAGCCTCACATCCCTGGCTCTGGCTGATCCTCGCCTTCTTCTCTGCACACCTGCTGCAGGTAAGCCCTGTTTTATTGTAATTGCTTTTACTGCCAGAGTATCCTTATCTGAGATTACAGTCATTAGTGAGAGTTAGGAACTGAAAACCTGCCTCCCTCAGTAAGTGAATGGGGGGATCAAATGGCAAGTGATTATTCATGTTAAGATGGGGGTCACAGACTGGAATTATTAACATTTATTTATAAAGCGCCAACATATTCCGCAGCGCTGTACAATAAGTGGGTTTCATACATTGGACATACAGAGTAACATATAAAGCAATCATTAACCGATACAAGAGGTAACAAGAGACCTGTCCAAAAGAGCTTACAATCTACAAATCAAAAAGGCAAAAGCTCAGTCTTTAACAGCTGAACAGACGCACCATTTTGTGGCTTGTGAAAATCTTTGAAAAATGCATTGAAAGGGAAAATCAATCCAAAAAGAAAGAAAAAGCAATTTTGAGAGCAGTGAGCAGCCCAAAAAATTTCCCCCATCCAACAGACACTTTCAGTTTAATAATGCCAGAGGGTTAAGGGGTTCATGTGCCAATCAGCAAAGGGCCCCCCTATGGGCTGTACCAAAAAAAAATACACCCCTATATCTGTCTTGCTTTTTATATTCTCTTCTGCACTTCTGATTTAGGCTCCTGAAACAATGTAGCAGATCATTAAAGGAACAGTAACACCAAAAAATGAAAGTGTTTTAAAGTAATTAAAATATAATGTACAGTTGCCCTGCACTGGTAAAACTGGTAAGTTTGCAACAGAAAGGCTACTATAGTTTATATAAATGAGCTGCTATGTCAACACGGGGGCAGCCATTGAAGCTGGGAAAAAGGAGAAAAGGCACAGGCACATAGCAGATAACAGATAAGCTTTGTAGAATATAATGGGGTTTTATCTGTTATCTGCTAAGTAACCTGTGCCTTTTCTCCTGTAAATGGCTGCCCCCGTGGCTACACAGAAGCTTTATTTATATAAACTATAGTAGTCTTTCTAAGGAAAACACACCAGTTGTA
This sequence comes from Xenopus tropicalis, assembly GCF_000004195.4. Taxonomy (NCBI): domain Eukaryota; kingdom Metazoa; phylum Chordata; class Amphibia; order Anura; family Pipidae; genus Xenopus; species Xenopus tropicalis. The sequence goes on from NC_030685.2 coordinate 21,255,266, forward strand.
CCAGTACAGGGCAACAGTACATTATATAGTAATTACTTTTATACACTTTCATTTTTTGGTGTTACTGTCCCTTTAACAGACCAGGGGGACAACTGCTTTATTGTTCTTTTTTAAGAGTCAGAACCAGAGAACATAAAGGGTGAAACAAATAATACTTCTACCTGCAATTATACTTACACACAACTTTAAAACCACTAAAAATCTTTAATTCATGTACAGTCAAACCCCATTTATGCAGCTGATTTTTTACATTTCCCAGAATTGATGCTGTTTTTTTTTTTTTTTGCATTTCAATGGATACTTTTCCTGGTGTAAAAAGCAGGAAAAACTTAGCATTATTGTGTCCAAATGTCCATAAAACGCCACTTGGGAATATTACTTTTCAAGAAACATTTGACATTACCCCCAATTTGAAGTCGTTTTTTCACAGTCCACACCACTTTTTTAGTAAATCCTCAGTTTTATGCCCCCCACCCCCCATTTTACTGTTTTATCACATTTCCGGTCTCTTGAAAACTGTAAAATGGAGGTTGACTGGAAAGTTGCTTAGAATTACATTTTCTTTCATAAGCCCAAAAAAAAATGAAAAAACAGTTTTTGGGCGGAGCTCCTTTTAACAGTTTTAGGAAAGACAAGGATGTATCTGTAGTAAAGCTATATGGGCAAACTGGATGGACCAGTTCCATGTACCCGCTATCAGCTACTATCTTTGCTATTTTAGAGACTTCGCATGATCTGAAAAATCTCTTTTTTTTTTATATTTAAGGCTTCACACTTCTGCCAGATAGCCTTTTACCTCGAAAGAACCAAGCTTAGCAACCAATGTTTCTTTAAGTTTATTTTTTTTAGTAAAATGTTGCTAAATTGTTTTTAAAGTCAGGAGATTCATAAGATGTTCAGTTATGTTTACCTGCCCATGTATTTCTTCTGTAAAATAAACACTTCAAGCAATGAAATCTTTTCTTGTGGCTCAAACCAAGAAATGAAATCAGGTTTGTAAAGGGAGGAAGTGGAAGGGGTTGCTACTGCAACTTGTTTGGAAGGCAGGGGTACCGGATCATAAATACATTTTGTGGGGTTGAACTCAGATCTGGACTGAGATTCACAATAGGCCCTGACATTTCAAGAACACAGAGGCCCAAACAGCCCCCACCAGCCCAATAAATAGTGACTGTCTATGGCATCTTACAGCAGCCCCTCTGGCATTTGCCAGAACCCACAGTTTGCCAGTCCGGGCATGATAGTAACAATCAGCAAGAAGAACCAGACACCACAAGGACATCTCCATTAAGAATAATTTATAAATAGAAAGTTAAATTTTAATAAAATAGAAGAAAAAAGAAATAATGATTATCTGAAGGGTGCTTCGTTTAAAAATTATTTCACATGAAAGGACCCCCAGCAAACTGTCTATTAGCCCAACTGTATGGAAGTTGTCTCCTTTGTGTGGCACTGGAATCCTCTGGATATATCAGGGTCTGAGACAGGTCACAGGATTCAGGAGGGGTAATAGGGATGTTTCCAGGCAGCTATTGGACATTGAAGTGCTGGTACATCCCCCTTTGTGTTCTGCTGTGTGTGTACTGTAGTTCAGCTCTGCTCCTCTGTGATTTGACCTGTGTGGGCTTATCCCAGTATGTTCAGGACCTGATAAACGTATCTAAGCTAATCAGCTGTCTGTAAAGCTTTAGTTAAGACCAGGGTCGTGAAATAACTTTGGAAGTATTAGGAACCCATTTTGCTTTCGATGATTAAGGACCTGATGGTGTATTGTTGGCTTCTGCTGGAGACAGTGTTGCACTGAGGCTATTGTAATTATAACCATGGGAAATATTGCTTGCTATTGTCCCCATTGTATATGAATCTGTATCTGGAATCACTCGGTGCCAGTTAATGTGACTTGACAACTCAGTGTGGCTTTGTTTCCAGCAACTCTGTATTGAACTACCGTATTCCCTGCATCTCTGTATGTCACCAGAATGGCACAATGTAATACTGCTGTCAGGCCCAGACTGGCAATCTGTGGGTTCTGGCAAATGCCAGAGGGGCTGCTGTAAGATGCCATAGACAGTCACTATTTATTGGGCTGGTGGGGGGCTGTTTGGGCCTCTGTGTACTTGGAATGTCTGCCAGGTCATATTTAGACTCCCTGCTCAGGCCTGACTGCTTTTGCCCACTACCCAGTGCACTTCAGATTCTCATTGTTGCCTCTCTCTGTTTCTCCCAGTGTGATGCTGGGGCATCTGTTTCTCTCCCAGAGTCCCTGCTCTTCGTGTCCACATTGGATGGGAACCTCCATGCTGTCAGTAAGCGGAGCGGGACTGTGCTGTGGACTCTCAAAGATGGTAAGTGCTTACCCTGCAACCCTAGTGGGCCTCAGTAGATTGTTTGAATGTTTTTTGATGCCTGAGTGCCTCAGATGCAATATGGCAGCTCCTATTAACATATATGAATATAAATATTCTGTGAATACAATAGACTGTGCCCATATATTTGGGAATATCCCAGCATACCTGCAGCCCAGAGGTACCCCAGCTGCCAGTCTCACTTTATTATTCCCTGTGAAGACAAATAAATTGCCCTGACTGCTAGTATATTAATTACACAAATGTGTCAGCAATAAAGTTCAGGTTATGGAGACACTGATTCATTTATTTTACCATCTCTTTTAAAAGCCTCCTATTTGCCAGTGACACAAGAGCGATATAATTTGTACTTCAATTTGTTCTGTTTCAGATCCGGTTATTCAAGTGCCACTGTATGTGTCAGAGTAAGTGCTGAAATCATTACAATGTCTTCCCAACACATTATTTTAGGTAGGGGGAGGGTGGTTTCTCTAGGATCTGTAGCTGCTGTGCTTTTGGTTCTTTTTTACACTGATGCCAAGCCCAGACTGGGAAACAAAATAGACGCTGTCATTTTTAAATACACAGAGGCCCAAACAGCCCCCACAGGCCCAATAAATAGTGACTGTCTGTGGCATCTTACAGCAGCCCCTCTGGCATTTGCCAGAACCCACAGATTGTCAGTCGTAGCCTGGTTGGGTCTATCAGCTGTCAGTCCTTTATATGGATCTGCTGAGCAAGGAGGCAGTGTGAAATCTGTGCATTTTTTACCTGAGTTTTATGTCTTGTCCCCAGGCCAGCCTTCCTGCCGGACCCCAGCGATGGCAGCTTGTACATCCTAGGGGGGAGAAACAAGGAAGGACTCATGGTGAGTAAATAGAAACAAGACCAAATATAACCCGTAAATCAATTATATAAGCAGTGAGACAATGATGTGTTGGAGGAAATGTGGTACCTGAATAGTACTGTATAACAGCTGATGTTATAGGAAAAATGCTTCCTGTGGCTCTATAAAGGGAAGCTGGCAAAATGTATTGCCCTGTCTTGTATCCTTGGCACGCAGTTAATTTTTTTAATACTTTAAAAAATGCACTTCACTTGGTCATGCACTGCAAACATGTTACACCCTTTAAATGTTGTTATCTAAACACAAACAATGGATAATGATAGGATGGGGGTTACAAAGGGGTTTATTCATGATTACAGTATGCATTTAAATACAGAATTGGACCTAACATTAAGTGAGCAGTGCAGTAAGTTCAACATCAGTGGCAAATACTTGCACAATGACATTCTAAGATTAGTTCCTGGGGGCATGGGGGAATTGTTTGGGGGTATCAGTGCAGGCTGTGTTATAGGGAGAATGACTTTTATTAAGAAGCCAGCAGTTCTGCTGAAATATTTATCTGACCCCATGGAGAAATATGACACAGTCTTTGCTTTTTCCTTAGAAATTACCATTCACTATCCCAGAATTAGTGCAGTCTTCTCCATGCCGCAGCTCAGATGGAATTCTGTATACAGGTAAGCACAATTTGGGAATCTCGGTTATTCTGTCAGTCACAGGGAACATTCTGGGGCCTCGCCTACTACTCAAGAAGGACAAATATTGATAAATTGTAAAAAAAAACAAAAAAACACAGCAGCCCACCAAAGGGTGCATTCAACCCCTCAGCTGCCTTGGTTGGGCATTGATGCATTGTATTATTGGTGTGATTTAATGTAAAGGTGGCCATACACGTGCCGATTCTAGCTGCCGATATTGGTCCCTTAGACTGATCTTAGCATGTATGGCCACCTTAAGTCTTTCTTCTGAGAACACTAGACTACCAAGCCACAAATACTAAGGCAAGGATCATGGTAGCTGTAGTATTCCTCAGTTAATCTGATTTTTAATATCATTGTAATATTACTGGCATTTCCCCCATCCAAAACCTTAGCTCTGTTTGTTGCCCTAGGGAAGAAGCAAGATGCCTGGTTTGTTGTGGATCCAAAGTCAGGAGAGAAGCAGACAACTCTATCCACAGAGTCCTCTGAAGGCCTGTGCCCTTCTTCCCCTCTTCTTTACATTGGGCGCACACGTGAGTTCTGCATGGGCATTAGTCATACACATGCTAAGCTGTGGGGCTATATTCCCTAGTAGGGAGAGGTGACTTGGAGTAGCGGCAGGGGGTCTCCTGAAGGCCAGTTGGGATGAGAATTGGGGAGAATGACCAGTTTATCACTTATAGACCTGAAAGCCCAGCTTGAAGGTCAGTTAGGGTGAGATTTGGAATGAATATGTATTTGCTTTCCTAGATGTTCCTGGAACACATTGAATGACTGACACCAATATATATATTTGTGTGCATTTCCTGTGCCTAGGGGGGCCCTGACCAAAGGTTGGACCTTCAGGGGGACCTTAGATTGAAAAAGTTTGACCATTACATTGATAGGAAGGGGAAGAGAAAATAAAGCCTAATTAAGCAGGGATATTTATAAAGAGTACTTTTCAGAATGGCTGATCTGGTTGTGTTGTTTGTGCAGAGTACATGATCACAATGTATGACACAAAGTCTCGGGAGCTGCGCTGGAACGCCACATTTCATGACTACTCTGCCCCGATGTGTGATGAAACGTACGACTACAGTGAGTAATTCTGGGAGAGAAGGATACAGGGCATATTCAGCTTATTAAAAGGTTGGAGAGACAACCAACCACAAAATTTATTAGAAACATAATTCATAGCCCTATTCATTTGTATAGGCTTCTGGAGCACTCTTCTCTGATTAATTGCCTCCTTGCCCTTTACTAAGCATGGGATAAGTCACATGGCACAATGCAGCAAGTAACTGGTGACTGCTCTTCCATAACAGAGATGGCTCACTTTACCTCTACTGGAGACGGACTTCTGGTCACAGCCGACCGGAACAGTGGGGAGGTGCTATGGATGCAGAATTATGGCTCCCCCGTCATTGGACTCTTTTTGTGGCACCAGGACAGCCTGAGGCGTATCCCGCATCTAAATGTCGCCTCAGAAACCCTACGTTACCTGACCTTCCATTCCCATGACATCCGTCTCATTAAATGGAACTATCAAGCTGTCCAGCAACTGAGCAGCACCAAAACCCATCTGCTGTAAGTAGGCATACCCTGGCGGATTTTTGTAAGTAGATCATTGAATGGTGTTTTTATCTGCACTAATTCCTCCAGGGCAAGAAAGAGAGTTAAGGTGGCCATACAGGGGCAGATTTCAGCTGCCGATTCATGTCGCTAAGACCAACTTGGCATCTTATCTGTTCATGTATGAGGCCCTCCAACAGGCCTCCCCGAACCCCCCGAACAAAAATTGGCCAGGTGTTGATCGGACAGGCTTGATTTTTCATCAGATTTGTTCATTGATGCAGTCCAATTTTTCCTATCCCTTTCATTGCAGTGCGATCTTTTGGCCCTAGGGCCAAGCGATTGCATTAGCACAATATCACTCACCCAAGGTTAGGGCCAGTCTAGCAATTCTTACTGTGTATGGACACTTTTAGACAGATGGGCTGTCCTTGGATGTGTTTAAGCCTCTCTTGCTCATGTTGGAAACTTTTATTGGCCTGTGTGTGGGTGATCTTTCCAATCTAAATCTCACTGGGGCTTTAAGATAACAGTTAGGCAATAGGTGGATGATTCCCTTCCCAGTCAGAAACTTATCTAGCTAGAGGGTGCCCGGAGAAATTTATTGCCGTATGGGGCTTGTGGCTGGACCTATAAATTTGGTGATTATGGAGGATCATTAGCCCTGTGCAACCAGAACTGGTACCTTAGCCTCACCCCCCCTCTTTTTTCTGCTTTCCTCTCCTTTCTTCTCTACTCTGTTTTTTCTCTTGTTCAATTGTTTGTAAATATAAAATATGCAAAATAAAATAAAAAAATAAAAAAAGATAACAGTTCGGCTGGGTGAAAAAACTAGATGGCAAAGGCCTCATTAGGCCATGAATGTAGTCAGCATAAAATGGTTCTACTTTGACATAGCTATAAACATGACCATAGAATTTGGGTGGATGACACCATTTGAGGCTAAATCTCTATGCCCAGAATTATAATTACTAATGCATTTCTATCTGTTTTTGGTGTGCAGGCCATCGCTGTATGTCGGGAAACATGTGACAGGATTCTATGCCACTAGTTCTATGATTCACGAGGGGGTCGCTGTCGTGGTAAGAATCACTCAAATAGCATATGTTAGATCCAAATTCATCCCAGTGCTCTGATTACTAGTGAATGATTTAGTTCACGTGTTAGATTGTCAGTTTTTACACTTCCTAGATCTAGATGTTGTGCCAAAGGTCAGGTCATATAGCTAAATATATAATACCCAAGAGCCATAAATATCCTGTCAATTTTATCCTTATAAGCAGAGTTTAGTGATGTCATCTTTTCTAATCAGTGCTTAGTGATGTCATTTGTGTCACTTGCTATTACACTAAATAATGTACCCCCTGTTTTAAAATGTGAGGATATTAGAAGTCACCCAGTAACATAACTAAGCCTGGCCAGGCAGAGTGTGGGCTTTGCAACTGGGCCCCCTACAGGCTCAAATTTTTTTACTGGCAGCATGCATTTCTTCTACTCCAGGGGCCCAGTGTGGGTGCAGGTTTGGCTGCAGTCACACCCTCCCACCACCCAAGGTAGAATGACTTATATATGGCCATGAAACTCCTTGGTGCTCTATAATATCCTTGTATTTTACAGCAGGGGGGTACATTATTCACTATATATATTTATACATGTAAGTGTATAGATAGGCCTCTATGCGTGTGTGTACATGTGCACTGGGGGTCATTTGGAGGTTTTGAACCAGATAGACTTTTGTCTATCAGGTTAAAAAAATAGATTTGGGGTTTAGGGTCCTCCTACGACCGCTATACCATTACAACATGCCGAAAAGGAGTCCTTGTTTTGTGTTCCTTTTCCCCTAGCCCCGTGGTATCACTCTAGCCCGGGTAGACGGACCCACAACTCAGGATGTCACCCTGAAAGAATCCACCAAGTTTGACGTGACATCCAATACAGATGTCAAGTACCCACAGGGCAGCGTAATCTCAGCACACCAGTGGCTACTCATAGGTAAGAACCCAAAGCCAATGATGCTGGCAAGGGCAAATCTCCAAGATTTGTGGCTGCTACATGTTGCAGGCCAGACATAGGTTTCATTGGTTCTTATAGGCATAATTGATGACGTGCCATAGAAGACAATGGAACCTATTACTAACCAGCTACAAGTAGCAGCTACTAATTCTTATGTTTGTTATTAACCTAATATCTTCCATGGCGTGGAGCTGTTTTTGCTTTTGAGTGCTTTATGCATTTAGAGGGCCCACCTATCCGCTGGTCATCCACTTGTATAGCTTTTCTCCTGCAAACCCTGTCTGAGTCTTTGATCTTTATGCAGCAAACCCTGGGATAAGCCCTTGGATATTTCTACTGGTTTGGCCTGTATAATTATCCACTCAGGGCCAAATCCACATTATAATCATAGAAAATAATGAGAAACTATTATCTGAACTCCTTCACTCACCACCACTACCTGTTCATCTCAGGTCACCATGAATTGCCACCTGTTGTACACACAACCATGCTGCGCGCCTTCCCCGAGACCCTGCGGAGGGATACAGAGACAATTATCCGAGGATCTTCTCCAAGGACACTCTTTGATGATGTAAGATGGTGGGATGGAGATAATCATTAGGGAAGCATATGATCTATTAGCAGACCAGGATGGGGCCTAACTTGAGTAGACTGTCCATAACAAAGACCAAGTGTAGTTCTTTTCCTTTAATGGGTTAAATCGTTCCTACTGTTTATGCAGTTATGCACTTCATGGACCCCAATTATGATATGATTGTTGGCTAGGGGGGGCAACTAGTCACATCAGTCCAATTTAGCCCAGCGAGTTGATGGAAAAAATGTACAGAACAGCAGGCAATCTTCCAATAAAGATAATACTTGGGTAGGCAGCCTAATCAGGTACAGATCTGCTATTTTGGTTACAGCAATTTACAGCGTACGCCCAGCTTTAGTTAACCCATGATGTTTTGTGATATGTACAGTTGTCCTTTAAGACATATGATTTGCCCACCCTTGTTAATTTATCTATTTTTCCCCAGTTCCTGACCCCTCAGAATCAGGATGGGCTCTCCCAAGGGGATACTGAGAGGCGTATAAAGGTGGATACAAGCAAGGAAGAAGCAAACATGGTTCCTACGGACTCCTCAGTTATGAATGTTCTCCTTGGGATCATCTTCACCCTGCTTTTGGGAGGCTGGGTCCTCTTTGCATTTACGTACCCCAAGGTGAGAGAAAGCGAAGCGCTTATAGCAAACAAAAAATGTAATTCCCCAGTCTGTAGTCAGTGACCCCTAGTGGCCTGTGGGGCTAATGCAGGGCATCCATGTGACAGTTATTTGTTCTAAAACCCATTGAGAAGTAGCTGTATAATTTGTACCAAGTACTTATGTGCTTGCTCTAATACCAATGATCGCTTCAGATGCAGGAGCAGCAGCGTCGGCAGCAGCAAGAATTGCAGCAAGAGCTGGAAAAGAAACTGCAGCTTCTTCAGAACCAGCAGAATCTGGCGTCTGAGGTCCCACCATCTCCAGGGCATTCTGGTTCAGCCCAGACATCGTTCCTCTCAGAAGAGCAGGACAGTCGGCAGAGCAGTGGCAGTAGGGCAAGTGGGCAGCTGGATGGAGTACAAACTAATGGCACCAGGAAACTGAGGAAGGAGAGTGTTGAGTCAGAAGGTGAGTGCTCAGTCTGTGTAAGGGAGGCCCTAAATATTGGGTCCCAGTGGACACATGGCTACACTAAAGGTGGCCATACACGGTAAGATCCATTTGTTTGGTAAGGTCACCAAACGAGCAGATCTTCTCCCAATATGCCCACCTAAGGTGGGTGTAGGTGCTGTCGGACAGAGGACTGCATTAATGAGTTGATGCAGTCCCCGATCTTACAAAATCAAACCTGCCTGATCAAGATCTGCCCAATTTTAAGCCTAAATTGGTCTGAATGACCTGAATTTGGCAGCTGAAATCTGCCGTGTATGACCACCTTTGCTCGATGAGCCGGGCCCCCCTGCTGAGCTCAGATGGGAGAGCAGCTGCCCCTCTAATGCCTAAAAGTCACCAGGCCTGGGACTGCCCTCCTCCCCCATGGCGGCCCAAGGTTATTGCAAAGAATCGTTTCTGACCAGTCCAGTTTCACTTGGCTGGAGATGGGTGTTATTGCCACAAGACCGTAATCTGTTACAAGCGACGCCCTGCAGAAAGTGATAAAGGAAAGTTAAACTACTCCACCTAAGTAGAGTAGGACTAGCATTCGCCCATGTCCGTTCACTGGATAATATCATATATCATCACATATTTCCTTATTAGCTTGGTAAACAGAAGGGGATTTGGCTCTGAGCTTGCATCTCTGTCACACAGTAGTTCTATTATAGCTGTGGAGGCAGCAGTTTAACCACTTGTTATTATCCTTTATTCATATGGTGCTTTACAGAGACTGTTCATAATTTCCTGCCTTAGTGGAGCTTACAGTCTAAGGCTACTGCCACATGAATACATCCTCGGCCTGCACAGTGTCGCGCTGGGACCCCCGGGGCCCACAAGAAAACCTTAGACCCTATGGTTGGCAAACAATTTTTCCTCCTTTTCTCACTCAATGGAAGCATCTATTCTTCCATATATTTCTCCTCTTTGTTCCCATTTAGAAATAGGAAATGACCATGAAACAGGCCAAATGGGCAGGAGCAGGAGGGCCCACTGACCCCTGGGCCCACCGGGAGTTTTTCTGGTATCCTGGTGGGCCAGTCTGACACTGGGCCTGCATATAAGCATCGGCCTGGGTGCAAACACACAAAGTGGATTTCTTATGTGTTCGGGCACCAAAATTCGCTCACAAGAGAGCAGAGGGGCTGTGTGACAGTAGCCTACGATTCCTGCCAACTATGCACACTAGGGTTAGTTAATCAGGAGCTGCTGAACCCATACCTGATTCCAGTATCATATAATGAAGCCAAAATAGCTCTATAATCTCAGTATGTAAGATTTAACAGCAAGAAGGCTGTTCCTAACCAGCATCCTCATTGGTGAATTCTCTTGCATCAGTAAATAATTTTGGGGTAAAATTGTTTTGAGAACTAGGGGGCAGTGGGACAGTTTTATGCAGGGTTTAGATCCCCTTTAACCATTTATGGGCTTCTGGTAAAATGTATCCTAACACAGATTTACCATGGTTATAAAGTAACGCTTACTGGACAAAACTGTGTTTGGTTTGTTACTTACCTTGCTGGATCAACAAAACCTTGTAGTGGCCTCAGGCAGATATAAATGTATCCTTTTATATATACACACAGGGTCAGACAACACAATGGGGAGCACACACATATATTCAAACCTTCTATATCTCTTGCATGCAACAATGTTTCACTCGGGTGAACTTAGGGGGACACACAAGCTACTTAGTAGCAGCTACTTGTCATGGCTACAGAATGCTAGAACATACCCTGCCATAGACAATAGTGAGAATTACCTCTGCTAATACACACATAGAGACAATTATCAGCAAATTATCAGCATTGTCTATTTTTGTAGCTGTTACAAGTAGCTGCTACTAGTAGCTCTGTGTGTCTTCACCCTTTGGGCACTGGCACACGGGGAGATAAGTCGCCCACGGTAAATCTTCGCTATTGCGGGCGACTAATCTCCCTGACATGCCATCCCACCGGCAAGAATGTAAATTGCCAGTGGGATGGCACATGCATCGCTTTGGTTTTCCGAAGTTGCTGAAGCGATGCTTATACCATACACAGATTTACATTCTTGCTGGTGGGAAGTCATGTCAGGGATTAGTCGCCTGCAATAGCAAAAATTTATTGCGGGCAACTAATCTTCCTGTGTGCCAATGCCCTAGAAAAATCTAGTCACAGCCACCGCTAAAGTAGCCACAACTTGTACCCACATGGGTACCTTCTCACGTGGGTAATTAGTCGTCGCGACTAGTCTTCACCCTAAAGTGACAGCCCTCTCCTCTTTACCCGCAGTCAATGATGGCGATGAGATCCGAGTTGGGAAAATCTCCTTCTCCCCTAAAGATGTTTTGGGCCATGGTGCTGGTGGGACCTGTGTATTTCGGTGAGTTAATTCTTTCTGTCTTTTTTCCACTTAGTGACACTGTGAAGCCTTATCTGGTACTTAGCCAGGTACCCTGCACCATGTATTTATTAGATGTGTCCTTGGATTTTCAAGTGACCTAGTCCCTAACCGGACCCAGACTGGCAATCTGTGGATTCTTGCAAATGCCAGAGGGGCTGCTGTAAGGTGCCATAGACAGTGACTATTTATTGGGCTGGTGGGGGCTGTTTGGGCCCCTGTGTACCTGAAATGCCAGGGCCTATTTTTATTCCCATCCAGACCTGGTACAGATGCAAAATATTTAAAACTGAATGTTGCCATATATTATGGCATCCTATTTCTTAGTCTGTCTGGAATGTTATATTCTTTTGCATGTTAGTAGACCTCCTCAATGACATATTCTGTATTTGGAAACCTGGTAGTTTAGTATATAACTAGTGGCGCTAAGGGAAATTGGTGTAATATTTTGTTATATAGGGGATTCATATACTCCCTATTGTTAAATATAAGAATAAAAATATAATTTGATGATGTGAAATTTATATTTAAAGCAGAGCAGTTCATTATTTTGCATAATACATCTTTTCACCACGGTTTACAAGGATATATTTAAAGGCTATTTATGCCTCTTGTTTATTATATACTATTATAAGCAACAAGTGTCCCACTTCCCTAAGCAAAGTAGCATACATGCATACATACATACATACATACATATATATTTATCTAGAGTGCCACAAATGTAATGAAATTGTTCCATATGGTATGGCAGAACAGTACTGAGAACCTCTATAATCTATTGCTATTGCTGGGCCTGTGACTACCCTCCTTGTGGATTTAGTGCTCTTATTTATCCTACTATAAAATGCTAAATGGTTTGAAAACCTAACCAAGGGAACTTTGTGGTTGGCAGAGGCAAGTTTGACGACAGGGCAGTGGCAGTGAAGAGGATTCTGTCGGAGAGCTTCACCCTTGCGGATCGGGAGGTTCAGTTGCTGCGGGAATCTGACGAGCACCCGAATGTGATTCGCTACTATTGCACCGAGAGTGACAAGCTCTTTTGTTATATTGCCCTGGAGCTGTGTGCAACCACTCTGCAGGAGGTGAGGAAGCCAGAGGGAGACAAATTAGTGGGATGGAAGCACTGAGAGAAGATAAAGCCATATAAACCCTGGGCTTCCAGGACCTTCACAGGGCCATTATTTTGTAATCAGGGGGACTTGAACCAAAGAAACTGGTGATGATAGGGCCATGGTTTTGGAGAGCAGCAGGGAGAGCAGGAATTGCGGAGTAATGACCAGTTGGTATGTTGAACATAGCAGCACTGGATAACAGTAGGAGTGTGAAGACATAACTCCATATGGCTCGTATATTGGTATCTTGGCTAGGGAGCATTCAGTTACTAGCTTTGCCTTAGGCGGGAGTTTTGGCAGGTGGGAAAGGACAAGATGCTTTAGAGAACAGTACCACCAAAAAAATGAAAGTGTCTTAAAGTACAGGTATATCAGGAAACCAGTTATCCAGGAAGATCCAAACTATGGGAATGCCATCTCCCATAGAGTCCATTTTATTCAGATTATTCAAATTTCGGGATAATAGATCCTATACCTGTATCTAAAAATATAATGTACTATTGCTTTGGACTGGTAAAACTGGTGTGTTTGGTTCAGAAACCCTACTATAGTTTATATAAACACCCTGCTGTGTAGCCCCGGGGGCAGCCATTCCTGCACTGGTACAGCTGGGGTGTTTGCTACAGAAACCCTACTATAGTTTATATAAATACCCCGCTGTGTAGCCCCGGGGGCAGCCATTCCTGCACCGGTACAGCTGGGTGTTTGCTACAGAAACCCTACTATAGTTTATATAAATACCCCGCTGTGTAGCCCCGGGGGCAGCCATTCCTGCACTGGTACAGCTGGGGTGTTTGTTACAGAAACCCTACTATAGTTTATATAAATACCCCGCTGTGTAGCCCCGGGGGCAGCCATTCCTGCACTGGTACAGCTGGGGTGTTTGCTACAGAAACCCTACTATAGTTTATATAAATACCCCGCTGTGTAGCCCTGGGGGCAGCCATTCTTGCACTGGTACAACTGGGGTGTTTGCTACAGAAACCCTACTATAGTTTATATAAATACCCCGCTGTGTAGCCCCGGGGTCAGCATTCCTGCACTGGTACAGCTGGGGTGTTTGCTACAGAAACCCTACTATAGTTTATATAAATACCCTGCTGTGTAGCCCCGGGGGCAGCCGTTCCTGCACTGGTACAGCTGGGGTGTTTGCTACAGAAACCCTACTATAGTTTATATAAATACCCCGCTGTGTAGCCCCGGGGGCAAGCCATTCCTGCGCTGGTACAGCTGGGGTGTTTGCTACAGAAACCCTACTATAGTTTATATAAATACCCCGCTGTGTAGCCCCGGGGGCAAGCCATTCCTGCGCTGGTACAGCTGGGGTGTTTGCTACAGAAACCCTACTATAGTTTATATAAATACCCCGCTCTGTAGCCCCGGGGGCAGCCATTCCTGCACTGGTACAGCTGGGGTGTTTGTTACAGAAACCCTACTATAGTTTATATAAATACCCCGCTGTGTAGCCCCGGGGGCAGCCATTCCTGCACTGGTACAGCTGGGGTGTTTGTTACAGAAACCCTACTATAGTTTATATAAATACCCCGCTGTGTAGCCCCGGGGCAGCCATTCCTGCACTGGTACAGCTGGGGTGTTTGCTACAGAAACCCTACTATAGTTTATATAAATAACCTGCTGTTTAGCCACAGGGGCAGCCATTCAAATTAAAATAGGGCTAAATGGCACAGGTTACATAGCAGATGGATGAGTTCTGTAAAACCCCATTGTATTCTACAAAGCTTATTTGTTATCTGCTATGTAACCTGTGACTGTTCTTCTTTTTTGCTTGAATGGCTGCCCCTGTGGCTAGACAGCAGCTTATTTATATAAACTATAGAAGTCTTTCTGAAGCAAGCACACCCGTTTTTACCAGTGAAGTGCAACAGTACATAAACCTGTCATTCATCTTTTATTCAACTTTTTGGTGTCACTGTCCCTTTACTGTGACTCTACCTGTGTATATACCTGTACATACATTATTTACATGTTTAGAAGGTTAATGCCTGCAGGACAATAAGGATATTCATTGCATTTCACAGTGTCTGACTTCCTCCTACAGTACATGAAGAACCCCGATTTACATCGATCTGGTCTTGATTCAGTAACACTCCTGCATCAGACGATGTCTGGACTCGCCCACCTACACTCCCTTAATATTGGTGAGACATGATAAGCTATAGGGGCATAAGTGTATCAGTTTGCTGTACCCTGATTAACTGCACAGGGAGTTTCTTCCATTTTAACCTATGAGTAGACAATAAAATATAAGGGCGCAGCTCACTTATCTCTAATAACCTTTATACAAATGGGTATTGCTTGTTTCTGCCCAGTCATTCCTCTTGGGTATCTGTTCTGACCACTTGCATCAGGCACCTAGCCCTGGTGGGCAGACCCTGACAGATTCAAAATAGACATGTACAAGTACACAGAGGCCCAAACAGCCCCCACCAGCCCAATAAATAGTGACTGTCTATGGCATCTTACAGCAGCCCCTCTGGCATTTGCCAGAATCCACAGATTGTCAGTCCAGGCATGCTGGTGGGTGTCCCAGTCGTGTGTGATGCATGCAATATTTAAATTACTTATTAACAGAAGTCATTTATTTTTATTAATTACTTGTCCCCTGCCCACAGTGTTTTGTGGGATAACTGGGGGTGCCTTGGCACACTTTTGAGAGGTGCAGAATGGAAGTACCTAAACAATACCATCCATGGCACAACATCCAAAAAAAAGTGGCACATAATAACTTTAGTACTTTAGTCCTAAGCTTCATTAAGGTATTTTCTTATATCACTTACCCCTGGCATGATGGGCATGAAAGGAAAAACAAGAAACAACACAACACTGAGCAGTAACACTAGACCGAATATACACTATAAATGACCAACAAGGTTACCAACGACGGATAAATAACTCTGTTAAAACCCACTTTGGGTGGTGATCAGAGGCCTAACGATATGCTGCTGGCCCCAGCAAAAAATCTATGGAGGGGCCTGGCGCACACTGAAGCATATCCGCCCACCTCCTCGCTGCAGGCAGATGTGTGCAGAAGTGAGTGTGTGCGTGCATCTTCCCTCACCGGGCGCACAGTCTGTCAGTGGCTATAGAGGAAGCAGACCTTATGGTCTGGACCCCCTGCAACTGCGGGGTGTGCTTCCTCTATAGTTATTCCACTGGTGGCAATCAAAACACTTCTACTCTCTCTGATCACTTCCCTTTCATTTTAATAGAATGTACCATGGGTTTGCCAGCACCTGCTACAAATAGGAACACCAGGAAGTGAAGAGGAACTGTAGCTCCTCCTCTTTATTACCTCATTGGCTGAAATGGTGCATCAGCAGATGAAATTTTCAAACCCATATTATACATGGTAAAGAGATATTGGTTGGGATGGCTGGGCCACAATACAGGTACCATACGCATCTGGTCAGCTTTCGTCAGTAGGCTCAAAATAATGTAGTAGGGAGAAAAGTGGTATATTTATGTGTATTTAATATGGAAGTTTGTACTCTCTAATACTAACGGTGGCCATATTTGTCACAGTGCACAGGGACCTGAAGCCATGCAACATCCTCATCTCTTACCCCAGTGCCCACGGCAAGGTACGAGCCGTTATATCGGACTTTGGTCTGTGCAAGAAGCTGAGTGTTGGACGGAACAGCTTCAGCCTGCGCTCTGGTATCCCCGGCACTGAGGGATGGATTGCTCCAGAGGTCCTGCGGGATAGACCCAAGCAAAACCCAGTCAGTATTTTTATGCTACTGTTGTCCTGTGCTGTAAATTATGTTTGTGCTTCATAAATGCATGATAAGAGGTTGTAACTTTTACTGACCCCGCTGAATTGCTTTTAACAGACGGCAGCAGTGGACATATTCTCTGCAGGGTGTGTGTTTTATTATGTCCTTTCCAAGGGACAGCATCCATTTGGGGACAATTTGAGAAGGCAGAGCAACATCCTGAGCGGATCTTACAGCCTTCCTAAGCTCCAGGAAGATACCCATGGTGAGCTGCTTGGGATTATACAAAGGGATGATATGTTGCCCATAGCAACCAATCAACAAATAGATTTGAATGGTCACCAAGAAGTTAGAAAACAAAAGCAAAAATCTGATTGGTTGCTATAGGCAACATCACTGGTTATGGCTTACCCACCATAATTAATATGCCCCAGAGTGTTTGTTTACGCAAGGATTGTGAGGTGTCGCAGGAAGCCTCACTCTCTTCCATTGTGTGATTTCTGCAGAGAACGTGGTGGCACGTCACCTGGTCGAAATGATGATCAACTGCGACTCTTTGCTCCGACCCACAGCCGAGCACGTCCTTATACATCCGTTCTTCTGGGCACCAGCAAAGCGCTTGCAGTTCTTTCAGGTAACAAAGGGGTTTGTGATTAATTTGTGTCACCAAGACAAAGTATATTAAACTGTAGGAACGAAAACAGGCTCAGCAGCAAATGTGCATTTATTGTGCCATTCTGCACAACATGTTTCTGTGATGACGCCTTTGTCAAGTGTCAGTGTACTCACTTGTGTTTTTTGGGTTTAAATACTAATTACTTCCTCAAAAGGGTCCTAATGTAGGCATTCATCCCTTAATTACATAATCAAAGCGTGAAAACTACATTACCCATAAGCCAAAGTGGAGAACAACTTTGATAAGTCCAAAAAAAAAGTCCATCATTATATTGATAGCCCATTCGATTAGTAAAAAACTGGAGTATGTGATAGTCCAAACCAATCCTTTGCGATCTGTTGTACAGATAAACATACAAAACAGAAAACTGCTCACAAAGAGCTTATCCAGGGGCCCCTTTTGCATATACCACATATGGCCACATAAGTAAGAGCTCAAAACACCATGCTTTCTATTCTTCCTTCACTTTCATCCTCTGCATCATCTTCTGCTCTATCCCTAATCTTCATGTCCTCTCTGACTCCAAACCTAATCTCTCTCGCTGATCTCTGTGCCCTCTCCTCTACAGACCTTCCCCAGTAGAACCTGTTTCTTACTGCCTAAATAGCACCTGTGCATTGCACATATCAGTCTGTATATTAAACCACGTTCTCTTTTCAGGATGTAAGTGACCGCATTGAAAAGGAACCTGCAGAGAGCCCCATTGTGGTCGCCCTGGAGTCAGATGCTCGTTCTGTTGTCCGAGTAAACTGGCGTTTGCACATATCTGTCCCACTCCAAACAGGTACTGCCTGGCACAACTATAAAGACAATGAAACATGGTCACATTTCCCGCCTCACAGTTATGTATTTTATCCTTTTTCATCTTTAGATCTCAGAAAATTCCGATCCTACAGAGGAAATTCTGTGAGGGACCTTCTTAGAGCCATGAGGAACAAGGTAGGTTGTGTTGGGGAACAAGTTGGAGAAATGATGTGCAATCCATCATGCTGACATCTCTGGATTTATGGGGGGATGCAAGTCTTTCTGGTCTGTTTTGGAGAGTAGAGACCTATGATGTACATGGTCGACCTTCTACCTTTACAAGTTTGTCCTGTTGCATCTTGGGAGTTGTCATAATCCTTTATATTCTTCTTCAGAAACACCATTACCATGAGCTGCCAGCTGATGTCCAAGAAACCCTGGGTTCCATCCCTGACGAGTTTGTGTCATATTTCTCTTCCCGATTCCCATATTTGCTCCTCCACACGTACCAGGCCTTGGAGCAGTGCTCCCCCGAGAGGCAGTTCCAGACCTACTACCACTGGGTGCAAAGTTCCTGAGACTGGTGCTTCAGGGCTCCAAGTCAAAATTGCTGCTTAGGGGCAAAGACAAAATAATGGATTATCAGCAATGAAGACTTGTCCTGATGTTCAGGAGCTGATTGCACTCTGCCACTTCATAAACGCTTGGACTTGTATATAAAAAACTGTTTTAGATTTTCATCACAAAAAGGAACCAAATCTGCACTTCTCTAAGGGGTTTTAGGCCTGCGTAAGAAGTTTTTAAAAATATATATTTTTATTTACTGTTGGGTGAAGGACCCTAAAACCACTAATGATCTGACCATGTTTCGGCCATATTGCCCAACATTCCGTCAGTGAAAAGATAGCATGGTACTGCTGAAAGAGAAAAATTGGCTGGGTTAGAAGTAAAAGTTTATTTATTTTTTATATTGAGATTATTGTTGCACAAAAATTTTCTTCAATTAAAAAAAACAAAAAAACTTTTTAAAATTATTAAATGCTTGTTTTGTAATGTTTTCATGGCTACACAACAACAACGGAGCTTTAGCCCATCATCCCCGGTGTACTTACACAGGTGCATTACAGGGAGCATGGGAAAAGCCTACAATGACTAGAGCACATACTCATTTTTACTATTTTTCTAAAATGTATGGTTAAAAAGAGAAGAGACTAAAGCTTTAGGTTCTCCAACAAAACATCTAGTTGCAAGGCAGCCAATAAATGGAGCACACTAAAGGTCCCCATACACGGGCCGATTCTAGCTGCCTATATCAGTCCCTAATCGGCAGCTAATCGGCCCGTGCGTGGGCAATACCGATGGGCCTGCCCGACCAATCTCTGGCCTGAAATCAGCCAGATCTCGATCGGGCAGGTTAGAAAATCTAGTGGCCCCAGGGCCAAACGATCGAATTATCCTGGATTCGCCCACCTGTAGGTCCCATGTATAGGGACATTAACTCCAAGGATATGGCATATCTGGGGTTACGCATAAAGGTCTGCTCGTTTAGTATGGTTTCCACCAACAATCTGGGCCAATTATCCTGCCATAATGGAGGCCTATGCAGACCCTCAGTCAAGGCCCACATTGCGATCTTGAACTCTAGGCAGCATTTTCTAACCCGCTTGACTGATTATTTGCCCAGTGTTCATTCAGATATTAGCTGGACAATCTCTCACTTGAGCCCCATACATTGGCCAGACTTGATATGTAGGGCCAGCATACATTGGTCCATTTAGATGGTCTCTTGGGTGGTCAAAAGTGGGGAAGGGGATTAAAATATACCTCTCAGCCCATTCACCTTTGGTATTTTTCAGCCAGTGATGTAACAGATCCTGGGCAACTCCTGTTTTTTGCTTGAAAGTCCCACCTGGCAATTCCTAGACACCCAATCCTATTAACTTAAGTCTCAGCAGTAATAAAGCTGTGAATCCCTCCATGTTGCCAGGTCCTGCCCACTTGCACCTTTTCCCAAATGTTACAACCTGGACTGATTAGTGTGTATTAAGACCTATGCAGGACAAGTTTATGACCATCAATTGATGCACTTAATGTTCCCTTCACTAAACTTTTCTAGAGGGAGAAAAAAAAAAAAAAGTGGTCCATGGAACCTACAGTAATTAACATTCAAATGGCCTTTACCCCATTTATCTACTTTTAAAATGTCGAGACCCACGCAGGGACTGCTTTTCCTATTGAAAGACTGCAAGAGTTGGCTAGTGCCTGCTCAGTAGGAAAATGGGATCTGTGGGCTCGTGTGGATGACTGATAGCTGATTGGAAGCAATCCCTTTATGCATTTTCCAATTGTGTAAGGAGACTTAAAAAAGCAGTTCACCCCATGGGAAAGCTAAAATAGCTTCTAATTAATGATACAATACATGGTTCTGGCTGCCCTACATTACTGGGTGAGCCATTAGGTTCTGGGTTGCCATAGAAGCTTGTACGCCTCAGGAAACCAGCCATAACATGGCAGCAGAGCATTCCGGGGGAGCATCTCTAAGCACAGAAGAATCACTGAATTGGACCAATTTATTATTCACCAATTAAGATATCCTTTAAGACTTTCTGGATCCACTACCATCAAAATCCCACCATGGAGAATCTGTGCCACTGTTCAGACACCACTAAGACCAAGGTAGAGGCTGGCAGGAGTTGGTATATGTCAGTGGTCTCCAACCAGTGGCCAATTAGTAACATGTTGCTCCCCAACCCCTTGGGATGTTGCTCTCAGTGCCCCCAAACCAGGTAGTTATTTTTGAATTCCTGACTTGGTGGCAAGTTTTGATGGGAAAAAAAAAACCCCAAAGATATACTACCAGATAAAGCCCCCTGTAAGCAGATAGTGTGGATAGTGGGCATAGAGGCTGCCTAATAGCCAATCACAGCCCTTATTTGGCACCTCCATGAACTTGTTGCTCTAAGTCTTTTTACATTTGACTGTGGCTTGTGACTTCTGTATTAAAATCACATGTTTAGGTGTATACAAGGTTATAGAAGTGTCAGAGCCAATGCAGATGAAGCC
Source organism: Xenopus tropicalis (assembly GCF_000004195.4). Lineage (NCBI taxonomy): Eukaryota > Metazoa > Chordata > Amphibia > Anura > Pipidae > Xenopus > Xenopus tropicalis. The sequence goes on from NC_030685.2 coordinate 21,276,122, forward strand.
TTATAGAATCAGATCCCCTGTTTATGCACCATTTGTTGCTTAGCCAGCACTGCCTACCCTGAATCAAATCCCAATAGCAGCCATTCTAGGATGGGAAAATAAAACCATTAGGTACATAGCTATACAAAGAACTTTAATCTGATAATATACAAAAGATTTAAAGATTTTTTACATTAAAAACCTGACGTTGACACAGAAAAAGAGAGAGGAAGAGGACACAGGTTCTTAGAGAGCCCAGCAGGTATCTACATCACATATCATGATTACCCAGACGTAACGAGTGGCACTTTTTGGATATATATTTATGGAAACATTACGCGAGTACTGTACAGTCTTGGCGAGCTTAGCGATCCATCTCACCCTAGAACATGTCAGCTTCGGCTTAAAATTGAAAAGGCGAGTGCTCCTCGGACCCCGAAACAAGGTCTGGTGCTTCCAGAAACCTAAGAATATGGACTAGTTTCTGGTTTCTGAGTCCACAGTTTGCCAGGCCGGCTATGCAGAGGCCTTCACATGTGCAACACCGGACTTGGAGCTCTGTAGTTTCTCCACCATTGTGCGTGCGTAGCGGAGACGGCTGGCGAGCTCCTTGCAGCAGCCAAATTCTTGAATGAGGCTCAGCTTGTACGTATGGAACTCACGCTTTTCATCAATGTAGGACACAGCAGCCATAAGGGGGCACAGGATTATCTTTGTGTGATCCTGCAAGAGACAAGATTGTGAGTTCAACATAGTCTGGTCGGTCTATACCGCGGCCCAGCGGTTGGGGACCCCTGCTATAACATACTAAAAAGTAGCAAGAGGTGAATTACCCCTTTAAGACATGCTGGAAATTGTAACCCAATATCCGATTGACCACAGGTTGCCATTATCCTGTGCCACCTATATGTAGTTTAAGAGCCACTCATGCCTGTATTACCATAGGCAGATGGTCAGACTTTGAGTTCAAGCCCCATTCAGACCCAGCTGTGGGTTGGACCACCCCTCAGCTCATAAGGTTCCAGATATAGAAAAGTATCAGGTCATTCAGCCATAGGTCTAAAAATATGTAGGACAGCAGTTTATGGATTTGACCGAATGCCCCCAATGTCACCATAACTGACCTTCAAGCTGGACTTTCAGGTGCATCTAGGAGAGCAAAGTCACCCCAAACAATACCCTAACTGATATTTAGAGTAATCCCCTCCTTTGCCACAGATTCAAGACTGCCCCCAGATACACTATTACAGGCTCAGCTCCTACCTGGAAGAAGTTTATCTGAACAGTCCCATTGCTCAGGTGGAGGATGATGGCGCTGCGTGTCCTGAACCAGGTTCGTAAGAAGGGTAGACGAGCCAGTTCATCCCCCTCCCGGGGTGTTATGTTTGCACCGGCCTTCAGTAGGTGCTCACTCATGTAATTTCTGAAGTACTTGAGCAATGTGATCTATAGAGAAGATAAATACAGCTTTTCAGGAAAGGAAACAAGACCTTTATAGATCTGAGTTGATAACCTGTGATTTCATGGAGAGCATCAAGCTAGTTCCATGGGTTATTAGATTCAGGGGTACCAAACAGCAGTTTCACTGGAGAACTCACCTTTTTGGTTAAAGCAGCAGGGTAGGAGCGCACGTTGAGGTAAGACTCTGAATTATTCCTCTCAATGTACTGCAGGCTGTCTCCGTCATTGTACATTATCAACCGCGTTGAATCATTAAAGAGCACCCCAACACTGTTATCACACAGCTGGTATCCTGTGGGGGCAAATGAAGGCAACAGTGAGAAGATGCAGTGCACTACATAACTGCGCTCTTTATAGCATTGTATAACGGGAACACATCTTCATCCTTACTTACCTAATCCATATTTATCAGAGTAGTCCACCCATTTGCTGACCCAGAATATGGGGACGGATGCTGGATCCTCTGCTTCCTCTGAAAAAGAGCAACAACTGTTATATTCAGAGGCCTCAATGTATTCCCAGCTCCCTTGGACAGCAACTCGGGGGGGGGGGAAAAAAAAAAAAAAAAAAAAACCCATAAAGTTCAGATGTTGCAGTTCAAGTCAATCATGGACAACCCAGGATAGCTGCACGGACTCACTAGAAGAGGTCAGTAAAGAGCAATGGAGGCTTTAATTCCTCCTCAAAGATTTAAGCTGGCCAAACGCACACAAATAATGTGCGTGTATGGCAAGTCGGCGAGGCGACAGATATCGCAGGAGGCAGATATCGCAGGAGGCAGATATCGCAGGAGGCAGATATCGCAGGAGGCAGATATCGCAGGAGGCAGATATCGCAGGAGGCAGATATCGCAGGAGGCAGATATCGCAGGAGGCAGATATCGCAGGAGGCAGATATCGCAGGAGGCAGATATCGCAGGAGGCAGATATCGCAGGAGGCAGATATCGCAGGAGGCAGATATCGCAGGAGGCAGATATCGCAGGAGGCAGATATCGCAGGAGGCAGATATCGCAGGAGGCAGATATCGCAGGAGGCAGATATCGCAGGAGGCAGATATCGGTCGACTCGCCGATTGGGTAGGTTAAAAGATTTTGATCGGGCGCTATAGAAGGTGCCGGAGCAAAATCTGCCTTCAGAGCTGAATCGGCAGAAGGAATTCTATTGTTTCAACCTCCATATCTGCCGTTTCAGCCCTGAACTTTTAGTGGCCAATTGAACGATCTTTCGTGCAACCGATGGTCGAAAATCCCCACCGTGTTGGGGGATTCTATAGACCAAGTTTCTCATCCAGGGATGATATGATCTCTGCTCTCACCTTGGCGGATAACCGCTCTCTCAGAAGGCTTGACTGCATTCACACAAGTCAGCTGCTGAAGCATCTCAGATAGGTAACAGTCTGCAGGCTCTGTGGACTCCGGCTGCTGCATTTCTTCTTCCTTTGCAGGAACCGCCTGCTTCTCCACCAGTGGAGAGTCTTGTCCTGTAACAGAACATTGCATGTTAACCAATGATCTGGTAGAGACAACTAGTCATTAGCAGGCCAATCATGGTCAATTAAATCCATTTTACCCACCTTTATTGATTGCAGTAAGTGGCTTCCTTAAGCTTTGATCAATAGTGCTGGGTGCAATGGAAAACCTTGGGGGCACAGTTAAGCAGGTTGTGGGGAGCCGGGAAGGAATGTAGCCAGTAGTAAAGAACTCATCATTTAGCAAGTCATCTATCGTGGGCCTTGAGGTTGGTTCGGAACGAAGCATCTTCTGTATAAGTGCTGTCGCCATGGGGTTAATGTGCTGAAAGGAAACAGAACAGTCATGAAGGAAATGAGAAGTGCACATCTAGGATTAGCCAACTAGGTGCAGGTTTAAAGTCACTACTAGCACCCAGTAACAGAGACAACGCTACATTGCAGAGCTCATAAGTACCTTGGGGACAGAGTATTCATTCTTTTTAATCCTCATGTAGGTTTCTTTTAGGCATGATGTTTCAAAGGGGGGTTTTCCCACCAGCAGCGTGTACCTGGTACAATAAAGACTCTGTTAGAGGAGGTACATTGACAGATACACGCAGCATAGAATGTGGAGTATAAATGATTATTCTTAACCAAGGTAATCATCATTTAGCCCTCCCACCACAATCATGACCTACAGATCTCCACCTCCTCATCCAAGGCAGGCATTAGGTAAAATAAGGCCCGATTTGCACATTGCCTGTACTTTACTTGGATATGGTATCCTAGTGCCCACCAGAGAACTCTAATAAAAATAGCACCTCATGGTACAGGTTTTAATAAGGGACCACAGCAGAACCAAGAAAGGGCTGAGGGGACCTGCCCTAGCCTAGGTTGTTGCACATTGGGAGAGCCTTTTGTGCTCCGATAGGCCAGTGACATGTAAAAAGCTATAGGTTGAAAATCTATTCAATCTACCACTCACAATGGGAGGACATTCCAGAAGGCTGTCCCCACTAACCTCCACCTTGTAGAGAGCCATCTTGCTACCTTAACAGTGTGGCAACACAATCAGAAGCTGCACAGATAGCCCACTAAAATATCTTAAGGACTATTTGACAAGATAACATTACCCAATACCATGGTATCAGGAGAGGGTACATTAGGTTACTAGACAGGAATGGGAACCATGACAACCCTGCTGACCCATGTTAGGAGATGCAATATCCCAAGAAAGCTGGCTGCAGTTCAGAATGCCATGGGATAGATATCCCTGTGTGTTATAGAAAGAGTCCTAAGATAGGGCTAGCAATAGAACAAGATAGAGAACAAGTTTAATGTAGGACATATCACCATAAAATAGCAACTCACATGATGCATCCTATTGACCATATGTCCACTTCAAAACTGTGGCCCTTCTTGCCCAACACTTCAGGTGCAATGTAGTTTGGAGTGCCACAGAGGGTTTTCTTGCGCTCGCCATCATATTCCACTTTGGTTGCCAGCCCAAAGTCACCTAATGGAAAGAGGAACACATTTAAGGAACAGCCCAATAAGATCAGATATGGCTGACCATTTCCTGGTGATGGACTATGTTATGGCATCAATTTCTACCAAGGAAAGGTTGAGAGTACTCGAGGTGCACGGCAAAGACAGTGCCAAATGGTAGAGAGGTTATGTGGGCTTATTGTAGAAATTAAAAGGCTGATGAGAATTGTCCCATGCTGGGGGCAATTAGATTCGCAGGTAGACTAGTCTGACCCTGCTATGAGCTACTGTCCAATAGAAATCTTGTTTCCAGGAACAATTTATTGGAAGAAGCGACTATCGAATTTCCGAAGGTGGTGGGAAGAGCAAATACTGTGGATACATTTAAGAAACTATTGAAAGAGGGTTTTTTTTAATAAATATATCTAATTTCTCTTGGGTAGAAGGGGGGGTTGCTTTCCAGCACTTTCAGCCCACACACTCAACCATGTGATTAGAGTACAGCTAGATGTAAACGTTACCTATTTTGACCTCCATTTCATCATTAAGGAACAAGTTGCCAAGCTTGAGGTCTCTGTGAATGACTCTGTTGCTATGGAGATACTGGCACCCCAAAATGGTCTGTTTCAAATAGTAGCGAGCTTCTGGCTCTGTTACAGCTTTCCTCCTCTTGTGCAGCTCCAATAGAGACTGAAATGCAGAGATGGAGATTAGAGGGGTTAGGTTAGGAGTACAATACATGTGGGGGGTGGTTAGTGGACACTAGATTCTTCAATATTATATGGCTCTCATTGAAACAACTATAGGTTTTATTCCAAGGAACCAGTGGGTTGTTGTTGCCCTCTCGTATCCTCTTGTGTACAGATCACTCCATCTAAACTTATATGCATTACCACCTGTGGGAGCACCCATGGCATTGCCTCAGCTGAGCATGTAATGCCTCCACCCCCCAATAAGAAGCATAAAGTGTCATGGCTATTGCTCCTGAGGATAGTATGGCATGTAGTGCCAATCCTTACTATACATCTTGTGCTGATCTGTTAAACAAGTACTGCTGCAGGGGCCTAAATTGCTCTGGGGCGTTTAGGGCCTCTAATTTGAGCTTCAAAATCCCCTGTAATGTAAAGGGGACAATATAAGTGAGGAATGGATTTATAGAAGGCACAGTACTAGAGTAACTGGTGTTTTGGGGATACAGGGTCTCTAGCTATTCCCCTGCAATAATCCACACATAGAAAAAAAAAATAGATTTTATTCTGAACCAATTGGTAAGGAAAAACATATGTACCCCTACTAGATGTGTTACAATGTCAATGGCATTCAGCATAAGTGCTGACAGAATCCTACTGGGAAGAATAAGTCTGCTCAGAGGCAAGGGAACTGGGCCAGTTCAGCAATAGTCATTGTTCGTTGGTTTCCTGCATTTCAGGAAAGGGCTTTATACAGTCACCCACACGGGCAGAGAATGGAAGCGAGAGAGCCCCCAGCAGGCAGTCAGGGCAAAGCGTCCGTTGCTGGTTTGTGTTGCAGAGACTCCCAACAGAAGCCTCACCAAGGGAACGCAAGTGGCCAGCAGGGGGCGGGCGTCCCTAGGGGAATTTCTGCGCCTCAGATATTAGGGGGCTCCTACCATGATGCAGAATCATAAAGGGGGTCCCCGCTGCGCTTTAACGTTCCAGAACTAAGAGTTCGCTTTCGAATATCCCCTGCCCTAGTGCCAGCTACAGAGATTTCATAGCCCATCACCTAATACACACTGTTCCCGGTGGGCGCCCACTTACACTGGGTCGGAACGGGTCGGGATAGATAGCAACAGCGCTAATCAAATTCCTAGTGCAAATTCCTAGGGCATCAATAATTCCTAGGGCAATCAAGCGCAACTGAGCTCGCTGGGGACAATAGAACTAGATGGATGCCAGCCAGACTGTCAAGCCTCGGTGCGACAAAGGAGCCTTGCGCGACGACCACAATGAGCTACTTAGGGCTGTTGTGATTTAATTTAATGAAACCAGTTATAGATAGATATCCACCCATTATGCCTACCCTATTCCCCCAACACTAACTTGCCCCAGTCACAGCAGAGGATCAGCCTGCGGCCATAAGCTCATTGCTACAAGCAGGCAGACTAAAGCTTTGGGTTGAGAGAGGCTGCTGGGAGTTGCAAGTTGGGCACAGGGGGCTGATACTCACCCTCCGTCGGCACAGCTCAAGTACCACATACACGAAGTCATTGTCCTCAAAGAAGCCATGGAAGCCCACGACATGCCGGTGGTCAAGACTGCGCTGGATGGCGATCTCCATGGTCATTTTGTCCTTCTGGTGGGGCTTGAGCAGCATGGTCTTGGGCACAATCTTCCCAGCAAATACCTCCCGGCTCTCCAGGTCGGTGATCTCGTAGCATTTAGCGAACCCACCTTTGCCCAGAAATCTCCCCCTCAGGTATCGCCTCCGGGTGCGGGGATCCACCAGAATCTCTGGAATCTCTTTGACGGATGACGAGGAACCGGGGATCCCCGGGGGTTTACCGGCCTCTGGGGCCACAGTCAGTTTCTTACCGGCTACTTGAGCCATAGTGCGGTGTGACAGCGATAAGGCTCAAGCTGCTTGATGCTACTGATGAAAGGGAAAGCGCTGGGCAGATGAGGGGTGCGCAATGGGACAAGACGTGGCAGAGTATCCGAGGCTGCTGGGAAGCCGTGTAGCTCCTACTCCTTCTGCTGCTCAGTCCCTTTAATCCCACTCCTCCCGGCCCTGCAGCCGCCGTTGATTTTGAAGCAAAATGCACGCCCCTGATTGGCTGATAAGATTTAAAAATCCAAACCTGCCGGCCGCGGGGCACCATGGGACAAAGCCATTTAAAAGGACTGGAGGGGGAGGGATCGCGAAACTTTATTGGCAGCCAGAAGGCTGAGAAACGGACAGGGGGCGTGGTTTAAATCCATATATGGGAATGGTTCGGTGTGTGAGCTGTCAGCGGGGGTTACTGGTGTGTTTAGCCCGGGGGTATAATAGCCCTTAGTGACACCGATACGTTCCTGTGGTGACTGATTTAGTGAGGCATAATTATATTATATTGTACCAAGCTTGTTAGTTATCTCCCCTGTATAGGGAAGGTTGTCGGGGGATTCTGGGAGTTGTAGTGCAATAAGTGTTGGAGTGATACAGGAACGCTGTCTCTGGTTTATGTATTTACTCTTCTCTGACGTTGATTGGGGCGTCGTGTTCATAATCCCCAAGTGTTCCTGGAACAACAAACTAACAGCCCTGCAGAGCTGTATGTGGGGGGCTCCATTATAGTGGGGTCCCTGCAGGGCAGCAGCTTTATGTAGGGTGAAAAAGAACAGGAAAAGGCAAGTGTAAAGCGCTCATTCTCCTCTATTCCTTGCTATACAACTCCCAGCATCCTCCATCACTAAGCAGAGATGTGCTGGTTGGCTTACAGCTATGGTGGCCTAATGTGAGGTATTCTGCCCCTGCTCCTCCCCTAACCACTGAAATGATCACTGAAAAACAGGTTTCATATGTAAACTGTGAGAGTATGATTATAGTGAGGCAAGATGGTGTCAGGGAAGGGGCTGTAACTGGAATGGTGTGTATAGTGAGGCAAGGTGCTGTCAGGGAAGGGGTTGTAACTGGAATGGTGTGTATAGTGAGGCAAGGTGCTGTCAGGGGAAGGGGCTGTAACTGGAACTGTGTATAGTGAGGCAAGGTGCTGTCAGGGAAGGGGCTGTAACTGGAACTGTGTATAGTGAGGCAAGGTGCTGTCAGGGAAGGGGCTGTAACTGGAATGGTGTGTATAGTGAGGCAAGATGGTGTCAGGGAAGGGGCTGTAACTGGAATGGTGTGTATAGTGAGGCAAGGTGCTGTCAGGGAAGGGGTTGTAACTGGAATGGTGTGTATAGTGAGGCAAGGTGCTGTCAGGGGAAGGGGCTGTAACTGGAACTGTGTATAGTGAGGCAAGGTGCTGTCAGGGAAGGGGCTGTAACTGGAATGGTGTGTATAGTGAGGCAAGATGGTGTCAGGGAAGGGGCTGTAACTGGAATGGTGTGTATAGTGAGGCAAGATGGTGTCAGGGAAGGGGCTGTAACTGGAATGGTATGTATAGTGAGGCAAGGTGCTGTCAGGGGAAGGGGCTGTAACTGGAATGGTGTGTATAGTGAGGCAAGATGGTGTCAGGGAAGGGGCTGTAACTGGAATGGTGTGTATAGTGAGGCAAGGTGCTGTCAGGGGAAGGGGCTGTAACTGGAATGGTGTGTATAGTGAGGCAAGGTGCTGTCAGGGGAAGGGGCTGTAACTGGAATGGTGTGTATAGTGAGGCAAGGTGCTGTCAGGGGAAGGGGCTGTAACTGTGGAACAGTGTGTATAGTGAGGCAAGATGCTGCCAGGATAAGGGGCTGTAACTGGAATGGTGTGTAGAGTGAGGCAAGCTGCTGTCAGGGGAAGGGGCTGTAACTGGAATGGTGTGTATAGTGAGGCAAGGTGCTGTCAGGGGAAGGGGCTGTAACTGGAATGGTGTGTATAGTGAGGCAAGATGCTGCCAGGATAAGGGGCTGTAACTGTGGAACAGTGTGTATAGTGAGGCAAGATGCTGCCATGGAAGGGGCTGTAACTGGAATGGTGTGTATAGTGAGGCAAGGTGCTGTCAGGGGAAGGGGCTGTAACTGGAATGGTGTGTATAATGAGGCAAGGTGCTGTCAGGGGAAGGGGTTGTAACTGGAATGGTGTGTATAGTGAGGCAAGGTGCTGTCAGGGGAAGGGGCTGTAACTGGAATGGTGTGTATAGTGAGGCAAGATGCTGCCAGGATAAGGGGCTGTAACTGTGGAACAGTGTGTATAGTGAGGCAAGATGCTGCCAGGATAAGGGGCTGTAACTGTGGAACAGTGTGTATAGTGAGGCAAGATGCTGCCAGGATAAGGGTCTGTAACTGCGGAACAGTGTGTATAGTGAGGCAAGATGCTGCCAGGGGATGGGGCTGTAACTGGAACAGTGTATAGTGAGGCAAGATGCTGCCAGGGGAAGGGGCTGTAACTGTGGAACAGTGTGTATAGTGAGGCAAGATGCTGCCATGGAAGGGGCTGTAACTGGAATGGTGTGTGTATAGTGAGGCAAGGTGCTGTCAGGGAAGGGGCAGTAACTGGAATGGTGTGTATAGTGAGGCAAGATGCTGCCATGGAAGGGGCTGTAACTGGAATGGTGTGTGTATAGTGAGGCAAGGTGCTGTCAGGGAAGGGGCAGTAACTGGAATGGTGTGTATAGTGAGGCAAGATGCTGCCATGGAAGGGGCTGTAACTGGAATGGTGTTTATAGTGAGGCAAGGTGCTGTCAGGGGAAGGGGCAGTAACTGGAATGGTGTGTATAGTGAGGCAAGATGCTGTCAGGGGAAGGGGCTGTAATTGGAATGGTGTGTATAGTGAGGCAAGATGGTGTCAGGGAAGGGGCTGTAACTGTGGAACAGTGTGTATAGTGAGTCAAGATGCTGCCATGGAAGGGGCTGTAACTGTGGAACAGTGTGTATAGTGAGGCAAGATGCTGCCATGGAAGGGGCTGTAACTGGAATGGTGTGTATAGTGAGGCAAGCTGCTGTCAGGGGAAGGGGCTGTAACTGGAATGGTGTGTATAGTGAGGCAAGCTGCTGTCAGGGGCTGTAATTGGAATGGTGTGTATAGTGAGGCAAGATGGTGTCAGGGAAGGGGCTGTAACTGTGGAACAGTGTGTATAGTGAGTCAAGATGCTGCCATGGAAGGGGCTGTAACTGTGGAACAGTGTGTATAGTGAGGCAAGATGCTGCCATGGAAGGGGCTGTAACTGGAATGGTGTGTATAGTGAGGCAAGCTGCTGTCAGGGGAAGGGGCTGTAACTGGAATGGTGTGTATAGTGAGGCAAGCTGCTGTCAGGGGAAGGGGCTGTAATTGGAATGGTGTGTATAGTGAGGCAAGGTGCTGTCAGGGGAAGGGGCTGTAACTGGAATGGTGTGTATAGTGAGGCAAGATGCTGTCAGGGGAAGGGGCTGTAACTGGAATGGTGTGTATAGTGAGGCAAGCTGCTGTCAGGGGAAGGGGCTGTAACTGGAATGGTGTGTATAGTGAGGCAAGATGCTGTCAGGGGAAGGGGCTGTAACTGGAATGGTGTGTATAGTGAGGCAAGGTGCTGTCAGGGGAAGGGGCTGTAACTGTGGAACAGTGTGTATAGTGAGGCAAGATGCTGCCAGGGGAAGGGGCTGTAACTGGAACTGTGTATAGTGAGGCAAGATGCCAGGCAGCACCTATACAGCCATGCAGAACCCTTGACTGGGTGCCTGGGAAGACAATGTGTCATTGCCATTTTTTTTTCATTGGGGCCCCTTCTATTGGCAGGGCCCACTGCCCAGTGTGTTCAGGTAACTAGTGGCCTAATAATTGTGGGCTCCTGGGGGAAGCCCAGCTAAATTAGTAGTATAGGGCCCCGCAATTACTGATGGCTACATATTGTATATAGATGAATATATGGCATTTCCTAGAAAGAAAATCTTCTTGAGGTTGAAAAAAGAAGCTATGTTCATCAAGTTCAACCTCTTGCCCAAGTAAATAGCCCAACCGAAACCTCTCCAGTTGGAAAATTCCTTCCTGACTTCAAGAGGGCAATTGGACCAGCCCATGGGTGGGTATTAATATCAGTAAGGGGCAAGGGAGCCACTTGCCCAGGGAAATAGTCCCTATGCACCTCCTCTATCATATGCATTCTTAGGGCATAAGCTAACCAAACATAGAAACTTTGGGGCCAACAAATTGGACTCATCAAGTTTTGCCTGGGTTACCAATCAGATCATAATCGGGGCCTATGTAGAGCCACTGGGGGAGAGAGCTGCATTAAAGGAGAACCAAACTCCCAATTCTGAGGGCCATATAGGTACTTTCTACACCAGGCCCATGTTCTTAGTCTTGTGCTGAGAAAGGACCTCATGGTCAGTCAGGGTCGAACAGGGCCAGTGGGGCACTGGGGAAAAAACCCAGTGGGCCCCACCGACCCAGGCCCCCCCCCCCCGCCGATTACTTTGGGCGTTCCCCCTCCCATTGCAGCTGCAAGGAGTCGGTGCTGTATGCGGTGGGGAGGAAGGGGGGGTGTAGCGGCTCTTGACTGGGGTGGGTTGACCCCAGGCAGCAGCCCTGCTGGGCGATACTGTGGGCTGTGTTTTGTTTTTAATAAGTGCTGACCTGGGGTAGAAAGTAAGCAATGTCAGGTACTGGGGGTACATAAAAAATTGTAGTTTCTCCTTTAAAGGCCCAATGTAGAGATGTCATTCAAACCCATGTCATTATTTACATAACAATCCCTCATGACATGGGTTGGTTGACGTTGATGCCAAAGTAGTCCTTTTAGTAGGATTTTCACACCTGCCAATAGAAACCTGGCTGATCCCCATGGCAGATATTGGTTGAGTTGGTTGAGTGGCACCATTCATGGACCGGTACCGATCAGTGTGACCAAGTTTGGCAAGTATCTGGCTGAATTCCAACCCACTTCTTTTTATTGCTTCAGCATTTTCCTCAATCTGGACCTGCCGTGCTACAGCAGAACTAGCCCAGGACCAGGCGCAGCCGCCGAGGGAGGACAGTGACTAATAACGAAAGCATTTGCACCTATCTATCTCATGTACAGCAAAGCTGAATTCCAGGCACAAGTAGGAACAGCCCCAATGCAATCGGCCAAACAGGTTCCTACATCCAAAGGCCAGCACTTTATCTCCTACAGTGATGTGCGAGTGTGTGTGAATGTCAGTGTGAGTGTGTATGAGGTTCATGTGTCACAATGATTTATTATAAGGAAACAGCGAGAGAATTCCTGGTCAGGTCCGAAGCAAAGCATATAGGGAAATTACTTCTCCATTCCTATTTACATTTCAGCCCAGAAAGGTTTGACATTTCCCAAGCAAAATAAAGAAAATATCATCACCTGATCTTATGGCCAAGTCTCAGAATAATCCGGAAGAAATTAAAAGTAAAAGCACAACGCACTTAATAAAAATAATATACATGAAAAAATGCCACTGTTACCCACCCTCGTGTGCCTTAGCTTAGTGTCTAGTTTAAGACATCTTGTTAAAAAATTGAATCCAGTTGCCCTGCATCCCCCTGTGGTATATACAGGGCTACTTTACTAAATGGGCAAAAGGGGCATCTGGGCTGGGCCCACTACTCTGCCACTGTTTCTTTAATTTTTCATTTAATTTTTTACCTGCCATCCTCTCCATGCTCCCCACCGCTTTTCTGCTTCTCTTTGCTGCTACTCACTGTCTCTTCTGTTCAGAGAAAGTCCAAGATGACCATGTGTTCATGACGGTCATCTTGGATTTTTTTCACATTTGTTTAAAGGAGAAGGAAAGTTACAATTACAAAATATTAGGCACCTCCCAGTGATTGAAATCGCTTACCTGAAACTCCTGGTGCTCCTGTTAGAGAAAACTGTACCAGCCGTGGTGTATGCAATAAAGCAATCCTCTTCCTTCCAAAAAAGCCAGCTTTTAGCTTAACTGCACAAGTGGGGCCCCGGGATCTCATCAAAGGGAGAAGGAAGGAAGAGGATCACTCTTGCATTCACCCCTTTCCGTTGCAGTTTTCTTTTAACAGGAGCACCGGGCCAGGGATTTTAGGTAAGCGATTACAATCACTGGGGGTGCCTAACATTTGGCATCCCCCAGTAATTTAGCCTTTCCTTCTGCTTTAAGCTACACAGGCAGGCAGAAAGAAAGGGGGCACCAAGCAGTGTGTGAGCACAAGGAAAGAAAACGTCAGTATCAGTATTCTGCTTTTGCAAGTGTAGGTGATGCTTTCAATCTATCCACTGTTCTTATTGGCATGTCTGGAGAGCTCATTGGCTATTTTTCAGCTATCTTACTAGCATGTGTGGAGCTAATGAGGTGCTTATTTGTCAATTTCCAGTGACTTATCGGCATGTGGGGACTTAATGTAGTGCTTATTGCCCATTTCTCGGTGGTCTAACTGGCATGTTTGGAGTTAATAGAGTGCTTATTGGACTTTTCAGTGATTTTACAGGCATGTATGCGTGCTCATTGGGCATTTTTTAGTGGTAATTTTTTCTGTAGTAATTGTACTGGCACATCTGGGTAATGTTTTGGTAAATGGAGTGTGGCCAAAACGGGCATGACAAGATGATAGGGGCCTGTCAGCTGGATAGCTTGGCCCACCAAGACCATAAAATGGCCCTTGCCATACTGTATATATTGCTGGGGTCACTCGGATATATATATCTAGGTGCATTTGTTTTATTACATACTATACATTAAAGGGGTCCCTGTGTAATGTATTTATTTCTCATGACCTGATACACCCAGGCCTGGATACACCATAGAGTTGCAAGGTCCCCTCATGCATGCAATTCTGGCCCCCATGTTGCCCTGAGGCAGCCTTTCCAATGCCACCCCTCATCCCCTGTACTTACCCTTTTGCCCTCCTACAGGGGTGAGGATAGCCACAGCACAGAGGCATATTTCCTGTTTAAAAACTTGAATTTTGGCTGCGTTTTGCCACCCCTGGTAACCCGTGGGGCACTGCCACCTGAGGCAACACTCGCAACTTGCTTGATGGCAGGAGCACCCCATTATTAGGGACAGATTTGGATGTAAGTCTAGGAAAACCCGCCAAAACGTGCTACATGCATTTGGATGCATTGTGATTTGTCTAAGTGAGTTTAGACCTCAGATTTTGGGCTCATCTGTATTTATACCCTTGGTGTAGTCAGAGTATGGGGCTTGATCTCTGTGCAACTGGGAATGCTGTGGGTGTGGCCAAATAACTTAAAATCAGTTCCGAGGAGGTAGATGTCTCTGAATAGTTTGGGCAGCATTTGCAGTGTATCCAACACCCACCCTCACGGAGCTGTTAAATGTGCAAAATTAACAATGAACTCCAGTAAAAGTCATATCTTCCCAATTGAATACTGTAGAATAACACTAAATATCTGTTTTCCAATATAACTGTGAGTTACCTTACTATTAGGGGGTTCACAAAGCATGGTGTGTTTGGGGGGCTGATGTTAGCCATGAAAACATATGTATTGTTCATATTTTGAGGTGTCTACATGTCACTGAGTTGGAGTAATCATGAATATATAGTAGGGTTACCACCTGGACTGTATTTGACCGGCGCACCCAGTAAATCACTAGCTAGGGCTGGGGTCAGAATTACAAATTTACCAGCAATGTAAGTACTGGTAAATTTATTATACCCTACGAATACCTCCCTTCCCTGACCCTCTCAGATGATGGATTACCCCTTATAAGGCCAGACCCGTCTATACTTGGCCCATTTTTCTGCTTACTCCACCCATTTTTCCGGCCCAGCCTGCACCCTCGACCCAAAAGGCTGGTATAATAATAAAAAAAGCTGCTCATATATGGTATCTAACTAGGGTTGCCACCTCTGCCAGCTGTCTTAGCCGGGTAAGGGTGATGTCACGGGTGGCAGGAGGAGGCTATAAAGTGCGGATGTTAAGGAGTCCTGCCCAGATATGAAATGGTGACAGCCACTTGCCCGATCGCCACGCCAAGGAGTCAGGAGTCCGGTTTTCCTAATTTGGGTAACCAGGCAGGAGGTTTTGACCCAGGCAGCCCTTCTGAAAACCAGGCTGTCCGGGTCAAAACCAGACAGGTGGCAACCCTATATCTACTTATAATTTTCTAAGACCCTTGGCATTCATATTTATGATATTTTAACTTTGCCTTTATCTAAATGGTGACAAATGTCTGGCTTGAGTGTGCACCGTGCCATTCAAATGAATAAGGGTTATTATGAGTTTTTGTCACCTTCCCATGTAGCTATTAACTCTAGACCGGGGGAGCTAGTGAGAAATTCGGGAAGCTCCCATCCCTACCGTACTTTTTTTTTTAGCTTGTCTACTTAAGTATAACTTTCTTGGCCCACCTTACCATAACCCCTCCCCTACTTGGGAGAGTTAGGAAGATGGGCTCCATGTATTTAATTTTATAGGCAAATCATAAAGCAAGCACACCGATTTTATCTATACAATACAATATAGATTGTAAGCTCTACGGGGCAGGGACCTCCTTCATCTTGTGTTTCTGACTCTTATTGCAACTGCACCTTGTATTTATTTGTATTTATTGTTGTACTTTGTATTTATCCATTATCTTTAACCCCCTGTCTGTATTAATGAATTCTACTGCACAGCGCTGCGTACATAAGTAGCATACATACATATACTTGGGTGAAGAAACCCAATGCAGCAACGCCACCTAGTGGGGAACCCAGAGAATACACAGATGTCTGTTTTACAATCAACAGGAAACAGGAAGCAAATGACTAATAAATTTGTTATGTGCCTTGGGTTGCCACTTGGCAAGTATTCCACTGCCCTGGCCAGTACAAATGATGCTAAATGCTAATGTCATTATTAGGGAAGAAAGATAAAACTATCACTAGAATATTAGCATATTTAATTTGTGTTAATAAAACACCTTTTGCTTTTGTGTTTTAGGAATGGGACAGTGCCACTGATCTTCCCCAAGCTGTTCTACAGGACTTGCACCCAATGCCCCTAAAGCACCCAGCCGGAACCTGGCTTCATCAGGTGGGCAAAAGGAACAGGGGAACAAGAAAATTGTGAGACGGCAGTGGGAGACCTGGAGCACAGAGAATAAGAACACATTCTTTGAGGCGCTTTTTGAAGTGAGCAGAACTGCCAGTTGCTGGTTGGTCATTGTGGGCTGTTTGATCATATCAGAGGTACTGGTACAAAGGGTACTGCCCCATTAACCCAACAGTGCTGGGTGCAGCTACACAAAGCTCTAGTCTTATCTGAATAATGTGATATTTGTGGTTATAACTGGTCCCTTATGCACTATGGCTTTTTAACATGCATCTTCTGTTAATGTTCACTTTACTGTTGATAAAATGGGCATTTGTCTGCTTCAAAATCTATACTGCATAAAGAATATTTGGTTTAGAGTTTACTATTCTTGAGTTTGTTATGGATTGGCCTTCATTAGAGATGGTGGGTGCTGACTTACTCTTTACCTGCTTTCTGTCTCAGCACGGCAAGGAGGAGTCCAGCCTCACTGTTCTACCCTTTCTAATATTATGGCCATGTCTCCTTTTTTTACAATTGCGCCTTAAGTCTTATGTTTTGTGCACAGTGTTTTTTTGTGGCCTGAAGAAGTCCTCACAGGAACTCTATGGGCTGCTCTGTTATGGGGAGCTCCGTAAGGAAATTGGTTGGTGTAAGTTATTTATTAGCTGTAACTTACTGTATAGGGATTGTCTCTTATATTCTTGTAGCAGTTCAATTTTATCAGAAGCCAATTTACCAGAGCAGGGCCAAGAGGGGAGGTACCTCATCCACTGTCTCCTCTACCCCACCAGTCACTGCCTAAACAACCCCACTTTTGCTCATCCCCACCAGGCTGCTCCCCCACCAACCAGCCCACCTGGTATAGTGGGGGAATATGGAAACCATGCTGCAAATTTTTTTCTGCGAATTGTACCCCACCCACCCAGTTGCTTTTAAAGGCACATGTACTGTATATGTTGCCTACCTCTAGTTCCAGCCTTGCAATTAACCAAAGTAAAAGCTTTACACTGGGTCTCTTCCCTTTGTTTCCCTGCAGGGTAGCTTGGCACCTTGCGATGCCACCTGAGATTTCAAGTAAATACAAAGAGCATAGTCTTCAAAAAAAGAATTTATTTTTGCAAATTACATTGTTCTTATTTCATCAGATTGTATCTGAAATAACTTGTGAATGCAGCATCACCCAATCAGGCTCTTCAGCTCATCCTGTCATTTCTCCCCATTTCTGGATGGGGTTGCAGATGAGACACCTGGTGGAGCTCGGCAGCAATGGCTTCTTCCTGGCCGAGGTTCCTCAGAGAGCTCAGTAGGGAGTTACATGAGATTCCCTTTCCCTGCAGCTGCTCCGTCCCATACCTGGAAACAAACAGCAAGAATTACTTTTAAATTGTCATTAAGGGGAACTATTGTGAAAATGTAATATCAGCTACAACTTTTTGTAATAATAAGTTTCTTATTTCCATGAGATAAAACTTATATTTAATTTCCATTTTCACAGTAGTTAGCCTTTAATTATAACCCAGGTTGATCTAATAGAAAATGTATTTTGAAAAACTTGAAATATATGAGAGCAGCTCCTTCCTGTCCTGGGTTCCTAGGAGAGCGCAGGGGAGAACTCGATAAGATTTCCTTTGACCGCAGTCGCTCCATCTCACTCCTGAGAAACAGAAACACAGCAGCAATTTAATCTAAACGCCCATTAAACCTGAGATACAAGTTGGTCCAATATGAAAATACATTTTGACTTGAAATATTGGGTGTGAAATGAAAGAGTTGGTTCTTACCTTGGTACTAGACCTTTTTTGGCTGACGCAGATGGAGACATTTGTGTAGTAATCTGCAAGTTTCTGCTGTGGAAACATTTAAAACTTTTAAAATGGCGCAATTATTATTTTTTTATTTAACACGTACATAACATTTACTAATGGCTTTTAGTAACTGAACTTATAAAGGGTTTATCCGTAAGAACGTGGGCTCACCTGCAGGTACTGTTGTTCCACCATTAGGCTGTTCCTCCACAACTTGATGTCGGGGAATCTGATATCCATTTTGTACCAATGAGGCTTCTCATGTGTATCTGGGGCAGGCCCAGAGTGGCAATCTGTAGATTCTGGCAAATGCCACAAGGGGCTGTTCGGATCTCTGTACTTGAAATGCCAAGGTCTCTTTTGAATTTCAGTCCAGAACTCTGCCCCTTAAGGCTGACGTACAGATACTTTGGCGCCACCATTAGACTGTTCCTTCAGAAACTGATGACTTGGGGCATCTGATATTAACTTTAAGTCATTGAGGCTTCTGATTTGTATATGGACTGGCCCACCACCCGCCCTTTCCAGCCATATATCTGCCCCTTGCAATTGCCTCTCACTCAGCTGAATAGTCAAATCCTTCAAATAGCTCTTGTGCCTCTGGTGATATCGCTTCAGCTGGTGGCATTAATCCCCAGGCTTGGCATTCAGATTGCCTGGTACTCTCTGTAAGGCCACTGACATCTGGTTTAAATGGAGGCATCAGTTCTCTTTCAAGAAATTCTTCCCAATCAATATCCTGTAAAATAGATGATATTAAATAGCTACACACATGAAACATACAGATTACATACAAACACTGACAGATACAGGAGGTATAAAGGCCCATTAAATCTGAGATACAAGTTGGTCCAATGTAAAAATACATCCAGACCGACAATAACAAAACTTTTGGTTTCTTACCTTGGCACTAGTTGTTTCATGACTGGTGCAGATGGTGACATCTTTGTAGTAATCTGCAACATTTTTGCTGTGGAAAAAGTTTTTGAAATTATTCAATTTTGTATTGTGTTTGCTGCAGGAATCAACATGTACATAACATGTAATACTGAGTTTTAGTAACTGAACTTATAAAGGGTTTATCTGTAAGAACGTGGGCTCACCTGCAGGTACTGTTGTTCCACCATTAGGCTGTTCCTCCACAACTTGTTGATGTCGGGGAATCTGATATCCATTTCGTACCGATGAGGCTTCTCATGTGTATCTGGGGCAGGCCCAGAGTGGCAATCTGTAGATTCTGGCAAATGCCACAAGGGGCTGTTTGGATCTCTTTGTACTTGAAATGCCAGGGTCTCTTTTGAATCTCAGTCCAGACCTGATATATGGTGACTCCTCCCACTGTTCCAGTCATATATTTGCCCCTTCCAATAGTCTGTAGCTCACTCAATGACTATTGAATGACTCTGCTCTTTAGGGCTGACGTACAGATACTTTGGCGCCACCATTAGACTGTTCCTTCAGAAACTGATGACTTGGGGCATCTAATATTAACTTTAAGTCATTGAGGCTTCTGATTTTGTATATGGACTGGCCCACCACCCGCCCTTTCCAGCCATATATCTGCCCCTTGCATTTGCCTCTCACTCAGCTGAATAGTCAAATCCTTCAAACAGCTCTTGTGCCTCTGGTGATATCGCTTCAGCTGGTGGCATTAATCCCCAGGCTTGGCATTCAGATTGCCTGGTACTCTCTGTAAGGCCACTGACATCTGGTTTAAATGGAGGTATCAGTTCTCTTTCCAGAAATTCTTCCCAATCAATATCCTGTAAAATAGATGATATTAAATAGCTACACACATGAAACATACAGATTACATACAAACACTGACAGATACAGGAGGTATAAAGGGCTGTGCTCATTAGAGGTCCTACTGTATTCCTGGCTTGATGCACAATAATTACAATATAAACTTACTTCAAAGAATTCATGGGCTTTAACCTCTTCAGCACCGGCCTCGCTGGATCCGAGGCGATGACATGGATTCTTCTCCAGTAACTACAAGAAATGTAAAATCATTGTTAAATTGACAGAACCATCAGGCCCCATCCCAGTCCCACAGCCAAATCATCATCCACTTACTCTTAGTATTAGGCACTGAGCTTCCTCTGACAATTCCTCTGTCAGGGCAGGTTTGTCGTTCCTGATGCTCTCAAATAATTCCATGTCATCTTCTGCATCAAATGGGAACTGAAACATGAATTATTAATCCTTTATTAAACCAGTGTTCTAATTTAATATTATAAGTATTTTAAAAGCCTATTTATCATTATAATGATAGTGATAGCTGATTTCTAGGCATTATGCTTACCTGGAACATGATCATGACATATAACACAACCCCAAGGGCCCACCAGTCAACGGCCCTGCTGTATGCCATCTCATCAATGATCTCTGGGGCCATGTAGCAGTTTGTTCCGCACCGGGTCTTACTGCGATCTCCATATCTGAAACCTTAAAGACAAGAAAACACAGTAAGATGATCTGTATCCCCTATCTGTGAGAGACTTCCCTCAGCTGCTTGCCTACATACTGCACATACACAGATATATATATATAAAAATCATCCAAATCAACCCCAACTATTCCCTTATATGCTTTGCAATTATAACAAACGTTACCATCTTTGCTCAGGCCAAAATCCACGATTTTCAGATAGCCATGTACATCCACCATTAGATTTTCCAGTTTCAGATCTCTGAATTTGAAAAAATATGAAAATTGTTAAATAGTAGACACCATAGTGAGGGAAGACAGATATATTAGATAAATCACACCATTTTTTTTATTTTATATTAAATTATATAATTTGTACAGTGCTATAAGAGCTTTAACACTTACCTATGAACAATATTGTTCCGGTGCAATTCCTCCAGGCCGAGCACTATACAGGCAGTGTAAAACCTACATAAAGAGGAAAATAATTCAATGAGGGATTTGATTCAGGACATATATGTGAGTGCTACTCTATGTGAATGTGATTGTCAGTGTGCCAGGACTCTCTGCCAGTCAGACACCCCAATATTTCACATGGATCAACCCTGAATCCTAATCCCATCCCACTTACATGGCTTTTGATTCCTCAAATGCTCCTTGATGCTCGAGCAGATGGCACAGATCACCTCCAGGAAGATATTCCATTACAAAAAAGAGGTGATTCTCACTCTGGAATGTGGCGTATAAGGAAACCAGGAATGGGTGCTCTGCGCTGGTAACCTTCTGAAGGATTCGCTTCTCCTTGAATACACTGGGGGAGAGAGTATAAAGCTGTCACTAAATGAACCCTGAACATTTACCACTTTTTGCACTTTGTTGAAAGTTGCAATAAACATTAATACTGACAATTCTTTGACATTTTTTTGTGCAAAAAAGACACCAAAAAGTAAATTTTATATGACTAAATTAAAAATATCAGTAGAAAACAGAGAGCAGGTAATGACCGCTCTGTAACTGACCTCTTGATATCATTCTTGGCAATAATCCTCTCTTTCTTGAGGGTCTTTATGGCACACAGTTGTTTTGTGTCCTTGTACTCTGCCAGGAACACCTGGAATGAGACAGTAAGGTCAGTGCCTATGCTTTAGCAGGGTAATAACCCTTATTAGAGACACAGCAACTCACCTTTCCAAAGGTGCCTTCACCCAATACTTTTCCCAGATTGAAGTTTTCCAGAGATCTGGGCATGGCGCTGAAATGAAAAGTTACAGGCAGAGAGTTATAGTTATTTTATAATAATAATGGTAAACAGAATAACAGCAGAATACAAATAATAGTGAGAATATAGTCCAAACTAATACCTATCAGAGGGTCCTTCTGCGCCTAGTAGCTTGGTGACTGACTCCGAGCCATTGGAAGCTTCTTCACACTGTTAGAGAACAAAGGGAATTATATATCATAAAAAGACTAGAAATTATTCACATATATTTCAAAGAATACATGGAATGTACTTACAGCTGAGGGGACACTAAAGGAGGTGGCAGTGAAGTTTGCCACCGTGTCCTCTTCTGACTCAAATCCACCCTCCTCCTGTTCTAGGATCATTTGTCCAACAGTGTGAGACATTCCAACATCAGGAGGCTCAATCACTTCAGGAGAATCTATAACAAACAACATGGCATCATTAGCACTGTACCCTGTGATTGTTATTTTAATCAGGACACCCCCAAAAAATATGTATAATCAGGAAATAATAGACTATAATATTCCCATAAATGGATAAGAGTATTGAGCTATGAAAGATATTACTCAATAGATAAGAAAGATTAGTGAATGCTAAACCTGTTTATTATACAGTATATAATGTCACCCCATTTCTTATTGTTTTACCAAAAATATCAATAGTGAATGAACCAGGAACTCATAGTATAAACATTACAGGTGCATATTAGTCTCTTTATGATCACACTTACCCATTAATGGCACCGGGTGGTCGGGCATCTCTACAGTGGCAATGAACTCCACCGGAGGCTCCAGCACATCAGTAATTTCATGAATCTTCACAAATATAGGTTCAAAATCGGAATAGTTCTGTAAAGGTGAAGACACGCAGAATATTAAATGACAGGCAGAATATTAAACAAACACACAAGAGCTCATTTATATATGTGGGCAATGTGCTGAGTACAAAAAAATCTGTGTGACCATCAAGTGACCATGTTAATTTTTGCCCAGTAAAATATTGTGTTTGCAACTATACACAAGCTATGCTATAACCTAAGTGAAAGTTTTATGCCCATATGTGAATAGTGCACACTTTGCCCTGTGCCATTATGGGCATTAAGATGGTGGGCATGGGCATTCTCTTACATGCATATATTGAAAAAGAGAAGAGAATCCCTTTACCTTGGATTTAGAAAAAATAGTGTGACAGCAACCCATCACCTTTTCTCCTGTAAAAGAAAAGAACATGGAATTAAAAACATCTCATGGAAACTGCTTAATGATGCAGGAAAATGTACTTACAGAGAGAGAGCAGGCAACAGGCAGGGATCTGTAGCTGTGCAGCTAACTGCATCATGGGATATCAGTGGAAACCAAGCATCTGATTGGCTGCCATGTGATACTAGACCTGGTACAAACTTTGTGACTATTATTATATTGCCCCAAAAGTGCTGCCATAATGCATTCCCTTTCTTCCAATCATTACCCAGCTGCCCATGTCTGGACTAGTATTCAGAGGTTCAAACAACTCCCCTCAGACCCAATATAAAGCAGCTTACAGCAGCCCCTTTGGCATTGACCAGAGTTTCCAGACCATCCATTTCAGTAATGGCTAAAGAATAAGGAACCTATAACTCTGATATAAGCAGCACTAATGTTACACTAAATATATTATATAGGGATAATGTGCAAAAAAAATATGTATATGGTTAATAAAAATGTATAGAGAAGTGTCAGTATCACTGCAACTACAATAGGGAGTCACGTGCCAGTGAAAGCATCAAAACACGGGCAAAACGGTCTCAGTACACTGGCCCAAGGACTGGCAATGCCTCCCTCTTAATGAATTAGTCCCCTGGCCCTGGCATTTCAATTACACCAAGGTCCAAACAACTCCCCTCAGACTATATAAAGCATCAGTCTATGGCAGCTTACAGCAGCTCCTGTCATCAACCGCCAACCTGCCATCCATTATCAGCAATGGCTAAAGAATAGGGAGCCCATAACTTTGATATAATCAGCACTAATATTACACTAAATATAATATAAAGTAAAAATATGAGGAGGAAATATTAATGGGATGAATAAAAATGTATAGAGAAGTGCCAGTATTGCTGTAATTACAATAGAAAGCCACGTGCCAGTGAGCCCACTGGATATGGGCAAAATCATACTTCTTGTGCTTTTAGTTTTTATTCAGTGCAGCCCAAGGACTGGCAATGTCTCCCTATTAATGAATTAGCAATGTAATAACAGGATTCTTTCCATATTTAGCAGGAAAATGTACTTACAGTGAGAGCAGGCAACAGGCAGCGATCTCTAGCTTTGCAGCCAACTGTCAAAAAAAACAGTTGGGCAGTAAGGGCATCATGTGACATTGGCTGAAAGCATCGGTTGCTCTGTGACACTAGACCTGGAATAAACTGTGACAGTTATTACATTGCCCCAATAGCATTGCCATACTGTGTTACCTTTCTTCCAGCCATTGACCATTGAAAGCAGCAGAAAGTGAAATTGCTCTACTCTTGCAAATAATAAACACATCTTTAACCCTTTTACTGCCAGCCGTTTTGGTCAAAGCGGAACTTGTATTGCCCGACAGCTTTTTAACATTTTGCTGTTTCAATTTAGGAGCCTTTCCTTGGGGGGACTTTTAGTTTAACCAGGAAAGCAATATATCATTTTTTTCAGGACAACCTAGGCTTTCAAAATGTGGTAGAATTTTTGTGTAATTCCAATTCTGTAACAAGATATAGGCTTCTAAATGTCTAAAAAATGAAAATAATTAATATTTTTCATAATATCAACACATATACCATAAACAAAAATAATTTTATACACAAAAATACAACTGATTTGGAAAGTCCCATGTCTTCTGAACGTGCCAATACCAAATATATTTAGTTCTATAGAGATTTCTCACTTGTTTAGGTTAAAAACTCCCAGCAGTACATTACCAAATTTCCAAAGCACTGCTCCAGAAAGCTGCATACTTTAGATTTCAAGGCCAAAAATCCCACTAACAGAAGGTTTATCCCAGAAAATTAATAGGTAGAACTGTCTGTCTACTCCAAACCACTAAGTTGCAATGCTTTCCTAAAGTTATTGTTTTTTTATCAAAATAAACCAATATGTTTAGGTTTACCTAAGTATGTGGCATGTAGGGGCCCCAATGGGAACATACCCCCATATGATCTATCATTTCTGTCATTTCAGCTCCTGCAAAATCAACACATCATTATATGTGGGATAAAGCTACAAAAGAGTACACGCACCCCAAAGCCATATATATTTGGAAAGTACACATTCTTACAAATCCAACATGGGTTAAGAGTCCTTTCTACACCAAAGTACCAATCTGGAAAGTTAGTGGTTTCTATGACTTTTCTGAAAAATGCCTAAAAATGTTGCAATTTGCCACATATATCTTACAACATTTCTTACAGACAATGACACATCACCCTCAATAATGAATGCCTAATGAATGTCAATATGCAAAGATATGTGGTGTAAAGAGGCACCCAAATGAAAATAGTGCATATGAATTTTCTCAGCTGCCAACTCAGTTCTGCAAAAAAAAAAAAAAAAGCCGAATGACCATGTATTATGTGCCGTAAGACCCCCTAACTATACAGAAAGTACACATTCTGACAAATCCAATGTGGGTAAAGAGTCCTTTCTACACCAAAGTACCAATCGGCAAAGCTTTCCTAAAATTAGTGGTTTTTATGACATTTCAGAAAATTGTAAAAATGTTGCAATTTGCCACTTTTATCTCACACAATTTCTTGCGTACAAAGGCAAATCACCCCAAATAGGAACACCAGAGGCCTACTGAACAGTTTGATGCCCAATATGCATAGATATACCAAAGTCTGCGGTATGTTCTGACCCCAAAATGAAAATAGCGCATATGGATTTCTTGCCTGGATTTTGCACACAGAGCCCCCTGTCAGTGTATTATGTGCCCTAACCCCCCTAACTATACAGAGACCCCCAGACAACTATATAGTTTTTGAAAGTACACATTCTGATGAATTCAAAATAAGTAAAGTTATTTTCTATATTTTTCTTTCACTTTATATGGATGGATGCTGCCAGTATGCTTTTCTTACTTCAGGAATTCTCTATAGATACGAGCCTATCACTATTCCATTTATAGAATAAGAATAAGAGGGTACCCAACGTGTTTCAGCCCCACCTACGGGGTCTTTGTCAGTCACAGTGACGATGAAGCACTGTTTTAACATACCCCATTTCTAAAAGATACTTGAAATTACATCCTCTATACAGCCTTTGATTTTCAGCTTGGAGCAGTCTCATCAAAAACAATTGACAACTGGATGCTTATTGCTAGCTTATTGCCAGCCCATGCCGATAAACCCCAGCTTCCTTTCTTGCTCTCTATATTATTAGATGGTTGGGTTTTTTTTCTAATTATTTTAACTTAAGTTGACAACAAAGCAAGTTCTTTATTGATTTATCTTAATACCAAGATGTCCACCGCTGAATCCTTGGAGGGAAGATACCCTGCATTTTTCAGTTGATAATTGGATTTTTTTCAGTTTAATATTAAACTGGTGCAGACAGTGCCACGCCATATATACATGTTGTTCCTTTGCAGGGTGTGATTGTTTGCGAGGGAAAATCTTGTAGTCATGCACTATATGGAAAAAGCACGTGGACTCCCCTCTAATTATTGTAATTGGGTATTTAAGCCATACCCAACAATGCCAGCACAGATGCCACTATATCATACAAGGACATCCTTCCATGATTCCTGCGGTGCTGTAACAGTTTGGGGAATTTTGCAGCACGATAATGCCCCCATGCACAAAGTAGGGTCTATGCAAAATGAGTTTCCTGAGATGAAAATAGAAAAACCTGATTGGCCAGCACAGGGCCCTGACCTCAACCCAACTGTGAGATGAATTGGAACACATGGGTTCATATAGTCTGTGCTCAAACTTTCATGTATGAGGTGAAGCAAACCCCAACAACAATGTTTCATCATCTAGCAGGGCAGAATTGGATGTGCTGTTTTTCTAGAGAATGCCTAGAGTTAGCTATTGTGATTGGTTAAATGCGAACATGCTGAGTAGGAATGTTCTGGGCACTTTAAGAAGCAATATGTCACTGTTGAGACTGTCCAGGCAAGGGAGAAACACATGAATGATAGTAGCATTTTCACATCCAGTATGTGTTGGGTTTATATACCCACCCCTGAGTGCCAAATAGAATAGCAGGGAATGCCCAAACCATAGGACAGCTGTCAAGCAGTGATTTAGTTTCATTGCTTTTGTTGGCACTGTACCTGGGAATTATCCTGCTCAACTGTCCCCAATCAGACAAAGTCAAACCTGCCTAATTGATGTCTGTCGGGTAGGCCCGTTGGGGGTGCCCATACATAGCAGCTTAATTGCTGAATTGGTCTGAAGGACCACATTCGGCATCTGAAATCTGCTCGTGTATGGCCACCTTTAGAGTCAGACTGAGCTAGCTTTCTTGCAGCCATGTGAATGAGGGCATCATGGAGCTTACTAACATAGGAGCTAAGTGTCATAGAATCAGCAATTGGCTTTGATTAGATGAGAATTTGCTATGAATAACTGCCCTGGGCGAGAATGTTATATGTGCTAGCGAATGAGCTCCCATAAAGCCCTTAGGGAAGTGCTCTGCCCATAAGCACTAAATTGTAAAAGGCGAAGCCCATAACCTTGTAACATTTACCAGCATACAGTATATTAAGGTTATCCACAACTGAAAAAAGGCATTGAAATGTGTTTGTTTTGTAGGCCAAGAGTTCCCAGCTCCTGTACTCCAGACATGCTAGGAGTTGTGGTTCTGTAGAGCAGGACTAAGACTAATGCCCCACGGAGAGATTAGGTAAATTCATGCAACTTTGGAAAACTGAAGGGACGTGTAGGCCTTTGTTCCAGGGATTCCCTTTATTGCCAGTGGGAAGGACCCTAGCAACCATATAGCTGCTTGACAAAAATTAACAATTCAAAAACTATTAAAAATTTAAAAAAAAGACCAACTGCAATTTGTCTCAGAATATTGCTTTGACATACAAAAAGTTAATGTAAAGGTGAACTACCCCTTTAACTACATGGCTATGGCACACAGGGTGTATTGTTTAGGACACTAATTGCATATGTACTCCCTGCTACCTCTAATGGGAAATCCACTGGCAATCTAATCGGCCAATGTGCCACCTGCATAGTTGAGGCACTTCCTGGGATTCATCTATTGCGCCACATTCATTTATCTGTAGAGTGCCAACATTTTGTGTATCATGGATTTATATTGGACTGACACAATAATGCATCACGTTATAGAGACTGTCCATTATTCACATCAGTCCCTGCTTATAGTCTAGGGCCCCTATCACATTTGTACACACTAGGGTCATTTTCATTACAAGTCAATTAACCTGGCAGATATGTTTCCAAATGTGTCCTGTTGCCTCCAACCTGGAACATTGGGTCTCTTCCCTTTGTATCAGTGTAAATGTATTGGTATCTCTTTGTATTAATTGGAACCTACCCTGTAAGGAAACACAAAAATCATAGTCTTCAAAAATAGCATGTTTTATTTTCATATATTTACATTGTTCTTCTAGTGTCATACATAAAGTTAGGCTTAATAACTAGGCAAAAGTGGCATTTAGCCAGGTCCATCAGGATAGGGGCGGCCACCATAAACCATAACTTTTGAATGCAGAATTGCCCAGAAATGGCAGACCGTCGTTTTTATCCGGTGGCATGGCTCTTCAGCTCATCCTGTCATTTCTCCCCATTTCTGGATGGGGTTGCAGATGAGACGCCTGGTGGAGCTCGGCAGCAATGGCTTTTTCTTGGCCGAGGTTCCTCAGAGAGCTCAGTAGGGGGTTAAATGAGATTTCCTTTCCCTGCAGCCGTTCCATCTCATACCTGGAAAATAAACAGAAATAATTAGATATAAATGGTCACTAAGGGGAACTACTGTGAAAATATAATATCAGCTTCAACTCCTTGTAATTAGAAACTGTATAAGTATAATCAATAAAATCACTCACAGTTTCTGACAAATCAAATTCCTCTTCTCTATCCCCCTCTCAGCAATCTGTCTCTTTCCATGCAGGAGTCAGAGTCAGAGTTTGATGGGCATTTAGCTCTAATACCTCATGGTACATGCTCCCTTTGCCTAGACAATGTATCAGAGCTGTCTATCAAAATAACCGACACAAAGTTTTCCTATAGAGAGACAGATTGCAGAGAAAAAGAGAGTGAAGAGTAACTTGGTAATTTCCATGAGATAAAGCTTATATTAAATTTCCATTTTCACAGTAGTTCCCCTTTAATTATAACCCAGGTTGATCTAATAGAAATGTATTTTGAAAAACTTGAAATATATGAGAGCAGCTCCTTCCTGTCCTGGGTTCCTAGGAGAGCGCAGGGGAGAACTCGATGAGATTTCCTTTGACCGCAGTCGCTCCATCTCACTCCTGAGAAACAGAAACACAGCAGCAATTTCATCTAAACGCCCATTAAACCAGAGATACAAGTTGGTCCAATATGAAAATACATTTTGATTTGAAATATTGGGTGTGAAATGAAAGAGTTGGTTCTTACCTTGGTACTAGACCTTTTTTGGCTGACGCAGATGGAGACATTTGTGTAGTAATCTGCAAGTTTCTGCTGTGGAAACATTTGAAACTTTTAAAATGGTGCAATTATTTGTTTTTATTTAACATGTACATAACATTTACTAATGGCTTTTAGTAACTGAACTTATAAAGGGTTTATCTGTAGGAACGTGGGCTCACCTGCAGGTACTGTTGTTCCACCATTAGGCTGTTCCTCCACAACTTGATGTCGGGGAATCTGATATCCATTTTGTGCCAATGAGGCTTCTCATGTGTATCTGGGGCAGGCCCAGAGTGGCAATCTGTAGATTCTGGCAAATGCCACAAGGGGCTGTTTGGATCTCTGTACTTAAAATGCCAGGGTCTCTTTTGAATCTCAGTCCAGAACTCTGCCCCTTAAGGCTGACGTACAGATACTTTGGCACCGCCATTAGACTGTTCCTTCAGAAACGGATGACTTGGGGCATCTGATATTAACTTTAAGTCATTGAGGCTTCTGATTTGTATATGGACTGGCCCACCACCCGCCCTTTCCAGCCATATATCTGCCCCTTGCAATTGCCTCTCACTCAGCTGAATAGTCAAATCCTTCAAATAGCTCTTGTGCCTCTGGTGATATCGCTTCAGCTGGTGGCATTAATCCCCAGGCTTGGCATTCAGATTGCCTGGTACTCTCTGTAAGGCCACTGACATCTGGTTTAAATGGAGGCATCAGTTCTCTTTCAAGAAATTCTTCCCAATCAATATCCTGTAAAATAGATGATATTAAATAACTACACACATGAAACATACAGATTACATACAAACACTGACAGATACAGGAGGTATAAAGGGCTGTGCTCATTAGAGGTCCTACTGTATTCCTGGCTTGATACACAATAATTACAATATAAACTTACTTCAAAGAATTCATGGGCTTTAACCTCTTCAGCACCGGCCTCGCTGGATCCTAGGCGATCACATGGATTCTTCTCCAGTAACTACAATAAATGTAAAAACATTGTTAAATTGACAGAACCATCAGGCCCCATCCCAGTCCCACAGCCAAATCATCATCCACTTACTCTTAGTATTAGGCACTGAGCTTCCTCTGACAATTCCTCTGTCAGGGCAGGTTTGTCATTCCTGATGCTCTCAAATAATTCCATGTCATCTTCTGCATCAAATGGGAACTGAAACATGAATTATTAATCCTTTATTAAACCAGTGTTCTAATTTAATATTATAAGTATTTTAAAAGCCTATTTATCATTATAATGATAGTGATAGCTGATTTCTAGGCATTATGCTTACCTGGAACATGATCATGACATATAACACAACCCCAAGGGCCCACCAGTCAACGGCCCTGCTGTATGCCATCTCATCAATGATCTCTGGGGCCATGTAGCAGTTTGTTCCGCACCGGGTCTTACTGCAATCTCCATATCTGAAACCTTAAAGACAAGAAAACACAGTAAGATGATCTGTATCCCCTATCTGTGAGAGACTTCCCTCAGCTGCTTGCATACATACTGCACATACACAGATATATATATATATATATATCATCCAAATCAACCCCAACTATTCCCTTATATGCTTTGCAATTATAACAAACGTTACCATCTTTGCTCAGGCCAAAATCCACGATTTTCAGATAGCCATGTACATCCACCATTAGATTTTCCAGTTTCAGATCTCTGAATTTGAAAAAATATGAAAATTGTTAAATAGTAGACACCATAGTGTGGGAAGACAGATATATTAGATAAATCACACCATTTTTTTTATTTTATATTAAATTATATAATTTGTACAGTGCTATAAGAGCTTTAACACTTACCTATGAACAATATTGTTCCGGTGCAATTCCTCCAGGCCGAGCACTATACAGGCAGTGTAAAACCTACATAAAAGAGGAAAATAATTCAATGAGTGATTTGATTCAGGACATATATGTGAGTGCTACTCTATGTGAATGTGATTGTCAGTGTGCCAGGACTCTCTGCCAGTCAAACACCCCAATATTTCACATGGATCAACCCTGAATCCTAATCCCATCCCACTTACATGGCTTTTGATTCCTCAAATGCTCCTTGATGCTCGAGCAGATGGCACAGATCACCTCCAGGAAGATATTCCATTACAAAAAAGAGGTGATTCTCACTCTGGAATGTGGCGTATAAGGAAACCAGGAATGGGTGCTCTGCGCTGGTAACCTTCTGAAGGATTCGCTTCTCCTTGAATACACTGGGGGAGAGAGTATAAAGCTGTCACTAAATGAACCCTGAACATTTACCACTTTTTGCACTTTGTTGAAAGTTGCAATAAACATTAATACTGACAATTCTTTGACATTTTTTTGTGCAAAAAAGACACCAAAAAGTAAATTTTATATGACTAAATTAAAAATATCAGTAGAAAACAGAGAGCAGGTAATGACCGCTCTGTAACTGACCTCTTGATATCATTCTTGGCAATAATCCTCTCTTTCTTGAGGGTCTTTATGGCACACAGTTGTTTTGTGTCCTTGTACTCTGCCAGGAACACCTGGAATGAGACAGTAAGGTCAGTGCCTATGCTTTAGCAGGGTAATAACCCTTATTAGAGACACAGCAACTCACCTTTCCAAAGGTGCCTTCACCCAATACTTTTCCCAGATTGAAGTTTTCCAGAGATCTGGGCATGGCGCTGAAATGAAAAGTTACAGGCAGAGAGTTATAGTTATTTTATAATAATAATGGTAAACAGAATAACAGCAGAATACAAATAATAGTGAGAATATAGTCCAAACTAATACCTATCAGAGGGTCCTTCTGCGCCTAGTAGCTTGGTGACTGACTCCGAGCCATTGGAAGCTTCTTCACACTGTTAGAGAACAAAGGGAATTATATATCATAAAAAGACTAGAAATTATTCACATATATATCAAAGAATACATGGAATGTACTTACAGCTGAGGGGACACTAAAGGAGGTGGCAGTGAAGTTTGCCACCGTGTCCTCTTCTGACTCAAATCCACCCTCCTCCTGTTCTAGGATCATTTGTCCAACAGTGTGAGACATTCCAACATCAGGAGGCTCAATCACTTCAGGAGAATCTATAACAAACAACATGGCATCATTAGCACTGTACACTGTGATTGTTATTTTAATCAGGACACCCCCAAAAAATATGTATAATCAGGAAATAATAGACTATAATATTCCCATAAATGGATAAGAGTATTGAGCTATGAAAGATATTACTCAATAGATAAGAAAGATTAGAGAATGCTAAACCTGGTTATTATACAGTATATAATGTCACCCCATTTCTTATTGTTTTACCAAAAATATCAATAGTGAATGAACCAGGAACTCATAGTATAAACATTACAGGTGCATATTAGTCTCTTTATGATCACACTTACCCATTAATGGCACCGGGTGGTCGGGCATCTCTACAGTGGCAATGAATTCCACCGGAGGCTCCAGCACATCAGTTATTTCATGAATCTTCACAAATATAGGTTCAAAATTGGAATAGTTCTGTAAAGGTGAAGACACGCAGAATATTAAATGACAGGCAGAATATTAAACAAACACACAAGAGCTCATTTATATATGTGGGCAATGTGCTGAGTACAAAAAAATCTGTTTGACCATCAAGTGACCATGTTAATTTTTGCCCAGTAAAATATTGTGTTTGCAACTATACACAAGCTATGCTATAACCTAAGTGAAAGTTTTATGCCCATATGTGAATAGTGCACACTTTGCCCTGTGCCATTATGGGCATTAAGACGGTGGGCATGGGCATTCTCTTACATGCAAATATTGAAAAAGAGAAGAGAATCCCTTTACCTTGGATTTCGAAAAAATAGTGTGACAGCAACCCATCACCTTTTCTCCTGTAAAAGAAAAGAACATGGAATTGAAAACATCTCATGGAAACTGCTTAATGATGCAGGAAAATGTACTTACAGAGAGAGAGCAGGCAACAGGCAGGGATCTGTAGCTGTGCAGCTAACTGCATCATGGGATATCATTGGAAATCAAGCATCTGATTGGCTGCCATGTGATGCTAGACCTGGTACAAACTTTGTGACTATTATTATATTGCCCTAAAAGTGATGCCAAAATGCATTCCCTTTCTTCCAATCATTACCCAGCTGCCCATGTCTGGACTAGTATTCAGAGGTTCAAACAACTCCCCTCAGACCCAATATAAAACAGCTTACAGCAGCCCCTTTGGCATTGAGCAGAGTTTCCAGACCTGCCATCCATTATCAGTAATGGCTAAAGAATAAGGAACCTATAACTCTGATATAAGCAGCACTAATGTTACACTAAATATATTATATAGGGATAATGTGCAAAAAAAATATGTATATGATTAATAAAAATGTATAGAGAAGTGTCAGTATCACTGCAACCAACGTTCCCTCTAATTTTTTATAGGCTGTGTGCACAAAAAATATCATCCGTGCGCATTTTAAAGCAAGATTAAATTTTTGTGCGCTACAGAATGTTTGTTGGAGTTCAGTTATGGGCATTTTTGCGCAGGTCTTTCAGTTTGTCTAAATCAAGTTACAAAAACACGATGTTATTTCAGTTATCAATAACACTGTTTATTCAAACAAGTTTCATTGTTAAATGCTATACCTATTAATAACGTGTAATTATATTTTATAGGTAGCATTTCGAAACTAAGAGTAATTTAGTTTTCTCAGTTTTTCTCTGCGATCTTTCATATTTATCCAGTCTGAAAAAATTCTGTCAAGATCTATCGTGCCTCCATTTTGAAGGTTACTCTTAATACGCATCAGCATTTCCAAATGTTCTAACTGTAAACGGTTCCTTTGCTTAGTTTTCAGATTGTTCATTAAACTAAAACCACGCTCACAATCTGCACTCGAAGCTAAGAATGTGGCACCAATGTCCATCAATTTTGCTAATTCTGCAAATTGATCATTCTGAAATGAAAATTCGCTGGGGCGAAAACTGCCTATAAGGATTTACACATTTAGAAATCAGGACAGGACTTTGTCTTTCCCCCAACCTTACCCTCACCTAGCATTCCTTCAGTGAAGGACCTTCACTATACATTGTGTGCCTATGCCACATCTCCAACTACGGTTGCCCCCTGGCTGGTAAAAATGAAGCCTGATGCCAAAGTTATTAATCCCCCATTGATTTGTTTGCTGCTGAGCCAGCACTACCAAAGCAGAATCTCCATGTTAGCTGGGATGGCAGTGTAACTGTGCTGTACATACTTGTATACACCTACCTGGTCCTCATGACGTGCCATCCAGCACTTCCCACAGCGCAATGCCTTTGGAAATAACTCAGACGTCTCCTCGGTCTCCCGCCCTCGTTACCCCGGCAACAGGTACTTCTGGCTCCTGTCCGGTGCAATGTGTAGAGTGTCCGTGCGTACCTGCGCGCGTATTTGCCCACACACGGACGTCTGGGGGGGGGTGCGCGCAAGGAGCACGTTCAGCACCGGACAGGAGCCAGAAGTACCTGTTGCCGGGGTAACGAGGGCGGGAGACCGAGGAGACGTCTGAGTTATTTCCAAAGGCAAAAATCATTTTAGGCAAAAATTTTATTTTTGTGCGCGCTATTTTAATTTGTGTGCGCGGGTTCGGAAAGTCGTGTGCGCGCGCACACGCGCACAGCTTAGAGGGAACAGTGACTGCAACTACAATAGGGAGTCACGTGCCAGTGAAAGCATCAAAACACGGGCAAAACAGTCTCAGTACACTGGCCCAAGGGCTGGCAATGCCTCCCTCTTAATGAATTAGCCCCTGGCCCTGGCATTTCAATTACACCAAGGTCCAAACAACTCCCCTCAGACTATATAAAGCATCAGTCTATGGCAGCTTACAGCAGCTCCTGTCATCAACCGCCAACCTGCCATCCATTATCAGCAATGGCTAAAGAATAGGGAGCCCATAACTTTGATATAATCAGCACTAATATTACACTAAATATAATATAAAGTAAAAATATGAGGAGGAAATATTAATGGGATGAATAAAAATGTATAGAGAAGTGCCAGTATTGCTGTAATTACAATAGAAAGCCACATGCCAGTGAGCCCACTGGATATGGGCAAAATCATACTTCTTGTGCTTTTAGTTTTTATTCAGTGCAGCCCAAGGACTGGCAATGTCTCACTATTAATGAATTAGCAATGTAATAACAGGATTCTTTCCATATTTAGCAGGAAAATGTACTTACAGTGAGAGCAGGCAACAGGCAGCGATCTCTAGCTTTGCAGCCAACTGTCAAAAAAAACAGTTGGGCAGTAAGGGCATCATGTGACATTGGCTGAAAGCATCGGTTGCTCTGTGACACTAGACCTGGAATAAACTGTGACAGTTATTACATTGCCCCAATAGCATTGCCATACTGTGTTACCTTTCTTCCAGCCATTGACCATTGAAAGCAGCAGAAAGTGAAATTGCTCTACTCTTGCAAATAATAAACACATCTTTAACCCTTTTACTGCCAGCCGTTTTGGTCAAAGCGGAACTTGTATTGCCCGACAGCTTTTTAACATTTTGCTGTTTCAATTTAGGAGCCTTTCCTTGGGGGTACTTTTAGTTTAACCAGGAAAGCAATATATCGTTTTTTTCAGGACAACCTAGGCTTTCAAAATATGGTAGAATTTTTGTGTAATTCCAATTCTGTAACAAGATATAGGCTTCTAAATGTCTAAAAAATGAAAATAATTAATATTTTTCATAATATCAACACATATACCATAAACAAAAATTATTTTATACACAAAAATACAACTGATTTGGAAAGTCCCATGTCTTCTGAACATGCCAATACCAAATATATTTAGTTCTATAGAGATTTCTCACTTGTATAGGTTAAAAACTCCCAGCAGTACACTACCAAATTTCCAAAGCACTGCTCCAGAAAGCTGCATACTTTAGATTTCAAGGCCAAAAATCCCACTAACAGAAGGTTTATCCCAGAAAATTAATAGGTAGAACTGTCTGTCTACTCCAAACCACTAAGTTGCAATGCTTTCCTAAAGTTATTGGTTTTTATCAAAATAAACCAATATGTTTAGGTTTACCTAAGTATGTGGCATGTAGGGGCCCCAATGGGAACATACCCCCATATGATCTATCATTTCTGTCATTTCAGCTCCTGCAAAATCAACACATTTACATCATTTTATGTGGGATAAAGCTACAAAAGAGTACACGCACCCCAAAACCATATATTATTGGAAAGTACACATTCTTACAAATCCAACATGGGTTAAGAGTCCTTTCTACACCAAAGTACCAATCTGGAAAGTTAGTGGTTTCTATGACTTTTCTGAAAAATGCCTAAAAATGTTGCAATTTGCCACATATATCTTACAACATTTCTTACAGACAATGACACATCACCCTCAATAATGAATGCCTAATGAATGTCAATATGCAAAGATATGTGGTGTACTGAGGCACCCAAATGAAAATAGTGCATATGAATTTTCTCAGCTGCCAACTCAGTTCTGCAAAAAAAAAAAAAAAAAAGCCGAATGACCATGTATTATGTGCCGTAAGACCCCCTAACTATACAGAAAGTACACATTCTGACAAATCCAATGTGGGTAAAGAGTCCTTTCTACACCAAAGTACCAATCGGCAAAGCTTTCCTAAAATTAGTGGTTTTTATGACATTTCAGAAAATTGTAAAAATGTTGCAATTTGCCACTTTTATCTCACACAATTTCTTGCGTACAAAGGCAAATCACCCCAAATAGGAACACCAGAGGCCTACTGAACAGTTTGATGCCCAATATGCATAGATATACCAAAGTCTGCGGTATGTTCTGACCCCAAAATGAAAATAGCGCATATGGATTTCTTGCCTGGATTTTGCACACAGAGCCCCCTGTCAGTGTATTATGTGCCCTAACCCCCCTAACTATACAGAGACCCCCAGACAACTATATAGTTTTTGAAAGTACACATTCTGATGAATTCAAAATAAGTAAAGTTATTTTCTATATTTTTCTTTCACTTTATATGGATGGATGCTGCCAGTATGCTTTTCTTACTTCAGGAATTCTCTATAGATACGAGCCTATCACTATTCCATTTATAGAATAAGAATAAGAGGGTACCCAACGTGTTTCAGCCCCACCTACGGGGTCTTTGTCAGTCACAGTGACGATGAAGCACTGTTTTAACATACCCCATTTCTAAAAGATACTTGAAATTACATCCTCTATACAGCCTTTGATTTTCAGCTTGGAGCAGTCTCATCAAAAACAATTGACAACTGGATGCTTATTGCCAGCCCATGCCGATAAACCCCAGCTTCCTTTCTTGCTCTCTATATTATTAGATGGTTGGGTTTTTTTTCTAATTATTTTAACTTAAGTTGACAACAAAGCAAGTTCTTTATTGATTTATCTTAATACCAAGATGTCCACCGCTGAATCCTTGGAGGGAAGATACCCTGCATTTTTCAGTTGATAATTGGATTTTTTTCAGTTTAATATTAAACTGGTGCAGACAGTGCCACGCCATATATACATGTTGTTCCTTTGCAGGGTGTGATTGTTTGCGAGGGAAAATCTTGTAGTCATGCACTATATGGAAAAAGCACGTGGACTCCCCTCTAATTATTGTAATTGGGTATTTAAGCCATACCCAACAATGCCAGCACAGATGCCACTATATCATACAAGGACATCCTTCCATGATTCCTGCGGTGCTGTAACAGTTTGGGGAATTTTGCAGCACGATAATGCCCCCATGCACAAAGTAGGGTCTATGCAAAATGAGTTTCCTGAGATGAAAATAGAAAAACCTGATTGGCCAGCACAGGGCCCTGACCTCAACCCAACTGTGAGATGAATTGGAACACATGGGTTCATATAGTCTGTGCTCAAACTTTCATGTATGAGGTGAAGCAAACCCCAACAACAATGTTTCATCATCTAGCAGGGCAGAATTGGATGTGCTGTTTTTCTAGAGAATGCCTAGAGTTAGCTATTGTGATTGGTTAAATGCGAACATGCTGAGTAGGAATGTTCTGGGCACTTTAAGAAGCAATATGTCACTGTTGAGACTGTCCAGGCAAGGGAGAAACACATGAATGATAGTAGCATTTTCACATCCAGTATGTGTTGGGTTTATATACCCACCCCTGAGTGCCAAATAGAATAGCAGGGAATGCCCAAACCATAGGACAGCTGTCAAGCAGTGATTTAGTTTCATTGCTTTTGTTGGCACTGTACCTGGGAATTATCCTGCTCAACTGTCCCCAATCAGACAAAGTCAAACCTGCCTAATTGATGTCTGTCGGGTAGGCCCGTTGGGGGTGCCCATACATAGCAGCTTAATTGCTGAATTGGTCTGAAGGACCACATTCGGCATCTGAAATCTGCTCGTGTATGGCCACCTTTAGAGTCAGACTGAGCTAGCTTTCTTGCAGCCATGTGAATGAGGGCATCATGGAGCTTACTAACATAGGAGCTAAGTGTCATAGAATCAGCAATTGGCTTTGATTAGATGAGAATTTGCTATGAATAACTGCCCTGGGCGAGAATGTTATATGTGCTAGCGAATGAGCTCCCATAAAGCCCTTAGGGAAGTGCTCTGCCCATAAGCACTAAATTGTAAAAGGCGAAGCCCATAACCTTGTAACATTTACCAGCATACAGTATATTAAGGTTATCCACAACTGAAAAAAGGCATTGAAATGTGTTTGTTTTGTAGGCCAAGAGTTCCCAGCTCCTGTACTCCAGACATGCTAGGAGTTGTGGTTCTGTAGAGCAGGACTAAGACTAATGCCCCACGGAGAGATTAGGTAAATTCATGCAACTTTGGAAAACTGAAGGGACGTGTAGGCCTTTGTTCCAGGGATTCCCTTTATTGCCAGTGGGAAGGACCCTAGCAACCATATAGCTGCTTGACAAAAATTAACAATTCAAAAACTATTAAAAATTTAAAAAAAAGACCAACTGCAATTTGTCTCAGAATATTGCTTTGACATACAAAAAGTTAATGTAAAGGTGAACTACCCCTTTAACTACATGGCTATGGCACACAGGGTGTATTGTTTAGGACACTAATTGCATATGTACTCCCTGCTACCTCTAATGGGAAATCCACTGGCAATCTAATCGGCCAATGTGCCACCTGCATAGTTGAGGCACTTCCTGGGATTCATCTATTGCGCCACATTCATTTATCTGTAGAGTGCCAACATTTTGTGTATCATGGATTTATATTGGACTGACACAATAATGCATCACGTTATAGAGACTGTCCATTATTCACATCAGTCCCTGCTTATAGTCTAGGGCCCCTATCACATTTGTACACACTAGGGTCATTTTCATTACAAGTCAATTAACCTGGCAGATATGTTTCCAAATGTGTCCTGTTGCCTCCAACCTGGAACATTGGGTCTCTTCCCTTTGTATCAGTGTAAATGTATTGGTATCTCTTTGTATTAATTGGAACCTACCCTGTAAGGAAACACAAAAATCATAGTCTTCAAAAATAGCATGTTTTATTTTCATATATTTACATTGTTCTTCTAGTGTCATACATAAAGTTAGGCTTAATAACTAGGCAAAAGTGGCATTTAGCCAGGTCCATCAGGATAGGGGCGGCCACCATAAACCATAACTTTTGAATGCAGAATTGCCCAGAAATGGCAGACCGTCGTTTTTATCCGGTGGCATGGCTCTTCAGCTCATCCTGTCATTTCTCCCCATTTCTGGATGGGGTTGCAGATGAGACGCCTGGTGGAGCTCGGCAGCAATGGCTTTTTCTTGGCCGAGGTTCCTCAGAGAGCTCAGTAGGGGGTTAAATGAGATTTCCTTTCCCTGCAGCCGTTCCATCTCATACCTGGAAAATAAACAGAAATAATTAGATATAAATGGTCACTAAGGGGAACTACTGTGAAAATATAATATCAGCTTCAACTCCTTGTAATTAGAAACTGTATAAGTATAATCAATAAAATCACTCACAGTTTCTGACAAATCAAATTCCTCTTCTCTATCCCCCTCTCAGCAATCTGTCTCTTTCCATGCAGGAGTCAGAGTCAGAGTTTGATGGGCATTTAGCTCTAATACCTCATGGTACATGCTCCCTTTGCCTAGACAATGTATCAGAGCTGTCTATCAAAATAACCGACACAAAGTTTTCCTATAGAGAGACAGATTGCAGAGAAAAAGAGAGTGAAGAGTAACTTGGTAATTTCCATGAGATAAAGCTTATATTAAATTTCCATTTTCACAGTAGTTCCCCTTTAATTATAACCCAGGTTGATCTAA
The DNA here is from genome assembly GCF_000004195.4 of Xenopus tropicalis. Lineage (NCBI taxonomy): Eukaryota > Metazoa > Chordata > Amphibia > Anura > Pipidae > Xenopus > Xenopus tropicalis. Next base: position 21,316,456 of record NC_030685.2, read on the forward strand.
TAGAAATGTATTTTGAAAAACTTGAAATATATGAGAGCAGCTCCTTCCTGTCCTGGGTTCCTAGGAGAGCGCAGGGGAGAACTCGATGAGATTTCCTTTGACCGCAGTCGCTCCATCTCACTCCTGAGAAACAGAAACACAGCAGCAATTTCATCTAAACGCCCATTAAACCAGAGATACAAGTTGGTCCAATATGAAAATACATTTTGATTTGAAATATTGGGTGTGAAATGAAAGAGTTGGTTCTTACCTTGGTACTAGACCTTTTTTGGCTGACGCAGATGGAGACATTTGTGTAGTAATCTGCAAGTTTCTGCTGTGGAAACATTTGAAACTTTTAAAATGGTGCAATTATTTGTTTTTATTTAACATGTACATAACATTTACTAATGGCTTTTAGTAACTGAACTTATAAAGGGTTTATCTGTAGGAACGTGGGCTCACCTGCAGGTACTGTTGTTCCACCATTAGGCTGTTCCTCCACAACTTGATGTCGGGGAATCTGATATCCATTTTGTGCCAATGAGGCTTCTCATGTGTATCTGGGGCAGGCCCAGAGTGGCAATCTGTAGATTCTGGCAAATGCCACAAGGGGCTGTTTGGATCTCTGTACTTAAAATGCCAGGGTCTCTTTTGAATCTCAGTCCAGAACTCTGCCCCTTAAGGCTGACGTACAGATACTTTGGCACCGCCATTAGACTGTTCCTTCAGAAACGGATGACTTGGGGCATCTGATATTAACTTTAAGTCATTGAGGCTTCTGATTTGTATATGGACTGGCCCACCACCCGCCCTTTCCAGCCATATATCTGCCCCTTGCAATTGCCTCTCACTCAGCTGAATAGTCAAATCCTTCAAATAGCTCTTGTGCCTCTGGTGATATCGCTTCAGCTGGTGGCATTAATCCCCAGGCTTGGCATTCAGATTGCCTGGTACTCTCTGTAAGGCCACTGACATCTGGTTTAAATGGAGGCATCAGTTCTCTTTCAAGAAATTCTTCCCAATCAATATCCTGTAAAATAGATGATATTAAATAACTACACACATGAAACATACAGATTACATACAAACACTGACAGATACAGGAGGTATAAAGGGCTGTGCTCATTAGAGGTCCTACTGTATTCCTGGCTTGATACACAATAATTACAATATAAACTTACTTCAAAGAATTCATGGGCTTTAACCTCTTCAGCACCGGCCTCGCTGGATCCTAGGCGATCACATGGATTCTTCTCCAGTAACTACAATAAATGTAAAAACATTGTTAAATTGACAGAACCATCAGGCCCCATCCCAGTCCCACAGCCAAATCATCATCCACTTACTCTTAGTATTAGGCACTGAGCTTCCTCTGACAATTCCTCTGTCAGGGCAGGTTTGTCATTCCTGATGCTCTCAAATAATTCCATGTCATCTTCTGCATCAAATGGGAACTGAAACATGAATTATTAATCCTTTATTAAACCAGTGTTCTAATTTAATATTATAAGTATTTTAAAAGCCTATTTATCATTATAATGATAGTGATAGCTGATTTCTAGGCATTATGCTTACCTGGAACATGATCATGACATATAACACAACCCCAAGGGCCCACCAGTCAACGGCCCTGCTGTATGCCATCTCATCAATGATCTCTGGGGCCATGTAGCAGTTTGTTCCGCACCGGGTCTTACTGCAATCTCCATATCTGAAACCTTAAAGACAAGAAAACACAGTAAGATGATCTGTATCCCCTATCTGTGAGAGACTTCCCTCAGCTGCTTGCATACATACTGCACATACACAGATATATATATATATATATATCATCCAAATCAACCCCAACTATTCCCTTATATGCTTTGCAATTATAACAAACGTTACCATCTTTGCTCAGGCCAAAATCCACGATTTTCAGATAGCCATGTACATCCACCATTAGATTTTCCAGTTTCAGATCTCTGAATTTGAAAAAATATGAAAATTGTTAAATAGTAGACACCATAGTGTGGGAAGACAGATATATTAGATAAATCACACCATTTTTTTTATTTTATATTAAATTATATAATTTGTACAGTGCTATAAGAGCTTTAACACTTACCTATGAACAATATTGTTCCGGTGCAATTCCTCCAGGCCGAGCACTATACAGGCAGTGTAAAACCTACATAAAAGAGGAAAATAATTCAATGAGTGATTTGATTCAGGACATATATGTGAGTGCTACTCTATGTGAATGTGATTGTCAGTGTGCCAGGACTCTCTGCCAGTCAAACACCCCAATATTTCACATGGATCAACCCTGAATCCTAATCCCATCCCACTTACATGGCTTTTGATTCCTCAAATGCTCCTTGATGCTCGAGCAGATGGCACAGATCACCTCCAGGAAGATATTCCATTACAAAAAAGAGGTGATTCTCACTCTGGAATGTGGCGTATAAGGAAACCAGGAATGGGTGCTCTGCGCTGGTAACCTTCTGAAGGATTCGCTTCTCCTTGAATACACTGGGGGAGAGAGTATAAAGCTGTCACTAAATGAACCCTGAACATTTACCACTTTTTGCACTTTGTTGAAAGTTGCAATAAACATTAATACTGACAATTCTTTGACATTTTTTTGTGCAAAAAAGACACCAAAAAGTAAATTTTATATGACTAAATTAAAAATATCAGTAGAAAACAGAGAGCAGGTAATGACCGCTCTGTAACTGACCTCTTGATATCATTCTTGGCAATAATCCTCTCTTTCTTGAGGGTCTTTATGGCACACAGTTGTTTTGTGTCCTTGTACTCTGCCAGGAACACCTGGAATGAGACAGTAAGGTCAGTGCCTATGCTTTAGCAGGGTAATAACCCTTATTAGAGACACAGCAACTCACCTTTCCAAAGGTGCCTTCACCCAATACTTTTCCCAGATTGAAGTTTTCCAGAGATCTGGGCATGGCGCTGAAATGAAAAGTTACAGGCAGAGAGTTATAGTTATTTTATAATAATAATGGTAAACAGAATAACAGCAGAATACAAATAATAGTGAGAATATAGTCCAAACTAATACCTATCAGAGGGTCCTTCTGCGCCTAGTAGCTTGGTGACTGACTCCGAGCCATTGGAAGCTTCTTCACACTGTTAGAGAACAAAGGGAATTATATATCATAAAAAGACTAGAAATTATTCACATATATATCAAAGAATACATGGAATGTACTTACAGCTGAGGGGACACTAAAGGAGGTGGCAGTGAAGTTTGCCACCGTGTCCTCTTCTGACTCAAATCCACCCTCCTCCTGTTCTAGGATCATTTGTCCAACAGTGTGAGACATTCCAACATCAGGAGGCTCAATCACTTCAGGAGAATCTATAACAAACAACATGGCATCATTAGCACTGTACACTGTGATTGTTATTTTAATCAGGACACCCCCAAAAAATATGTATAATCAGGAAATAATAGACTATAATATTCCCATAAATGGATAAGAGTATTGAGCTATGAAAGATATTACTCAATAGATAAGAAAGATTAGAGAATGCTAAACCTGGTTATTATACAGTATATAATGTCACCCCATTTCTTATTGTTTTACCAAAAATATCAATAGTGAATGAACCAGGAACTCATAGTATAAACATTACAGGTGCATATTAGTCTCTTTATGATCACACTTACCCATTAATGGCACCGGGTGGTCGGGCATCTCTACAGTGGCAATGAATTCCACCGGAGGCTCCAGCACATCAGTTATTTCATGAATCTTCACAAATATAGGTTCAAAATTGGAATAGTTCTGTAAAGGTGAAGACACGCAGAATATTAAATGACAGGCAGAATATTAAACAAACACACAAGAGCTCATTTATATATGTGGGCAATGTGCTGAGTACAAAAAAATCTGTTTGACCATCAAGTGACCATGTTAATTTTTGCCCAGTAAAATATTGTGTTTGCAACTATACACAAGCTATGCTATAACCTAAGTGAAAGTTTTATGCCCATATGTGAATAGTGCACACTTTGCCCTGTGCCATTATGGGCATTAAGACGGTGGGCATGGGCATTCTCTTACATGCAAATATTGAAAAAGAGAAGAGAATCCCTTTACCTTGGATTTCGAAAAAATAGTGTGACAGCAACCCATCACCTTTTCTCCTGTAAAAGAAAAGAACATGGAATTGAAAACATCTCATGGAAACTGCTTAATGATGCAGGAAAATGTACTTACAGAGAGAGAGCAGGCAACAGGCAGGGATCTGTAGCTGTGCAGCTAACTGCATCATGGGATATCATTGGAAATCAAGCATCTGATTGGCTGCCATGTGATGCTAGACCTGGTACAAACTTTGTGACTATTATTATATTGCCCTAAAAGTGATGCCAAAATGCATTCCCTTTCTTCCAATCATTACCCAGCTGCCCATGTCTGGACTAGTATTCAGAGGTTCAAACAACTCCCCTCAGACCCAATATAAAACAGCTTACAGCAGCCCCTTTGGCATTGAGCAGAGTTTCCAGACCTGCCATCCATTATCAGTAATGGCTAAAGAATAAGGAACCTATAACTCTGATATAAGCAGCACTAATGTTACACTAAATATATTATATAGGGATAATGTGCAAAAAAAATATGTATATGATTAATAAAAATGTATAGAGAAGTGTCAGTATCACTGCAACTACAATAGGGAGTCACGTGCCAGTGAAAGCATCAAAACACGGGCAAAACAGTCTCAGTACACTGGCCCAAGGGCTGGCAATGCCTCCCTCTTAATGAATTAGCCCCTGGCCCTGGCATTTCAATTACACCAAGGTCCAAACAACTCCCCTCAGACTATATAAAGCATCAGTCTATGGCAGCTTACAGCAGCTCCTGTCATCAACCGCCAACCTGCCATCCATTATCAGCAATGGCTAAAGAATAGGGAGCCCATAACTTTGATATAATCAGCACTAATATTACACTAAATATAATATAAAGTAAAAATATGAGGAGGAAATATTAATGGGATGAATAAAAATGTATAGAGAAGTGCCAGTATTGCTGTAATTACAATAGAAAGCCACATGCCAGTGAGCCCACTGGATATGGGCAAAATCATACTTCTTGTGCTTTTAGTTTTTATTCAGTGCAGCCCAAGGACTGGCAATGTCTCACTATTAATGAATTAGCAATGTAATAACAGGATTCTTTCCATATTTAGCAGGAAAATGTACTTACAGTGAGAGCAGGCAACAGGCAGCGATCTCTAGCTTTGCAGCCAACTGTCAAAAAAAACAGTTGGGCAGTAAGGGCATCATGTGACATTGGCTGAAAGCATCGGTTGCTCTGTGACACTAGACCTGGAATAAACTGTGACAGTTATTACATTGCCCCAATAGCATTGCCATACTGTGTTACCTTTCTTCCAGCCATTGACCATTGAAAGCAGCAGAAAGTGAAATTGCTCTACTCTTGCAAATAATAAACACATCTTTAACCCTTTTACTGCCAGCCGTTTTGGTCAAAGCGGAACTTGTATTGCCCGACAGCTTTTTAACATTTTGCTGTTTCAATTTAGGAGCCTTTCCTTGGGGGTACTTTTAGTTTAACCAGGAAAGCAATATATCGTTTTTTTCAGGACAACCTAGGCTTTCAAAATATGGTAGAATTTTTGTGTAATTCCAATTCTGTAACAAGATATAGGCTTCTAAATGTCTAAAAAATGAAAATAATTAATATTTTTCATAATATCAACACATATACCATAAACAAAAATTATTTTATACACAAAAATACAACTGATTTGGAAAGTCCCATGTCTTCTGAACATGCCAATACCAAATATATTTAGTTCTATAGAGATTTCTCACTTGTATAGGTTAAAAACTCCCAGCAGTACACTACCAAATTTCCAAAGCACTGCTCCAGAAAGCTGCATACTTTAGATTTCAAGGCCAAAAATCCCACTAACAGAAGGTTTATCCCAGAAAATTAATAGGTAGAACTGTCTGTCTACTCCAAACCACTAAGTTGCAATGCTTTCCTAAAGTTATTGGTTTTTATCAAAATAAACCAATATGTTTAGGTTTACCTAAGTATGTGGCATGTAGGGGCCCCAATGGGAACATACCCCCATATGATCTATCATTTCTGTCATTTCAGCTCCTGCAAAATCAACACATTTACATCATTTTATGTGGGATAAAGCTACAAAAGAGTACACGCACCCCAAAACCATATATTATTGGAAAGTACACATTCTTACAAATCCAACATGGGTTAAGAGTCCTTTCTACACCAAAGTACCAATCTGGAAAGTTAGTGGTTTCTATGACTTTTCTGAAAAATGCCTAAAAATGTTGCAATTTGCCACATATATCTTACAACATTTCTTACAGACAATGACACATCACCCTCAATAATGAATGCCTAATGAATGTCAATATGCAAAGATATGTGGTGTACTGAGGCACCCAAATGAAAATAGTGCATATGAATTTTCTCAGCTGCCAACTCAGTTCTGCAAAAAAAAAAAAAAAAAAGCCGAATGACCATGTATTATGTGCCGTAAGACCCCCTAACTATACAGAAAGTACACATTCTGACAAATCCAATGTGGGTAAAGAGTCCTTTCTACACCAAAGTACCAATCGGCAAAGCTTTCCTAAAATTAGTGGTTTTTATGACATTTCAGAAAATTGTAAAAATGTTGCAATTTGCCACTTTTATCTCACACAATTTCTTGCGTACAAAGGCAAATCACCCCAAATAGGAACACCAGAGGCCTACTGAACAGTTTGATGCCCAATAGGCATAGATATACCAAAGTCTGCGGTATGTTCTGACCCCAAAATGAAAATAGCGCATATGGATTTCTCGCCTGGATTTTGCACACAGAGCCCCCTGTCAGCGTATTATGTGCCCTAACCCCCCTAACTATACAGAGACCCCCAGAAAACCATATAGTTTTGGAAAGTACACATTCTAATGAATTCAATTTAAGTAAAGTTATTTTCTATATTTTTCTTTCACTTTATATGGATGGATGCTGCCAGTATGCTTTTCTTACTTCAGGAATTCTCTATAGATACGAGCCTATCACTATTCCATTTATAGAATAAGAATAAGAGGGTACCCAACGTGTTTCAGCCCCACCTACGGGGTCTTTGTCAGTCACAGTGATGATGAAGCACTGTTTTAACATACCCCATTTCTAAAAGATACTTGAAATTACATCCTCTATACAGCCTTTGATTTTCAGCTTGGAGCAGTCTCATCAAAAATAATTGACAACTGGATGCTTATTGCCAGCTTATTGCCAGCCCATGCCGATAAACCCCAGCTTCCTTTCTTGCTCTCTATATTATTAGTTGGTTGGTTTTTTTTTCTAATTATTTTAACTTAAGATGACAACAAAGCAAGTTCTTTATTGATTTATCTTTATACCAAGATGTCCACCGCTGAATCCTTGGAGGGAAGATACCCTGCATTTTTCAATTGATAATTGGATTTTTTTCAGTTTAATATTAAACTGGTGGAGACAGTGCCACGCCATATATACATGTTGTTCCTTTGCAGGGTGTGATTGTTTGCGAGGGAAAATCTTGTAGTCATGCACTATATGGAAAAAAGCATGTGGACTCCCATCTAATTATTGTAATTGGGTATTTAAGCCATACCCAACAATGCCAGCACAGATGCCACTATATCATACAAAGACATCCTTCCATGATTCCTGCGGTGCTGTAACAGTTTGGGGAATTTTGCAGCACGATAATGCCCCCATGCACAAAGTAGGGTCCATACAAAATGAGTTTCCTGAGATGAGAATGGAAGAACCTGATTGGCCTGCACAGGGCCTTGACCTCAACCCAACTGTGAGATGAATTGGAACACATGGGTTTATATAGTCAGTGCTCAAACTTTCATGTATGAGGTGAAGCAAACCCCAACAACAATGTTTCATCATCTAGCAGGGCAGAATTGGATGTGCTGTTTTTCTAGAGAATGCCTAGAGTTAGTTATTGTGATTGGTTAAATGCAAACATGCTGAGTAGGAATGTTCTGGGCACTTTAAGAAGCAATATGTCACTGTTGAGACTGTCCAGACAAGGGAGAAACACATGAATGATAGCAGCATTTTCACATCCAGTATGTGTTGGGTTTATATACCCACCCCTGAGTGCCAAATAGAATAGCTGGGAATGCCCAAACCATAGGACAGCTGTCAAGCAGTTTCATTGCTTTTGTTGGCACTGTACCTGGGAATTATCCTGCTCAACTGTCCCCAATCAGACAGAAAGTCAAACCTGCCTAATTGATGTCTGTCGGGTAGGCCCGTTGGGGGTGCCCATACATAGCTGCTTAATTGCTGAATTGGTATGAAGGACCTCAGTCGGCATCTGAAATCTGCCCGTGTATGGCCACCTTTAGAGTCAGACTGAGCTAGCTTTCTTGTAGCCATGTGAATGAGGGCATCATGGAGCTTACTAACATAGGAGCTAAGTGTCATAGAATCAGCAATTGGCTTTGATCAGATGAGAAATTGCTATGAATAACTGCCCTGGGCGAGAATGTTATATGTGCTAGCGAATGAGCTCCCATAAAGCCCTTATGGAAGTGCTCTGCCCATAAGCACTAAATTGTAAAAGGCAAAGCCCATAACCTTGTAACATTTACCAGCATACAGTATATTAAGGTTATCCACAACGGAAAAAAGGCATTGAAATGTGTTTGTTTTGTAGGCCAAGAGTTCCCAGCTCCTGTACTCCAGACATGCTAGGAGTTGTGGTTCTGTAGAGCAGGACTAAGACTAATGCCCCACGGAGAGATTAGGTAAATTCATGCAACTTTGGAAAACTGAAGGGACGTGTAGGCCTTTGTTCCAGGGATTCCCTTTATTGCCAGTGGGAAGGACCCTAGCAACCATATAGCTGCTTGACAAAAATTAACAATTCAAAAACTATTAAAAATGTAAAAAAAGACCAACTGCAATTTGTCTCAGAATATTGCTTTGACGTACAAAAAGTTAATGTAAAGGTGAACTACCCCTTTAACTACATGGCTATGGCACACAGGGTAAATTGTTTAGGACACTAATTGCATATGTACTCCCTGCTACCTCTAATGGGAAAACCACTGGCAATCTAATCGGCCAATGTGCCACCTGCATGGTTGAGGCACTTCCTGGGATTCATCTATTGCGCCACATTCATTTATCTGTAGAGTGCCAACATTTTGTGTATCATGGATTTATATTGGACTGACACAATAATGCATCACGTTATAGAGACTGTCCATTATTCACATCAGTCCCTGCTTATAGTCTAGGGCCCCTATCACATTTGTACACACTAGGGTCATTTTCATTACAAGTCAGTTAACCTGGCAGATATGTTTCCATATGTGTCCTGTTGCCTCCAACCTGGAACATTGGGTCTCTTCCCTTTGTATCAGTGTAAATGTATTGGTATCTCTTTGTATTAACTGGAACCTACCCTGTAAGGAAACACAGAAATCATAGTCTTCAAAAATAGCATGTTTTATTTTCATATATTTACATTGTTCTTCTAGTGTCATACATAAAGTTAGGCTTAATAACTAGGCAAAAGTGGCATTTAGCCAGGTCCATCAGGATAGGGACGGCCACCATAAACCATAACTTTTGAATGCAGAATTGCCCAGAAATGGCAGACCCTCATTTTTATCCGGTGGCATGGCTCTTCAGCTCATCCTGTCATTTCTCCCCATTTCTGGATGGGGTTGCAGATGAGACGCCTGGTGGAGCTCGGCAGCAATGGCTTCTTCCTGGCCGAGGTTCCTCAGAGAGCTCAGTAGGGAGTTACATGAGATTTCCTTTTCCTGCAGCCGTTCCATCTCATACCTGGAAAATAAACAGAAATAATTAATAAATGGTCACTAAGGGGAACTACTGTGAAAATGTAATATCAGCTTTAACTCCTTGTAATAAGAAACTGTATAAGTATAATCAATAAAATCACTCACAGTTTCTGACAAATCAAATTCCTCTTCTCTATCCCCCTCTCAGCAATCTGTCTCTTTCCATGCAGGAGTCAGAGTCAGAGTTTGATGGACATTTAGCTCTAATACCTCATGGTACATGCGCCCTTTGCCTAGACAATGTATCAGAGCTGTCTATCAAAATAACCGGCACAAAGTTTTCCTATAGAGAGGCAGAGAAAGAGAGAGTGAAGAGTAACTTGGTAATTTCACATGAGATAAAGCTTATATTAAATTTCCATTTTCACAGTAGTTACCCTTTAATTATAACCCGGGTTGATCTAATAGAAAATGTATTTTGAAAAACTTGAAATATATGAGAGCAGCTCCTTCCTGTCCTGGGTTCCTAGGAGAGCGCAGGGGAGAACTCGATGAGATTTCCTTTGACCGCAGTCGCCTCCATCTCACTCCTGAGAAACAGAAACACAGCAGCAATTTCATCTAAACGCCCATTAAACCTGAGATACAAGTTGGTCCAATATGAAAATACATTTTGACTTGAAATATTGGGTGTGAAATGAAAGAGTTGGTTCTTACCTTGGTACTAGACCTTTTTTGGCTGACGCAGATGGAGACATTTGTGTAGTAATCTGCAAGTTTCTGCTGTGGAAACATTTGAAACTTTTAAAATGGTGCAATTATTTGTTTTTATTTAACATGTACATAACATATACTAATGGCTTTTAGTAACTGAACTTATAAAGGGTTTATCTGTAAGAACGTGGGCTCACCTGCAGGTACTGTTGTTCCACCATTAGGCTGTTCCTCCACAACTTGATGTTGGGGAATCTGATATCCATTTTGTACCAATGAGGCTTCTCATGTGTATCTGGGGCAGGCCCAGAGTGGCAATCTGTAGATTCTGGCAAATGCCACAAGGGGCTGTTCGGATCTCTGTACTTGAAATGCCAGGGTCTCTTTTGAATCTCAGTCCAGAACTCTGCCCCTTAAGGCTGATGTACAGATACTTTGGCGCCACCATTAGACTGTTCCTTCAGAAACTGATGACTTGGGGCATCTGATATTAACTTTAAGTCATTGAGGCTTCTGATTGGTATATGGACTGGCCCACCACCCGCCCTTTCCAGCCATATATCTGCCCCTTGCAATTGCCTCTCACTCAGCTGAATAGTCAAATCCTTCAAACAGCTCTTGTGCCTCTGGTGATATCGCTTCAGCTGGTGGCATTAATCCCCAGGCTTGGCATTCAGATTGCCTGGTACTCTCTGTAAGGCCACTGACATCTGGTTTAAATGGAGGCATCAGTTCTCTTTCAAGAAATTCTTCCCAATCAATATCCTGTAAAATAGATGATATTAAATAGCTAAACACATGAAACATACAGATTACATACAAACACTGACAGATACAGGAGGTATAAAGGGCTGTGCTCATTAGAGATCCTACTGTATTCCTGGCTTGATGCACAATAATTACAATATAAACTTACTTCAAAGAATTCATGGGCTTTAACCTCTTCAGCACCGGCCTCGCTGTATCCGAGGCGATGACATGGATTCTTCTCCAGTAACTACAAGAAATGTAAAAACATTGTTAAATTGACAGAACCATCAGGCCCCATCCCAGTCCCACAGCCAAATCATCATCTACTTACTCTTAGTATTAGGCACTGAGCTTCCTCTGACAATTCCTCTGTCAGGGCAGGTTTGTCGTTCCTGATGCTCTCAAATAATTCCATGTCATCTTCTGCATCAAATGGGAACTGAAACATGAAATATTATTTCCTTATTAAACCAGTGTTCAAATTTAATATCATTATTATAAGTGTAAAAGTGTAAAAAGGGTAAAATCCTATTTATCATTATAATGATAGTGATAGCTGATTTCTAGGCATTATGCTTACCTGGAACATGATCATGACATAAAACACAACCCCAAGGGCCCACCAGTCAACGGCCCTGCTGTATGCCATCTCATCAATGATCTCTGGGGCCATGTAGCAGTTTGTTCCGCACCGGGTCTTACTGCGATCTCCATATCTGAAACCTTAAAGACAAGAAAACACAGTAAGATGATCTGTATCCCCTATCTGTGAGAGACTTCCCTCAGCTGCTTGCATACATACTGCACATACACAGATATATATATAAAAAAATCATCCAAATCAACCCCAACTATTCCCTTATATGCTTTGCAATTATAACAACCGTTACCATCTTTGCTCAGGCCAAAATCCACGATTTTCAGATAGCCATGTACATCCACCATTAGATTTTCCAGTTTCAGATCTCTGAATTTGAAAAAATATAAAAATTGTTAAATAGTAGACACCATAGTGAGGGAAGACAGATATATTAGATGAATCACACCAATTTTTGTATTTTATATTAAATTATATAATTTGTACAGTGCTATAAGAGCTGTAACACTTACCTATGAACAATATTGTTCCGGTGCAATTCCTCCAGGCCGAGCACTATACAGGCAGTGTAAAACCTACATAAAAGAGGAAAATAATTCAATGAGTGATTCGATTCAGGACATATATGTGAGTGCTACTCTATGTGAATGTGATTGTCAGTTTGCCAGGACTCTCTGCCAGTCAGACACCTCAGTATTTCACATGGATCCTAATCCCATCCCACTTACATGGCTTTTGATTCCTCAAATGCTCCTTGATGCTCGAGCAGATGGCACAGATCACCTCCAGGAAGATATTCCATTACAAAAAAGAGGTGATTCTCACTCTGGAATGTGGCGTATAAGGAAACCAGGAATGGGTGCTCTGCGCTGGTAACCTTCTGAAGGATTCGCTTCTCCTTGAATACACTGGGGGAGAGAGTATAAAGCTGTCACTAAATGAACCCTGAACATTTACCACTTTTTGCACTTTGGTGAAAGTTGCAATAAACATTAATAATACTGACAATTCTTTGACATTTTGTTGTGCAAAAAAGACACCAAAAGCAAATTTTATATGACTAAATTAAAAATATCAGTAGAAAACAGAGAGCAGGTAATGACCGCTCTTTAACTGACCTCTTGATATCATTCTTGGCAATAATCCTCTCTTTCTTGAGGGTCTTTATGGCACACAGTTGTTTTGTGTCCTTGTACTCTGCCAGGAACACCTGGAATGAGACAGTAAGGTCAGTGCCTATGCTTTAGCAGGGTAATTACCCTTATTAGAGACACAGCAACTCACCTTTCCAAAGGTGCCTTCACCCAATACTTTTCCCAGATTGAAGTTTTCCAGAGATCTGGGCATGGCGCTGAAATGAAAAGTTACAGGCAGAGAGTTATAGTTATTTTATAATAATAATGGTAAACAGAATAACAGCAGAATACAAATAATAGTGAGAATATAGTCCAAACTAATACCTATCAGAGGGTCCTTCTGCGCCTAGTAGCTCAGTGACTGACTCTGAGCCATTGGAAGCTTCTTCACACTGTTAGAGAACAAAGGGAATTATATATCATAAAATGACTGATATATATGTGAATAATTTCTAAAGAATACATGGAATGTACTTACAGCTGAGGGGACACTAAAGGAGGTGACAGTGAAGTTTGCCACCGTGTCCTCTTCTGACTCAAATCCACCCTCCTCCTGTTCTAGGATCATTTGTCCAACAGTGTGAGACATTCCAACATCAGGAGGCTCAATCACTTCAGGAGAATCTATAACAAACAACATGGCATCATTAGCACTGTATCCTGTGATTGTTATTGTAACCAGGACACCCCCCAAAAAATATGTATAATCAGGAAATAATAGACTATAATATTCCCATAAATGGATAAGAGTATTGAGCTATGAAAGATATTACTCAATAGATAAGAAAGATTAGTGAATGCTAAACCTGGTTATTATATATAATGTCACCCCATTTCTTATTGTTTTACCAAAAATATCAATAGTGAATGAGCCAGGAACTCATAGGGGCTGATTTACTTACCCACGAACGGGTCGAATGGAGTCCGATTGCGTTTTTTTCGTAATGATCGGTACTTTGCGATTTTTTCGGATTCTTTACGAATTTTTCGGATCCAATACGATTTTTGCGTAAAAACGCGAGTTTTCCTATCCTTTACGAAAGTTGCGTAAAAAGTTGCGCATTTTGCGTAGCGTTAAAACTTACGCGAAAAGTTGCGCATTTTTCGTAGCGTTAAGTTTTAACGATACGAAAAATGCGCAACTTTTCGCGTAAGTTTTAACGCTACGCAAAATGCGCAACTTTTTACGCAAATTTCGTAATGGATACGAAAAACTCGCGTTTTTACGCAAAAATCGTATTGGTAACGAAAAATTCGTACAGAATCCGAAAAAATCGCAAAACATACGAAAAAGTCGCAAAATGTTCGTTTTCAAGTCGGAACTTTTCCAATTCGGGTCCCCATAAACATTACAGGTGCATATTAGTCTCTTTATGATCACACTTACCCATTAATGGCACCGGGTGGTCGGGCATCTCTACAGTGGCAATGAATTCCACCGGAGGCTCCAGCACATCAGTTATTTCATGTATCTTCAGAAATATAGGTTCAAAATTGGAATAGTTCTGTAAAGGTGAAGACACGCAGAATATTAAATGACAGGCAGAATATTAAACAAACACACAAGGGCTCATTTATATATGTGGGCAATGTGCTGAGTACAAAAAAATCTGTTGGACCATTAAGTGACCATGTTAATTTTTGCCCAGTAAAATATTGTGTTTGCAACTATACACAAGCTATGCTATAACCTAAGTGAAAGTTTTATGCCTGTATGTGAATAGTGCACACTTTGCCCTGTGCCATTATGGGCATTAAGATGGTGGGCATGGGCATTCTCTTACATGCATATATTGAAAAAGAGAATCCCTTTACCTTGGATTTCGAAAAAATAGTGTGACAGCAACCCATCACCTTTTCTCCTGTAAAAGAAAAGAACATGGAATTAAAAACATCTCATGAAAACTGCTTAATGATGCAGGAAAATGTACTTACAGAGAGAGAGCAGGCAACAGGCAGGGATCTGTAGCTGTGCAGCTAACTGCATCACGGGATATCATTGGAAATCAAGCATCTGATTGGCTGCCATGTGATACTAGACCTGGTACAAACTTTGTGACTATTATTATATTGCCCCAAAAGTGCTGCCATAATGCATTCCCTTTCTTCCAATCATTACCCAGCTGCCCATGTCTGGACTAGTATTCAGAGGTTCAAACAACTCCCCTCAGACCCAATATAAAGCAGCTTACAGCAGCCCCTTTGGCATTGACCAGAGTTTCCAGACCTGCCATCCATTATCAGTAATGGCTAAAGAATAGGGAACCTATAACTCTGATATAAGCAGCACTAATGTTACACTAAATATATTATATAGGGATAATGTGCAAAAAAAATATGTATATGATTAATAAAAATGTATAGAGAAGTGTCAGTATCACTGCAACTACAATAGGGAGTCACGTGCCAGTGAAAGCATCAAAACACGGGCAAAACAGTCTCAGTACACTGGCCCAAGGGCTGGCAATGCCTCCCTCTTAATGAATTAGCCCCTGGCCCTGGCATTTCAATTACACCAAGGTCCAAACAACTCCCCTCAGACTATATAAAGCATCAGTCTATGGCAGCTTACAGCAGCTCCTGTCATCAACCGCCAACCTACCATCCATTATCAGCAATGGCTAAAGAATAGGGAGCCCATAACTTTGATATAATCAGCACTAATATTACACTAAATATAATATAAAGTATAAATATGAGGAGAAAATATTAATGGGATGAATAAAAATGTATAGAGAAGTGTCAGTATTGCTGTAATTACAATAGAAAGCCACATGCCAGTGAGCCCACTGGATATGGGCAAAATCATACTTCTTGTGCTTTTAGTTTTTATTCAGTGCAGCCCAAGGACTGGCAATGCCTCCCTATTAATGAATTAGCAATGTAATAACAGGATTCTTTCCATATTTAGCAGGAAAATGTACTTACAGTGAGAGCAGGCAACAGGCAGCGATCTCTAGCTTTGCAGCCAACTGTCAAAAAAATCAGTTGGGCAGTAAGGGCATCATGTGACATTGGCTGAAAGCATCGGTTGCTCTGTGACACTAGACCTGGAATAAACTGTGACAGTTATTACATTGCCCCAATAGCATTGCCATACTGTGTTACCTTTCTTCCAGCCATTGAACTGCCTCTCTTTAACTCTCAATATAAAGCTTCAAATCCATACAGTACAGTAACACAACAACACTTTGTATCTCATTAGATCTATAACACAGCAGGTTGCTGCCTGAGCCTAAGCCCATAAGTGCGGCTACTCGTTATAAGAGTTTTATATTGAAACGTAAAGGGGAAATCATGGTTTTATTTTATTTCTAGAAAGCAGCAGAAAGTGAAATTTCTCTACTCTTGCAAATAATAAACACATCACAGCTTTAAATGGTACAGACATCACATCATAGCTTTAAAGGGCAGCAAAGCAATAATATTTTTGGGCAGAAAATGCTCATAGCTAATTCTACACTGCACACACTAATTTATTAAAAGCATAAATCAAGACAGAAGATCAGACTGTTGTATGTATGTATATCTTTATTTATACAGTGCTACTTATGTACGCAGTGCTGTACAGTAGAATACATTAATACAAACAGGGGGTTATTAAGATAATAATAGATAAATACAAAGTATAACAATAAATACAAGATACAGTTGCAATAAGTTAAGAGTCAAAGACACTAAAGGATGGAGGTCCCTGCCCCGTAGAGCTTACAATCTATATAGGAGGGTAACTTACAGACACAAATAGGCAAATATAAGTGCTGTAGGTCACAGTGGGTGACACTACAATATAAGTGCTAGTTCCCAGATCAGGTGCTGTACGAGTGCGTTGCACATAAGAGCTTACAATCTAGGGACAGTGGCATAACTAGGGTGGAGCAGACCCTGTGGTGGGGCCTGCAGGCAGAGGGGCCCAGACCCCAACCAACTTTTGAGACCCGGCCCAACCCGAACCCGCATTCCGCATCTTTATTTGCTGTGACCCAGTTCCCAACCCACAACTGCCTTATCAGCAACCCGATCCCTGACCCGCTGACCACTCAGTGACCACAGAGTAACAGCTTTACTTGAGGGTACCCGACCCCCCTCTCTCCTAATATTCCCATTCTGGACCCCCCTCCCACATTTACAGCTAGAGCTACCGGGGCACAACGTGATACATAGGATATCCATTGGTTGCTAGAATCCAACTTCATACAAAGGGAAATTCTTAGTGCTGAGTCTAACCCACACTGTAGCGCTGACCTGCTGCTATGTTTTACTGCACTTGGACCTACACTCTGTGAGTGAACAGAGTGTTCACAGAGTGTTCAAAAAAGGCCCAGGCATTTCAAGTAGACAGAAGCCCACAACCCACTAAATAGTGGCTGTCAATGGCATCTTACAGTAGCCCTTTTTTATCTGCCTGAATCCACAGATTGCCAGTTGTGTAGCATTGCAATAGCTGTGAACTAATGAATTACATTTTCTTTCATCTGGTACATTTATATTTTGCATCCCCTTTAATTATTTAATGTGAACAAAACTCCCTTGTGGCATATTAGGTCACTTGCAGTGTTGATAATCACCACTAGAGGCCTCTGTTGAGCTATGTTTCACTTCTGATGGGAAACCTGCTGCCAGCCTGTAAGAATTATTGTCCCAGAGCTACCGGATATATAGAATGAGCAAATCCTGGGCTCTGGGGTGGCATATACCATGTGACAGATAAATACAGACCTGCTTACTCTTTAATAGCATTTAAAAATGTGGAATCTCCAGCCCAGAGTCTTTGTCGGGCCCTCGGGCAAAAATCTGAATTAGTTTCAGACGCACTTTCATCCAAGTAAAACTTCTGCCAACCTGTTCCCGAAAAAACGCATGTGTATTGTGCCATGAATGCCTCGTGATTCACTATGGGAAAACCCAATCCTCTTACAGTAAATTTCTAAAGCACCAAAAGGAATATAAATAACAAACTTAGTGGCACGTGGGACATGGCCAATGCATTATTACCCCTTTTCTTTTGATTGCCCCACTTTATGACACAGTTTTAAATAGTGCTGTGTTGTTTCCTGTTACAAGATTAGCCCTGCGCAGGAGGATCCAGGGCAAAGATCCCATGAGTGGACCCCAAATCCTATCTTTTACAGCTCCCAGAGCTATGATGCATGATTTTTATTGGTCATCATACATTAAGGGGTATTGATGTCTTCCAAGACTTGTATATCAAAGAGGCAATATACTGACCAGTGAGCAGGCCTGGATTTGTGGAGAGGCCACAAAGGCCCGGGCCTAGGGTGGCACACATTTAGGGGCAGCATGCTACACTGAAATGTTGACATTTTGCTCCCATACGGAGCAATGGGGATCTCTCCCCACTGCGAGTTTAAATGTAGGCGGGGGTGGGAGGGCGACGAATGGTGGAGGCCTTGGGGCGCAGTGAGGGGTATAGAAAGCAAAGGTGGTGCAGCAGTTAATCATAATGCCTGGGGGAACAGGTTGGCAGAAGTTTTACTTGGATGAAAGTGTGCCCGGAACTAATTCAGATTTTTGCCCGAGGGCCGGAGATTCCACATTTTAAATGCTATTAAAGAGTAAGCAGGCCTGTATTTATCTCCCACATGGTATATATACATATTAGTGCCTCACCTATGGCACTGGCTGAGAATGGAGCGACTCCCAGGTGGAACCAGATGAGACTTCCAGTTGCACAGAAAGCAGTATAAATAGCAGGACATTGCATTCATCCCAGCTGTAACCAACTATTCCATCTAAGTACTTATTGTAGCCAGTGACCCCAATTAGCAAAAAAATATAGTGCCCCGTTTCAAGACCCATTGAACTATAACACTCAAGAACTCTCCTGAGAAAATAAAGGAGATTAACACGATTAAAATAACACGATAGGTAGTTATATTTCCTTCTTTAAAATGTCAGCACCTGATATAAATCTGTTTTTTTTAACCAAAAGCAGACATTTACAGGGCTCTACCAGCTGGAGCTAATATACAGTTGTATGGGTTATATAATGTAATGCAGGTCTGGAATGGGATACAAAATAAGCCATGGCATTTTAAGTACACAGAGACCCAAACAGCTCCCCCCCCCCCCCCCAGCAGCCCAATAAATAGTGACTGTCTATGGCATCTTACAGCAGCCCCTCTGGCATTTGCCAGAACCTACAGATTGTCAGTTTGGGCCTGAAGTAGTATATGTAGAATGCTGTGTAGAGGCAGGACAATGGGGTGACTGAGCCAGAACATATGAGACTCCATGGGGAATGAAACAGAGGAGCTCAGGTTGGGATATAGTGGGTCCTCTTGGTGCAGTAGAAACAGGTACCGATGCCCATCCTTATTTACTGCACAATAATGCTCACACACAAACACACACACACGCTCAGGATTCCTTACCCAGTGGAGCTTACAATCCAAGGTCCCTGTCCCTTACACACACACACACAATGTCAGTTTGACAAAACTTATAATATATTTTTTATAGCATAAATGTTTTATGAAATTTGTGTTTTAGACTTAATTCTACTAGATACTGTAAAATATGTTGCAGATTAGGCAATTTTAATAACTATGCTAAATATAATCAATTAAAAATACTGACCCATTTTAAAGATAAAAAGGCACTTGGCACTAAAAAAGGCACTAAAAACACTTGACACCCTCTCCCATCCCCATAAACACTTGGGCTGTTTTTACTCATATGGAGGGGGACAGTGGCCGCCCTGGGCTGGTTAGATTGCTTCCCTCCAAATCTACACATGTTAATGCTAAATAAACAAGAGTTTCAAAATGCCTCCAAGGTAAATCGACTGATCCGATAAAATGTAAATAATGAGGTAATTAAATGTGACTGTGCCATTTCATTACCTGCCAAATCAGATAACTTAAAGGGGAAGTAAAGATTTCACATAAAGGTCAGATTTATTTTTTGTAACCTCTTCCTATAGATAGACGTATTGTTTTTTTAGTAAACTAAAAGCAACGTCGCTGATTGGGATAAACCCTATTAGAGACAGAAAAATACAATTTTTAAGCTGCTACCCCCTCAACTCCTGCCCTTGGAAAAAGCTTGAGTGCCAGGAGTTTAGTTTGTGGGATGTGTACATGACTTTTCTCTTGTAGGACATATTGCACTTTGCAGCAGTGGAGACAGCCATTTTTGGGACATGTGTACAGGGATGCATTTTCTATATGCACATTTGAGCACTGTGCCTAGAGCCAGGGATGGAACTAGGGGGCGGCAAAAGAGGCATATGCCTCAGGCGCAACAGAAGGGGGGCACTAGGCACATACCTCTTCTGCCTAAACCTAGTTCACCTTTTTAATTCCAGATGTTGGGCTAACTATCACATGGTGATCCCACTTGTTTACCACCTTCTCTTGTAACCCCAAAGTCAAACCCCTCTGGGTGCCACGTCACCCTGCTCACTGCGGTGTGGGGGGGCAATCAAGGTGCGGCCTCACCTTGGTCACTCTCTTCATTTGGCCGGCACTGCCTAGAGCAGCAGATTTGGGGGACACAAGAGGCCCAAAACCGTTCTGCTGGAGGGCCTGGGACAGGACTCTGTTGTTAATTCTCACAAGATATTCTAGGCCTGAAACTCAACAGTTTCGTAACCTTTTTTGAATGGAATCCAGATAAACTTACTAACCAATTCCTTTAACTTACGTTTGTCTATTGCTGATAAATATTTTATTACAGTAAAGGCGATCATTTGTGCTACAGAGTAGTTTAGTAAGTGAGGTTCAGGTTGCACTGGTATTGTTCTGGGCACCAGGTTAGAGGGCTGGAGTGTATACTTACACGCCCCTCAGTCATGTCTAGGGCCTTGTTTACATTCTTTTCAAGACCAGAAATGCAACAGTTAAATCTTTAGCCCTGGGTAATGCCCTCTGTCTGAGTGTGCACGGCACAGAATGACTTTAGCTCCACTTCAATGTCAGACGAGGAAGAAAAAGTCACTCTGGGTGCAGAATTGGCATTTCTATTCCAGCCGACCCAGATAAAGCTTTGCAGGTGCCAAATGACTGATATTACAGTAAGCCTGAAAGAGACCCAAGCTGCGCTCCCTCCCACTACAGGACATCTCTGCAACAAGGGGCTACACCACTTCATATTGGCAAATAATTATTTTTAATGAATGGGTGGGGGGGTCTGTGCCAAGAATAGGTTTGCCACACAGGCAGCATTGGCCTAGTCGTGGGGCTGGTATTACAAATTTACAAATTTGTAGGGTTGCTACCTTTTCGTGGGCCCCTTTCTGGCAGATGATGTGAAGGCGGGGCTGGGCCAAAAGGGGCGGGTCTAGAATGCATTTGGGGAAGGAACTGCTATACCATTGGGTAAAGGAGAAGGAAAATCAGCTAGAAGGCGGTGTGAAAGTGTTATTGGGCAAGATGGAGGGGAAGTGGGGTTTAGAGGGGGAGTGGGGGGCAGATCAGGGGTAGGCTGGAGGCTGAACTAGGAATTATACATATGCTGGCAAGTATTTTGCCGGTAAATTTGTAATACTAGCCCTGGCATTACTGCTAGATTCTTTTTAGGATTGGAGCACCTCCTTCTGGTTAGACAATCAGACTGGGTCTTGCCAGGTATGTTTTGAAAGTACCAGCGCCGCATATCTGTTTGGGCCCCCAATGGCATGCGCATTTGCATCCTTTTCGCTCACATACGGAGTACAGGGGAGAGGACACGCTGAAGTTTTTTGTGCATCCCGTCCCCAGTACTCCATATGTAAGCAAACTTTACATGCAGCTGGGCGGCATGCCACCCCTAAACTTATGCCACCCTAGGCCCGGGCGTTTGTGGCCTCGCCAAATCTGGGCCTAGAAAAGTCCACAAAACAGAAAACAACAAAAAGAGAGAGAGAGAGAAAAAACAGGCGAAGAGAGGGTAAAATACTGGGCAGGGAGCCCTAAAATGATGGTGCTGTGGAGCCCATTAATGTCTAATCATTTATGAATGACAAAGGTAAATGTAATAAATGCCAATGATAATTACAGTACAGGGCATTGCTGTTTCTCATGAGGCAGAGCAGTGAGCCCTCTTGTCATTCATCCAAGGCATTAATATGAAAAGCACACACCACAAATTCTCGACACAATATTTTTCCAACCATCATTTCCTTATTTCCTCCAGGCTGCATCCCCAGAATGGTGTTTATTCAGATGCCTTGCACTTTATTATCAGCCGTGATTATTTGCAAAAGGCCTTATCTTTGTAAATGCAAAAATGATTTGCTTTGGCGCTGGATCGGTCGATGCAATGACCAATTAGACCTCGAATAATGATTGATTGGGAAATGAAACAAGTCTTTAAAGGGAAATAATCCGCAGGCAAAAGTGTCTTTTATTTTGCGCCAGAAAATACAATGATTTTATATTCAATAGCAACTTTTTCTTGCTGTGTAACTGAACTTTCTTATTCTGCTTGGGTGCCTGTCTAACTCCTTCCAGCTTCTAGTTAATAACATTGGCATCAAGCATCATTGGAAGCCACAGTTTCACAGCCTGGGTTAAAGGGATACTATGATTAGATGCAGGATTTCCTACTTTTATTTTATGCCCATTTGCCCACACCATACCCCATTCCACCCTGCTCCACCACCACTTGGGGGGGGGGGGGGTTAAATTTAGGTGGCTCCAGAAAAATCCAGGAGGGTTGGCAGGTCTGTGTGCCACCAACTTTTACTTTTCACTTGTAAATAAAAAAAAGATCAGGCCAATGGCTTATGATATAATGATAAGAGAAGGATTTCAGAGCAATGACTCTATTTTTTGAGTGAGGCTTAGCTATTATCACATGACAAAAGGAAGTAGGGTTGCCATCTGGCCGCTATTTTACCAGTACCAGTGTCTGGTAAAAATGATGTTTGATGCCAATGTTATTAATAGGGAATAAACAAAAAATATAGGTAGAATTTGGCTTCAAAATAGGCCCTGATATTGTAAGTAGATAGAGGCCCAAACAGTCCCCCACAGGCCCAATAAATAATGACTGGCTATGGCATCTTACAGCAGCCCCTCTGGCATTTGCCAGAACCCACAGATTCCCTGTCCAGGGCTGACTGAGGGAAAGTAGACAGTCCTTACTATACCAGGCAATAGGCAAACAGAGAAGTGCCTATAACTGTTTTACAAAGGATGTAAAAGGCCCATAAGATTTTGCGCTGAAGGCTGCACAGAGGCAGACATTAAGCACAGGGCCTTGCTGTGTCTTGCACCCATTGGTGCTTCATATTGCGTGCCTTTGATGTTGTGCGAGCTAGGGGATTACCAAGGGAATGCCAACGCCAGCCTGCTGAATACAGAGCTGCAGAAAACATGTAGCACTGTATTCATAGGTCTTTGAGCTCCATCCTGACCTATGAGATGTAAATGGGGGCAAGATGCAAGTGCAAAACCAAAATAGTGTAATTTTAATAATAGTATCTGATTTAATATGCACTTGCACCCTGAAAAGTAACATCCAGTGCTTGATGCACAGCAGGTGGTAAGGAAAGAGTCCCAATACGGGGTGCACCTTCTGACGGTCCCTAAACGCAGGCAGTGCATTGGTTAGAGGCAAGAATGAGGGGATGTTACCCATAAATCCCTGTTGCATGTGGAAATGAATCTGAACAATATAAATCACAATGACTCACTTCCAGCAATGATACAAGAGCAGAGGAAAGTAAAAGCCATTAATCATGAACTCGGTATCAGGATCCAGCCTGGACAAACATCCTACTATTACTGGTGCTCTATTGTTTACTCTGTTTATGTTTGAGGTTCATCATTTCCCTTAAATAGGCAATAAAGGATGAGAACCAGTCGTACTGTGCGCACAGGATATTTAATTCCTACTCATTTGAAGGGCAGGTATTAGGGCAGGGCAGAAAAGGCATCTGCCCTGGGCCCACAGTATCTCCCATTGGGGAGGGAGGAACATAAAAAAGTCATAAGGAACATATTGTATTGTGCAATGAATAATAATTTTAGTGTACACGTCAGCCATGTCAAAACTGCAGCCCTCCAGCTAAAATAGACAAAAATACAAGCTTTCTGGGTGATTTCTGGGTGTATATAAATTCTTTAATAGGAAATACTCAAAACTGAAAGGTCTTATCCTACATAAATTTTACAGTGGGTGCAGTTGAGGTAAAGTCTCACCCCATTTGATGCCTCTTTGGTTTTAATACTCTAAACACCATCTTAGTGATGACTTGCCTTTGATACTGTTCAGTACTGTCAAACAGTGGGATCAGGCCCTACATTATACCCAACATTACCCACTCAGGCAGGCCCAAAGGCTTCTGTACCAGCCCAAAGCCATCACCGACCTTTAGTAGTAAAGATCTGTGCCTCCAAACATGCCCCCAGCAACCCCCCATCTTCTTTTCCCCCAACTCACAGCAGATGCTCTGTGCTGCTGTCACTTCACCTGACTTGGAACCCTATCACGTACTATTAATAATATGAAATTCAATAAACATGGGTGATTAGTAATTTAGTCAGATTCACATTACATGGCAGCATAGAAACCAATGAATTCTGCAGCAGAATTAATTTATTACCAGCTTCTATGGAAAGATGGATCTACTAATGTTCTGATGAATTGTGGACCCCTAAGCTTATATTCCCAATAGCAGTACATAACTCACTGAGCATGTGCAGTGCCACTGACACTCAAAAGATCACTTAGCAGAATCAGAAGACTGGGAGCTGCTGATTACAGCTTTGAAGGGTTCATGTAAAGGGCCAAAGACTCTCTGCTGGTACAGTAAGTTTAGCATATAAAATATAGCATTTATAGGCATATTTTTATGCTTTAGTTCTCCTTAAAATCAAAACATATGTATTTTATGCACCTTTACTTTAATCAGTCCCCATAAAGGAAGCCATACACTGTAAGATCCACTCGTTTGACGAGGTCACCAAGCCACCTTCGGGTGGGTGATATTGGGCTAAAGGTGGCCATACACGGGCCGATTGTAGCTGCCGATATAGGTCCCTTAGACCGATTCGGCCGTGTACGGGCACAAACGATCGGCCTGCCCAACTGACATCTGGCCTGAAATCAGCCAGATATCGATCAGGCAGGTTAAAAAAAAATTTAGTTGGATCGGGGGCCGCATCGGCGTGTTGATGCGGTCCCGAACCGACTGCGCCTATTACTGGCATTCCAAATTAGTCTAAATTCACCCGATATTGCCCACCTGTAGGTAGGGATATCGTGAGAAGATCACCAAGCGAGCAGATCTTAACGTGTATGGCCACCTTAATTTGATGTGGTCCCCAATCCCACAGAAAAAATGAAACCTGTCTGATCGAGATCTGGCCAATGACTGGGAGGCCTGTTGCTGGTGCCCATACACTGACAGATGAGCTGCCGAATTGGTCTAAAGGACTGATATTGGCAGCTGAAATCGGCCTGTGTATGCCCACCTTAAGGGTTGGTCTTAGTTCAGCGGTAACCCTATTGCCAGCTACCGCACACTTTCCCTGTGTACCACTTTGGCCAAGGTCCCCCTCCTGTGGCACCATGGGACTTGTGGCAGACAGTTTGGGGCCAGTCGGGCAAAGGGGTGAACCCAATAGGCTCAGGCCCAGCAAGAGTCCTACGTGGACCACCAAGGTTTGGTGATATTTCAGTGGTTTTACTAGTGGCTTGCATCAATAGTCCCTACTGACTTGCACAGAGAATCATGTGCTAATTCTGCGTACAATGGTGTCGCAACTGGTGCCTGATTCACAGAAAAGCACAGGATTAGCACAATTTTTAGAACAACACGGGCAATTGTGCTGGGCATAACTCACTGCACAGAGTCTAGAGCGCTAGAATATTGGGAAAATCACTGCATTGTGGGGGAAAAAAGCTGTATCTAAAAAAAAGTGCACTTTGCATTCCAAAAATAAACCCTAATGATACCCTCAGGCAATACATGTAGCAAGGGTTGGGCAGGTTCAAATCAGTCAAACTGCTGCTCATCTCTGTTTATGTGCGGCCAGTGTTACACAACTGTAAGGTTTGCAGGAAATAAACAAAGTGACTATGTTCTTTATCATTTCCACATGTGTATATACATATTTGGTAGCAATGAAAAGCAAATAAATACAATGGTGAAAGTTTTACATTAATCACAGGGTGCGTCCAATCACCACTGCCGATGCTGCAATGCTGCCTTTTCACTGCCTCTAATAATCTATCTACTCTTATTAGGTTCCTATTCCTGTGTTTGTACAGTGACAGCAATTCCCATCTGAGATTAGATACAAATACAAGATAGGTGACTGCAGGTTAATATATGGGATCCCTGCTCCCTTCCCTGTAGCCTGTAGAACTGGAGCTAATCCTTTTTTATGGTTCCCATAAAGCCATTTCTCTTATTAGAGACAGTGTGCCCTGTGCAGGTCAGAGAGGGCAGGCAGTGGTGCATATTGTGCTTCCTATAGGTGGAAAACCTGTGCTAGTTGTATAGTAAGTACTAGTTAGTTACCATTTATTTCCCCTTGCCTGAGTTGTTATTCTTAGAGTGTAGCTTACCGTGCACTGTGGGAGCTGCCATTAGGTTTGACCAGGGCCGGAACTAGCGGTAGGCAGCTGCCTAGGGTGCAATGATTGGGAGGCGCCAGGCAGGAGCCTCTCCTGCCTACCCTTAGTCCGAGCTACTTTTTCATTGCCCCCACCGCATTTCATTTTACGGTGGGGGCAATGACCCATCACATCGCAAACCCCGCCCTGCGCTCCAAAGCATACGCGAGTGGGGGGGAAGGTGCAGGGGTGAGGTGGCTGACCGGGTTGCCTAAGGTGCCCAGTTGGCTTGGCCGCCCCTGGGTTTGACCAGCCTAGTCGTTAAATCACCAGCTAGGGCCACACCGGTATAACAAATTTATAATCCCTCTCTTACCTCCCTCTGCTGCTGACCACCCTTTATAACCATGGGCCCATCTGTGCTCATAA
The DNA here is from genome assembly GCF_000004195.4 of Xenopus tropicalis. NCBI lineage: Eukaryota > Metazoa > Chordata > Amphibia > Anura > Pipidae > Xenopus > Xenopus tropicalis. The sequence continues at coordinate 21,343,401 of NC_030685.2, forward strand.
CCCTGCTCAGTCTGTCCATTTCCCGCTAATTTAATGGCCCCATCTACCTTCCCCTACCCAGCTCGTCCATTGCCTCTCTCTTATATCATAACTATGCCCCCAAATGATGTCATATCCTGTCCCACTAAACCGAAGGCAGGTATTAATGTGGCCATGCGTGTTACAATTACGATCTTTCCTGCAAACACTGATAACAGGAAAGATCGCTCGAACGTTCCATTAACGTTCAGGGCAGAATCATCAGATATGGAGGTAGAAACAATAGGAATTCAACCCCTATCTGACGATTCAGCCCTATCGACGTTGAGAAGACCGATATACAAGGCTTTTGCGATATTGGTTGCCTTGTCAATCCAGCATACACACACCAAATAGCATAATAAACCTCTTTCCAAAATATTGGTGTATGGCCAGCTTTAGTCACAGAAAAAGGTGGCATTCCCAGATGCCATTGTATGAAAGAACCAGAACTATCTATGGTGAAAATAATACAAAGTATTCAGAGAGAGTTACAGAGAAAAGCTCCAGTCCTTACCACCTGCCCTATGGTAAATGTAACTGCCAGAGGGGCTGCTGTAAGATGCCATAGACAGTCACTATTTATTGCGCTGGTGGGGGGGCTGTTTGGGCCTCTGTGTACTTGAAATGCCAGGGCCTATTTTGAATCCCAGTCCAGACCTGATAGAAATCTGGAGAAAATCATAGAATGTGGGGCCCAAATGGTAGGTTATGATGTGGAACTGGTTTCCAGACTCCACTGCTATAGAAGGTACAGGGGTGGAAAATCACAGCAGCTCTGTCAGAGAACAGCACATAGGTACAAACAGCACTGCAGCGCTAGTGATGTGAGAGAGACAAAACCCTTTTGCATGTAACAAGGTAAGTAATGGAATACACACAATTAAAGGTTTCATTAGTCTAAGAGGATTTAGCACAGATAAAAATAACTGGAAGACAAACAAGACAAACCGCTATGAAATGAGATATTCTCTTACATAAAGGTTTTGCAATATACTGACTATTTGCCAGCGAGCCGACACTTCTGTATGTGGGAAAACAAGAAACCCACCAAAGCATTCAATAACCCAATGGCCATGGTGGAAAAGGAAAACAGCAAGTGCAATCAAATACACTTTAATCATAGACTTCAAGTAGAGATTATCAGTTCACATTAGTCCCTGCCTTATTGGAGCTTACTATCTAAGGTCCCAAGATTCACCAGTGGGGTAACTACCAGGGGAGCAGGGTAAAGCTCTGCAGCGGGTTGGTTTCCCGCAAGAAAAGCGGGAGGGTGGGATTTTTAGATGCGGGTATAGATGTGGTTCTGCAGGTTGTGGGTTTGCTTGCAGGTCTTATCAATATTTCTTATCTTATATATTATTACCTATACTGTATTATCTATATTTTACTCCCCTAAACATTTTGTTCTACCCCCACCCACTTTTGATTATGTCACTTCCAGTTTCTTGCAACAGCACTTCCTGTTTAATGGGGGTCAGCGAGTTGCTGAATTGGGTCAAAGCAATTAAAAATGTGAGTACCGGGTCGTAGGTTGTGGGCCATGGAACCGTGATGGGTCTGGGTCTCAAAAATTGCATTTGCATAGGGCTGTACAGCAGGGAGTGCAAAACTGCACTGGCCTCCAGGGGAACCACCATTACTGCAGCCAAAGCCCATCAAGTTCTGTAGCACTGCGTCCAGAATTCACTAAAGCCCAGTGAGCCCAAGGATCATGGTAGCAAGCTGATGGTATGGAGGGGTCATGTACTAAAGTAGGGCCCATTGCAATTTTTTCTTGGTATCTGTAAACCATTACCTATGTCACTGTTATTGATACACACTACAAGAATGTTATCAGTACCCAATTAAGACACCTTAATACAAGTGTGTAAAGGTCCCCATGAACCTATAGAAGGGAACACACAGTTGTATGGGGAGACCTATGTCATAGAGGAGCTATTGGAATTTTGCTCTATTGTTTGACAGAGCATATAATAAACTGGACTACTGGCAAGTTAAGAGGGCAAAGATTCTGTATGAAGGCTACTTGCTTAGCTCTGGCTGATATAGTCCTTAACCACTCCTTATACCTTCAGGGGTTGTTCAATATGATGGGATTTTCTTCCTTGGCAGCTTTGGGATTCCATTGAGAATATCAGCAAGGTGGAATGGAGGCAAACGCCTTGAAAGACAACTGCCATGACCCAGACTCCAGTCAGGGTTGCTGTGGCCACAACACAGCGTGCTAGCCAATATATGATCAAGGCATTCAGCACTGTGACCTATGTCCCAAAATACATTAAAAAGCCTCAGGACCGAATGTCCATTCTGTTACACAGGTGATTGTTTATAGGCAGGCAGAAAGCTTAAAGTGTCCTATCAGGCAAGTGCAACCAGGCCTGGACTGGGATTCAAAATAGGCCCTGGCTTTTCAAGTACACAGAGGGCCAAACAGCCCCCACCAGCCCAATAAATAGTGACTGTCTATAGGTGGCCATACACGCACCGATATTATCGTACGAAACCTCGTTTCGTACGATAATCGGTGCGTGTATGGCATGTCAGCGAGCCGACCGATATCGCAGGAAGCTGCTGAAATCGGTCGGCTCGCCGATCGGCCAAGTTAGAAAATTTTGATCGGGCGCCATAGAAGGCGCCTGACCAAAATTCTCCCTTCAGAGCTGAATCGGCAGAAGGAGGTAGAAATCCTATTGTTTCTACCTCCTTACCTGCCGATTCAGCCCTGAATGGTGTGTGGCGGATCTGACGATGTTTCGTGCGACCGACGGTCGTACGAAACATCGTGAGATCGCCACGTGTATGGCCAGCTTATGGCATCTCACAGATTGCCAGTCTGGGCTTAAGTGGTACAATGGATAACTTGCCTGAGAACCAGTCAGAAGATTGTAGGTTTGATCTGGCTTGTTTGTCATTCTGGCGAATTTCCAACCATTTGACTATAAACCCACGTTTGGTAGAAAGTGAGAAAGTCAATTGCCATGGCCTGGATCTGAACCGGGGTTGCTGCAGCCACACCACAGGGTACTAGTTATTATTCATTCACAGGCAAGCACAGGTTGGCTCTAGAAGGTATCCAAATCTACCTGTAATTAATGAATGCCATAACTCAAGCAGTTCCTAATAAAAGGATTACTTTAATATGTTCTTGAGCAGCGTGGACCTTTAATACATTTTCTCATGAACGTGGCCGCTTTCAAAACCAGGCCAGTGCTAATGATCCATGGACATTATCTCATCAGAAAGAAAACAGAAAGATTATAATCCTGCAGGGTGCACAATCCAATCAGTGCCCATATCAGCTACATGTTCAAAACCCCTTATCTCAGGGACAGGCTGTACGGCAAAGACTTGGCCGGCTTTCCTCCTGTACCTGTGCAAACCAGTATGAGGCCAGTATCTGTCATGTGACCGCCTGATTTCTGTGTGGCCGAGATTACTGACCATTGTCATGGGTAAAGTAACTTGGCTATTGTAGCTATTGTGCCAATTTCTGATGACTCATTGTACTTCCCATAGTGTAATTATATTTGCCTGGCTTTTTGGGTCAGTGCATAAGTTGCTGCACATTTCCCAGTCACAGCAGCCATGGGCAGAAAATGTTCTGCTAGCCCATGTATTTGCTTACCTTCCCAGGTTCCTGACTCCCTCTGATACTGATTATTTTTGTGTTTTCAAAATGCAGGACCCCCTGCAAATAAATGTTGTTAGGGGCCCGGTGCAGACATTCATCCTCCCCTGCAAGTCTTTGCAGCCCACTCGCACCACACCTCTGGTTTTGGACTAAGTTCAAGGTAGGAGAGGAGCTTGGAAAGGGGGACTACAATAAAGCAGACCCCCCAAATGACACTTTGCACAAGGGCCTCCAATATATACAATGTTATTTATCTGAAGGCAAAGAAGTTTTGCTGCAAGGGAATGTGGTGCATATTATTTTGTTCTGCAGGCCCATATCACAGCCAACTGTGGAACAAACTACATGCAGACGTTGCAACTTACCCGGAATTTCACACAGATTCCCACTCACCCAGTCACCCGCAGTCACCCATGTTAATTTGGACCCAAACCTTTTGCTTACCCAGCCTTTGAAAACCAAAAAGTTGCACCCAAACTCCTCAGAAACAGCCAGAGCAGGCAGAACAATCAGAAGGCATGACCTGGATGAAGTTTGAAGCAGCTCAAGGATCCCTTTTGGTCCGGGTTGGAATCTCTGTAAGTGGGGGGGGGTGTGGACCCATGGACCCATGGACCCATGGAGCCAAGGGCAGGATCCATTTGAAGCCTCTATATATTTAAGACTGTGAGTTAATGCTAGTATCTGTAAGCTGAACTCCAGGTAGTGTTCCATGTAATTTCCTGTATGACTGTGAAGAAAGGTAGAGCTGAGCATACTTGTATAATAGTCTGTGCCACTGGATATCCCATATTGTAACACTGCCATTTTAGTTACTACAGACTGTTGCTTATGCTCGCTTGGTTGTGCTGTGCCCAAACATAAACTATGCAAGGTTACATCAGCCAATGATGGACAGAGGTGTGTCCTTTACTTCCACCCTACATCCTGTCACAAGTAGAACCTGTATTATTTCCTGTCAGGTGATTAGTGAGCAAAACCCAGAACAGTATTCTCGACACTGTGGCTGAATTACTGATATGTCAAAATTTATATATATATATATATATATATATATATATATATATATATATATATATATATATAATATGTATATATGTGACCTTTTTATGTGGTAAGGGCCCTGACCAAATGTTGGACATACACATAGATAGGTCACAGTGCTGAATGGGATAAAAATATAAAAGGTGGCCTCGATCGTATATTGGCTAGCACTCTGTTTTGTGGCCACAGCAACCCTGACTCGAGTCTGGGTCATGGCAGCTGTCTTTCTCATTCATAAGGTCTCATCAAGGCGTTTGCCTCCATTCCACCTTGCTGATATTCTCAATGGAATCCCAAAGCTGCCAAGGAAGAGATTCCATCATATTGAACAACCCCTGAAGGTATAATGAGTGGTTAAGGACTATATTGGCCAGAGCTAAGCAAGTCCCCTTCATACAGAAACTTTGCCCTCTCAATTTGCCAGTTGTCCAGTTTATTATATGCTCTGTCAAACAATAGAGCAAAATTCCAATAGCTCCTCTATGACATAGGTCTCCCCATACAACTGTGTGTTCCCTTCTATAGGTTCATGGGGACCTTTACACACTTGTATTAAGGTGTCCTAATTGGGTACTGATAACATTCTTGTAGTTTGTGTCAGTGACATAGTTAATGGTTTACAGATACCAAGAAAAAATTGCAGTGGGCCCTACTTTAGTACATGACCCCTCCATACCATCAGCTTGCTACCATGATCCTTGGGCTCACTGGGCTTTAGTGAATTCTGGACGCAGTGCTACAGAACTTGATGGGCTTTGGCTGCAGTAATTTTCCATACATACACTCTATATAAAGTGTACAAACAATAACCCATGCCCTGTTATTACCTATCTATTTTAGGGAAACTAAAGGAAGATAAATCACACTTCTTGACAGACAATACTCATTTTCCAGACATTGGGAGAGATAGTTTTTGAATTACCAACAACGCTTTCAATGTACCCTGGTATAGAATGGAAATTTCCTTTCCCTGCAGTAAAAGAAGAAACATGACTTGAAAATATTTGCATTGCAATAAAACGTTAATTTCTCTGTTGACAAGAATCCTTCTCTCAAAACAAACGCTCACCGGCTTCTGAGAAAACGTTACGTACAGTTATAAGTAAATATGCTCTTGGCAGTTGTGTTACTGCCTGCTCCTGCTTGCACTCAGTAGCCCCAGAGCACTTGACATAGTCAAGTCTGGAATAGGTTTTCCCATGAAATATATTTCTAATACGTAATGTTGCTGATTCTAAAAGGAGATTGTGCAATTTACAAAAATGTGAGCTGCAAGAAATTGCCTGCAGCTTGATAATGATCCATATCAAGTTGCAGTTTCTGCCCCTGTGAGTCAAGTCGGGGGAGTGACGAGAACGACTTGTGTTTCCAAAAAACTCAGCCGGCTATGCCTGGTACCTGTGTTTCCCTCACCCAGGGCCTGAACTAGGGGTAGGCAGACAGAAATGGTATGTGTCTAGTGCCCCCCAGGGTTGCACCTAAGGAACGTGCCTCATCTGCCTACTCCTAGTTCCACCTCTGTCTCTGTGAATTGTTGGGCGGCATGAATGGGCGACTAAAAGCTGCCAACCTGGTCCCCCAGACTGAGTTGGTAGCTTATTGGCCAGATATCTATGGGTTAGTGTTGCCACATGTCCAGTCTGGTTTTTGCTTGGACAGTCTGTACCTGCCTGGGCTTCAGGACTCCAGATACCTGGACAAAATCCTACAGCTTGGACCCCTCACTTATTTTACCACCTCACTTCCTGATGCCATAGCTTCACACCTTTGTGTATATCTGACTGACCCTTTGTGTCATCCGCCCTCTGATGTCACAGCGTAGTTTTTAGAACAGAGAAAGGTAGCATGATTATCTATGGGGCAGGTTTGAGCTTCTCGGCCCCCAGCATGACATGACTGATGACCAAAAGATCAAATCAAACAAGCGATCAAGTGAGCGGTTCTTAGCGTGTATGGCCACCCACCTTAAAGGAGACATATTGGATAAATGGGAAAAACCCTAATTTTGTAGGCAATTATGAATAATATATGATGCTGGTTTCACTTTGTGATAAAAATTAATCCTATCTGTAAAAATGGCCCCTTTATTGGAGGAGCTCCCTATAGATCCTTTCAGTTCTCTGTCCGTGTTTGAAATGAAGGGTGGGCGTGTCCTAATGGTCCCTGCCTGAAGCACAGTAGGAGGGGGAGAGCCAATCACAGCCCTGCATTCACACAAGCACAGACAGGCTTCAGTTCCCTATCAGGTCAGCCTAGCTGCTGATTGGTTCCTATCCTACAGTGCAGGGTACTGAGAACTGCCAACCCCCCTGCACATCCAGAGAATTCAGCCAGCAGGAAGTGGAACAGATGGGCGGGACTAGTGGGGTTTGGTGGAATTTCTCAATAAATCAGTCTGAAACACAACTTTTTTAAGCACAATCCTTCTATATCTAGAGGAGTATAATTTATATGATATGATAAGGCAGCAAATACATTTTATATATATATATATGGACAGAGAGCCGCACACATAAGGACTTAGTAACAAAGTGAAAAAATGTATTGAAAAAGATCCAACGTTTCGAGTACCAACTGTATATATATATATATATATATATATATATACAACACTGAGGAGGTCTTCAAAGGCAGCTTGGAACCTTTAGCATAGATAAAAGTGGGTTGCAGAGGACTAGGATAGAATGAGCTGGCATTACATCGGGTGACAGATTAGCCCAGGTTTAGCCGTGCCTAAGCAGCCATTGCCTCCCTGGTAGACAGGTCACCAACTTCTTTATACCCCACTACAGGCTTACTTATTCATTTTAATACCATGACAAATAAACAGGGACAGGGCCAGATGTTACTTGGGTCTTAGTCAGCTGAATATTACCACAACTGATACTGTCCATAGCAGCACTTGAGATATACATTGAATGGTCCAAACCTTCGATTGAGCTTTATCAGGACAAAGGAATAAATAAATGAAGAGCAAGAGATAAGTGGGTAAGTCAGTATACACAGGCACTTAGTTTGTATTTCATTGTGTGCACTAAATATATTCACAGAATATTATGGGTTAAATGGAGGTGAATATGGATGGACCCTCCTCTTCCTGTGGGTATTTAAACACTTGTTTGTATTTGTATTAATAAGCTTGATAAAGGGCTGAAACGTGCCCGAAACGTGCCTTTGGCACTTGAATAAAGTTTCAAGTTTCATTTTTTCAAATCAACCAGAGTGCTGCTGTTTTCATAATTTTTGTACTTATTTGCCTGGGCAGTGGGTACAGCGTACAGGGTTGGACTGGGGGGTGAAGGGCCCACCGGGGCTCCCGCCACAGGGGCCCTGCAGGTTCCCCCGCTGGCCGTGTCCCCTAATTCTCTCCCTCCCTCCCCCCTTCCGGCCCCCCCAGGGGCCCCCCTGACCCCCCTCACAGGGCCCCCCACCCAACGTCCTCCCCTGAGCGCGTGTAAATTTAACGCATCAGGGGAGGAGTGGTCGGGCAGGGGGAGCGCCGGCAAGGGTCTGGTCTGAGCCGCCTGGGCCCATTAGAGCTGGGGCCCCCCGGCCCTGGCGGCCCAGTCCAACCCTGACAGAGTACATCTGGGGCTACAAGAAGCTATTTTCACTGTGTAAGCACAGGTTAACTGATTTAGTAGGCAGAGCTGATTACCATAGACTACCTCACACTTTCCAGCATTATAATATTTTTAATATTCCCTCCCACTTACTCCCTAAAATACCACCCAATATTTTCCATTTAGTGAAAATGAACTCAGTCCGATTACATTGTCTTCCCTTTCTGTTCTGTTTCAGTGTAGAAGACAGAAAACATTACAGAATGTACAGAAGGCTTGTGTTTATAATGCTATTATAAGAAAGCTCTTCACGCTTAATCCCATCTTGTTTACCGTTACAGAGCTTAGAACACAGATCACGGTACGTGTTGAAATGGTTTCTTACTGGGAAAGTAAAAGTATTTAATGCATTTACCTGCAGGCTGAGAACTGGCTTCCACAACGCGGGGGAGGGGGAATATTGGTTAAAAATGGAAGGTAGGGGGTTGTTCTCCTTTCCGCTATACTAATATATATAATATCTGCTGCTAAGGTGCCAGAAATAAAGTACAGGTATTGGACCCCTTATCCGGAAACCCGTTATCCAGAAAGCTCCGAATTACGGAATGCCCGTCTCCCATAGACTCCATTTTAATCAAATAATTCAGAATTTTAAAACTGATTTCCTTTTTCTATGTAGAAATAAAACAGAACCTTGTAATTGATTCCAACTAAGATATAATTAATCCTTATTGGATGCAAAACAATCCTATTGGGTTTAATTAATGTTTTATTAATTTTTTAGTAGACTTAAGGTACTGAGATCCAAATTACGGAAAGACCCCTTATCCGGAATATCCTTGGTCCCGAGCATTCTGGATAATGGGTCCTATACCTGTACAACAATAATAATGAAACCTTACACAGACTAGTTTGTTTGTTTGCCAGGGTCAGTGACCACAACAACCCGATAGTGTTCTTAAAATGTATCATAAAGTAAGGAATATTAGGAAGACAAATATTTAAAAATATTGAAAAAATGAAGCCTGATTGTGGCCACTATTTACTGCTATTTATGGTACAGATGGCCCTACTATAAGCAGCATTCCAATTGGTCTGTTATTAATTTTAAAAAAGTTTTGAATTATTATTAAAAATGTTTAATTGTATTGTTATTCTTTCATTCCAATCTAATATTCTGGCTTAAATACTGCTATCTGCTATCCTACTAATAAGATTGCAGTTGAGATTTTAAGCCTGAGAGTGGAAGAACAAAAAAGGACACATTTTTAAGGGCTCTGGCACACGGGGGAGATTAGTCGCCCGCGATAAAACTCCCTGTTCGCGGGCGACTAATCTCCCCGAGTTGCCTACCCCTGCCATCCCACCGGCGAACATGTAAGTCGCCGGCGGGATGGCAGACGCGGCGGGGCAATTTCAGGAAATCGCCAAAAAAGACTTGCGAGTCTTTTTCAGCGATTTGCGCGAAATAGCGCCGCCGCGTCTGCCATTCCGCCGGCGACTTACATGTTCACCGGTGGGATGGCAGGGGTAGGCAACTCGGGGAGATTAGTCGCCCGCGAACAGGGAGTTTTATCGCGGGCGACTAATCTCCCCCGTGTGCCAGAGCCCTTAAAAAAAAATCTGGTAAATCATGGCTAATTGCACAAAATGTCTTATAAATGCTCTATATATATATACTGATAATGGGTGAATGCAGAGGATCTCTTGCCTTTTCTGTATATAATTGCAGATTGTATGAGGGTCAAGTCACACAGAGCTACTAGTAGCAGCTACTTGTCATGGCTACAAAAATAGACAATGCTGATCATTTACTGATAATTGTCTCTGATAATGTGTGTTTTAGCAGAGGCAATTCTTAGTATTGTCTATGGAAGGGCATTTAGTAGCTCTGACAAGTAGCTACTACTTGTCAGACTTAATCCTTTGATTATTGCTGTTTATATCATACTGAAATCTTTGTGTGTTTTAGCAGAGGCAATTCTTAGTATTGTCTATGGAAGAGTATTTTCTGGCATTTAGTAGCTCTGACAAGTAGCTCTGTGTGACTTCATCCTTTGATTATTGTTGTTTATATCATACTGAAATCTTTGTGTGTTTTAGCAGAGGCAATTCTTAGTATTGTCTATGGAAGGATATTTTCTGGCATTTAGTAGCCCTGACAAGTAGCTGATACTAAGTAGCTCTGTGTGACTTCATCCTTACATTATTGCTATTTATATCATACTGAAGCTTAATTGGATGGTTTTCTACCCTTTTAAAGTTGAACTTGCCCTTTAACTGTCCCTAGGAGATTGTTATCTGTATGTACTGTATAAGTTTAACCAAGGCACCAAGGGCCTACCAGAGAACCTGATATCAAGGCACTAGAGCCCTTATCCCGAGGTGCTTGAGAGATTCATTGTTTACAAGGCTCCAAAGGTGTGGGTGTTATTGCTTAATATAGCCGCACAGACACAAAGGTTATTGCTTATTATAGCCACACAGACACAAAGGTTATTGCTTAAAATAATCACCCTGACACTATTCTTTTCTTAAAAAAAAAAAACAATTTTGCCTGCTAGGCAAAATATTGTATGGGGCACTATGTGGCAGCTCTCAGACAATTGAAAAATAGAATGCTGCTGTTAGAACAGAATATTTTCTGCAGGATTTTACTGAGCATATCTGAGTGTGCTTTCAGTGAATGAGGAGAAGGAGAGGGTATAACCTGTATAAAAACACAGAACAATGTAATGAAGGACTACAGACAGACAGAAGGGCATAGTCAAGACATTCCCGAGGTCCCAGCAGGCCAGTCTAAAGGTGGCTATACACTGTACGATCTGCTTGTTTGGCGAGGCCACCAAACAAATGGATCGTCTCCCAATATGCCAACCTACAATGGCCGATATCAGGCTAATTTGATCATTTGGCCAAATTAAAACGGTGGGTATATGGGCCATCGGACCAAGGACCGCATCAATGAGCCATTGCATCCCCGATCCAACTGGAAAATCAAACCTGCACCAGATCCGGCCAAATTTAGGTTTCTGCATTCTAATGTGTAAGTAAATTCTACAGAACTCTTCATCAGACTTATTTATTGGAGTGCGTTGGAAGGTTTATCTGCCTGACAAACTTCACATCTGCCTCAAGGTAACTTGTAGTGAGGACAGAATATTGTCCTTAATTGAACAGTGCATGTGACTTTTTATAGGTAAGCTGAAGAAAGCTAATGAAGAAAATGCCAGTGCTGGGAGTGCTGTAGGAAAAATAGTTAGGGACTGTGTGGGTGTATGTTGGTCACACTGGGGGCAAATCTGTAAAATGGATCTCTGGGTCCCAAAACATTTTTGGGTCTTAACCCATAGGTAAAGGGGATATACATTTTCTATAAAACTTCTTTACCTTACCCCGTAGTTCCCATATATAGGTGGCCCAGGCTTAATTCCATTCGCAAGAGACTTGCCAGTCACTTCATTAGTTATCTAAAATTAGCCTTACACTTCCTTGTCAAACATAGAAGGATTTGTCCACCTATATCCTGGGCCAATTCAGGCTTCAAATCTGCCTCAAGGTAACTTGTAGTAAGGACAGAATTTTGTCCTTAATCGAACAGTGAATGTGACTTTTTATATGCAAGCTGAAGAAAGCTAATGAAGAAAATGCCAGTGCCCTCAGGAATGCCCCATGATGAGAACACCATTGTCAGTCTGTCAGACACGGTGGTTTTGCACTTCTAAAGCAAGTATGGATCCTGCTTTCCAGAATGCTCCGGACCAGGGCCTTTCCAGATAAGGGGTCTCCATCAGAGGGAGAGAGCTGGGAGTGCTGTAGGGGCCAAAGGATTTCAGAATGGTTAGGGACTGTGTGGGTGTATGTTGATCACACTGGTGGCAAATCTGTCATGTCTTAAAACTAAGTTACCTTGGCACAGATATCTGTTTACCCAAATATTTAGCTCTCTTACAAGGCAAAGTATAACTTGGAGGAGCCTTAAGCCTTTCAAGTCTGCTTCTTTGCTAAAATAGGAAACAGAACACCCCCTAAGCACACATAGCAGGGTAGGGCCATGCTAACTGTTTGCACATACCAGAGCTGTATTGTCTAATTGGACAATGACTGGCACCTTTCCTGGTAAGATCATGTGTGTGTGTACCAGTCCCACGGCTCAGTATCAGTCAAAATGAATGGAATTATTTATAAAACCACAAGCAGGGGTGAGGCCCCTTGTGCCTCCATTTGGTTGCCATTGTGCTCAGCCACATGCAATTCACAGAAACATAAAGTCCACCCAGATTTCCATTGTGGTTTTACATGGAACCCGATATCTGCAACCTGTGCCTGTTGATCTATAATACAACTCCCAGCTGCTGTTATAGCTCAACTGCCAATTCGGGTCCTTCAGACTGATTCGGCAATTTATCTGCCCATGTATGGCACCCCCAAATGCCCGTCCTTGTAAATTCGATCGCTTGGCCCACCAAGGGTGGGCATATCCAGGGACTATCCGCTTGTTTGCACCTCACCAAACTAGCGGATCTTACCGTGCATGGCCACCTTAACTCTGTTGACCACATACAGGCAAAACCTGTGTCCTAGTGCAGGGGCAGAACTGGTTCAATGGAGGAAGTGGTTCTTGTGTCCTGGGGCAGGGGCAGAACTGGTTCAATGGAGGAAGTGGTTCTTGTGTCCTGGGGCAGGGGCAGAACTGGTTCAATGGAGGAAGTGGTTCTTGTGTCCTGGGGCAGGGGCAGAACTGGTTCAATGGAGGAAGTGGTTCTTGTGTCCTGGGGCAGGGGCAGAACTGGTTCAATGGAGGAAGTGGTTCTTGTGCACTGGGGCAGGGGCAGAACTGGTTCAATGGAGGAAGTGGTTCTTGTGCACTGGGGCAGGGGCAGAACTGGTTCAATGGAGGAAGTGGTTCTTGTGTCCTGGGGCAGGGGCAGAACTGGTTCAATGGAGAAAGTGGTTCTTGTGCACTGGGGCAGGGGCAGAACTGGTTCAATGGAGAAAGTGGTTCTTGTGTCCTGGTGCAGGGGCAGAACTGGTTCAATGGAGGAAGTGGTTCTTGTGCACTGGGGCAGGGGCAGAACTGGTTCAATGGAGGAAGTGGTTCTTGTGTCCTGGGGCAGGGGCAGAACTGGTTCAATGGAGAAAGTGGTTCTTGTGCACTGGGGCAGGGGCAGAACTGGTTCAATGGAGAAAGTGGTTCTTGTGCACTGGGGCAGGGGCAGAACTGGTTCAATGGAGAAAGTGGTTCTTGTGTCCTGGTGCAGGGGCAGAACTGGTTCAATGGAGGAAGTGGTTCTTGTGTCCTGGGGCAGGGGCAGAACTGGTTCAATGGAGAAAGTGGTTCTTGTGTCCTGGGGCAGGGGCAGAACTGGTTCAATGGAGGAAGTGGTTCTTGTGTCCTGGTGCAGGGGCAGAACTGGTTCAATGGAGGAAGTGGTTCTGGTGCAGGGGCAGAACCATAGGGCCTGGCACTCCAAGCTCTGCTGCTATGTCTCTTGTATATTTGGCAGGGTTGGCCTGTTATGGGGAACATTTGCTAGAGGTATGCACTGTATGGTGGATCCGCTCTACAGACTGATGCAGCCTGAGCTGGTTTAGTCATGTTTATGTTTGGGATTTATTTGTATTGATTTTAAATGGTGACTTATCTTGTCATGTTATTATTTCTCATGCTTTAAGAAGTCACGGTCTGTGGCCTCATAGGTGCCATGTATTTTTTTTTTTTTGGCAATATAATGCATTTATGGCTGTGTTATTTTAGTGGACCTGTATTTTATGACATGCATTAAAATAAATCGTGTATCTTAGCTTAAAGGAGAAGGAAAGTCATTTTGGCATTTTACTACCAATAGATTTGCCACATTAGTGCCACCTAGAACACTATATTTATTCTGCAGAAACCATTACCATACCTGAGTAAGCGGCTTCTGAAGCTTTCTCCCTTTGCATAAGATAGCAGCTGCCATTTTAAGTAGCTTCCTTCCTGCAGCTCTAGCCCTTATAAGCTGAGATCACACATTCCTAAGGGAGGGGGGAGCAGGAGAGAGGGGAGATCTGTGCAGACTCTGGCCCCAGGAATTAAGGATGTTTCTGAGAGAGGAAGTCAGACACTGGAACATCATGTTTACAAAAATAGAGACAAGAAATCCTTTGTTTCTTTTGATAGAGGACTCTACTGTAAGTGCTTCTGGCTGTTTTTATATAGACCTTTCTGAAAAAGCTTAATGAGTTTTTACCTTTTCTTCTCCTTGAATTATTATTTAATGCTTATAAAATATTTTGTGTTGCTGGGTTATGTAAAATGGATCTCTGGGTCACAAAACATTTTTGGGTCTTAACCCATAGGTAAAGGGGATATACATCTTCTATTAAACTTCTTTACCTTACCCTGTAGTTCCCATATATAGGTGGCCCAGGCTTAATTCTGTATACAAGAGACTTGCCAGTCACTTCATTAGTTATCTAAAATTAGCCTTACACTTCCTTGTCAAACATGGAAGGATTTGTCCACCTATATCCTGGGCCAATTCAGGCTTATCAGATATCAGTTGGTCAAGCTCTCTTGAGGCACCCTTAAGGTGGCCATACATGTAAAGAACTGCTCGCCTGGCGAGATCTTCTCCCGATATCCCTACCTACGGGTGGCTGATATCAGGGTGATTTCAGCTAATTCGCTCATTTGGCCCTGGGGCCAAACGATAGAATTATAACGACTGTAATGGGCGCAGTCGGTTCGGGGACCGCATCAACGAGCCGATGCGGTCCCCAATTCAACTGAATTTTTTAACCTGCTCGAACAATATCTGCCCAATTTCAGGCCAGATATCGGTGGGGCAGGCCAGTCGTTGTTGCCCTTACACGGGACCAATATCGGCAGCTACAATCGGCCCGTGTATGGTACACGTTTACTCATGTACAGCCAGCTTAACATAATAAGATTACTGTGCAGTTCTGGCTTGTGCATTGTGGACTAATTAAATCAGGCAGGCAGCGGCTATTCTACCCCTGAGCCACACTGAGGGGGATCCTGTGAAGCCGCCCCTGCCCTCACCTTCAGCGCTTACCTTTCCTGCACCAGAGAGGGTCCAGGTGGGCACATTGCTAGTACAGAGAGCACAATTTTACTCTCTGCACTAGAAGATATGAATTTCAGGTTTAATAACTGAAAATTCAGCTCTTAATGTTACCCCAGTTACCCCTGGTAACTTGTGGGGCAATGCTGCCTGAGGCAGCCCCTGAGAGCACATGGTGCTGCTACCTGGCAGGGCCAGGGGTGAGTCTAGTTATGGGCCCAATGACCCTGGAGATGAAAATATCCATTTTGCAGGCTGTTGGGGGACAAGCAGAGTTTGGGTGGCCATGTTTGTCTTGAAACTCCATACTACTTTCTTGGCAGTGGCCCAGGGGACTAATAACTAGGGCCTTGTTAACGTAGCAGATATGGGGCCCCGTGATTTTTGATGGCACATAAGAGCTCAAGAGTTAAGGTGGTGCAAATTACAGTGTTGTTTAGATGTTCAGTAATAGGAAAATATATGTGTAATATTTGTGCTTAAACTGAGTGGGTAGGCAGGGTTCTCATTATAATATCTACTTGTATCTGTTGGTCTGCAGGCATTAGTAATCTGCTGTAAAAAGCCTTTTAAAAACCATTGCCTTACATGCTACCTATATTGTGCCACTGGACCACATTAACCATACCATGATATAGTGCAACACTGTCATTACTCCATGCACACTACTGTTATCAGAACAACAAGTGGTGCTACATGTGTAGGGGGACAAACTGGTGGCAACGGTGGGTGTTTAGTGGCTTGAATAGCAAAAGCATGGCCGCTGCTGTGATATACTAGCGGCACATTACAAAGAACTAAGAAATAATGGCAGGGGGAGGTTGGTGCA
The DNA here is from genome assembly GCF_000004195.4 of Xenopus tropicalis. Classification (NCBI taxonomy): domain Eukaryota; kingdom Metazoa; phylum Chordata; class Amphibia; order Anura; family Pipidae; genus Xenopus; species Xenopus tropicalis. Next base: position 21,359,559 of record NC_030685.2, read on the forward strand.
GTGTCACGCCAAAGCGAATGGCGGACGTGCTAGGTCAACATATGCCTGTGATTTAAAAAGGATTTAAAAAAGAATCTAACTTAGCAGATCAAAACAGATAAATGATTTAGCAGAGGAACGAGAGTGGAGCACGTGTGGCTGGAAGGGAGCAGGAACTGGTTTTTCTACCCAAGGGCTTGGGGGTAATATGTGCTAATAAGTCCTGATTGCATTTCCTTTAATCCTGTTTGTGGTGCATAACTGTGACACTTTGTCAGCAATTTACTGTTTTCTTTTGCTTCTCTTCTCAGACTTGATTGACGTAGTCTCTGTCTCATTCCTAGGGGACTGTTTTCTAAAGGAAATGAATCAATTGAATTATAAAGGGAACGTCTCCCCTTTATACAGTGATGTAACTAGAACTTGTTGGGTCCCCATAACCTTTGTGAATAAGACATTTTTCAGAAACGTATACAGAAACGGCTTGTCAGTCAGTACCCTGCCTCCCATATCTCCTGGACTGGGGTACCCAGGGCCCACTGTGTAACTAAGTCCAGGACCCACAACACTGAAATTCCTCACCCCAAGCCCTTCCTGCCTCCCATCCGCCCCACTGTTCTGCACCACACAGCTACTTGCCCCTTGACTTCAATCAGGCCGCACCTCCAAGGAAAATGTAAAGATGGCCCTGCATTCCATTGGTTCCTGATGTTCCCATGGGGCAGTCCTACCCTAGGCAGAGCTGGGACAAGTAGTAATGGTACCCAAGGCCAAAAACCAATTATATTTACAAATAACTTTAAAACTGTGGCAACTGCATAATCAATGTATAATGTTTATAAAGAATTCTATTTTCTTTTATTATGGAAAATTAGGTTTTGAGTTACCCTATAATAAAGCCATTGATACCTGACTTTTCAGTTACCATAGGAACCTGCTATGATGATATTATCCTTAACCCAAAGTCCAAATCTATAGTGAATAAGGTATTAAAGTTAATATTGCCATTGGATCTACAGGCTTTACAGTACTCAGATTTATCCTTTTAAAGCGATACCATATCCCATATAATCTCTTGTAAGATGGTTGAAAGATGGGTAATTCACACAGAAACTGCATTATCTCACACTTGGATCTCAAAACACTTTAATGGTCACCAAAATCACAGGGTTACGAACGGCCAACAACATGACATACGTGCCCAGATGGCCAGGGGCTCCACCTATAAGAAGGTTTGTGCAATTTAAGAGAGGTTGTTGGGTTTGGATTTCACAACACTACACAACTCTTGCAATAGCAAAATGAAAACACAAAAATACCAAGAATTCAAGAGAAGCATACAGCAGGTAACAGGGGGGGTGTTTGCAACACACCTGTCAATACATAATTCCAAAGAAAAAAAAGACATTACACAAATTGAGATTGGACAAATATAATAAAAGGAATAATTTCTGCTGAAGGAACATGAAGAATTTTTCCTTGGAAGTGATGAGCAAGGAGGGAATGTTAAATAACCGTAGCAATCTATCAGATATTTGCTTTGCTGGGGCAATTAAGCACCTTATTGCTCTAGGTTATAATCTGGTGAAAATATTTTTCTCTGTCCCTGAGCAGATACGCATTGAGCTTTGCTATTATATGGGAATCACTGGAGCAAATATTATTATCCATTCTAGGAGCACAATTGTGGCTTTTTTATTCCCTGTTGGAGGGATGCTGGGAGTGGTCATTCATGTATTCACAGTTGTTAGCATAAAAATAACAACCAAAGATGTGGTTAACTATATTGTATACAGCAGGGATCCCCAGTCTTTTATACCTGTTCAAATGGAAAAAAATTTTTAGAGCAACACAAGCATGAAAAAATGTTGCTGGAGGTGCCAATGAGAGCTATGATTGCCTATTTAATAGCCCCTATGTTTCCTGTACCTGTTGAAAACCTTCTCTCTGTAAGCTGCCATGACAGTGCCCTAGTCTGGCCCAATGCTACAAATATGGAATGTTTAATGTACACAGTAAGAGAAAAAACTGTCTAATAAATTTACAGATACACACTTACAGGCCTGGTACATTTTCCCTTGAATCCAAAAGACCACCCAGCAGGAAACAGATAGAAATGCGTGCAATACACAATGCCAAACCCACGCCAAGAGGTTCTTGTGCTCAAGGCAAATACCACTTGTACAGATTTGGACTGGGTCCCCAGGGGCCCACCAGAAAACCTTAGACCATAGGCCCACTCTCCAAACTATTTTTTCTCCTTTCCTCACCCGACCTCTTTATTCTCCTAGTCCATTTTATTTACTTGCTAACATCTATTCTTCCATTTATTTCTCCTCTTTCTTCCCATTTAGAAATAGGGAATGACCATGAAGCAGGCCAAATGATCAGGAGCAGGAGGGCCCACTGACACCTGGGCCCACGGGGAGTTTTCCTGGTATCCTGGTGGGTCAGCCCGACACTGCACTTGTACCCTCTCCTCAGTTCTTGAACAGGCTCGCCACAACAGTGCCCCTCCCCCTCCCTCTCCCTGCTTGGCCCTAGCTCTTTGCCCACTTGGCCACGACAGCCCCCTCGCACATACTCCTGCTGCTCACCCAGGAAGTTGAAGGAATGGAACATTATGTGATGGAAAAATAAAATGGATTATGCTGATAATGACTATAATTTCCATTTAAAAGCCCTTGAAGAGTTCTTCTTAGGAAGCAATAACAGAAGGGGAGGCTTAAATAAAGTGGTGATTAAGGTTCCGGGAGTTGTATCTCACAACAGCTGGAAATCCACTTTTATTTGTTTTATATTATTATTATCAGATATAAACCACAACACAATAAAGTGATAACTCGTATCTGGGAAATATACAGAATGCCTCATTGCTCATAGGGATGCCCAACCCAAGGTTTATTGATGCATGTTAGAAATATTAGTTTTATAGGAGCTGGAGGGGGCACCCGGGTCAGACTGGGATGTCTGGGGCCCACAGGGACTGCAGCTGGGGGGGCCCCCACCTAGGGTTTCCACCTGTCCGGTTTTGAACCAGACATCCCAGTTTTTAGATGAGCTGCCCAGTTCAAAACTTGTCCTTCATCTCCCCCTAACGTGACTGCCCCAGCCCCGGTGACATATATCTAAAGAGCCCTACCCTCATCCCAGTCACAACATCAAACCCCCTCCAACCCACCGTGTACCCACCTTCACCCTTGCAGCCACAATAGTTGGGTGCCTGCAGTTAGTGGAGAGAGCAGGCCTGGGGCATAGGGGGCTGCCCAGTCTGACCCTGGGGGGTGTAGGTTAAAGATTGGTGATCTAACACCCAACATTATCTACTTATGTTTGAGACCCCAGTAAGTAAGTGGAGCAAACAGGGGTTCATGAAAGTTCAGTAATGATATATATACAGTATATACTAAATGCCATATACATCTGTGTATATAGTTCCACACCAGTAACATCCTTATCTTGGAAACTGAATGCATGACTCCTTCATTGGTGGGGCCCACAGTATAGTCACACCTAAAGGAACTGTCAGACTGGACCTCCTTGGGCCCACCAGAGAACCTGACATCATGGGACCGTGTTCACAGCAAATATATGTAGATAGTTCTAAATGTTTAAGTTTTCATATATGCCGATGGTGAAAATATGGATGGGCTAATGGGAATTACACAAGTTACACTACACCCATCAGCCAGCCAGACAATACAGGTTTGCCATCCTTGTTAGGACAGCAAAACCTGTATTAAACCTTGCCCAGCAATTTGTTTGCACCTTGTATTCACAGGCATTACTGAAAGGGTATTGTGACCCATATCACAGCTGGGTGCTGCCCCATACATGGAAGATGCAAACAGTGTTGGGCTGACCCACCAGGATACCAGGAAAACTCCCGGTGGGCCCAGGGGTCAGTGGGCCCTCCTGCTCCTAACCATTTGGCCTACTTTACAGTCATTCCCTATTTCTGAATGAGAACAAAGAGGAGAAATAAATGGAAGGATATTTGCTAGCGTGTAAATAAAAGAGACTTGGAGAATTAAGTGGTTGAGTGATCAAAGGAGAAAAAATAGTTTGGAGAGTGAGCCCATGGTCTAAGGTTTTCTGGTGGGTCCCAGTTCGACAATGAATGCCAATCACATTTCCAACAATTAGTGCCTGACAGTAGGGGATGCAAAGGAGATGGAGCAATGGCAGTGTCAGACTGGGCTGCTACCCCAGGGGTCCCCACTCTTCCCCCCTGCTGCCCCCGCCTTATGCATGCTATTGTGTTTTAAAGGGGAAGATCATGTTAGAATTATTGCTTACTTGGATGTAAATACTAATATTCTGAGACCATTTACAACTGTTTCTTTGCGTATCTTTCTTCTCGTTAACCCAAGGTATTAAATGCTTGGTGGTTACCAGTGTAAGGGACAAGAAAGCACCGCTGTCTGGTTCCTAGAGGCAGCAACTCTGTATTCCCATGGTCAGGGGAGTTGCTGCCAATAGGCAAGTTGAGAAACTCACCTCAGGTGGCAATGACCCAAAGTTACAAGGGACGGCATAAAGCCACTCCTAGTAACTTACAGAGCTGCATTTCCGGTTTATAAAATGGAAGTTTGGCTCTCTTAGTGCACAATTGCGCTTTCTACACTAGCAATGCGGCCCCCCCTCTACACCTTGCCTAGTGCTGGGCGGTATGACCAAAAATTTATATCACGGTATTTGACGGTATTTTTTTTTCCCCATGCATGATTAGGTGACCACCCCAAACACCCCCCCCACCACCCCAAACACCCCCCCATCCGCACCCCTCCCCGCCACCCCAAACATTGTTTCAAAGGGACATAGCCTCTATGCACCTATAACTGCTTTGCTTGCTCACTTGGAACGCACAATGTAACCTGCCTTCTTGATTGGTAGAAAGGTGAAATAAAAAAAAGGAATGCTTTGGACTTGGGTTATTCCTTATTCTTTTTAAGGTCTGGACTGGGATTCAAAATAGTCCCTGGCATTCCAAGTACACAGAGGCCCAAACAGCCCCCACCAGCCCAATAAATAGTGACTGTCTATGGCATCTTACAACAGCCCCTCTAGCATTTCCCAGAACCCACAGTCCAGGCCTGTTCTTTTTGGATATGTCTGAATAACAGGTTTCCCATACCAGTATATATTTATATATATATATATATATATATATATATATATATATATATATATGTAATGTATTTTACTTGGAAGATCTTTGTTTCTTATTGAAATATATCTAAAATATATGTTGTTTGCTATAACTGACATGGCCAGCACAAACTGCAAGGAGAAGGATTCTCAGTGGAAAAAAAGATATACAGTGAGTTCAATACAAAGCATTGTTTTTATTTACAGACAGAAGTAAAACGTTACAGAAGTGTGCAGTAATAACAGTTCTAACTTCCCCTTCACAAAGCAACACTAGTATTAAAGTGCAAACCGGGTGAATGTATCAGAAGCATATAAGCACAGGGTCCCTGATATAACAGCCTTGTAGCATTGTCCTTGGAACAGTCTTGGGTGACCCATGGGGGGTTTTGGGCAACATCTTGACAACCACGGGTTTTCCATCTCTGCCTGTGACAGTCATTATTCTTCCACAATGTAAAATAAATTATAAAAGACACTGCCCCCCCATCCAATTATAGCAAGGGGTAATGATGTTTTTGGCACAAGAAGCTCATTCACTAACACAGGTAACACTAGGGCTGCAACCACATGACCCACAGTTTTTTAGAATGAGCATTTATTCCTGTGGGGGCAGGAAGGCCAGGTATCAGCTCTTGTTCTACAGTACCAAGCAGTCGGCTGATAAATAGCATTCATTCGCAACCTTAGGCAAATACAGTAGGTCTATTTTCTTTATCAGGTGTTACGGGGTATAAAAAACGTGTAGTGTCCCACCCAGATTATATAACCAGTTCTTTACACACTGAGCAAATATTTTGCAACACAGACTACTGTTTCTTCCTAGAGTAACTGTTTCCGATTTCTTATCCCTAGAGTGGCTTTGTGCAAGCACAGCCCTGCCTTTGTGACTGACTGGGAGACTTGGCATTCACTTTGGCACTCGTATGCAGTGCAATCAGGTTGGCAGGGACGGCTTCTCTTATCCACCAGTGCGGCTGGTCCAGTCTCTGTGGCTGGGAGACTTGGCACTCTCTCACTGTGCACTTGTAGTAAGTGCCATCAGGTTGGCAGGGATGCCTTCTCTCATTCACCAGCAATGTTCCTTCTAATTTACTTTAGTCTGTGTGCAAAAGAATTATTATGGAACTTTTAAGGAGCAGTGTACAAATGTGTGCGCAGCATCACCCATACTCACATTTTTTTAAAATTACACATTTTTGCATGCACAGCACAGACACAAGTTAGTGGACACACTCTTTAAAGGCGAACTAACCTGAAACATTCCTGCTTTATAGTAAAAACCTTTGCTGGTATAGTTTTATGGCATCTCTCTGTACAGGCTATGAGCAAACTTGAGCAAGGGGACTGTTCCTGCTTAATTGTGCTTAGTACAGGAGAATACCTATGCTAGTATAGTTGTATGATGGTCTATAAGAATATCAATAGCTAGCACCCCTGGATTTGCACAAGGATACAGTTTTCCTCACCCACTGTGCCTGTTTGAGCGCACAAGCGCACACCTTAGAGGGAACATTGTTCGCCAGTGGTTTGTTCGGAAATGTCCCACCCATGTAATCATTCCAATGGACACCCAAGGCTTTTTGGGTACCAAGTGGCCCTAACACTAATGGGGCTGGAGAGGCCATAGTTTCAGCTGCTGGTACAGGGCCTGCAGAGATGGAGATCCATTCCTATGAGACTGCTTTAGGATAAAGTACAGCTCTGAGGTTTCCTGCGCTGCTGGCTCCTGTTTGCCTCTGGCTGCGCACTGGCTCTGCGCCTCTCTAGGGCTGGGCTCAGCCAGGCAGGTGAGTTGACCCTGCGGATCAGCTGGTGGAACACGTCCCACACTCGGTAGTCCACCTTAGCCGAGGTCTCCACATAGCCACAGTCCCATTCCAACTCTGCGGTGGCAGCTGCCCGGAGATCCACCTGCTGGCCAGCCTCCAGCCCAGGGAACAAGTCCATCTGATTGCCAACCACCACTATGGGCACCTCTGCGTCTCCTTTCACCTGGATGATCTCACTCCTCAGCCTCTCCACCTCCTGGAAGGAGTCCGGCTCTGACAGAGAGAAGACCAGGGCAAAGGCGTCCCCTTGCTGGATGCTGAGTTTGCGCATAGCCGGGAAGGAGTAGCTGCCGCTGGTGTCCAGGATCTGGATGCGCAACTGGAGCGCCCCAGGCTCGGGATTCAGGCAGTACATCTCCTCCACTGTGCGCCGGTAGCGATCATCGAAACGGTCATTGAGGAATCGCTGGATCAGGGCAGTCTTACCGACCCCGGCAGCTCCAAAGAACACCAAGCGGACAGTGTCACTTGGGGACACAGACAGGGACATGCTGGGCTTGGAGTGTGCGCTGCGCTCTGCGCCTGGAACGACTGGGCAATTGAGAGCAGAGAAGGATCCAGCGGCGCTATCCAGGGTGCTGATAAATGATTTATCAGGGGGATTTAGATACGAACTGCTCGTAGTCTTGTCCTTGTGTAAGTGCTGCTGAACAGACGTACTTTGCTTTCCTCTGTATTCGTTGCCTTGGTTTTGTGCGCTCAGATGCATCCAAGGGAGCACAAGAGAATAAACTATAGCAGCCCGGTGTCCCTTAGCTTTATGCACACTGCGGCTCAGCCCTCTGCTTTTATACACCACCCCCGGCAAGCTCCAACCAATCAGCGCAAAGCCAGCACAAAGCTCATTGGTAGCGCTGAGTGGCCCTGAGCCAGGGGCGGGGTTTGTCATTGGACACGTGTGTCTGTGTACAGTCTGACTAACAGCCAGAGGAATGAGCCGCAACTGTTTCCTGCTCATGTTCCTTAAGTTTTTTTATTATGAGAATGCACACAAGCTTGGGCAGAGCGCACATAAAGTAAGTCATGTGGAGAAAAGCATTTTCTACCTTTTTCCTTTCTGTTGTAATTCGGTGGAGAAGAGGAGAGAGTCTGTATCCAATCTGCCAATCAGAAGGCAGGAGGGGCGGGGCAGCAGCAGAGTGGGTGGGGAAAGCTTCTGTATCGTTTGTGCAGATCCTGAGGTGGGCAGTGAAGTACTGGCAGTGAGCTGTTAGCTGTGCTTGTGGGATGCAGCCTCACCACCTCAGGGCTACGTACCTTTTGTGCCCCATTATATTACACAGAAAACTCTGTGGAACCATTTGTTTCCCCTCTTGGGAAACAGAGTTCTGTAACAGAATTCCAGAACTCTTATAATCAGCTTGAAAAAGGAACTAAAATATTCTGAAAGGTTGCTATGGGTATCTTAGCCAATAAAGGTATCACCCAGCCACAACAATATAATGACTATTTTCTCTCCCATTCTTCTCTTTTTCCCTCTTTTCTACCCTATTCTATTGCTGTCAATAAAAACCAACCTTTAAAAAAAAAATAAATAAAGGTATCACCTTTATACCACTTTAGTTATTTTATATTTCAAAAGGGTTACCCTGTAAACAATATGTTCCTGTACCAGTGCCAGTTACTTGGGTTTGAGTATTTCCACCTATTGATATTCTTATAAGAGTCGGAACTATGGGTATTGAGAAGGGGTACCTGTCCCCGACTCTTACAGACCCATCAGAACTTAAAACTTTTAACTTCAATTGAAAAACCGATTTATTTATATTTTTGCTTAGTCTTTTGTTTATGATTTGGAAATGAAAAGAAGCAGTTGTGGGCAGCTGTTGTTTTCTAAGATGGCATGCAAAGACCTTAACATTTAGGAAAATTCTCACAAGATTTATGCGGTGATCAGTGCTTTACAAAATAGAGCCGGCCATTTTTAAATGTGCACAAATGGAGAGAAAAGAACAATTGTTTTATTACTAGCTGGGGATTTACTATGTAAACTATACTGGGGGTAATCCATAGTCTTACTCTAGTTGGCCAATCAAAGCAACCAGTAAAATTGAAGGATTATTAAGGATTATTATTCCAGAATACTATTATTCCAGCTTTCTGCAGCTCAGTTCTGCAGGAACAGCCCCCTAAGTTTGTTTATAGCCTGTACAGAGAGATACCATAAAACTATACCAGCATAGGGATTCCCCTGTACTAAGCACAATTCAGGAGAAACAGCCCCCTAAGGTTGCTCATAGCCTGTACAGAGAGATACCATAAAACTATACCAGCATAGGGATTCCCCTGTACTAAGCACAATTCAGCAGGAACAGCCCCCTAAGGTTGCTCATAGCCTGTACAGAGAGATGCCATAAACCTATGGCACATAGGGATTCCCCTGTACTAAGCACAATTCAGCAGGAACAGCCCTCTAAGGTTGCTCATAGCCTGTACAGAGAGATACCATAAAACTATAGCAGCATAGGGATTCCCCTGTACTAAGCACAATTCAGCAGGAACAGCCCCCTAAGGTTGCTAATAGCCTCTACAGAGAGATGCCATAAAACTATGGCACATAGGGATTCCCCTGTACTAAGCACAATTCAGCAGGAACAGTCCCCTAAGGTTGCTCATAGCCTGTACAGAGAGATACCATAAAACTATGGCACATAGGGATTCCCCTGTACTAAGCACAATTCAGCAGGAACAGCCCCCTAAGGTTGCTCATAGCCTGTACAGAGAGACACCATAAAACTATGGCACATAGGGATTCCCCTGTACTAAGCACAATTCAGCAGGAACAGCCCCCTAAGGTTGCTCATAGCCTGTACAGAGAGATACCATAAAACTATGGCAGCATAGGGATTCCCCTGTACTAAGCACAAGTCAGCAGGAACAGCCCCCTAAGTTTGCTCATAGCCTGTACAGAGAGATACCATAAAACTATGGCACATAGGGATTCCCCTGTACTAAGCACAATTCAGCAGGAACAGCCCCCTAAGGTTGCTCATAGCCTGTACAGAGAGATACCATAAAACTATACTAGCATAGGTTTTTACTATACAGCAGGAATGTTTCAGGTTAGTTCTCTTTTAAAGAATGCAGTCTAAGGGGCTGATTTACTAATCCACAAATCTGAATCCGAATGGGAAAAACTTAGATTGGAAAACAAACATTTTGCGACTTTTTCGTATTTTTTGCGACTTTTTCGTAGCCGTTACGACTTGCGAGAATTGTCGCGATTTTTCGTATTGAGCGCTCGAAAAAGTCGCAAAATACCGATCATCACGAAAAAAACGCATTCAGGCGCTTTTCGGACGTTCGTGGATTAGTAAATGTGCCCCTAAGTGTCCACTCACTGGGAAAATTGTATCTGTGCTGTGTACGCAAATATTACTGCGATTTAAACATATTTTTAATGCATATGAGTATCCGTGATGTTGCGCACAAATTTGTACACTGGTCCTTAAAAATTGCACAAAATTGATTTTTTTTTGTGCACACAGACTAAAGTAAATTAGAGGGAACATTGTTTCCTGCTATAAAGTCCAGAATGAAAACAGATTTAATAAGAATCCCCATGTTTCTTTTACAACAATGTTATTTTTTTTTACAATTCATAGACAGAGCGCTAGGTGGGAACGTGATCCCATAGGGACAGGCGCATGCACAGGGTGTTTGTTTCCTGAATAAATGACTTAATGAGACTGGGAAATGACTTGTTCAGCAGGTAATCTACTGACTGGGAGATGTGGGGGTGAAGGGGCATAATCATGATTTGGGCTGTCAGTAATTGCTGCATAAATGGGCAATTCTGTTTCTATTAACCAAGTGCAAATGTTTGGCATTTCACATGAGCTTTTCACATTGGCGCTGCATTGGTCCAAGTAAATAAAATACCCAAGTTTTTAAAAATAAATAGTTTGTTCAGAAGTACTATGGGTTTGCAGAACATGGCCTCAAGTGCAAGTCAGACACTGGGGGTCATTTATAAAAACGGGGCAAATTACCTGGGCAGTAACCCATGGCAACCAATTAGATGTTTGTTCAACTTGCAACTGGCTGAAAAAGCTCTATTGCTTCCTATGGGTTACTATCCAGGTGCAAATTTGCCCGCTGTTTATAAATGAGCCCCAGTGTGATAATTGCCTGCCCACAGCAGTGCATTGGAGGGGTCCAGAACCCTCACTTGACTGTATATGTACCTGGGCTGTCAGCCATAAAGCATGATGGGATGGCTGTTTTAAAGGGAAGGCAGTAAACTTATTTGAGTAGACTGTTTTCACCCCATTCCTCATATCAAAAGGTGTGGCCTTAGCGATTCCTAGAACAGTGTGGCAGTCCCCCAATCCCATAATGGTAAACAAGTTTTACCAGGTTTTTTAAGCTTATTTACAGATTATTGGATTGGACACAGCTCTGTTGACATTCATAAAACTGCTTAGGAGTGTGGTGTGAGCATATCCCCAACCTGTGCTTGTGTCTTCAGATTCCTTGCCAGTATAGGAACCGTAGTAGAAATACATTAGTGGTCAGGGGTGATATTATATATGTTATTCTCTTCTGGTTTACGGAAGCAGTACCTGCAAAGAAAGATGGGAAGCAAAATAATTCTGTGTACTAAACAGAACAAGGTGTAATTCTTGAGAGGCAGAATGGGTAGGTGCAAGTGCTGGAGCAGTAAGAACCAACAGAAATCATGGGAACCTTTGCAATAAAATTGTCTTGGACCCCCAATCCCCAATACATATTATCAAAGGCCTAATAGTTAAAAAAAAGAAACACTCATTGGTGGCCAGGGTCCCTAATAGTAAAAATAAAACAGGGGCCAGGGTCTGTAATAATACAAAAAAAAAAAACATATTGGTTATCAGTAAAAGTTACCCTTAAAATTTGGTGGCAGGCATCATCCTCGCCAGTGGCTATGGCAGCAACTTCTACCTCAGTGGAGGTGCCACCACTGGCTTCATTCTACATGCAGTATGCCATCTTTTAAGGTTGTGTTGTTTTCTGTCCTTTTGTGTATATATGAGATGCAGGGCTAGGACAAGTTTTAGGCAGGAGAGGCACGTGCCCAGGGCGCAATGGTGGGGGAGTGTTAAGCACGAACCCCTTCTGTCACCTGCCCCTACACAGGCGAACATGGCAGCAGCAGAGGGGGCAAGGTGGCTCACTGGGTCACTAGAACTTGGCCCGGCACTGATGGGGCACAATTAATTGTCTTTGCCCTCTGGCCACCAATAAATTTGAGGGGGGTACATTATAACTTACAGGGGCCAGGCTAATGATTTTGAGCCTCTTACAAAATAATAAAATAATAACCAAATTCTACATGGGATCTAAACTCTCCCTTAACCTATCCTGAGTAAGAAGCACATAATGTCGTAAAAGCGTTTATTGGAATTGATTTATAATTGATCAGCAGTATTTAGATCCCCTTTAAACTTCGGGAATAGCTTGCACATCAGCTGGAGCCCAGAGGGGCCCTCTACATTTCGGGGACCCCCATGAATTGTGAAGCCCTTGGTTTGCCAAATGCAAATGTCCCAACTATGAAATGTTAAGCTGTGTCTGGTTATACTTACCACTAGGGGGCACTAAACTCACATTGAAACTGAATACTTAATAGAATAGCACTTAATAGACATCTCCCAGACTTTCAGTATTGTTCCCATCTCTTTTCAGCTTTTGGAAATCCAAGAACTAGAACCTGCAGCCATTAAAGGGACACAGCCCAGTTATTACATAAATGTACATGTGCAGAAAGAATATTCTTTGCACTTAGTAACCCGTGTCCTCATAATTATCTGTTTAATTGAAAGTAAAAGGAAGGAAACTATCACCATATATATATGTTTTACTCTTTGTTTCCCACTCAGTGCAGATATGAGATCTATAATACGGCATACTTGGGATCTGGGAATTGCTGGATAAGGGGTCTTTTCCCATGTCTGCCTTCCCAGTATTCCATATTCACGGCAAATTTATTCAGAGAAAGGTGTAGGATAAACTTCCATGAAGTCACTCATCCCTTGTTACCTTTACTAACTGCAATGGTGAAACCTGGGACCCGCAGCCAACCACCAATTCCCACAACTGGGGTGATGGGGAATGGGGATCGTGGGATGTGGGGATAGGGTATGGGGAAACACAGGTCCTTACCAGGCCCTTTGTCTCTTTGGGCCCTAACCATATTCTGCTCTACCTTTATCCACACAGTGGACTATCTCAAAGGCATTCTGCTAAGGGTTGCTGCTTGCACCTTGAGCTTGTGATGGCTGAGCAAACATTGTGTTATCAGCACTATATCTGCCCTTCTGATGTTTTAATGGCAGTGTCAAAACAGCAAGCAAAAATGCACAGTAATCTCCCTATGTCAGATAAGAGCAGTTTGGCTTATGTAGCTCTGGTGGGGATAATCCTTACTGGAGAATCCTCTTCCCAAGGACATTAGTGGCTCACTGTTTGGTTTGAGCCAGTGGAATTAGATGTGTGTACAAATCTTTCCTATATCCTTGTTGTGATGGGTGCCCCTGGATTTGTAGATGTAGCAGATGGGTATGTTTCCCAGATGAAGTTGTCTAGACAATGTGTGTATTTACAATGTGCTGTTTTATGGTATTGAGTGATTTATATTTGCAGGCCTTCTATAAAGGCTGATGACAAGGTACATGGCAAAGCCACAGGGCTCTGAATACTTGTTTATTATTGTATTTATATCATGCCAGTGTATATTCCAGCATGTTACAGTGCTTATTAAATGGGTTAACCAGTGGATAATGTAACCCAATGTGTCTAATGCACACATATTAACATTGCTATTCATTCTTCATTAAGTGGCTAAGGAACCAGAGTACTTTTGTAGAGTAGTAGAAGCATCCTGGTGGGCCCTGGGCTCATCCATTAATATTTATTAATATTAATTAATAAAGTGAATTGCTGGTGAAATCGCATACGCATCGCATGAAGTTTCCTCCTGCAGTGGATGACTAATCCCCCCGTCGGCCATAGCCCAAAAGTGCATTGCCAGTCCTTTTAGCTTTTCACTTGAACATGTCCATTCCAGCAGGCAGGCACCAGTGGCTGCCTATTCAAGTTGCACACATGGCCTCACCCATTGCCGCTAGATCAGATTCTGTGCCTGAGACGCTGCCGAAACACCCATGGCCACCTCCAGGAGCACAGCTACGCTACCTTCTGATTTCAGCATGGATAATGCCTTATCAGGCAGTAATTATCAATGGATTTAGATATGTAACAGTGCGGGTAGGCCTTCTCAGTACTTGACTACTCCACAGACTGTATGTTAATGTCCTGGGTATCCCATCTGTGAGCGTACATATTGGGGACACTTTGGGTCAAGCTTTCTGTTGGGCCCCAGGCTACCCTTATAGCTACTGCTATAACTAAGCGTTTTCAGGCAAAAGACCACCCCATGACAAGTGAATGCCACTGAAGTCAATAGCATAAATATTGGGTGGGTAGGATTGGCATTCCCTCTACTGGTGGAGAAACTACTTTTCTGGCATTAGCTTTACTGTGCATTCTATTCAAAGAGGTCCAAAACCATCCTTTTATCAAGCAGTGTTGCTTTACAGGTGGCCCCTGGGCTGAACAGACGTAAGCCGTATGTGCGGCTATATACATGTATGTCCACCTTCATTTTGTTTTCAAAATTCACTTGCCAACATGGTGCATCAACAGAAGAAACTGATTTGTGATCCGCTAAGATTGCAGGGCAATCAGTGGATATGGTCCCTGGCCTGGTTGGGCAGTAATAGTAAGGTTAAAATCAGCAGTCTGACTCATTAGAGTCCATCCCTGATTTTGCTAGACTACAGCTCCCAGCATGCTTTACCTCTGTGTTGTAGACAGAGTATACAGAGCATTTTATTATATTTCAGTAGAGCAGCACTGCTATAGAAGGTTTATGGCCCCTTTAAAGATTTGCAGTCAATTTGTTTTTCTTGCTAAAATTTGGTTTTGCTTCAAAACATCAAATCTAAAGGTGAAAAGTAACTGATCTGAACCTGGAACTGTTTTTATGGAGGAGAGAGACAGGGGTCAAAATGCCATTCATTTATCCCTACTGCTTTATCATCATGGAAACAGCCTGGCAACTCCACTGCTGCCTTTTTTCCCCTCTTTAATTTTCCAGCTTGCCCTCAATGGAACCAAGAGCAAGTGAAATCTGATAAGTGACGTTTATATTTCTCTGCAGGTTATTGTGTTATTGTATTGTTATTGTAGAATAAGCTGTCCTCCGCTGGCACTGGCTGAGATAAGCAAGTTAAAGGGGACGTGAACCCTCCAAAGCAGAATTGCTGCACCCAAATGATTCTGCCCTAGAACTACCAGCATTCCCCAGCATATTATCAAGGCTTAAAGCTTTGGGACAGAACCCATGACTACAGGGACAGGCCCTGGGCTACAGGTACAGGGTCTGTGGGGGGGAAGGGATGGCATAGAAATCCATCCACTGCTCCTTGTATGTAAGTTGGCATCCCCCCATTTATAGGTACCAAAAAGACTGCATGTGTACCAAGCCATGCCCAATCAGTGTATTTATTAATTCCAGTCCCTCTGCCAGTAATTCTGTACCAATACAGAACACAGTATGTGCTGCACCCCTGTTCCTGGCATTGACCTAGACCTACTTGGCAGAGCCAGATCCTGTCTAATTGTGTTGGTTTTTCCGTGGAGGAGCAGCTCCACCTTTACAGGCCGCGTGTTTGCTGTAGAATATTAGAGCATCTGTGCAGAGTTTAATTTACTACATGATATGAAGGCTGTACACAAACCGCCCAGGTTTATGGCCCCCTGGGTTCTGATATTAAATGTAGACTTAGTCAGCACCAAAACTGTTCTGACCCATTTAACTGCTTTGTGCCCTGGTGACAACATTATGGCTGGGGGCTTATTTCTAAAACAAAGGTCCAAGTCTGGACTGGGAATCAAAATAGGTCCGGTCATTCTAAATACGCAGAGGCCCAAACAGCCCCCCACCAGCCCAATAAATAGTGACTGTCTATGGCATCTTACAGCAGTCCCTCTGGCATTAGCCAGAACCCACAGACGGCCAGTCTGGGCCTGAAAGGGGCTACAATTAAACTTCATGCTGCAGACTTGTAGTGCACCTTCATTTGGATGAAACAGATCCTTTCCTTATAATATTTCTTACATTAATTTACCCTTTAGTAGACATTAAAGAAACAACAAGGGATAGTGATATTTGCATGTATACCAAAACACATGTCTACACTTATATGGTCTTTAATTCAATAAACTATACTTCCCATACTTCTTCCTTTTTTTGGAATGTCTACCATTGTCTTGTTTGCTTCACATTTCTACACAGCTTTGGGAACACTGCATGGGACATATATATTTTGCATTATGCCCCTGTAGTACACACGGCATTTGGTGTCTATGCATTGTATTGCACTCACCCTCGAAGCACATCTCACAGTCTTAGCTTCTAAATCAGTGATCCCCAACCAGTGGCACGGGAGAAGCATGTTGCTCACCAACCCCTTGAATGTTGCTCCCAGTGGCCTCAAAGCAGCTGCCTATTTTTGAATTCCTAGATTGGAGGCAAGTTTTGGTTGCATAAAAACCAGTTGTACTGCCAAACAGAGCCTCTTGTAGGCTGCCAGTCCTCCTAGGGGCTACCAAATAGCCAATCACAGCCCTTATTTGGTACCTACTGGTACATTTTTCATGCTTGTGTTGCTCCCAAACTCTTTTTACATTTGAATGTTGCTCACGGGTTAAAAAGGATCCGTGTTCTAAATGAACCTCCAGTACAGTGTACAACCCTCCAAAGCCTCTTCATGACATTGCACTGCCCCTTTCCTTCATTAAACTACACTGTTTCTTCAGCAATTCAGTGTATATTCAGTGTCCATAGCTATGATTTGAAGACACTGTTGATTCTAAACAATCACTTGCATAACTGTTGAGAAACAACAGTATGGGCTCTCCTGATTTTGCTTGAAGAAACTTATTAGGATTAATATTTCCAAGCCAATGGCCCATAAATCATTGAGTTCCCATGCATAGAAATTCTCTGCCCACCTTGTTCTGGTACCTATGCAGTGTCGGACTGGGACCTCAGGGGCCCACCAGAAAACCTTAGACCATAGGCCCACTATCCAAACTTTCCTCACCCAACCTCTTTATTTTCCTAGTCTCCTTTATTTGCATGCTAGAATCTATCCTTCCATCTATTTCTCCTCTTTATTCCCATTCAGAAATAGGGAATGACCATGAATTAGGCCAAATGGTCAGGAGCAGGAGGGCCCACTGACACCTGGGCCCTCCGGGAGTTTTCCTGGTATCCTGGTCGGCCAGTCCAACACTGTACCTATGTGTATTCTGCTTTGTGCCCCCTTCTTTTTCCCAATGTTCCATTGCCATGTTCATCTGCCTATCTTGGTGCATCAATTGTTCTGTCCTGGAAGGGGCAGTTTCTAGCAGTTGAGGGTGGGGGGCAGTGTCAGACTGAGGTGTCCGGGTCCACTGGGGCTGCCACCTCGGGGGCCCCCACCTGACCCACTGCCTTGCAGGCCATGTCGCATTCTTAGGGGGTGAGGTGGAGGGCCGAAGTTTCTGGCAGGAATCAGACTTGGGTCTGTGTCCCGCTAGACAAGCCCGACCCTGGTGGGAGATCTTAGCCTAAAGGCTAGTTATGGCAAAATGACTATTTGGTCCCCTACATACTAGCTAGAAAGTGAGAATGGGGATGATTATTTATGATTATTTATTCTTGGAACTATGACTGAGAAACATATAAAAATGTCAGTTTAGGGGGCCCTAAAATAATTTAGCTGTGGGCACTGATACCCAGCCTGTTCTGCTTCTCTGCTACCAATATAACTCTTCCGCTTGTCTTTGGTTTGATTTACCTTACAGAGTCCCTTTGTCCCTTTTGCAAAACTGCTCTGTAGCAGCACCTAATGGTCCCATATATTACATTCTGACTAGGAAAGAGCATCATATTATGTGTCCCATGGAAACAGAAGCTTTGCAGCTAAATGCAATGTTTTACCCAAAATGTAGCTGTTACACAGACACACACAGAAATCTGTATGTGAGTCCTGGCATGCATGCAAGTGCAACATTCCCATTCTCCATGCTGACACTCCCTTTTACAGCTAATTAGATGTGAAACTTGGGTGGCTGGGAGCAAATTAGGCTTGGTAAAATGGTCTGACTGGTAATTAAGATTCTTATCCTCTTACTTATGGATATGCTATTTTGTTAGAAAGCATTATCCTATCCTGATAATGCACCTACATGACTTACAACATGTGTTAGTACCTACCCCCCACCTTGGGGCAGGAGGATAAGCTGAGTTGGTACTCCATGGTAAGGGAAAACTACTGGCTTAGAAGAAAACTATACCCCCAAACAATGCAGGCAGTGGGGTAACTATAGACCAGTGATCCCCAACCAGTAGCTTGTGAGCAACACATTGCTCCCCACCCCCTTTGTTGTTGCACCCCGTGGCCTCAAAGTAGGTGCCCATTTTAATATTTCTGGCTTGGAGGCAAGTTTTGGAAGCCCAGAGACACAGTTTAACTCAAAGCAGAGCCTCCTGCAGGCCAGCAGTCCATATGGGGCTACCAAATAGCCAATCACAGCCCTTATTTGGCATCCCCAAAGAACTTAATTCATGCTTGTGTGCCTCACATGTAAAAAAAAGGTTGGGGACCAAAGAGCACTTCCTGTATAGTTTGTGTGTAGCTTTAGCAAACCTCCCTCCCCATTGCTCTC
Organism: Xenopus tropicalis; assembly: GCF_000004195.4. Taxonomy (NCBI): domain Eukaryota; kingdom Metazoa; phylum Chordata; class Amphibia; order Anura; family Pipidae; genus Xenopus; species Xenopus tropicalis. Next base: position 21,378,281 of record NC_030685.2, read on the forward strand.
CTACCTAAGAGCTAGCAGGCAGGGAGTTGGGACATAAGGCAGTGGGTGAGAAGGGGGGATGTGATGGCGAAACGAGAGGGGCAGGTAGTGCTTGCATTGTGCTCTGGGCCCCTTAAAGATTTTTTTGCTGGGGGGCAAGGTGTGGTCTAGGAACCCACTAAATGTAGGTCTCTATAAAAATATATTGCATAAAACAGCTCATATGTAAAATTCTGCTTCCTATAAACACAACATTTTCATAAAAATATACTTTTTTGTAGTATATGCCATTGAGTAATCTTAATTGCCATTTTAAATACTGAGGGCCACCCCCCAGGATCATGCGATTCATTGCGCACACAAACAAACCAAGGCACACATACATGTTAGGTCACATGAGCCAATTAATGGACAAAGTTCTATCTTTTGCTCCCACACTACTTCCTGTTACAGTTATACATTATTTCCTGTCAGCTGATCTCTGAGGGAGCACACAGACCATCACTAAATGGTGGCTCAAAGGGGAAGATGTAAAAGGGCAATATATATAATGATATATATATATTCAAGTTTGGTAAGATTCAAGGCAACTTGATATGATATAAACCATCTGTTGGTGAAGTATTCATTCTGGTGGTATAGTTTTCCTTTAAAATGTTGGCCTCCTACATAGCAGTCACCAAAGCTTTATAAAGGACAGACCATGCCAAATGAATTTACTTGCTTATTATGATTAGTAAAGACTGATTAGTAGATTAGTATTTGGTATTAAAGTAAATGTGATCTACCTAAAGGCCAACAAAAGCAAAATATGTCTCTCACTGAGGCAGAATTCACTTGTTTGGGCCTCTGCAGTAGCCTTCATATCACTGTCAAAATAGCCTCCTTTGTTCAAGTACATGGGCTGATACCCCCTTGCTTAATCTAGACCAGTACCATTATGCCCAGTGGTTTAGGATGTAGTACTGCCCATGCACTCCTGTCAGTGGGCCTGGGGGCAGTGTAATGATAGGAAACTGACCAGGGGCTTTTAAGTGTAGTCCACCATTTTTATATATTAAATGTTTTATTTTTTAGATCCGAACAGCTACATCTGCCCTTTTGAGGTCTGATTACAGTATAATATTGATAAGCCAGAAATAATTATAACTGGAATATGTCTGACAGTGGGATGGCCCTCACTGCTTGCCGGCTGGATCAGCTGGGAGTATAATGGGTGTGTTACTCAATCCCATCAAAGAGAACGAGAATCTTCCCTAAAACTTCCTCATTAGAACAATAATTACCATTAGCAGTAATTTAGCAGTGCGGTTATTTAAAATGGGGAGATTAGCAGGCATTGCCTTCATTAGGCAGCTGGTGGGACACAGTATAATTATATATCAGAAGGCCAGACATAGTACTCTTCAGCTTGAAAAAATAAAGTAGGGACAAGTTTACTGTAACCCATTTGCAGGGATCCATTCAGGGCGTCTGGTAATAAATTGTAATCATTTTGCCTAAAGTGATCATTAATATTTCCATAGTTCCCTTTAAACACTGATTCCAGGCAGATTGGGAATATGAAACCGAGACAGAGAATAGGCTGGCAGAGAAAGGAGAATAACCGTTGTAGGGCTCCCCCCAAAGAGCCGGAGGGCTGCTCGTCAGACCCCCTTAGCTTATAGTAAGGTTATAATGACATGAAAACATTGCTGTATGAGTAGGCCAGCCATAAACCCAACAACAACCCCAATATCTGATTAGTAGTCCCCCCACAATCCCACTCTATTATGCTTTCAAGCTAAGCTTCTAGGAGTGTCAAAAAGAGCAAGTAGACATTCTACCCTAAATCAGAAGAGTTTTTGGGAAGGTTCATTTCCTGTCGTGTAAGCTTTAAAGGTCAACTAAAACCACCACCACCACAAAAATAAAATGGTTTCATTGAATAGGACTGTGTAACTGAATAAATGGACTCCAAATCCCCAGTCTCACCCCCTCTGGTCAGCAACCACTCAGAGGTCAGCTGAACTGGGCGCCAGTTTAGGGATAAGAAGCTTATTATTATTATTAACATTTATTTATAAAGCGCCAACATATTCCGCAGCGCTGTACAATAAGTGGGTTACATACATTGGACATACAGAGTAACATATAAAGCAACCAATAACCGATACAGAAGGTGAAAAGAGCCCTGCCCAAAAGAGCTTACAATCTAGGCGTACCACAACCGGAAACAAGCTTATTGGGTGAGATTTTTGGTATTGTTATTTGGGTAAAAATCTATATGTTATATTATAGAATATTTTTGAGCAACATATACTTATATTCTGTTGTATGGTGCATATCTGGTAATGGCAGATTATTTGGAGAAATCAATGCTGCTCTTTGCCCAGTAGTACATATTATCCTATAATTAAACTGTCCCTGCCTTCAAAAGCCTTTTTTTTTTTTTTTTTTCAAAGAAGCTTCATGAAAATGATTGGAAAAGTCTGTAGGACGTGTTTGGTTTCCATTTTGTGAATATTGTTCCCATCTTTATTTATGTAACCCAACAAATCTGAGCTCATTCAATCCCGGCCTGACTTAGAGGCCTCATTAACATGCATTGACTGCGCAGAACATTGACTTGTGGTGGAAAAACACTGCGACAATCCTGTGCCAGGCTGCGGGGCCGGAATCATCCTGGTGATAATGTTCCATACTAGGCTCAGGTTTATAGATTGTTTATAGAGTCACTAATTTGGCCACAGAGCTGGCAATCGATGGAGAGAAGGGCGGGAACTAACATTATGTTTGGGAAGCTGGGATTATGGAGTGTCCTTAGGAGCTGGACTCATCTGCATCTCACAGCTGGTGGGAGATGTTATCAAACCCCGGGGAATGATAAATGTTAATATGTGCCAGTCTAACCTGAGAGGAGTGACCCCTGTGCCACGAGGGGACTCTCAAATCCACCTGCTGTGCCATTTAATTGTCCCAAGTGGGCACTTATCTGATATAGTCCTGAGGGGCCCTGGCATTAGATTTCCCTTTAAGCTAGAGGAATAATAACATTCTGTAAGCAAGTCCATGGAACACAATAATAATAATAATGTTAACCCTTTTACTGCCAGATACATATTTACAAAACATAATCACAATGATAAAATCGTTAGATACTGTTTTCTGCTGCTTTTCTATATTTTACAGGCAAGTGGATTTTTTGCATAAAACCAAGGCGTGTTGGTGACTTTTGTTGCATGTATGTATATATGTGTGTGTTGTGTGTGTATTTATTTATATATATATATATATATATATATAAATAAATACACACACACACATATATATATTTATATTTATTATTTTTTTTTACATTATCCTGGCAAATTTGTCTGTCCATTGGCCCAGGATTCCTTCAAATTTGCCTGGGCACCCTCTGCTTATATAGGTCTGCTTGTAAAGAGGCAGGGCCTCATTTATTCAATTTATTACAGATTTCCAGCATTTTGAGGTAGGGTATATAAGTATTTAGATTACACTAACAGATCTTGGAGGGTTGGCCTTCACCCCCCCCCCATAGAGATGCTTTCATAGGTTACACAAAGACCCTACCCTGTCTTCAAGGTACAGTTCAAAGGAGTCCTCTATCAAAAGAAACACATGATTTATTTTCCTTTGTGTAAACATGTTCTTAGGTATCAGACTTCATTCCAGCTCTCTCTTCTCTTCCTTCTCCTGCTGCCCCCTCCCATAAGAATTCACTCCCCTCCCATCAGAATGTGTGATCTATGCTACCAATGACCAGAGCTGCAGCAGGAAGCTACTGAGACCAAGCTAAAATGGCAGCTGCTATCTTAATCAAACAAAGAAAGCTTTTAGAGCTGCTTACTCAGGTATGGTAAAGCTTTCTGCAGAATAAATAGAGGCAAATAAGAGCATTTTAGTAAAGGGGATTTATATGAAATAAGGTGTCATTTTGATCTCTTAATTGTTTTGCTTTATACATATATATATATATATTATTTTTTTTTGAGATTATGAAATATTTAGCCAGAGCAGTATATGTCAGAGATAACCACCATTGATTTATTAGTTTATAACTAATATTATATTCACTTCAGTTCTTATCTTGTTATGTATTTTATTACATTTATTTGCTCATTAATTATTGCCTGTTAGCCCAGCAGAACGGCTGTTGTAATTATCCCTTTCAATCATTTATTACAGCTTTTCCTAAGGGACAACTGAACTTTACGGAGAAATAAACTGCAATCTAATGGAGCTAATTGATTTGTCTAACTAGAGCGAGTCCTGGAGCACTGTTACTGTGCGTTTGGAAAGACATTTATGGTGTCAATTATGAATCCCAAGGGTGCAAGTTTTGGGGTCCTTAGCGTAAAATTGCACCTCTTAAGACTTATCTGTGAAGCAGTTCTGCTATTGGTCAATTCATACATAATACTGGCTATAAGCAGCCATTAAATACAAGGCATGACATCCCTTGCTAGCTTGCACAACTGGATGGAGGTTAAGCTAGGGGGCATTCCTGGAGATATTACCCCTAGAATTTTTCACATTTTTAAAATCTATTCTTCCCCAGCTGCAGCCTTTGTTAGGTTTTGTGATAAGGATCAGTTAATTATCCAGAGGGCTCCTGATTTGTTTTCAGAAAAGAACCAGGATGTTAGAATGACTCCTTTCTGTTTCAGTCTATAGGGGTTTTAAGGCAGTCCTAAAGGTCCCCATACACGGCGAGATCGCCAAGTGAGCGGATCTTCCCCCGATATCCCCACCTACTGGGCCCTGGGGCCAAACGACCGGATTATGTAGGCGGCAATGGGGCAGTCGGTTCGGGGACCGCATCAACGAGCCGATGCGGCCCCCGATCCGTCTGAATCTTTCAATTTCAGGCCAGATATCGGTCGGCCAGCCCGCTCGTTTCTGCCCCTACACGGGCAGATAAGCTGCCGAGTCGGTCCAAGGGACCAATATCGGCAGCTTCTATCGGCCCTTGTATGGGGGCCTTTAGGGAGAAGACACAGAGCTACTAGTAGCAGCTACTTGTCACGACTACAAAAATAGACAATGCTGATCATTTACTGATAACTGTCTCTACATATGTTTTAGCAGAGGCAATTCTCTGTATATTCTATGGCAGGGGATTTTCTGGCGTTTAGTAGCCGTGACAAGTAGATGCTAGTAATTAACTTAGTGTGTCTTCACCTTAATTAATAGCTAATTTTGACCAGATTGAAGGTCTATTCCTACCCCTAGATGGCTTTTTTCAGTTTAAAAGGTGTCCCAGTGCATCCAGACTTTACTCCTCCTGTGTATCAAAATGGCCCAAATTATTCTGTCTATTGTAATGTTACTATAAAACCAATAAGGTAATAATTTGAGAAGGACCTGCCACCCAGTCCAGATTTGGTCCTCCAAAAGACTTTTGACTTGTCCAAGGGCTCCATTAACTTCGTCTTACAATATTATCATTTTTCTCTAAATTGGCAGCCAGAGAGGTGGCAGGTAGGCTAAATGACCCACTTCATGAAAAAAAGTTAGGCAATCCTGGTTATCATCTACTAGAACATTGGTTCCACCCCCCCATTCCCCACAGTGCCTTTGTTATACAGTTGGACTGGACTATCCAGGGCCCACTGGGTACCAACTTAAGGGCCCACCACCCAGCCACCTACGTGCCCACCCCCAGCCACAGCAATTCTCACTTTGCTGTTAAACAGCAATGTAAGTAGCACAGTGGAGCAGGGACCAGTGGTGGCTAGGGGTGCTTGGCAGGTGGCAGGGCCCACCGGGATTTTTCCCAGTATCCCAGTGGGCCAGTCTGACTGTGTTGTTATGGCATATGTAAACACTCATTGGAAGGTGGGGTGTCATGGGACAGCCAGGTTGCACAAGTTTGTGGTGGGGCAAGAAATATTTTTCTAAGTTGCAAATATATTATATTCTGCAATGGTATGAAACTCAAATGAATGTAATTTTACATAGTGATCTTAAAATGGATTCAAAGGGATATGGCCTTTTTGTAATTCTGAGCTTTCTGGATAATGGGTTTCTAGATAATGGTTCCCATACCTGTATGACTCTTGTTGCTGTCACACAGACACACATGTCCCAACCCTTAGTACATTAGCCTTGACACTATGCGAATACCTATCTGATAGGGGACAGATGGTAAGATTCAATCAATATCTGCCTTGAGTGATTCATAGTTATCATAAATGAGGTGTTTGCTGAATGCTGGGTATTGATCCTGAATCCGGTTACATCCCTGGAGGTGAAATCTGGGAGGTTTTTGGTCACAACAGAAGAAATAATGAATGTGTAGATAGCAAATCTACTCCCTGCCTTTGGTCATGCCCCAAACCACACCCGGTTATGTTATTAAAGAGACCCATGAAATGTTGGTGAAGTCTTGGTCTAAAGATTATTATGCCAACTTGCCACCTAAGGGCAGCGGTACATAGAAAATTAGTCGCACCGCAACAAATATTCGTTGTTGCGGGCAACTAATCTCCCCGCAATGCCATCTCACCGGCTAGAATGTAAATCGCTGGTGGAATGGCATACGCGGCGCTGGGATTTGCCAAAGTCGCCGAAGTTTCCTCTTAAGGCAACTTCCCACTGGCGATTTACATTCTAGCCGGTGGGATGGGATTGCGGGGAGATTTGTTGCAGCGCAACTAATCTCCCGTGTGTCACGGCCCTAAGGCAAGCTTGCCACTTGTACTGACAACGGACCTTGTGGATGTTATTGACATCACATAACATTTGGATGGCCAAAGGTTTTCTTCCTTGGTTCCAAATTAAACCAGCTTCTAAATATTTGTATGCCTACTTTAATCCACAAAGACTTAATTAATGAGTCCCTGAATTCCTGACCCCCCCCCCCCACCTTTCAAGTAATGTTACAGCTACCCACCTCCCGCCCCCCACAAGCTGACAGTATGGTTGTGTGCAGAAGGTAGAGTGCCAGGAGGACATGGGTTAGGGTCAGGTCTAGATTGGGATTAAGAATAGGCCCAAACAGCCCCTACCAGCCCAATAAATAGTGACTGGCTATGGCATCTTACAGCAGCCCCTCTGGCATTTGCCAGAACCCAAAGATTGCCAATCCAGGTCTCTTTAGGGTGACTAGGTCACTTTAAAACCCAGGAACACATCTAATAAATGCATGTTGCAGGGCAATATTGATTGCATTTACAATAAACTGCAATTAGTTTAACCTGCTAACTGGATTTTTTAGATGTGTCCCCAAATTTTCAAGTGATCTGGGCACCCTAATGTGGGTCCCATATGTGCCCCTCTGCCCCCCCTGGGTCACAGCAGTCAATAGTTAGACCACTGTGTGGCTACACATTATTGCTAAGAACTGCGTATCTTTTAGTGTAACCAACCCCAGCTCAGGCAGCGATGGAAACAACATGAATAGCAAGTAGCTATGTCACTGGATTTCTGAGCAGGTACTGACCCCGCACCTGTTACCCTTGCAGATTTATTGCTGTCTCCCTCCCCGGCAGGCAGCATTGGGTTTCACTTCCAGCCGAAAGTGACGTCCGCTCTAAGTCCAAAGACGGCATTTTACATTAATCCCCCTTATTCCTTATCAACAGTTATTGTTTATACTCTGTTTAGGTCTTGTAATCATGCCATGCAAGGTGCTCTTATGCAGAAAGGACAGGGACCCTATGGCTTTAGAGAGATACAAAAAGGGCAACGGAGGATACACTGTAACAAACAGGCATATTATATTAATGTGCATATTGCAATTAATTTACAAGAATACAATCTTCTCCATAAAATCAGTCCCGGCTCTGGCTGTGCTACTGGGGAGTGTTTGGTGCAGCTGACCCAGAACTGATTTTCTAAAAGTGTCAATATGATTGCACCCTTTATCACCCAATCAGCACCTATCAGAGTTGGACTGGGCTGGCGGGACACCGGGAAAAAACTCGGTGGGCCCCACTGGGCCAGAACCGATCCCTGCTGGGCGCTCCAGGACCCATAGGCTTCAGGTTAAGTATGCACGCTTGGGAGAGGGAGTTGGGTGAGCGGCAGGCCTGGTGTGGGGGGGTACAGCGGGGGTCCCTTGTGGGGGGTGGGGCCCTGCACCCCCCAGTCCCACCCTGGCACCCATGCTGGCAGATTTAATGGCACGAGGGATAGGGTCCGCCAAATGGTGGATGTCATGTTGCTCCCCTTGCCTATAGAAGAATGATATGTGTGCCCAGGGCAGCCACATTTTAATTGCACCCAGGACAGTTATAGTAATACTGACAGATATCTCTATTATGGGTTCTCTCTATAGACTTCCCATGGTGTGACCTAAAGGAATCTATGGCAAACAAATGTAGATAGGAAAGACCTAGTTCCTGAAGCAAACATATCGGTCATCCCAGGCAAGGCTCAGAATCCCAGTTTTCCTTTAAATGAATTAAACAAAGGATAAAAATGTATATGACAGAGCTGGCAACTTAGAGACCATATAGCAGAAACTCAACTGAGGCCTCACATTGGATCATGAGGATGGCACATGTGGCTGGCATGCATGGCAAAGAGTCCCTTCAGGTCGCAGGCTGGCACAGATATGTAAGATGAATAATGAGTGCCTTCTATTTAATGCGCTGATGGTAAATCTGTAGCATGATGAAAGTGTCTGTGCTCAGCAGGCGGAGGGAATGAGTGGAACAAGGTTTGTTGCGAAAAGCTCTCTGCATAATTGTGTCAACAGGCTAATTGGAACGTGCCAGTGACCTATTTCACAATGCGCTGATGGCTGCACGTGACAGTCTCAATGCCGACCTACAGCGACCGATTGCTCCTGCGCTTTCTGCTTTTCATTCCTTGTAAACACATTCCGTGGTTAAATTGGATATTAGTCTATTTCTATAGCCGGGGTGCAGCTTCCACATAATCACCCTCACACACAGCATGTAATACAGGGTGGGCACAGAACATTCCGTCTCTGGATATTCTCCAGTGGGAGATGGTCACAGCATTTTATCTGGATGTTCTTAAATGAATACTGTAATAGGAAAACATGTTTTTTTCAAAATGCAGCAGTTAATAGAGCTTCTGCACACAGCCATGTGACCTGTGCTCTGATAAACTTCAGTCACACTTTATTGCTGCGCTGCAAGTTGGAGTGATATCGCCCCCCTCCCAGCAGCCGATCAGCAGAACAATGGGAAGGGAGCAAAATAGCACTCAATAGTAAGAAATCCAAGTCTGGCTTGGGACTCCTCCTGCAGTTCTAATTTTCTTATTTGCTATGTAAACAGTGAAATTTAGAAATAAAATGTTAGACCGGTGGCACTCCTAGTCACCCAGCTTCTAGTTCATAGGCCCCTGTACAAACACCTAAGCAGCACTGTGGCTACCCTTCCCATGACTAGTGAGATGGCCAATGTACCGCTAGCAGGGATGATTCACACTGGCCAATCCCATTGCCTCTATATTTAAGAGGGACTCCTCTGGAGATTGAGGGATCAAATGGAAGAGTTTAGTGAAGGTCTAAAGCTCCCTTTCTTGGAAAACAATTGCAAAACAAACAATAAGAAGGTTCAGTAGTGAGATCATGCAGTGCCTGTGCCAGGCTTCAAACACATGAAAGAAAGATGATCAATCAGTGCCCATTCTTTTGTCCCATAAAACTAGGAGTTTAGTATCTATGAAAAAGTATATACTTTTAAAAACAGGAGCTTTTAGTTAGAAGATTCTACCCATAAAATAGACAAGCGCCCACCTCATGTCAAGGTAATGGTGGTCTTAAATATTTACCTCCAGTATATTGGCACCTCCCTGCATGGTTGAATTTCTTGGGATAAGTGTATCCTGACCTAGGAACTGGTTTCAAAAGGCTTAATCCACCACGGGTGTTGGCTTGGGCAGTCTCTCAAGCACAAGCAGGGGAAGATAAGCCTATTAAACCAATGCTTTGGCCTTGGCAGTCTCTCTCCTATATAAACTAATGGCAGGGGTGGGTTAAGCCCTATGAGACCTGTCCCTTTGTCAGGAGACACTTATCTCATGAGATGCAACCATGATAGGAGGGCTTGGATATGAAAAACATGACCAGATGTAAATAGTACCCTGACGTGGCCAGGGCTCTATTTTGGGTCCCTTAAGCTGCTCTCCTAGGCACAGGCCCTCTAGCACCTATATAAATACAGGTACCTAATTTGACCAAATTTCAATGGTGTTATAATTTGAAAGAGTCTAGTGGGGTAAATCTCGACTTAGCTGCCCTCTCGACAGCCCCCCATACCCCAATAGTAGTTTCCATTGACGCTCATTTAGATTAAAATTACCAATAAACACTGAAGTTGTCTCCAAATGGCCCAGAAAGACTTGAGGGCAGCAGGCACCCTACTGTTTGTGTAGTACTGAATAAAATGAGAGCAAGACACTTCCCAGTGAAAGGCTATGGCAGCCCTTACAGGAAAGGTGGCCACTGATCCTGCCTATTTATAGGCCGTTGGTTATTCATCAATTTAACCTGAAGCCTTTTATATTCATGAGACTCCTTCTCAGCAATATGAAGCCTGCAAGTATCACAAAGTAACCAGAGATGAGATAATGAAGCTGCCGGGCTCAGGGACACTTGCATAGGTACCAGAGAGGTGCGTCACCGTGTCCCCACATAATGATGTAGCCTTTGCTATGCCTCATGGATTGTATTTATTGTGGAACATTACCAGAAAGTGGCTCCCACGTCAGCGCTCATCAGCAAAGATCTATTAGCTGCTGTATATTATAAGGATACTGAATGTCACCATGAACTTCTGTGACAATATTAATTCACGAGTGCATAATGGAAACCTTTAATATCCTTTTAATCAGTGCTAATCAAGTTTTCTGGCTGCTGGGGTAATTACATACACGTGGAACAATCTCTATAGAAACATATTTAAGGGGTTGTAAACCCAACCCTGTCCCACTGCGCCCCCTAGTTACCTACAGAAGCTAGATACGGAAAAAAGTCATTATATTATAATACAATATTGTGCAATATTGATTTAAGTATATAACCCTGATGTTGCTGGACTACAGTTCCCAGCATGCCTCAATTTTCATTATATATTACATTGTTCTGGGATTTGTAGTCCAGCAACAACAGAGACAAATTTGGTTGAGCAGAGCAGTGCAGCAGGGTTTAACACCCCTTTAAAGGAATTGTTCAGTGTAAAAATGAAACTGGGTAAAACAGATAGACTGCGCAAAATAAAAAATGTTTTCAACATAGTTAGTTAGCCAAAAATGTAACCTATAAAGGCTGGAGTGGGCAGATGTCTAACTATATTACAAATGTAACCCAAATGTTACCCAGTTTCATTTTTACACTTAACTGTTCCATTAAGGTGACCATACTTGGGACAATCACATATGATTCCAATGAGGGGCCATATGGTATGGGCACCTTTGCATTGTAACATTGGTTCAGGCCAACAGTTGGAGTGTTGATGCACCATGCACCATGCACTGGCCTACGGTGGATTCAATCCTTCCCCATCAACAAACTGACCAATATCTATTTTACATGGATGTCAGTCCAGATCATTGTACCTGTATGGCCAGCTTCACACATATAGGGATATGATCACAGCAACTTGTGGCAGATTAAAATGCCACCCAACCCAGAATCAGTTCCCGTACAATTGAATAGAGGGACCCGTGGGCTGCCTGGAACCCTATTGGCATTCTTGAGTTATGTTTTCAATGAGGACTACCTAATTTACCTGCATAGTGAAAAGGTACAGACACACTTCCTACAGTCCTGTTACGAAGATGCACATCTTTAAAGGGCTAGTTCACCTTTAAATTACAATTTTGTATGGTTTTTCAGTTAATTAGCTTTTTGTTCAAAAGCTCTCCAGTTTGGTATTTTAGCAGCTATTTGGCTTCTAGGATCTTGTTTTCCATAGCAACCAGGCAGTGGCTTGAATGAGACATTGAAATAAAAGTAGGAGAGGGACTGAATAATAAGATAATTAAAAGTAACAATATCAATAAACTCGTAGCCTCAAAGAGCAATTGTTTTTTGCCTGCTTGGGTCAGGGACCCGCATTTGAAAGCTGGGAACAGCTAGATAAGTAGGCAAATACCTAAAAAGACCAATAGCAAAGTTTCTAGGAATAGGACATTCTATAACATAAAAGTTATGTAGATGATTTCTTATGCCGAGACCAGGCCCGGACTGGCAATCTATGGGTTCTGGCAAATGACAGAGGGGCTGCTGTAAGATGCCACAGTCAGTCACTATTTATTGGGCTGGTGGGGGCTGTTTGGGCCTCTGTGTATTTAAAATGCCAGGGCCTATTCTGAATCCCAGTCAGGGTCTGGCTGAACAGAGGTGGTTTTTACTCCACTGGCAGGCTTCATGAACCGCAGCTGGAAATTATTATATTTGTGCATGATCAACCTGTGTCCAGAAAAGCAAAAAAAATAAGGCTGACATTTAGCGATAAGAATGTTTTGTCATTGCGGTGCCACACACCCCCACACAGGGAAGTCATTTATAAAGTATAAATCATCTCCAGGTAAAACATGCTTGTTATTCAGTGCCGGGAAAGGCTCAGTGTGGCTGGTAAATATGCAAGCGCCAGCATCACTGCAGAGAAATGGCTTGAACTCTATTCCTACTCATTCTAGGAAGTACTTTTCTGCAAGCCAGTAAGACTATTATTTATTCAGAACAAGGGTGCTCTGGTGTAAGAAAGGGTCTTCCTTCTTATCATGCAGGGTAAGGTACTGCTGCCACCAAAAGACAGGATGGAGATAAAGGCAACCGTAAAATATATAGTGCTATGTATTTCCACAATAAATTGAGTATTCCATTTGCAATTACAAAAAAGTCGCAGTTTCGTGACATTTCTGATACTGCGCATACTTTTTTAGTTCAGACTTTTGAGTAAATGCCAGACATTCATGGAAATGAGTTTATTTGAATTTTTAAAAAGAAAAAAAACGAGAAATGTTAGAGTTTTAGTAAATCTGCCCTATAGTATTATAGAAATAGTCAGCGACAAGGGACAATGGAATGGCATCTCTCTTTCCCCCGATGGATTAACAAGAAAATCAGAAGCACAGTATTAAATATCAACAGGCCACAGAAAACTTATGGCCAGATTGTAAGCTCTACTGGGCAGGGACCTCCTTCCTACTGAATCTCCTACCACTTTATTATTTACAGTCGGTTTACCCTCTATTTGCTGGCCCAGACTGGCAATCTGTGGGTTCTGGCAAATGCCAGACGGGCTGCTGTAAGGTGCCATAGGCAGTCACTATTTAATGGGCTGGTGGGGGCTGTTTGGGCCTTGAAATGCCAATACCCATTTTGAACCCAGACCTGTTCATGTGTATACTTGTAAATATTGTTAGACTGTAACTTAATAGTGCTTTATAAATTATACATACCCAGTGGGTCCCTTCCCACTATCAAAAACAAGAAGTGCTGCTGCTCAACCCCAAAATCCACAATTACTGCAGCATTATTCTTGTGTTTACAGGCAGGCAAGGGTGTCAGTAATGGAGATCCCAAGACACCATTGCGGGTACTCCTGCTAAGTCTATTTAAATAGCCTACACATCCACAAATAGCAGTGTTCTGTATAATGTCTCTAGTTTGGCCATAGGTGTTCATTTAGTAAAAACAGAGCTGAAGACAGTGATGTGGATTTGTAGAAGCTGACACACACTCACCTGCCTCCAGCCATAATAGAGTAATAGCAGGTCCCAGCAGTGCGTGTTGGGAGACATTTTTGCATTTTAGGCTGTCTACAAAAGCAAACAGATCCATACTGAAATGGTTCCAAGGCATGAGATGTAGGGAAGGTGTATGAACCCTTTAAAGCAAATTACTGGACACAGTCAATGGTTAGAAGTTAACAGAACACAAAAGATGGAACATAGCTGCATGTCCATTACATTACAGGCAGTGGAGTGGAGCGCATCTTACCCAGTGTATAAAAGAGAATAAAAGAGAATCAGTAAAAACTGTATAGTGAATGCCATTATTCGTTTTAATGAAAAGTGCAGCACTGGCAATGCTAGGAGGGCAGTGGAGCATTGCGCATGGGTTTCCTAAGGCACTCGCAGCCGGGATTATCATAACAAATGTCCAAGCTGGGGCTCTTCAGGTTCAATACAGTTGATAACAGAGTATCGAATAGGTGAGAGGGAGTAAGTAAGGGCATTAATAAATATATAGTGTTACATAGCTAGAGGGAGACAATTTCATACACTGTTAATCTATTGGATGCACATAACATATATACATTAACAAATTAAAAAAAAAAGGAGAAAGCTCAAGCCATGAGAAGAGACTTCTAAATTTGTGTCAGGGGTAGGAACTTCTGGTAGTAATTCTTGGTCACGTCAATCATGAGGTCTTGTGTGCATTCTGGGAGCTCTCCAGAAAACAGACCTAATGAAACAGAGAAGCAAAATAGACAAAAAAATGATTTGGTCTCTGAGATGAACCCCCTTTTATTACATAACCCCCTATATGCACTGGTATCACTCGTTGAGACACAAGGCACTCTGGGCAAATAATAATTCACCTGGAACAGTTTGGCCAATCACGTAGTAAAGTCAACAGTGTGGCGTAAAGCCTTTCAGTGTCTGTAATGCTTTACCAACCCACAAATCATATTGGGTTTGTATGCTGACTTACCCGGACATCCAGCAAACACCGTGAAGGGAGGAACCACAGTCTCTGGAGGTAAAACAGTATTGTCCAGAATCTTACAGCAATCTTTTAAGACACATCTACGGCCCTGCAATAAGAAATAATTCATCAACAGTGTTGATAAGAGTATATACTACTCAATGTGTACGTTTTTTCACCAAAAGATTATGGAACAGGGGGTGCATACAATGCCCACAATGCAGCATCGCTTACCACTGGCGATACTGGGAAACTATGCGGGTTGCCCAACTATCACCTCAAACAGGAGGGCAAATTGCCCAATTATTATGGTCCCCAAGTTGTTGCAATGAAACACCCAACACAGCTTTACCTTTTTGCACAATACTCACAATCACACAGTTCTTTCCTATGTGTACATATGAGCCAATCTGCGCTGCATTAACCACACAGTCCTCTTCGATGAAAACATGGTCGCCGATGTGTAAAGGAAAGAACGCCACACTGCAAAGAGAAATAATAGTAAACAAATGGCAACATATTAAGCCCCTGTCTAAACAAGCTGTGTTCCATTAGGCTACTGCCACACGAGGCAGCCTGTGGATAAATGCAGCTCCTTAAAGCTTCTTTATGTGCCTACACTAGAAGCCATTGTGTTGACCCTGGTGCAGTCGCACAAAGTGGATTATGGCACGGAACTGCATAACACTGCATGTATCCACAGGCCAACACCCACACCCACGTGTGGCAGAAGCCTTATCCTAAGGGTCTAGGGGACCCCAAACTTTCTTTTTATCCCTGTGCCACATTCAAATGTAAAATGTGTCAGGGAACCACCACACAAACATGAAAAAAGGTTCCTAGTGATTGACAAATAAGGGCTGTGATTGGCTATTTGGCCCCATATGACCAGCCTGCAGGAGGCTGTATTTGCCAGTATGCTTGTGTTTTTATGACCCCAAGCCAGAAGGAGCAATATCAAAGAGGGTGTTGAGCTACATTTTGCTTGCGAGCCATGGGTTGGGGTTCACTTCCCTAGTATCATTAAATTGCTAACGGTGCTCCATCAGTGAGTGTCTATTTGGTTCTGACCTCCCATGGTAAGAAATAAAGATTATATTTTGATGATTGTTTCCCTTTAACAAACTGCAACTAGCTAGCTGTCATGTGTATTAATATCACATGAATCTGCTGTACAGCATGAGTTCTCAGCACGTGTACACTCCAACCCAGTTTAGCTCCCCAGTATAATTATCTGGACAATAGGCCTTCATTTTCGGCCCACTTGCTAACCTAGCTCCAAAGACATTTTTTGTCTGATTGTACGAGAACATACAGTGCAATGACAACATATCAGCTTCACATAAGCCAGGGGCCTCACAACATGTACTTATTTGTTACATAAATAAACTTATTCAATCGCTGGCTGTAATTTCAGTAATTATGGCAATCGGCAGCAGCACCAAGATTAACACAATGTAACTTGAATACTAGGACAGCAGGTGTCCAAGAACTAATGCAATATGGTTATAAAACAGATTGCACAGTATGCCTTTAACCCAGTGGTTCCCAAACTGTGGCAGTGCTGAAGACAGAGGGAAGGTGGTCACTCTAAAGACCAGGTAGGGTCACATTTGGGGACTATGCCTATTTGCTCTCCTAGATATTGTAGATTTAGGGTTAGATTTGGGGTTAAAATGTTTTTGTTGTCCTAGAGACGTGCTTGAACCCAAAAGGTTCCACAATCACTGCTTTAACCCATTGCATGGCAAAAAGGACAATTTACATTTTCATCAAATTGCACACAAGTGGGGCAATTTACCAAGTGCAGGGCACAAAATACAGAAAATTGACTGCTAGCCCCCAGGTTTTGTTTTCTGCACATTGCCCTGCACTTTTCTCAATTGTAAGTGCCCCATGAATACATAGTTGCCTATTTTTGGCAGTGCTGTATTTGCATGGTGCTGTACTTACCTCTTGCCCTATGGCAGGGGTTAAAACAGTGCTGAGCAGTGCTTACCAATGCTTTATTCTGCACCTAGCGCAGCCATTCTCTGGATGCAAGTGCTTTTTGAATGGCCCTAAGGGGCATGGTTTTGTGACCTTTACTGCTTGCATCCAGGGTCACAGTAAATGACCCCTAAGGTGTTTTGCCCCCCATGGTGAACTCAGGAAGAACATGGCCTAACACTGTCAGCAGAAGCCAGCAGTGTCAGCAGAGTGTTTCCAATTGATTTCCCACTGATCCCCAAATAGTGGCTCACAAGCAACATGTTGTTCACCAACCCCTTGGATATTGCTGCCAGTGGCCTCACTTACAGCAGCCCCTATGGCATGTGCCAGAATCCACAGACTGGCAGTCCAAGCCTGGGGGGCCAGGTAGGTCTTTAATGTGCCCTGAGGAATTATGGGGCCCAGACAAACTAGGTAGAGGTGTGGTTTCTTATGCAAGGGGAAGGCTAGGGTGGATCTGAGGTGTGGCAAGGCAACCATGAATGCAGGAGTGTTACAGGGGAAATTAGTATGGTTACAACTGGGAAAACAGAAAATTAGGTTGCTTACAAACCCATTCACAATGGTATAAAAGAACACTTCACTCAGATTTATTAAACACCCACTACACCTGAATAGTTTTATTATAGTTACAGTTTCCCCAGGTTAAACAAACTTTATATTAACCAATTATCTCTGATTAACCTTTATGGTATATACAGCCAGCATATTCTGTAGTATCTTATAAAAGTATTATACTTGGCAGGATTTTCTTGGGGAATAAATACTCATTGGTTAACAAAGCCAGGAAAACAAAGCTATTGGCCACTGAGGGGCAGACTTATCAAAATATGTGGCTAAGATTTAATTTAATGAAAGGAGAAGGAAACATAAAGTGACTCAATAATAATAGTAATCAACTATCTCCTACCCCAGGAGGTGATAAGAGGTAAGTGATTAAAACTTGTTTCACCCACTGGAGGTCTGGGCTAATAAATCCCGCATTTTGATAGGGCAAAAAATATTGTTTTCCACTAAAAATGCCCTTTGCCAGCACTAAGCCACCTGGCAATGTTGGGGCAAGTGCAATACGAGCAAATGCCCAGCACTATGATCCTTGTAATTCAGATCATAGTCAACTCACCCTTTGCTAAATTTCTTAAACGGAGGCCTGATCACACTGCGGCTTTTGATGACACAGTGACGCCCCACTCGAACGTTTGCCAAATCACCTCGTATAATACAGTCGTTCATAACAATTGTCTGTAAGAGGAGAACAAAAAGTGAGAGTTTGCTGTGGAAACCCTGTAAAACTCATGTTTATTGGCCCTTAACTGCACTGCTGTTTCTCCCTCCTCCTTGATTTACTGCTGTACTGTATACTACTGATAAGTTACAGTGGCACCCCTCATGAACTGAAATTCCCAGCATTCATATACCAGCTTAAGTAATGCTGGGAATGGTAGTTTCTAATTAGGTTTGCTGCTGCCTGAGAATTTCACCTGTATACTGGTTTCTTCCCATAAATATAAGTGATAGTGACTAATATACTCTGCTTTACTAGACACTACACATTGTCTTCGGACACAGACAGAAATGTTATCTTTAGATTATACTGTCTCTTTAATATACATTGTCTCTCTAACCAATGCCATTTCCTTCCCTAGCATCCTTTTAGGGGATAACAGGCTGGCCTGAACCATTCATTGAAATGCACCTCTCTAAAAAATGTTTAGGGTTCTACAGCAGGTCAGGTACCCCCATATTAGTGGGAGGTGGAAGGGGGTCACCACTGATCTATGAAAATGCTTGTGGTTGCTTGGTGGAGCTGATGGAGGTACTCAGTCACTGTAGTGATTATCTAAACCTATGTGCCATAACCCCTACATGGATGTACCTAAAGGTCTCATTCCTCCACAGTAGTGATTTCACCACAATAAGGAACCCAAGAGTCCAAGTACCTACCTTCCCATTAAGTACAATATTCTGGCTGCCACACAGGACAGACTGACGGCTCACTTTATTCCCAGATGCCTGCAATAAAATATAAAGAAATCAGATGGCTTGCAGCCATGCCAGATAATGCAATTGTTCTTGCACCACCCTGCACCACTACAGTCATTGAGTTATTATCATTATCCTTTATTAATATATTGCGGACATATTCTGTCTTGTAGATTGTAAGCTCTTTTGGGCAGGGCCCCCTTCACCTCTTGTATCGGTTATTGATTGCTTTATATGTTACTCTGTATGTCCAATGTATGAAACCCACTTATTGTACAGCGCTGCGGAATATGTTGACGCTTTATAAATAAATGTTAATGTAATTCTGTAGTGCTTTACATGGAGTGTACATAATTGACATCAGTCCCTGCCCCATGGGAGCTTACAATCTAAGGTCCCTAACATTATCTCCAATGCAACTTTTATACAATTTCTTTAAAGGTTGCCTGTGGGGCATATTTATGAACATAGGGGCTTAATTGCACAGTTCATAACTGATTAGTAAACAATCGCAGTCAAAAATGGCTGATCCGATCCATTCCAACCACAAGCTAAAACCTAGCTATAAGTTTACTTGATTTTGATATAAACACCCAGACTATTTACTGGTGTAGGGGATTCTGCCGAGTTATCCTTGCTTGTGCAGCTTTCAGACGAGTTGTGCTGTCAAAGTATAGAGACATTTCTTTAGCAGAATATGCAGGAAAAGGTGATGTACCATGCTAGCCAGTCAAAAATGTTTACAGGGTAACCCTTTTGAGTTAAAAAATAACAAAAGTGGTATAAAGGTGATACCTTTATTGGCTAACTAAGATAATCATAGCAAGTTTTCAGAACATTTTAGTTCCTTTTTTTTTTTTTTTTAGTTCCTTTTTCAATCAGCTTGAAAAAGAAACTAAAATGTTCTGAAAGCTTGCTATGATTATCTTAGTTAGCCAATAAAGGTATCACCTTTATACCACTTTTGTTATTTTTTATTTCAAAAGGGTTAGCAGAATATTAAAGAACGCCTCCTAGTGGCCAAGTTGTAGAATGACATGGACCAACCTTTCTCCTATTGCAGGGAAGCTTGGGGGTGGGATGCCCAAGTATAGGTGTTCCCATTCCCAACCTGCAGCATTTTTATGGGTTAGCTACAGCTTAAGAGCTACAAGATGAATACAACCCTCCTCATCTGGGATACAGGGGATTATGAGCACACACCCTCGGTACCCACCCAGCCCTACCCTGCCCTGCCTGGGCGGAAAGAATAACCACAGCCAATATATAGAGCGTTAGCACATCCCATTCACTGCCATATAGTGAAGTAGCTGAATTTTCATCACTGTCAACTTACGGTCTCTATATATTCGGACTTGTTATACAGAAGCTCACTCAGCTCCATGGTCCCTTCGCTCCGGCGTCACTTCCGGTGCGCGGGGAGAGACAGGCGCAGTGAGGTCACATGATCTCCTGTCACAAAGTGCGGCCAAAACTTTCCCTCAGCTAAGGCTGCAATGGATACCTAGAGGGCTTGTACCTGGAGAACTGGGCACAGTTACATGTAAGTGCAACTTATGTGCAGAGTATTTTTTGAAAGGGAAGCGCCTCCCCTAAGCTGTTTGTGTACATTGAAAGAAAATGTAATACTAAGCAACTTTCCACTAGTCATTATTACGCAGTCTAAAAGGTATTGGCAAGAGTAGTTACAAACTGAAGCAGCATTTGTTTATCCTTTTTCCCTGTTTGACTCTTGAAACAATGCAGCAGCTGCAGAGTCCCATAGAGTCAGATCCAGCAGTGCAGAGAATATACAATCAGAGTTACTTTAGCACTACAAATGATCTTGCCATTTTTTAATGAATGTAAATTGGTATGTAGGTTCTTCATTTTTATAGGATATAAAAATGAAGAATGTACCAGGGAATTATACTCCTCTAGATATAGAAGGATTGTGCTTAAAAAAGTTGTGTTTCAGGCTGATTTTTTGAGAAATTCCCCCAAAACCCCACTAGCCCCGCCCATCTGTTCCACTTCCTGCTGGCTGAATTCTCTGGATGAGCTGGGGGGCCCTCCGTACCCTGCACTGTAGGATAGGAACCAATCAGCAGCTAGGCTGACCTGATAGGGAACTGAAGCCTGACTTTGCTTGTGTGAGTGCAGGGCTGTGATTGGCTCTCCCCCTCCTACTGTGCTTCTGGCAGGGACCGTTAGGACACGCCCACCCTTTATTTGAAACATGGACAGAGAACTGATAGGATCTATAGGGAGCTCCAATAAAGGGGCAATTTTTAGAGATAGGATTAATTTTTAACCCAAAGTGAAACCAGCACCGTATATTATTCATAATTGTCTACAAAATTAGGGTTTTTTTCCCCATTTATCCAATATGTCTCCATTAAAATTACTTTGGTTGTGAAAAAATCCGCAGTTTCCTTTAGGGCTCTGGCACACGGAGAGATTAGTCACCCGCAACAAATCTGTGCCTCGGGCGACTAATCTCCCCGAAATGGCATCCCACTGGCGAAAATGTAAATCGCCGGTGGGATGGCATACGCGGTGGTGCTATTTCACTGAAATCGCAGCGCCACGTATGCCATCCCACCGGTGCTTTACATTTTTCGCCGGTGGGATGGCAATCCGGGGAGATTAGTTTGCCCGCAAACAGGGAGTTTTGTCGCGGGCGACTAATCTCTCCGTGTGCCGGAGCCCTTAAAGATGAATTTGATTACAGGGCCTCCTACCTGTAATGTGTCAGGACTGTTATGGATCCTGAGTCACCAAGGGGCTTGTTTCCGTATGGCTACAAGTGCGAGAGTACTGAGGGGTACAAAACCAAGTGCAGGGTTTAGCACTACCAGGTGCAAGACAGCCCTGTACTTACTGCCAGCTCTGCTGCACCCCTAACAAGCACACCTGAATGACACACAAGTTGGGGGGCGAATGATGATTCATATGCGCCTCTCCAACACCCACCCCCTACTTTGCTGCTTAAATACAAGGACACAGGGTTGAGCTCTGCTCCCTGGCACTGCGCTGTAAACTCGCTCCAGCTTTTCTTTATCCTGCACAAACTGTGCAGTATTTCCCTTTGCCAGAAGTGCTGAATGATACCTGTTACTCTTCTGCCTGAGGGAATTGTAAAATAATAATAATTTCTTTAATGTAGGGTATAATTTGAAAAGAGCCCATGATACCAAAGAATATTAAAGGATTTTATATAAAGCACTTGTGTCTCATTTAATACCGGAATACTGCAGTCTCTGTTAGGAAAAGCGAGACACACCAATCCTTGGCGGGCCGGATTAAAAAGACCAACAGGCCGGACGTGGCCCATGGGCCATAGTTTGCCCACCCCTGATTTATTGTAAAAACTAGGACTTTTGCTATTTAGAATCATTTTATTTTTACTTTTTTTGTACTGGCCCTTTAAGCATCTTGTTAACTGCACAGGTACAGGATCTGTTATCCTGACTGCTTAGGACCTGGGATTTCCCAGATAAGGGATCTTTTGTAATTTGGCTCTCTGTACCTCAAGTTTGCTAAAAATTATTTAACATTAAATAAACCTAGTAGGATTGTTTGGCCTCCAATATGAATTCATGCAGTTTAGTTACATCAAGTGCAAGGTACTGTTTTGTTATTACAGAGAAAAAAAGAATCATTTGCTTAGAATAGCACCTATGGTAGGCAGCCTTCCCATAATTTGGAGCTTTCTGGATAATGGGCTTCCAGATAAGGGATCCAATGTCTGTATTACAAAAAGAATAGCTAATTTCAGAGCCACTGCAAGCAACTATTGACTGTCTGAACCATGTTTTTCCGTTAATTTTATAACAGCTATAGATGTCTCTCCAACCATGGAAGATGCAGTGGGTGCTAAATCCCTCACGTCAGAAGAGAAAGAGAAGGTATTTTCAGTTCATATTAAGTTTATTGTTGTGTTGTTGTTTTAGTTTTTATTACCGTAGTTAGTATTTTCTTTTTTTCAGATAAAAGAAAGGCTTTGCTTGTTAAAGAAGGAATACAAGAGAACATTTAACCGTTTGCGGGTGAGTATAAGCCTTTGAAGGAGTAATGTAATCATATAATAGACTAGACCTAAGACGATCCTGTTAATTATATTCTTAGAAACAGTGCTTAGTGATATCCTTTGTGTCACGTGAGTGACTAAACTTGTGCTTTGTAGAATATGAGCATATTGAAAGACTTCTTGGAATTCTGTGACTTTAAATGTCTTTATAAATTACAGTACAGAGTACATTATCTCAATATATTGTGCTACTAATACAACCTCATCCTATAATTACTAAAGTTAGAGCTATATCAGGCTATGAATCCTGTCCGCTAAGCTGAGCAGACTGACTTAAGCTTAAGCCAGAGTAGCCTGTTTTAAGCTGTTTTTATGCCATGTTATCAGTATTTTATTCCTTATGGCTGCTTTTATTGCTCACATGTGTTGTGGCCTTTTAGCCTTTGGAGTCTAATAGATGCGGGTGCAGGGAAAGTTATTAAAGACTTTAAGAATATTTCTTCCTGCTACCTACCCCATTAAAATACAGACACCACAACAAATGTAACCAATGGAAATCTGTTGCTTATTTTACCCCTTGACTTATTTTTCTAAAATAATCAAAATATGGCACAGGTTGCTTTGTATACCCTAACTGCTAACCAATGTATACTCTTTAACAGCGATCCCAGAGGGCCGAGCGGGTGAAAACACATGTGCAAAAGACCATTGCAGAGCAGAACCATTTGCTTAGCCAAGAAGGAGCCGGACCTGGTAACAGAGGTGCCACATAAAGCTGCATCTGATAAAGGGAGATGGTAGCTAAAATACAGTGAGCGCAGGGATAGATAGGCATGGTTATAACTTCTATTGCACACAACCCTGCATGCTAAACTAATGTTAATGGTAATATTTTTCCATTTCTTTGCAGATCTGCCATGGTGCATCACCAGCAGGAGTAATGCATATAGCTCTAGCAGCTTGCAGCCCTTACATATTAACTCTGCTATAGTTTGTTGTACTTTGCTGGATATTGCCCAATCAGCAGTCCGCTTTGGTCAGAGCACTGCAGACAGAATAAAAAAATATCTTTGGTCACTATGGGTTAATTCATTGTGTTAAATGTACCATGTGTTAGAGACTGAATTTCTGGGCTAATAACTAAAGATTGATTTAACATTCCAATCTTCCAACTTGCTAGCTTTCAGGCATTTCATATATTTGTGATTTTTTTTTCTCCAGGATCACAAAGCAGCATCGCAAGCAATGATGCAGATTTACAAAGTAAATCAACCAGACCAGACACAGAGAGAAAACCATGTGTTACATTTAACTTCGAGCCAGAAATCCTTTGTGCTGAAGGCAGCTCCCCATGTTGTTCTGTGAGTGGAAGTAGCGGGCAGGAGCTCGATGGCACAGAAAAGCCCCAGGATATGGGGCAAGCGTTTGACACCACAATTCAGAGAAGCAGATTGAAGTTAAGGAGATCAACAAAGAGGCGCTGTTCTGCAGATCAGTCTCTTTCTGATGGCTCCTTGTTCAGTGATACACTGAAAGATACAGATGGATTACAGGGTAAAGTGATGGATAGGAGTGATTGCGGGTTGCCAGTTTTTAAAAAGAGTGCAAAACATCCCATGGACCAAAATCATGTGAACCTGCATGATTTCTCTGTCGGTCCTGATTTTGGCACAGAGAATTTGAACACTGCAGCACTGGACACTGGGAATATTACAGATTTTTTGGGGGGGAATGTGGATGCTTCTCCAGTTACCAGAGAACAATGCCTTGACAACAAGATACAGGTTAAGTCAGGATTCACTGAAGTCACTATAGGGAAAATGCAAGAGCCACCCATGACTCCTGGCTTGGAAAACATAAAGGAACCCTTGTTGTCTCCTTGCTTGGGCAAAATAAGGAAATCCTCATTGCTTCTATGTACAGACAAGCCAAGAGAACCCTCTTTATCTCCTAATACAGAGAAAACAAGGACACCCCCACTTTGTCTAAGTCCTAATATTGACAAAACAACCAGTCCATTACGGTCTCGTCAGAAAGACAAAACAGAACCCCCACCTGCCGATATAGAGACATCAAGGGAACTGTCATTGTCTTCTTACATGGAACAAAACAATACATTGGCTCAGAAGGACCAGACAAGTTGCGATCTTGGGCTTACACTACAACAGGGGCACACACATTCTACTCCACACATACCTACTCCCTTGTGTTCAGATGAACAGAATCTTTTAAACCAAATAAACAATGTCCAAGATACAACCACTAACACAGGGGAGGACAACAACCCACTGAACTCTTGTACTCTTGTGGAGGGACTTCTATTCCCTGTTGAATACTATGTGAGGACAACACGTCGCATGTCTAACTGCCAAAGAAAAGTGGACCTTGATGCCATTATTCACAGCCAGCTTGGTACCAGCAGGAGAGGGTCACGAGGAAAACCAAGGTCAAGGAGAGTAAGCGGAGAAGAGGGAAGCATTTACACATCTCCATCCCCAATGGCTTGCTTTGCATCAGAATTTATATCTAATGCTTTGTGTTTAACACCACTCAGCCACCAGACTCCTAACAGCAATAAACATGGAGCAAATCGGGGCCGAAGGGGGAGGGGAAGATACTCCAGTCCAAAGCTCGAATTACCTCAGGTATCCTCCTCACATGATGTTAGGAAGAGATCCTCCTTGTTGGAACCTGATGCAGTCGCTAGCCCAATTTCTAATGGTTCACAAAGCGAAAAAGAGAATTGCGAGGAACAGACAACCCCCAGGTTGGATCCTCATTCTGCCCATTTGTTTGCCCCTTACAGAACAGAACAGCCACATGTGACAGAAGGTTTGAATTCTGAACAAATCTACATCCTGCCCAATTCTGACCAGAAAAGTAAATACAATCTAAGATCAAGAAACTCTGCCAGTCTTTTTCATTATTCCTTACCAGATGACATGGATGACTTTGATAATGGCTCCATTAACCAAAATAAGCTGAAACGAAGCATTGAGTTTACAGGTAGGCTTCTTTCCATTTTCTTAAAATCCGCAAGTCTATATTAATCAAAATCAAGTATTCTTTTATTAATGATGTGTTGCTTAGACCAGAGTGTTGGGTCTTTAAAACAGACTTTTGGGTTGAAGTTCCGCTGTGATGTCCAGCATCTGCTTTGGGCCCTTCTGGAATTACAGATTATTGAATAAAAATTGTCGTATCATTTATGCTTCTATTGTCTCAAAATCTCCTGGATTGGAAATAAATGCTTATCACTAAACTCAGCCTTATGGGCCTTGAGGCTGGGCTTGCTGGAATACCCTTAAGGTCTAGAAAGCATTTATAGTATGGAAAGTTCTACTCTAAGGTGTTTCAGTTTGTTCCAGGTACAGACAAGTATAGACAGTGCATTAAGCTAATGGCACACACGGCTTTGCATCTGCTTTTCTCTGTCTGCGTTTTCTCGCAGGCAGAAAAAAGCCAATGCACGCCCATCCGCTTCTTCCTGTATCTGCACTGATAGGCACAGCGTCAGCATGTGTGCAGACACACAGAGTGGTTATCAGTGGGGAAACAGGAAAGTATGTATTTTTGTGCTGAAATCCACTTAGTATGTCTGCATGCAGACCGACACTGTACTGTCAGGGCACACACAAGAAGGAGCAGGTGGGAGCGTAGGAAGCGAAACATTCACAGGCTTTTTAAGATAAGAATATTTTCTATCATGAGGGCAAAAGTCTGCACATTCATTCTATTGCTTTAAAAGATGCTGTCATCCCTACATGCAAAAATTCCAACCTTTGTGTCTAGAGCTGCATATACTGACTTGTGGTTTGCTTAATAACCAGTGTGACATAAGCTTCTGACCTACTGCATGTGTACTCACAGCTGAGTTTGCCTAGTGGTGAAGTTTCGGCTGTTATTTGCTTCTGCTGTTCAGTCAGTAGGTGCCAGTATGATACCTGGCCACAACAGGAGCAATACAGCACAGATGCAGACAAAGGCAAACATCACCATAATCTCTATTAAGAAGAACTCTGACATGAATCTTTGAGAGACCTATATTCATGGCATTGCTTCACTGGTGCCAGATAGGTAGGTTTCTGTGTCCTCTGTGCACATATACCACAGCAGTGTGTCATTTGGGCAGTGTTCCTTTTCTGAGTGCATTTGGCTCATCAGCTCTGTACTTAAACAGATTTACTGTGGTGCTCAGTACAGGGCCCTGCTGACAGGGCCCTGTACCGTGTTGTGAAGATTACATTTGTTTTCCAGGTGAACCCTTAAAGTAACACTTTTTTTCCTGACCGTTTTAGATAACCAGAAATCAGAGAGGCAGAGATCATGCCTTACTCCATCTTCTCCATTCCCTGCTCTGAGCAGCAGAATGAGCCTGGAAAAGCTATTGTCTTGTTTAGAAATTAAAGATTTCCATTTGCCTGATGATGATTTTGGTTTCCTGAAGCTTCAAAAGCTGAAGTCATTAAGTCAACTGGAACCTTTTGTCCCCCTACCAACTACTGAAACTGGTAGAACAAAACCTGATAATACAACGCTGCCAGGTACAGATTATTCTACTGCATTTCAGGCCACCATAGATTCGAGTGTCCTTGCCATAAAACCCAGTGCATGCACTTTATACAATGGAAAATCTAATGCAGCGCCACCTGACAAAACAGCCTCTAAAGCAATACTTTGTGTTGAAATACCAAATGCACCAAGCCAAGAGCATGTTGCTTATTCTGCACATTCTGTAGAACTTCCGCCCCCAGTCTCCCAGGTCAGGAAAAGTCAGGAAACTGTTCTAAACCATTTACAGAAAAGGAGTGATGACATCAGGCCTTGTGAGGTTGATGTGAAACCCACTGGTAATGAGTCGGTGCCTCATGCATCTCCACTGCCTTCCAAACATCTTAAGACACAGACTAACAGTGAAATCAAACTCTCCTTACATCCTTGTGAGGAGTTGGGGGCTTCAGGATCTTCAGAGTTCCAGATAAAATCATCTGCTCCACAATTTCCTTTAAAAGAAGTTCCCTGCAGTGTCCTTTTAGCAACCTCAATGTGTTCCATGCCTCTAGAAACATCAAATGACACTGAGCTGGCTTCTTGCACTCCAGGCTTCCCTTTCTTGGGTTCCACGCCTGCTGCCCTTTCCGCTCCATCACCGGGAGGCTCTGTCCTTACGCCATGCAGTCCTAAATTGGAAAAACCAACAGCAACCATAAATAAGACCTTACCAGCACAAAGTTCTGCGGATGAATTAAAAAGCCTGAGATTGGGTGAGGTCATCGAAAAAGAAGTAAATGAGAGTAAGGCAGAGCAATGCATTGTACTGGCACCCGGTTCAGGCAGCTTGTCTCAGTACGGGGACACTGCAGTAAATGTGAAACCCATACTTATGAAGGAGAGTCTGCAAGAAGTCTATCATGTAGAGAATTGTGCAGAAGAATTTATCACGGTAAACATTTTCTATACAAGTACAAAGAATTGTAGCCTAATTAGTAAATTGTAAAATCCTTAATAGGCCTGTGGTTTTATTGACAGCTGCAAAGTGGGGGGAGTTTAGGGGAAATGTAGTGCCATGTTGTACTACGGTGGTTCTAACTGATCTCTCTCATATTCCTTTTAGGGGATCTGTAACTATTTATTATCAAATCATTTGCCCATTAGGTGTGGGCCTTTTGATTCAGGAAGGAAGGAGTGCCCCTGTTTGTATCTATACAGAGAATCCATTCTGTGCACAACTCCATATGGATCAGTGATTCATGTCACCTTTATGCTTTTATCCATTCTATAATGTTCAAAATGTTATGCCCACCTTGTTATACATGTAAATGATCTGTAGCTGGATGACTTTTGATTCCAATTCCTAATTTCTGGCAGGAACAATCTTGTGGATCTCAGCATGAAAATCCTTTGTGGACATCTGAGGGTGGTCACCTGCGTCTCATCTCACAGATACAGGTTGGGCAGTTATAAACTAAACAGCACCCTAGGCATAAGCTTGGATATATATACATAGACAGTGTGTATTTAGTGGGCTGGAGAGGAGGTTGTTAGGGCCTCTCTGTAATCGAAATGTCTGGGCCTATTTTGAATCCCAGTCCAGGCCTGTGAGGGGATCAAGAGAAAACTGGTTGAGAGAAAGGAGTGCTTGAAGCAATAAATTATTGTTTGTATAGGAAACAAAGTAATTCCCTGTTTTCTGTTATAGCAAATGGGAGAATTTAAGTAAATTAACAAGGGTCAACAAATATGCTTGTCTAAGAGAAATGGTGGAAGGGTTAAGGTCCAGAAACCGTATTAGATACAGAAGGTGTTTGAGGTGGATTAGCAGTTCTATCCAAAAACCCCTACATGTAAAGAATACCTCCTGTAACCAGTTGGTTATAACATGTAACATGATGTGTTGCCTTTTCAGGATGGCTGCTTTGGGAAGTGCATGATAGACCTTTGTTCAGTACAGTGGGAGTTTCCTTCTGGGACAGAGATGTGCATTGTGGGTGCCAGTGAATCTGCCATCTCTCTCTGGAGACCACACAGTGCAGGGCGGCAGTGGGAAGCTGCTCACAGCTGGATCTTTACTGAGGTTTGTGAATGTGTTTACATGGGCCAATAGAAATAGGGCACATTTAGTCATTTAGTAAAACACGTGCCAGATATTGAATATCAGTTACACAGTGTGCAACTTGTATGGTGCATTCTGTTAATGCAAGGACATCCGACAATAGCGCCAGTGCAATTCATTCCTTATTCAGTGCCAGGCCCATACTGGCAATGTGTGAATTCTGGCAAATGCCAGAGGGGCTGCTGTAAGATGCCATAGACAGTCACTATTTATTGGGCTGGTGGGGGGGCTGTTTGGGCTTCTGGTAATTGAGATATCAGGCCTAGGCAAGGCCGTAGCATTGTGCCAGCTACCGGATCCATCATTTTGCAGTGTCACAAATAGGCAACCACTAACTGTTTTTTACCTCAAACAATGAGTAGAAAAGATGTCAGGTGGATGTTACCTCTACCAACAAGTTATATTTATTTGATATGGTTTCTCACCGACCTCTAGCTCCTCTGCTATGGCTGTGCTTTCATTTCTTAAGAGCTCTTTACTGTTTCCTCACTCCAGATGCCTGTCATCCAGATACTCCCTCTTCCAGGAGAGAAGAATATTATGTGTGTGGCTTTGGGAAACCTTGAGATTCTGGAGATCTGGTAGGTACAAATCTCTTCTGGTCTCCAGTCCGAGGTGTTCTATGGCTTCTGTATTGCTTCAAATTAATTCTCACTATTAGCTGTAAAAGATTGCCTTGGCTGCAATAAGCAGTATAGCAACTCCGTATTGCTTCACTAAAGACTAATATGTAAAGAAGGAATGTTTAAATATGCTTTGCTTATATACTTTTTAAAGGAATATACAGTTAAATTCTACATAAAAATGTTTTCCAAAAGAACCTGATTAACTGAATGACTGTGTGTCCAGCATATAGAACCACTAGTTAAGTAGCATATAACTACTATAAAACTACTATAAATGTGAGCCACATTGCTTGTGATTGCCAATGTCCACAGTCCATACAACCATCCTAGAAATTAGGACAATGGGTACAGCTGTTCTTTAAATCGATGACCATTTTATATAATGCTAGCAAGTGTAGGTGGAGTGCTGTATCTGGGCTGCAGGCAACCATATCTAGCCATTGGCTGGCCATGCTGATTAAAGCCCTTAGTATTCTGGTCATTCAGTCTTGGCCAAGATGATTGATTCATTGTTACTTTGCCTACCACATGTTTGACCAAACTGGCCTTGGATCCAGTCAACTGGACTGGCAATCTGTGGGTTTTGGCAAATGCCAGAGGGGCTGCTGTAAGATGCCATAGACAGTCACAATTTAACGGGCTGTTGTGGGGCTGCTTGGGCCTCTGTGTACTTGAAATATCAGAGCTTATTTTGAATCCCAGTCCTGGCCTGGCTGAATTTACCATTGAGTGCAATGTTTGGTATTGGCCTGTTATAAATAGCATCCAGTCTGCATCCTGACAACATTTTGCTATTATTTAGCCCTTTTCTGGCAAAGCTTTTCTACAGTGGTATGAATATTACTGTCTAATCTTTCCAGGGCTCTGTTCTCCTGTCCAAGAGGTCTGAGCTGGGAGCAGCGAGTGGTGAAGCTCGGACATACAGAAACAGCTCGGGGCTTGTCCAAACTTCGGCTGGTCTGCAGCAGTGGCCTGGGCCCAAACCAAGAGGTGGAAATTTTGCAGCTGTCAGAGAAAGGAAGGTGAGGATGCTATGGGTTTGCTATCTGGCACCTTTATTTATGTATTTATATTCCTCCGCTCTTTACAGAGCTTATACAGTACATCATGTGCATGTTTCAGTGGAGCTTACAATCTAAGGTTCCCATGACATTCACACTATGCAGTAGCCTAACTAGCGAGGAAGTCAGGAGGGTCTGCTTCCTTGTTAGTCACCCTTGATTTTGTACAGGGGGGTTTCGGTGACCCATGATTTAGTGCAAAGGGGGCCAGAAATTATTTTCAGTGGGGGGAGTGCTGGACCACAGAAGTTACGTCCCTAACACTATGGTCAGTTTTATCAGCCAAATAAACATTCCATATGTTTTTGGAGTGTGGAAGGGAACTGAAGGAACAGGAGGAAACCCATGCATACAATGGCAAACATACAAACTCCTTCCAGATAGTTCCCTGGCTGAAATCAATATAAAGATCCCCAGCACTGCAGAGCTAATTTTTGAGCTTTTCTGCTGCCAACATCCAGTTACCTTTTGGAAGGTTAGAGATTTGTACCTTTGATTTACTGTTTGACCCTGGTATTTTGCAGAACCATGAGGTCTCATACACTGCAGCCCCCGGAGGCAAGTATCCTGTCCTTTTCTGAAGTGGAAGGAGAGGCGGATGCTGTAGTGGGCTCCACTGTCGATAACAAAGTGGTTATTTGGTAAGTTGTGAGCTGCGTTTACGTAGATGTTTACTGGATTAAGGCCTTGGGTTGTCAAGGAGTACTGGGAGTTGCAGTGCAGCAGTGACTGGTTGGCGACAGGTTCTTCTGCAACCAAAGTATATATTACACAATGTATGTGCACAAATATATAATATATATATAATCTATCTTTAACATTTGTTTGTTTCTCTTCACCTGCAGGAATGGTGCCACAGGGCAGCTGCTAAGCACCATAAATGTAGGGGAACTCTGCGGTGACTCAGCCTGTTTAAGTGCATATTCCGACTCAGTAAGCAGACCTGATTTTTACTGCCATTAGTTTATTGCTCACAGCCATGTTAAATTTCTAACTGTCTGACTGTACTGCTTATGTTTAATTCAGGGTTTGCTTTTCCTGCTCCTCGCCAGTCCTTATAGCAACAGCTTAGAGGCGGCACGGAAATGCATTTTTACACTGATTGCAGCCAATCCTAAGAGTGAGCGTTGTGCCCACGTTATGTCTTATACTCTGCCTGAAGGACAGGATGGAAGGTGAGTGATTTCAATAGAAAATCCAGAGCACACTTTAAGACTATGTAAATATACATAACAATATTTTGTATTTACTTTATTAACCTACAGTGGTTTTTGGACCTTTGCAGGTCAAGTACCCCTTTGATGCCCAACATTTGGCAGGGTTTTCCCATAGCTCATAAAGTCAATATACTGAACAGATTCCCTTTCTCTCGTATACTAGCACCCTGGGCTCGTATACTAGCACCCTGGGCTCGTATACTACCACCCTGGGCTGGTATACTACCACCCTGGGCTGGTATACTACCACCCTGGGCTCGTATACTACCACCCTGGGCTCGTATACTACCACTCTAGGCTGGTTGATCTTCCATGCATTTTGCTTTTCTCTAGGGACGGTGCAACAAATTATAATTAATTTAAAATATACTATGGTTAATGAGGCTGCATTTTTTTGTTTTGGTTTCAAATTATTAATTTCTGTGTTTCAATTATAACTCCTCTAAATGAAATGTCATTCTTGAATTTTTGTCCATTTTTCCCTTAAGGTATTTGGAAGGTGATATCATTAGCCACAATGCAGCCGCAGTATTAACCAGTGGAAGTGTTGCATTCTGGGATTTACCCAGAAGTCATTGCTCTGCTCTTCTCATTACCAATGTGGACATTCACTGGTCCTTGGTAAGATGGACCCACAGCATGTCACAAGTTCTGGCTGGGCAGAAAAATGGAACTATCTACATTTATTCTTACACAGGATTGGCCCCAAAAGAAAAAATTAAGGAGTTTGAGAAAAACGGAATCAGCTGAGATTTCAAAAGTCCTGCCTAGAAACAGATTGCTGTATGGGAGATGAGCAAGGCCCAATGACTTTACTGCTGAAATCTGTAGCTGGATGAAATAGTGGATCATTTAATCATATGTTGTATACAACAGAGAATGCCCCAGACCTTCAGCATAGGGAGTAAATGAAGGAACAGTATTTTGCAGGCTGGCAGGGGCACCCTGCAACAGTGTTCCTGCATTTAATCATATGACCATGGGTAGTTGCCATTGGCACAGAAGGAAATCCAGTTAGCAGAATAAGGGGCAAGATAGAAAATGAGACTTATGCTCCAAACTGGTGCCAGTTTGCCTCTTGCCTTCAGTTTGGGTTGTATCAGGTAAACTGGCCTTTATAATGCACTGTTCTTGCACTCTAATAATTGTATTGTAAATGTAGTTTTTCCTCAACCGACATAAAACAGCATGTCCTATTTCTGAGAGAGCAAGATCGCTATATAGTATCTATATGTACATATATATCCCTATCATTACTTCTTCCAGCTCAGGTTACAGAGCCCTGTATGGCTGCGTTCAACACTCTTTTAAAATAAGGACACCTTTGTATTATAGTGTGCAATTATATTTTTTTCTCCTC
This sequence comes from Xenopus tropicalis, assembly GCF_000004195.4. Classification (NCBI taxonomy): domain Eukaryota; kingdom Metazoa; phylum Chordata; class Amphibia; order Anura; family Pipidae; genus Xenopus; species Xenopus tropicalis. Next base: position 21,411,771 of record NC_030685.2, read on the forward strand.
TAGACCAACTGTATATAAGTGTCTGGATAAAACGAACCACTAAGCTGACAGCAGCCAGTAGCTCACTACAAAACAAAGCTGTGCAATTAAAGGTTGGTTATTGGTTAAATTACCAAAGAAACCAAAGACAGGTCCAGTTATACTGACTGGTAGTGTTGTATTTGTGGGGTTTGTAAAGAAAATGTACATTTTTGTTGTAAATAGCTGCATTAAAGTATCTTAAAGTGTTTTGTATGTATGTGCCTGTGTCTAATGCTACAGATCCAGAATACACCAAGGGAAACAGAACACAAAGCTTAGAGAGGCAAGTAAATCACTACCAAGTCTTGCAAAATGAAATAGAAATTACTGATCTTTTCTGGCAGCTCATTACCCTGATCTGCTGCTTCTGATTCATGGAACAAAGTTGTGGGAAAAGATTTGATTAACAAACCTGGAAAATTGATTTGTACTACATTGTTTCATATATTCAGAACCAGCAGTGCAGAAAAGTGTAAATATGTAAAGAATGTATACAGGAAACTTGCATAGTTTTTCTTTCATTGGGTAAAAAAAATTGTAGGGGCTTTTTTTGTTCTTACTTTCAAATGTAGCTGCTGTAGAATCCTATGTAGCCCCCCCACATAGATCTAATACAAATAATACACATTTGAGTCATATATAATATTGTACAGGGAATATTTCTACAATTTATTTAATAACCATGTAGCATTTAAAATCATTTATAGTGCGCCAATCTATAACATAATACCTGTGCTCAATAATAAAGCAGAGTAGTATATACAATGTATAAAGTCAGGGGATTCTCAGCTTGAAACTCTACAGCTTTTGGGTGAACTACAAATCCCAGATGCCGGTTCATGTAGCCAGTGGCTACCAAGCAGCACCAGATAAGGCTGCAGACTGGGACCTCTCACGTTCATCCCCAGGACATTGCAAGTGGCATGGGGGTAGCCATGATTTTTAATATGATAAAGACAATGGTATCCTGAGAGACAATTTGCAAAATCTAAAAGTTATTTTTTTATATAATACACAAGATCCCTGAATATCCTGCAAATTATATCCATGGAAACAGAGCTTAGTGATGGTGGGGGCATAAACATTTCTAGTTATGCCACTAACGTCAGTGGTGTAACTATAGCGGAAGCACACCCACGGCTACTGCAGGGCCCAATTGGGACCATTATGGCGGGCCCCCTACACAAGGTGTTGCCAGCTGGCAAAGGATTCTAGTTCCTGCCTCTTACTCGCTCTATGTGACTGATAGTGTAACTCTGCCTTTTCATCTCTCTTTCTCTTGTTCCATTGGCCCCCAAAGTTTTAGGACACACCAAACATACTATATACAGTGAGACAGTGATTATACACTGCACACTATACACAGTAAAAGATTGTGAGTTCCCTGGGGTAGCAGTATGAATGCAATGCCCAATTTGTGTTTAATGTCCCAGAACACAGCAGCATTATCAGGCAATCATTGTTGGGGGTAGGCAGCTTTATGTGCTTGTTCCTGCTGGTGCTGAGCCCCCATGGGTGTTGGCCCAAAAGGTCCAATTGGCTTAAGTCGGCCCTTAGCACAACCCATGGCCACAGGCCCTGAACTGTGGGGTCTGTTTCCTCTATAGTTATGTAGAAATTGCCCTTCACCAGCCTACCCTAGAGCAGGTGGGGAGCAGGGTACACAAGCAGTTGGGAGGATGTTTAGGATGGCCGTGCCTGTTGGGCACTTCTGGTCTAGCACTATGTGCTGTCTTTCCTAACGTCCCATTAAGTTTAAACTTGATAGTCTTGTGGCTCTTATTTACCCTGAACTGCAATGCTATCCTTACGTCTGATGACTGTGTTTAACCCTGATGCAGCAGTCCTCAAACAGGAAGAAGGCTGGATAAAGAGGCTCGGTGAAGGTGGCAGTGAAGGAGTGCAAGTGGCGCACTGGGCAGAGCTGATAGAAAGACAGCAGCCCCGCCTCGTAGTTGAGGTAAATTCCAACTGACTGCACGGGGGTGGATGAAGTGACCAGTTCCTGTACGTCGTTATGAGATGCACCAATATGATCCTGACAGTATAAAGCCCATGACTTGTCATTATAACCCAGGAAAGACTCATTGCCTATTATTTTCCTCTCCATGCTCTGGCAGACCACTCCCACTATCCACTCCTTCGCTTCACTGACATCCACCTCCCAGTAGTGTTGGCCTGAGGTGAAGCTGCAGCATCCCAAGACCTGACAAGACTCAAATCTCTCCGGGCCTTCAGGTCTTTGCTGATGGGTGGAGGTAAAGCTAGCAGATTTCAGGTCCTTTGATAAAGTGATGTTATTAGAAGCTGTTTTCAAGTCCAGGACAATGGCGGAGGTCTCCAGGGCATGGAAGAGCCGAGTGGCCTTTAAATCTAGAAGTGCATCAGCAAAATGTTTCAGCCCCACGTGTAAAACCACAGAGATGGGTGCCTCATCGAGATGCCCTACATGGCTGACTTCATTGGCACCAGTGCTGTCTGGGTGCCGTATATCATTCTCCTGCTGACTCCTTAGTAAAGTTAACGGGTCAGTAATATTGCACAGTTCCACCACATGGCTGATCTTCTTGGACAGCTCGGCCTCCTTCACCTCTAGCTGCCTAATTTGCTCAGAGACTTGCAGTGAGACTTTTGTCTTTTGCCTGTTGATCTCACTCCGGACCCGCATCTCTAGATCTTCCATCTGTTCCCTGATGTCCCTAAAAAGAGCAGTGATGCGCTCTGTCGTGCACGTTGCCTTGTCATTGGTTTCCTTCCAGTGCTGATGAAGACTCTGGAATCTGCTCTTTGTCTCTTCTCTTTCTGAATACAGACTTTCCAAAATGTCTTTCAGGTCTTCCTTCCTCTTCCCAAAGGCCTCATTTAATGCCTCCTTCTGATGTCCACTGTGCTCTCCAGCCAGACAGCAGGACACACAGATACAAGTATGGTCATCTCTACAGTAATACTCTAGAACCTTTTTATGGATGGAACATCTTCTGTTTTCCAATGAAGAGGTCGGTTTGGTTAAGATGTGTTCTTCTGCCTTGCTATGTCTCCTTAGATGGTTGGTGCACAAGGAGGCATCACAGTGGAGGCACGTCTTGGCCGCCGGCACATCAGACTCACAGTATGTACATAGCACTGCCTCCCCTGGTGCCGACTGGGCAGTGAGAAAACGTTCCACTATACTGCACAGCTTCAGGTTTCTCTGCAGCACAGGGCGTTCTGCAAAGAATGCTCTGCATTCAGGGCAACGGTACAGTTCAGATTGATCAAAAGCTCGCCCAATGCAGGCCTGACAGAAGTTATGGCCACAGCTCAGCATGACAGGGTCTGTATAGGTGCTCAGGCAGATAGGGCAGTTCAGCTCCTCTCTCAGGTCGACAGAAGCCATCCTTCTCCTCAGCAATGAGGAACAAAACTAAAAGCCTGCGGTTCCTCAGGATGCTGAGTGAAGCCGGTTAGCTATTAAAAAGTTAATGATTTGACTGTTAAACCAGCAGTTTTATCACCTGGAGAGACTGCTGCTCTTTATTTCCATATATAGACTGGAGTGAGCAAGGAAGTATGGGAGGAATATGAACTGATATCTGATCAGCATTACTTGCACATTTGCACACTCACTGCCATAAAATCAGGACTACTGCTCCGGAGAAAGGCACAGCACAGAAATGAATTGGATGCAGGGAGAGATTTCTAGTTGTTGTGCCCCTTATCCTGGGTTGTCTTTGCTGCTGCTCACACTAAACCTGCCCCTCTACATTATTCTGTATGCCAGGTGCTGGCAGTGCCACATACAGAGAGAGCTCCATACCTAGCAGTGCTGCATGTAGGGGTGCCAGAGGCAACTGAAAGGTGGCATGTTATAGTAAATGAGCCCCAGTTCCAGGTTACGTTCTGTGTCCAAGGCATCCGGCCCTCCACCCCTGCTTGCTTGCAACTCCCTTCCTCCTGGCTGCTTGCCCATTAGCTCACTGGATCAGCTCTACCCTTTGTGGCCTTGGCAGGCTTCTCTGCTACCTACACCTATTTCCAGCCCTGATGAGCCCTAATGATTGCTGATTATCAGCTGCTTTATCTACATATAGGGAGCTACCTTTTCTGGAAAAAAATACCAGCCTTCCTCTATTTTTATTTATTTTTTCATATTAATATCATTGTAATTAAGCAGCATCTTTACAGATAAAATACTAGCCAGGTGGCAACCCTATCTACATACTAATGCCATTAACATACATGGCTGCATAAAAACAAAACAGTCTGCAGCAGGCATTTGAATTTATTCCCAATTAGTTAGCTGTGCTGGTTGTATATTTCCTATGGGTCCTGTTTAAAAAAAAAAGTTGAGGACCCTACATATGGGTTGGTGGGCTTTCTGTCTAGGTTTCTCAGCTTTATGTTTGAGAATGGATATTATTGTATTAACTATTACACCTCACCAAACAGGCATAACATAACATTTATAGAAAGGGTTGTATTAAAGGAACAGTAACACCAAAAAAAGTGTATAAAAGTAATAACAATATAATATACTGTTGCCCTGCACTGGTACAACTGGTGTGTTTGCCCCAGAAAGACTACTATAGTTTATATAAGTAAGCTGCTGTGTAGCCATGGGGGCAGCCATTCAAAGGAGAAAAGGCACAGGTTACTTAGCAGATAACAGATAAACCCCCATTATATGGGGCTTATCTACTAGTTATCTGCTATGTAACCTGTGCCTTTTCTCCTTTTTCCAGCTTGAATGGCTGCCCCCATGGCTACACAGCAGCTTATTTATATAGTAGCTTTTCTGTAGCAAAAACACCAGTTTTTTGCAGAGCAACGGCATATTATATTTTAATTACTTTAAAACACTTTAATTTTTTGATGTTACTGTTCCTTTAACAATGGACAATAATAGTGCTGCAGCTCCAGGCCCATCATTAAGACTTGGTGGTGCCAAGGCCATGAGTCACGGGGTTAAGGCATGTAAATGTACATGTATTGTGCTTCCCTGCATGACACTATTCATGCAGATCAAGATCTTTGTATGTACATTATTTTTCTATTTTATAAACCTTAAGGAGCATATGCCCACTATAATTTTCAGCTCTGGTCTTGTATATAGGAGTTACCATACTTACTTAGTTAATATAGTTACAATAATTAGGAATATTTATGTGCTCTTTGTCTTGTGTATTTTACATTAAACCCATAGTTGTAAATACATAGTCCCTTTATATATTCTTCTTTATGGGAGGAGGTGTCTCCTGGTCCCCATTTACTAGAGGGATCATCAGCAGGTAAGCTAAATGGTTACATTTGCGTGTGACTTTCCTGGTATTTATCTAATCAGACATGGTGTCATTGATCCTGGTTATTCCTTTGAATGTGACACTTCCTTCTCCTCCGTGTAATGTCCCCTGTCCCCTCCCTTCTGGGGTCATGAACATGATTCTGACTTCAGATTTTGTTCTTCCTTATACCAGTTATTGTGTAACTAGGCCTTAAAGTCTAAGGTACATTGGCATCATTCAGAAATAGGACTTCTGGTTTATTAATAAACAGGCATGGATTTATAGGGAAAACCCTGGCTCTGGGGAAGCAGACAATAAGGGAAGCTGCACATTTGCTTGTTATAATGGCTAATGTATCTCCTAACTGGAATGGCCTCTTGGCTAAATTGCTACTTTCAGTGAGGGTCTCCCTCCAAAATCTTTTGGGTCCCCTCAAGTACCACAGCTAGGGCCAAGATTTAGCTTTTTTTGTGAGTAGGAGTCCCAGAGGGGCAACTGAAAAATGAGAAAGAGTTGCTGTCCGGACCAGGCCTGGGCAGACTGGCAAGCTATGGATTCTGGCAAATGCCAGGGGGCTGCTGTAAGATGCCATAGTCAGTCACTATTTATTGGGCTGCGGGGGGCTGTTTGGGCCTCTGTGTACTTGAAATGCCAGGGCCTATTTTGAATCCCAGTCCAGAGCTGGTCCTGATCCCGTGGGCCAACATTGCTCTGAACCACTGCTTGATCCAGGCTGTCAGGCTGTTTAGGGTTCAGATTTGGGCAATTTGGTGCGGGTCAGACAGGGGAAGCACACTATTTCTTTGCTCCCAAAGTTTCCCTGTCTAGGAACCTAAAATGCATGCACTTTAAAGAAGGACCCAGGTAGGGGCTGAGTGCAGATCCTACAATATACAATATACCTGTTTGGGTCAGGTGTGAGTTGAGTTTTTTCTGACCTGCACATCATTATTGTCCTCCCCTGGCCCTGCTTTTAGTCATAATAGGCTGGATTATAATCAATTAAATGGAGGCCCCCCCCCCCGGCTAAGTGCCAAATAAGAGAGGTAAGAGATAAGGGTCTCTATAACAGATTAACAGACTGACCTGTATCAATTGTTCTATATTGTGCCAACACAGCTGTCAGCATTGCCACTAATGCCAGTCGTCAAGGAAAACTTGTCCCCTTCCCTTTCTCTGCCTTCAATTTCTATCCAGTACATCCTTTCCAAATATTACCCCCCACCGTGACCTTAGCTATTAGTAATGGCATCAGGGTGCTTTCCCTCTCCATATTGCCACTAATTCTCTTTTGTCTATACTGACTCAGACTGCCAGACACCCAGCCACTTCAGAGAGCACAATTCCCTATGGCACCCAATGACTGCATACCCTACAAGGGAAATCATGTGAGGCAGCCGTTCCCTATGGCACCCAATGACTGCATACCCTACAAGGGAAATCATGTGAGGCAGCCGTTCCCTATGGCACCCAATGACTGCATACCCTACAAGGGAAATCATGTGAGGCATCCATACCCTATGGCACCCAATGACTGCATACCCTACAAGGGAAATCATGTGAGGCAGCCGTTCCCTATGGCACCCAATGACTGCATACCCTACAAGGGAAATCATGTGAGGCAGCCGTTCCCTATGGCACCCAATGACTGCATACCCTACAAGGGAAATCATGTGAGGCAGCCAATCCCTATAGCACCCAATGACTGCATACCCTACAAGGGAAATCATGTGAGGCATCCATTCCCTATGGCACCCAATGACTGCATACCCTACAAGGGAAATCATGTGAGGCAGCCAATCCCTATAGCACCCAATGACTGCATACCCTACAAGGGAAATCATGTGAGGCATCCATTCCCTATGGCACCCAATGACTGCATACCCTACAAGGGAAATCATGATAGTAAAAAGCTTCACTATTAAAAACAAATGATACAAAATCAGATTTATTGGAAGGCAGGAATTTTATTCTTATTCTTATCAGTTATAATCAGTGCTTAGTGATGTAATTCCTGTCACGTGACTTACTAGAACTATTATTATAATAAATAATGTAACCCCTGTTGTAAAATAGGGTTCTATGCCCTGTATAAAAGCACTTCGCCTCATACCGTTATATGGTCATGGAACCCCTCATTCGATTGTTGGGTTTGGGGGACATCACTATTGTGCTTTTTGCTCTAGTGACATTCCCTAGGTCACCTCAGGGTGGCGCTAGGGTGCCCCTGGGGTTTAGCATTTGTAGAAAGAGAAATCAATAAGAAAGGCAGGGGTGTAACTATAGAGGAAGCCAGGCCTGGACTGGGATACAAAATAGGCCCTGGCATTTCAACTACTCAGAGGCCCAAACAGCCCCCACCAGCCCAATAAATAGTGAGTGTCTGTGGCATCTTACAGCAGCCCCTCTGGCATTTGCCAGAACCCACAGATTGCCAGTCCGGGCCTGGAGGAAGCGAACCCCATGACTGGTGGGGGGCCCAGGATGTGCAGGGGGCTCAGTGATAAAATAACACAGAGAGCAGCGGGGAAGGCTGAGTGGCATTTTACAGTGAGAAGTAATAACACTAATGGGAAATAAAGAGCAATCTAATTACAAGTGGAGATGTAAATTCAGCATTGGCAAAGAAAAAAAGTAAAAAAAAAAAAAAAAAAGAGAGAGAGATCTAGAGCAATCATGGCTGCTCCCCCCTACATAAATACAGCATGTAATATCAATGTGAATGCATGTATAAATATATAATATATGTAGTATCATTTCCTTTTAAAATAAAAGCACCTTCTGTAATGCCATTTACCAAATAATAGACATGATTTCGGTTTTCTAGGTGTAAAGGAGCAACATTGCACTTATTTTAATAGTACAAATCAAAATATTTCTGTATCCTTTGTATTGTAAGAATGCTGGAGGGGGCGCATTGCGGTTGTGGGCAGGGAGCAGAGTCAGGCCTGTCAGGCCCAGACCAGTTTTCCCATTGGGGAAACGCTGTTTCTGAATACATTCTTAGCAATAAAGATCACAGGCACTTGGGTAATGTAAGAAAAATACCAAATTTGTGCAAGGTCTACTAACCCATAGAAACCAATCAGCAGGTAGCATGTAACTACCAAATACATCTTGTATGGAAACAGTGTATTATGTGTTATAAGCACCCTTGCCACCCCGCACGGTGATGTTGCTATTTTCGGGTATAAAGAAAGCAGCATGGAGGGGCTCAGTAAAGGTGGCAGTGAAGGTGTGCAAATGCCTCTTGGTGTCAGACTCCTCATAAAAGGACAGCTGCCCGGCCTCGTAATTCAGGAAAATCCCCAATGTCTGCAAAGGAGGGTAATCAGTTATCTTTTGTCCTATCTTGTTGTGAAGGGCACCCAGTGTGTTTTGGAAAGCCAGACTCCAGGACTTCTTATTGAAGCCAATGTACGACTCCGGCCCGTCTATTTTCCTCTCTATGCTAGGATAGGCCACCCCTATATTCCATACTTTGGCTTTACTCACATCCACTTCCCAGTAGTGCTGGCCCGAGGCAAACCCATCGGTGCTCAACACCTGACATGATAGGAACCTCTCTGGGCCGTCCGGCCGCCTCAGATCTTTAGATGTAAAAGAGGCCGATTTCATGTCGTCCGATATCACAATGTAATTATTTGCTGTTGTTACATCCAGTAGTAAATCTGGAAGCTGCAGCACTGGAAGCTGCCTTTTTGCCCTGAGGTCAAGGACTTGGTCAGTAAAGTTTCTAAAGCCTTTGTCTAACATCAGTGAGATGGATGCCTCATCTAGGCAACTGACAGGATTTATATCATTGTCCCTGGGAAGCATGTCCCCCTCCTCAAAAGCTTCCCATGGGGTCCTTAAAGGGTCTGTGGTATCATGCATTGCCTCAATGTAAAGAATCTTCTTGGAGATCTCATCTTTCTTTAGCTCCAGGCGCTGTACAAGTTCGGAGATATGGCGCAGCCCCTGTTCTTCTTGCCTGGTGATTTCACCTAGAACTTTATGTTCTAGAGCCCCCAACAATTTCTCAATGTCCTTAAACAGCTCGATCACCCTCCCATGTAAACCCGAAAGCTTTTCTTGGATGTCTCTCATGTGACCCAGCAGCACCTGGATTTGTTTATCTGTATTTTCCTTCTTAGATACCAGCTGATCCATGATTGTATTGAGCCTCTGCTTCTTCTTCTCGGAGGCCTTGTTCAGTGGTTCCACCTGGTGCCCCCTGTGGTCGCCAAACAAGCCGCAAGACGCACAGATACAGACATTGTCGTTGCAGCAGTAATACATTAGGATTTCATTATGAACAGAGCATCTTCTGTGGGTGGGTTCCGATAAGATGTGTTCCTTGGAGTGGCTGTGTTTCTGTAAATGGCTTTGGCACAAGGAGGCATTGCAGTGGAGGCAGGTTTTAGCTGCGGGTATGGCTGGCTCGCAGTAAGTGCCCAATATCTCAGTCTCCTTCTGCTCCACATGAGCTGCCAGGACACACTCAGCTATACTGCTCAGCTTCAGGTTTCTGTGCAGGGCCGGCCGCTCCAGGAACTCTTCCCGGCATTCAGGGCAGGAATAAACTCCATACTCCTCTTGGCTGGCCAGCACATTCCCTATACATGCCTGGCAGAAGTTATGGCCACATCTCAGCATTACAGGGTCGGTATAAATGGCCAGGCAAATGGAACAGTTCAGCTCCGCTCTCAGCACAGCAGAATCCATGCTTAAAACACAGGGACAAGGTCATTACCAAAGTCCCCTGTTATTCAGCAACCAGAGAGCAAAGAAAACTTTCCTGGGCTATTAACCCTGTCAGCAAACAGCTGCAGCCAAACCTCTCTCTTGCTCTCTCTGAGATTTAGGATGACTATGGGATTTTCTACTATTGACACTTAGGGAAACCTGTGCTGAACTGCCTGTCACTGCTTATTATTAAAGGGAAACTCCAGCTTCCAAACCAAAATGTGTTAAAGAGTCTCACCCAACACAGAAACCCCTTAATATACCTATCTCTGTAATCTGTTCCTTCAAAAGTATGAATAAATACCATTTTATATGCTGAATTACTGCTGAAAAACAGTTCTACTCTTTCTGCATCATTTGTAATCCTGGCAGGGGAGGAGGGACTGAAATATTAATGTTACAAATTGTAATACCTTCTCCACAGCTTACAGGCAGCATAAAGGGACTGCATAACCCACAGTGCATTGCACTGGGATGTTCTTATTGTTATTGACATCACATGTGCAGGGGATTGTGGGATTGGGAGGATGCAGGTTGAAGGCAGGCTGAGGACAGGCGACTACTGTTACATTTTATTTGAGTCTCAAAGTAGCCAGCCAGATCAGCAGGGGAACAGGGGGCGGGCTTGGGTAACTGTTCCAACCTGTATTATTACATTATAAATCATGAAAAGGCTGCATAGTTTTTAATTAATGTATATTGCAAAGTTGCTTATAATTATGTTTACTTTTCAAAAAGCTTAGGTGGAGTTCCTCTTTAATAAAAATTGTCTGTTAACTAGGCTCTGCTATTCCTATGCAGTTGTCATAGTTATATGCCTTGTTGGATGTGATGTACTGTATATCATCATTCTCACCATACTGGAGTATATGTGGGTTTTGGCACATAACTGAATATACAGAATACTATGAGACGCGGTAAGCGTATATCTGTATTCTGCACCTGGCACTAGATTGAAAATCTGAACTGAGCTGCAGAGCACAGCGAGGGTGGGTGCAATAGGGACCTCGATAGGCAGTAAGGAAAGGGCTCCACTGGGCATAATGAATTCAGAATCAGAGCAGAATGGGCATGTTTCCATTTGCTTTAAATTGGCCAGATGCAGGCAGTGATGTAACTATATGTGGCTGGGCCCCCCACAAAAGAAGTCTTCGGAGGGGCCAGGCGTGCAAATCCATTCCTACCCAGCCCCACCTGCCTGTGTGCCCACCCACCCCTCGTTTCCCTCATTCCCTGTCAGCTTAGCTAGGAGATAAGCTGGGGAAGAAGATTTCTGCCCACCCCCCACCACTTCCTCTGTAGTAACACCACTGGATGCAGTTTGGTCTCTCTGTCACATTCTAGGTCAAATGGAGGTAGATCTTATGGTTTTTGGAAGATGATCTTAACCCTTTGCATACATTAGAAATATTGTCCCTCTATTCTGCTTCTAACCAGATGTGTAACTCCTTATCAGCAGACCCTGTGACCATTGGAGGGGGGGGGGGGGGCACTGCAAAACTAATGAACATCAAGGGGATACCATTGAACATAACATCCCTTTTCAGGTATTCCATGAATAGGGGAAGCATAGCGTAAGGCAAATGACAAACAAAACATCCCAATTATACAGTGAAAGAGGATATATTAAGTCTCCTATGGGAGAAAAAGCTTTATGGTGTAATAAGGCGAAGGTAGAATAGTGTGGCCCTTATTTAAAGGGGACCTGTCACGTTAAGAAATCATTCCAAATTGTTTTCTATTGTTTTGTCAAGCAAAATAAACTTTACTTACACTAAATACATTATTTTAATCTTATTTTCTTCAGCCTTGGAATTCACAATTGCAGCAAGCAGGCAGGTGCCATTATATGGACACTGTTATCAAAGCAGGCATTGCATCCTGCCAAAATCTTGTTTCTGTGCCAGTATGGGGGGACCTGATGCCCATGCCCATGCACTGGTTACATAATTACATGGTGAGGAGGGAGGGGGAATGTGAGGAGTGCAGCAACATCTAAAAAGTTCTGAATTGAAAGTGAAAGTAACTGTCTGCCCCACCTCTATGCCTAAGGCATAGAGGCGGGGCAGGCAATATATGATTGACAGCTGAGATTTTTAAATGCTTTTATAATGGGTATGGATGTGGTAATAAAAAAATGATTTTGGGTTTCATGTTTAATTTGAAAAGGGCTTTTATTATGCAGCTTTTTATGTCTGGGTGACAGGTCCACTTTAATGCAAAACCAACATAACTCATCACCATAAAAACAGAACAGCTACCGGTGGTCAGGAGAGAAGGGAAAATCAATAGTTAAGCAAAACCTGCTGCAATCTGCCAGACACATGACATTAAAGAAGAATTTCACTTTTCAACACTCTGAAAGGAATGTTTTATAAAGAGGCCAGGATCACGGCCCTGAGCCCAGACCTAAAAAGAATCTATGAATTATCTCCGCTATATATTTTGTTTCTGTTCAAATATTGTTGTTACAGGATATTATTATAGGGGTGGTTCACCTTTAGGTTAACATTTAGTTTGTAATAGAATGGCCAATTCTTAGCAACTTTTCAGTTATAGTTTTTTGTTTTTTTTACCTTCCACTTCTAACTTTTTTCAGCTTTCAAATACTATTGCTCTGGAAGGCTACAATGTTCAAGTTTTTATCACATTTAATTACATATATTTCTATTTAGGCCCTCTCCTATTCATATTACTGTCTCTCTTTCAAACCACTGCCTGGTTGCTAGGTTAAATTGTACCCTAGCAACCAGATAGCTCTGGAAGTGTGAAGACCAATTGCAAATTGTCTCAAAATAGCACTCTCTATATTATACTAAAAGTTAATATAATGGTGAAAACCCCCTTAAAAGGTGATGAAAGTCTGACATCAATTGCCTTGTTCTCAGTCTAGCCATCAAAAAATGCGGAACAATCAGGGTACCACAAAGAAACTGATGGAAGTGCTATAATTATAGGGACATTCCAGGCAGTAATAATGTGAGCATTGGGCACAGTGAGCTCTGTTGCAGTCATGTCTAAATCTTACCCAACAGTGGGTCAGTTCTACCAATGTCTATTCACCATATAATAATAATTTATGTGCCGTAGTCTTTGTCAATAGAAAGAAAAGATTGGTGAAAATCGGGCAGCTGGGCAGAGGGTCAGGAGCGTGGAGAGGCCATATCGAGAATCTGGCGGGCGATGCTGGAAATGGCTGGATATGCGGCACTGTTGGGGAATTCCTGCACAAAGTCCTTGCCCTGCTCCAAGCTCTGGCTCAGAAGGGGATCCAGTGGGACACATCCTGTGGGGAAAGGACAAAGGAATAAAAAAGGTGCCATGTGGCTACATGCCGGTTCCGGTTGTCTCTTCTAGTAATACACAAGGTTATCACGGGGCTCCTGACTACTGGAAAAATGACCAAACAACCATTTTTATGTACAGTGCTTCCTCTCTCTTTGTACTGGCCCTTTAATGCACCTTCACTTACAGCTATGTACAATTCTAGTAATAAAATGTACATTCAGTTATATGAGGTCTGTTGTACATCACCCCTCATCAAACAAGCAGACCTCATTCTGCCCTGAGCATCCATAGCCATAAGATGGGCACTAAATCCCTTTCTTCCTGGCCCAAGGTTGAGAAGCAACTTCAAGACCTGAGCCTGACCTTCCCTTCATAGCTGACAATCCACACCCAAAGCAGCAGCCCATTTTTTGGTCTGAATAGTAGGCACATGATGCCATTCAATTAAGGGTGAAGACACATAGAGCTACTTGGCAGGGCTACTAAAAGCCAGAAAAAACCCCGTCATAGACAATACTGTGAATTGCCTCTGCTAAAACACACATAGAGACAGTTATCAGTAAATGATCAGCATTGTCTGTTTTAGTAGCCGTGACAAGTAGCTGCTACTAGTAACTCTGGGTGTCTTCACCCTAAAGGGATGCTTCACCTTTAGGGCTCTGGCACACGGGGAGATTAGTCATCCGCGACAAATCTCCCTGTTCGCGGGCGACTAATCTCCGCGAAATGCCATCCCACCGGCGAGAATGTAAATCGCCGGTGGGATGGCATACGCGGCGGCGCAATTTCACTGAAATCACGCCACCAGTGGGATGGCATTTCTGGGAGATTAGTCGCCCGCGAACAAGGAGATTTGTTGCGGGCGACTTATCTCCCCGTGTGCCAGAGTTCTTACTTTAACTGTTTATATTATTGTATATTATAGAATGCCCTATTCCTAGCAACTTTGCAATTGGTCTTCATTATGTTTTTTTTTTAATATAGTTTTTTAATTATTTGCCTTCCTCTTGTACATCTTATCCAACTTTTAAATGGGGGTCACTGACCCCGGCAGCCAAAACACTTTTGTCTGAGAGCTTACAATTTTATTATTATTGTTGTTACTTTCTATTACTTTTCATATTCAGTTCCTCTCCTATTCATATACCAGTCTCTCATTCACATTGGTTGCTAAGGTAAACAAGACTCTGGCAACTAGCTAGCCGCTAAAATTTCTCATTGAAAAAAAAACCCAAATAACTGAAAACCTGCAAAAAAATAAACAATTGCAAATAGTCTCAGAATATCAATGTCATACTAAAGGTTAATTTAAAGTTGAAATACCCCTTTAAGACAACAAAGAAATATCTTTAAAAAAAAAGCTGTAACAAATGTAATGTTGTCTCACCTAGAAAAGGGACCCCGGAAAGACGAGCCAGCTCCTCCCCTCCTCCTTTGGAAAAGATATTGGTGCATTCCTAGGGTGAATAAGGAACATATCAGGGGACTGTACAAAGAGGGAGCACAAAATGATATTTCTCTTACATTATGGTTCAGTCTATTTGAATTACACTTGATGGGGGAATAAAATAGCAGGTGCAATGTTTGCTCTCGTTCTAGAAAGCCATAGCAACCAATAACATGCAGAAATTAGTCTACTAGTCTGAAAGTCAGCATCTCACTGGTTGCCATGGGTTAATAGGGGGAGCAAACCTCGTGCCAGTTATAGTATTGCCCTCGAGTAAGCAAGTATTACTTATTTGGAAGAAAGCTGCCAATATTCTGTTTCGACAAGCCCACTTGGCACATTTCTCCCTGGAATTCCCATACAATTGAATGGCTTTGTTATCTTTGATAGTACTGGATACAGATATATTTAGATGCATGAAAGTAGCTTCTGAGGCCAAGAATGGACTATTCATAAGAACACTTGTACATGTAGCTATTTCTGTTGTTTTGTCAGGCAATTAGTAACTTGATTGGTGGGTGGCAAAACATTAAAAATTGTTCCCCATTCACTGGAAACTTAGAAACATGGCAGGCAGCTACCTATGCTTGCCCCGCCTTGTGCTAAATGCAGCGTGGTGCATCTGCATACACCTAATTCATCACATCACATATAAACTCACAGGAGGCGAATCAGACATGACATGAACTGATTTAGTCTGTGCAAAGGTACCAAATTCTACATGGTTTTGATGCATTGTGCATGTAATATAAGAACCTCAAGGAAATTAGGCATGGATGCCATGTTTATCAGATGAGCATAATGTTCAATGGCCCTAAGGTACTAAGAGGTGATACAACAAGCAACAACATTAAATCTTCTCTCTGACTTCAATAACATGAACCAACAGGCCTGGACTGGGTGGGAGTCAAAACAGGCCTGGACATTTCAAGTACACAGAGGCCCAAACAGCCCCCCACCAGCCCAATTAATAGTGACTGTCTGTGGCATCTTACAGCAGCCCCTCTGGCATTTGGCAGAACCCAAAGATTGCCAGTCCGGACTTGTAAACCAATTATGTCTCAGAAATGGCCACCACAACTATCAATATATCTGTTAGGGTGGCAATTGGTGCATTTTCAGAAGCGGAAGGTAAATGGCAAGGTATCATACGGTGCAGTGAGGGCAGACGTATCCGCTCATATTCTCCACGATCCCAATTACTCGGAGTCCTGTCTTCTTGCAGAACGTCAGCTCTCTTCTTACATCTCCGACAGAGACTGCCTGTACAGAAATCAAGTCATACTTTATGTGAGGGCCCTTTAAACTGACGTGTTCAAGTATAAATGAAGACTCAACAACACAGATATGGAGCCTTCTCCAAGAAACAGTGAGCTTTAGGAGATAGAATGCAGGTCAAGCCCCTTTTCCCTCAGTCCTCCTGCTTGTGGTTCAGGGCAGTGACACATGGGGAGATTCGTTGTCGTGGGCGACTAATCTCTTCGCAAAGCCATCCCACCGGCTACAATGTAAATCGCTGGTGGGATGGCATACGTGGCGCCGTGATTTGCCAAAGTCACTGAAGTTTCCTCTCAAAGCAACTTCCAGCACAGGGTGCCATGCCTTACAGATGCCAATGTTTCCTTTAACCCAGCCTGAACTGGAGTTATCCCTATCTTCCATTTAACATTACCATTGGCAATCAAAAAATGCAAGGTCATATTGTAACCTTACATTGTCCACCACCTTCTTTCAAATAAAGGGCAAATAACACAAATCAGCATAGCGGTGATTTCCTTCCTGCTTTCTCCAATGTTGGTGAGGCAGACTGAATGAGAAAGTGTAGTGCTGCAGAGGGTGACTAATCTCCCCACTGGCAATAAAGGGAATCGCCAGTGAAAAGGCCTACTTATCACTTCGGCTTTTTTGAATTTGCGCAAAGTTTGCTCCTGCAGGCAACTTTATGCGACTTTGAAAACTGAAGCAATGCGTAAGCCAGTGGAAAGGCTTTTCGGGGAAATTAGTCACCCACAGTAGCAGAGATTTATCGTAGGTGACTAATCTTCCCATGGTACATTACCCTAAAAGCAGCGTGTTACCTGAGGTGTGGTGACCAGCAAAGCACCCATGGGGTTAAAAGGCCGCAAGGCATCCACGGTGGCGATATGCTCATCTGATGTTCCAGGGGGTGTGTCAACAATGAGGAAATCCAAGTCCCCCCATGCCACATCACTTGCAAACTGTTTGATAAGAGCTGGGATGGAAACAAATAAAAGATCATACAGAAACAGCTTTTACACTGGTTCTACTATAGAAGAGGTGATTATATGGTTTAATACATAGCTAAAAAAAAATCCTCTGAGCCATTTGCCAGATACCCATCATGTCAATCCACAGGCAAAATCATTTTTCTCTTAACCCACAGTACATGTTTCTGTGTGTCTAATGCACAGTAGTTTTGCATTACTCAAAGCGCCTACTTTAACAAAATAACCAAATATAATAAAACTACCATGGAGCTCATTTATAACCTGTACAGGAAGTAGGGCCCTTTCAACTAAAACTTGTGCTTGTACAACTGGAGCAGCAATGAATAAATTACTTACCTGAGACCCCGGGCCAATGCTCCTTTTAACAGGTTGACCCAGATCTGATCCCCGCTGGCTCAACCCCACTGATCTTGCTGAGGGAACTGGGCAGGGGCGCCTGGGGGGTGTGAGGGCCTCTGGGGCAGCAGCCACAGTGGGCCCTGCCCACCCCAGTCCAACACTGCCTGGGCCCAGGCCAAATAATGGCTTTGGCTTTAAACACTATCACATATGTGCACAGACACAAAGAAGGAAGAAGATTGCTCTGTGGTATTTGCTGAGAAGTACACTGGGTTGATGCAGTTTTCTGCTAACAGACACACTGGACCAGGGAATTAGGTAAGTGATTATGCTCACTGGGGGTACATAACACTTGGCACCCCCCCCCCCCCCTTCCCAGTGATTTCACCTTTCTTTCTTCTTTAAATGTACAGTGCAAGGTGCAGACAGGTGACATGGGGCAGGTGATATGTACAAGGTTCCATTGATCCTGACACTGCAGTGTCAGGAGCAATGGAGCCTTGTACATATCACCTGCCCCCCTTGAGTTTGATAAGAGAATCCTGCTCCATGTTTAAGTCTCCCCAATCAGTGCTAATGGTATCTCCTCACTTTTATCCAAATTATATCTCACGGTCCATACCATTCTTCTTGGGTCCTCTCCATACTACAGCATCATCTGGATGTTCCAGCAAAAACCCAATAGACATGAGTGAGATGCTTTTCTCCTGGTCCACATACACTGGTACCCAGCCACTGTCACACTGGTGAACATCCTTGCTCTGAGCATTGAGCATACGTGGAATGCTGGGACCACACAGATCTACATCCAGTATTCCAACCTAAAGATAACAATAATGACAAGAAACCCTATTTTATTGAAAGAAAACAAAGAAATAAGAGAGGGACATAGTGAGTCCGGGGCAGTAGGGGCTGCTATGACTAAATGTAAATACCCATGCACTCACCTTTTTCCCAGCATGCCGCAGTGCAAGTGCAATCTCAGTAGAAATGGTGCTCTTCCCAACTCCTCCTTTTCCTGACAACACCAGGATGATGTGCTGCACCCCAGAAAGATTTCCTCCATCTGAAAAAGAGCGTTAAAATATTGTTATTCTATAATCATGACATGCATAAGAGGTTTCTATGATATGTAAACAGAGATACCACCTGTTTGTCACACCACTGATATCACTGGTAGGAAAGATTTAGAGGGTAACTCCTGTGAGAGTTGCTGCAGTGATATATGTGGGAAGGAGCCCACACGTTTAATTTACTTTGGGGGGGGGGGGCTTCCAACCATTACTCTGTTAGTATCATATTTCTGTCAGTGATTTAATAGAACACAGTATTAAAGTGGTGGGTCAACTTTTAGTATGTAAATAGTATGTTATGGAACGGCTAGTTCTTAGCAACTTTTCAATTGGTCTTCATTTTCTTCAGTGACAGACACACTGAGCTCTCTGTCTGTAGTTTCAGCCCCCGCCCTCCTGCCCACACACTCTCAGCTAGGCTCTGGCCTGTCAGATACATGCCCCTATCCGATCTACTTTTATTTCTGCTCAGTCAGGGCCCCCAAATTCCATGACTACCACTCACCCTGACTTCGCTCCATGCTTCAGAACTACTTCCGCATATAAAGCGACGGATGCATCCACCCGCCAATCAGTGAACAGAATTCCCGATTAAGCCACACCTCTAGAAGACTCTAGCAGCCATTGAATAATCGGAATTTCTAGAAGGCTGGACATCACTATAAAGGCATACAGCCTATGACATACTACTTACGCTTGGCTACATGTAAGCACAAAATATGTGGGCGTTACTTCCATGTGTGACAGCCCTTGATAACCAATAGCATGCTGAGATTGAGTGTTTGGCTAAACCTGGGGTTTTGACGAGCAAGGCGACTGACGACTGAACAGGCATCGTTTGCAGACTGACATTGCCCGATAGCCAACTGGGTCAGTGGGCGGGTCTGACTTGCATTGGAGGGCAGGCCGGGGCTGGGTCAGGGGTTACTGTTGACGTCTGTGGCCCGGTAACTATAGGTAGGTGTTGGAGGAACAGGTGGGAGGGGCAGGACGGGGGGTTCGGGAGTCTGTGAGGGCTCCGGGGGGAGAGCTAAGTTTGCCAGGAGGCTACAGTAAATGGTAGGCCCATTGGGAGAGAAGGGGCGTAGGGTGCCAGCCATGGGCTTGGGGCTGTACTCTGGCGGTCAGTGCGGGGAGTGTGGGCTTTACAGACTAGCTCTGACTTGTACATGTTATCAGGGGGCCCTCCTATGGCCAGTGAAAAAGTCACCAAGGCACAGGGATCTGATAGGCCGAATCGCTGCTGCACTCATCAACCAGGCCGTGCGTGTGACAGGCGGGGGGGGATTGGGCAGGTACCACAGACAGACCAGACCAGCCTGGCAGGGGGGGGGGGATTGGGCAGGTACCACAGACAGACCAGCCTGGCAGGGCAGGGGGGGGGGGGATTGGCAGGTACCACAGACAGACCAGCCTGGCAGGGCAGGGGGGGGGGGGGTTGGGCAGGTACCACTGACAGACCAGCCTGGCAGGGCAGGGGGGGGGGATTGGGCAGGTACCACAGACAGACCAGCCTGGCAGGGCAGGGGGGGGGGGGGTTGGGCAGGTACCACTGACAGACCAGCCTGGCAGGGCAGGGGGGGGGGGGGTTGGGCAGGTTACCACAGACAGACCAGCCTGGCAGGGCAGGGGGGGGGATTGGGCAGGTACCACAGACAGACCAGCCTGGCAGGGCAGGGGGGGGGGGTTGGGCAGGTACCACTGACAGACCAGCCTGGCAGGGCAGGGGGGGGGGTTGGGCAGGTACCACAGACAGACCAGCCTGGCAGGGCAGGGGGGGGGGGATTGGGCAGGTACCACAGACAGACCAGCCTGGCAGGGGCAGGGGGGAGGGGTTGGGCAGGTACCACTGACAGACCAGCCTGGTAGGAGCAGGGGGGGGGGGTTGGGCAGGTACCACAGACAGACCAGACCAGCCTGGCAGGGCAGGGGGGGGGGGATTGGGCAGGTACCACTGACAGACCAGCCTGGCAGGGCAGGGGGGAGGGGTTGGGCAGGTACCACTGACAGACCAGCCTGGTAGGGCAGGGGGGAGGGGTTGGGCAGGTACCACTGACAGACCAGCCTGGCAGGGCAGGGGGGGGGGGTTGGGCAGGTACCACAGACAGACCAGCCTGGCAGGGCAGGGGGGGGGGGTTGGGCAGGTACCACTGACAGACCAGCCTGGCAGGGCAGGGGGGGGGGGGTTGGGCAGGTACCACAGACAGACCAGCCTGGCAGGGCAGGGGGGGGGGATTGGGCAGGTACCACAGACAGACCAGCCTGGCAGGGCAGGGGGGGGGGGGGGTTGGGCAGGTACCACTGACAGACCAGCCTGGCAGGGCAGGGGGGAGGGGTTGGGCAGGTACCACTGACAGACCAGCCTGGTAGGGCAGGACCCACTGACAGACCAGCCTGGCAGGGCAGGGGGGGGGGATTGGGCAGGTACCACAGACAGACCAGCCTGGCAGGGCAGGGGGGGGGGGATTGGGCAGGTACCACTGACAGAGGCCAGCCTGGCAGGGCAGGGGGGGGGGATTGGGCAGGTACCACAGACAGACCAGCCTGGCTGGGCAGGGGGGGGGGGTTGGGCAGGTACCACTGACAGACCCAGCCTGGCAGGGGGGGGGATTGGGCAGGTACCACTGACAGACCAGCCTGGCTGGGCAGGGGGGGGGGGGGGGGGGGATTGGGCAGGTACCACAGACAGACCAGCCTGGCAGGGCAGGGGGGGGGGGGATTGGGCAGGTACCACAGACAGACCAGCCTGGCAAGGCAGGGGGGGGGGATTGGGCAGGTACCACAGACAGACCAGACCAGCCTGGCAGGGGGGGGGGGGATTGGGTAGGTACCACAGACAGACCAGCCTGGCAAGGCAGGGGGGGGGGGATTGGGCAGGTACCACAGACAGACCAGCCTGGCTGGGCAGGGGGGGGGTTGGGCAGGTACCACAGACAGACCAGCCTGGCAGGGCAGGGGGGGGGGATTGGGCAGGTACCACAGACAGACCAGCCTGGCAGGGCAGGGGGGGGGGGGTTGGGCAGGTACCACTGACAGACCAGCCTGGCAGGGCAGGGGGGGGGGGGTTGGGGCAGGTACCACAGACAGACCAGCCTGGCAGGGCAGGGGGGGGATTGGGCAGGTACCACAGACAGACCAGCCTGGCAGGGCAGGGGGGGGGGTTGGGCAGGTACCACTGACAGACCAGCCTGGCAGGGCAGGGGGGGGGGTTGGGCAGGTACCACAGACAGACCAGCCTGGCAGGGCAGGGGGGGGGGATTGGGCAGGTACCACAGACAGACCAGCCTGGCAGGGCAGGGGGGAGGGGTTGGGCAGGTACCACTGACAGACCAGCCTGGTAGGGCAGGGGGGGGGGTTGGGCAGGTACCACAGACAGACCAGACCAGCCTGGCAGGGCAGGGGGGGGGGGATTGGGCAGGTACCACTGACAGACCAGCCTGGCAGGGCAGGGGGGAGGGGTTGGGCAGGTACCACTGACAGACCAGCCTGGTAGGGCAGGGGGGAGGGGTTGGGCAGGTACCACTGACAGACCAGCCTGGCAGGGCAGGGGGGGGGGTTGGGCAGGTACCACAGACAGACCAGCCTGGCAGGGCAGGGGGGGGGGGGGGGTTGGGCAGGTACCACTGACAGACCAGCCTGGCAGGGCAGGGGGGGGGGGTTGGGCAGGTACCACAGACAGACCAGCCTGGCAGGGCAGGGGGGGGGGATTGGGCAGGTACCACAGACAGACCAGCCTGGCAGGGCAGGGGGGGGGGGGGGGGGTTGGGCAGGTACCACTGACAGACCAGCCTGGCAGGGCAGGGGGGAGGGGTTGGGCAGGTACCACTGACAGACCAGCCTGGTAGGGCAGGGACCACTGACAGACCAGCCTGGCAGGGCAGGGGGGGGGGGATTGGGCAGGTACCACAGACAGACCAGCCTGGCAGGGCAGGGGGGGGGGATTGGGCAGGTACCACTGACAGAGGCCAGCCTGGCAGGGCAGGGGGGGGGATTGGGCAGGGGGGGGGGATTGGGCAGGTACCACAGACAGACCAGCCTGGCTGGGCAGGGGGGGGGGGTTGGGCAGGTACCACTGACAGACCAGCCTGGCAGGGGGGGGGATTGGGCAGGTACCACTGACAGACCAGCCTGGCTGGGCAGGGGGGGGGGGGGGGATTGGGCAGGTACCACAGACAGACCAGCCTGGCAGGGCAGGGGGGGGGGGATTGGGCAGGTACCACAGACAGACCAGCCTGGCAAGGCAGGGGGGGGGGGATTGGGCAGGTACCACAGACAGACCAGACCAGCCTGGCAGGGGGGGGGGGGGATTGGGTAGGTACCACAGACAGACCAGCCTGGCAAGGCAGGGGGGGGGGGATTGGGCAGGTACCACAGACAGACCAGCCTGGCTGGGCAGGGGGGGGGGTTGGGCAGGTACCACAGACAGACCAGCCTGGCAGGGCAGGGGGGGGGGATTGGGCAGGTACCACTGACAGAGGCCAGCCTGGCAGGGCAGGGGGGGGGGGGATTGGGCAGGTACCACAGACAGACCAGCCTGGCTGGGCAGGGGGGGGGTTGGGCAGGTACCACTGACAGACCAGCCTGGCAGGGCAGGGGGGGGGATTGGGCAGGTACCACAGACAGACCAGCCTGGCAGGGCAGGGGGGGGGGGGGGGATTGGGCAGGTACCACAGACAGACCAGCCTGGCAGGGCAGGGGGGGGGATTGGGCAGGTACCACTGACAGAGGCCAGCCTGGCAGGGCAGGGGGGGGGGGGGATTGGGCAGGTACCACAGACAGACCAGCCTGGCTGGGCAGGGGGGGGGGGGTTGGGCAGGTACCACTGACAGACCAGCCTGGCAGGGCAGGGGGGGGGATTGGGCAGGTACCACTGACAGACCAGCCTGGCTGGGCAGGGGGGGGGGGGATTGGGCAGGTACCACTGACAGAGGCCAGCCTGGCAGGGCAGGGGGGGGGGGGGGATTGGGCAGGTACCACAGACAGACCAGCCTGGCAGGGCAGGGGGGGGGGATTGGGCAGGTACCACTGACAGACCAGCCTGGCAGGGCAGGGGGGGGATTGGGCAGGTACCACAGACAGACCAGCCTGGCTGGGCAGGGGGGGGGGGATTGGGCAGGTACCACAGACAGACCAGCCTGGCTGGGCAGGGGGGGGGGTCGGGCAGGTACCACTGACAGACCAGCCTGGCAGGGCAGGGGGGGGGGTTGGGCAGGTACCACAGACAGACCAGCCTGGCAGGGCAGGGGGGGGGATTGGGCAAGTACCACAGACAGACCAGCCTGGCAAGGCAGGGGGGGGGGGATTGGGCAGGTACCACAGACAGAGGCCTGCCTGGCAGGGAGGGGGGGATTGGGCAGGACCCACAGACAGAGGCCAGCCTGGCAGGGAGGGGGGGGGGGATTGGGCAGGTACCACAGACAGACCAGCCTGGCAGGCAGGGAGGGAGGGGGGGGATTGGGTAGGTACAACAGACAGAGGCCAGCTTGGCAGGGCAGGGGGGGGGAAGGATTGGGCAAGTACCACAGACAGACCAGCCTGGCAGGGCAGGGGGGAGGGATTGGGCAGGTACCACAGACAGAGGCCAGCCTGGCAGGGAGGGGGGGATTGGGCAGGTACCACAGACAGAGGCCAGCCTGGCAGGGAGGGGGGGTTGGGCAGGTACCACAGACAGAGGCCAGCCTGACAGGGCAGGGGGGAAGGGATTGGGCAGGTACCACAAAGGCCAGCCTGGCAGGGAGGGGGGAAGGGATTGGGCAGGTACCACAAAGGCCAGCCTGGCAGGGAGGGGGGGGGGGTTGGGCAGGTACCACAGACAGACCAGCCTGACAGGGCAGGGGGGAGGGATTGGGCAGGTACCACAGACAGAGGCCAGCCTGGCAGGGAGGGGGGGATTGGGCAGGTACCACAGACAGAGGCCAGCCTGGCAGGGAGGGGGGGTTGGGCAGGTACCACAGACAGAGGCCAGCCTGACAGGGCAGGGGGGAAGGGATTGGGCAGGTACCACAAAGGCCAGCCTGGCAGGGAGGGGGGGGGGATTGGGCAGGTACCACAGACAGAGGCCAGCCTGATTGTGACTGATGGCCAAATACAGATTTGCAGATATAATAAACTCACTCACAAAACCCTCATTTATTTCTGTTGGAATTGGCCAGAAACTCACAGGTCAGGCCACTGACACTAAATGAATGAGGGGTGATTCTTTGTGTTCTGTCACCCACCTGCCCACCAGGTACTGTAAGTTGCTTGGACAACAAAATGACTTGAATTCCCCCCCTCCTATGTGCCTTTGCTTTATTGAGAAATATATTGGTTTTCTCTGATCCCAAGGCTTTGTGTTCCCTGCAGGTGCTCCCCAGATAACACAGGATGGCACGTCGTCCACGTAACAGCCGTGCCTGGCGTTTCGTTCTTAGTGGTGTGCGCAGGGATCAGGATGCCCGCTCTCCAACCTTACCAGCAGAGGAGGAAGCATGGGGTTATGACTCTGATGGTCAGGTAAGTGCAAGGAATCTTGGAATTCAATAGATAGTGAATACTATGCCCCCGATGGTAAATTATAAGGATATTATAAGTCACCAAGGAGTTCCATAGTGAGAAAAAGGCACAGGCTGTTATGCAGGTTACATAAGGGCAAGTGTAAATTGCTGTTGGGCCCAACAAGGGAGAGTTACTAGGGGGCCATGGTACAGGTGTGGGATCTGTTATCCAGAAATTATCTGAATTACAGGAAGGCCATCTCCCATAGACTCCATTATAAACAAATAATACTAATTTTTACAAATATTTTTCTTTTTCTGTATAATAATAAAATAGTGCCTTGTACAAATAGATATAAGATATAATTAATCTTTATTGGTGGCAAAACAATCCTATTGAATTTATTTAATGTTAGACTTAAGTTCTGGAGATCAGAAGGGACAGAGAGACCCCTTATCTGGAATACCCCAGGTCCCAATCATTCTGGATAATGGGTCCCATAGCTGTATATGGTTTGACCCTTACCTTGTCGGCAACAAGAAAGCAGATCAGCCATGAGATTGGACTTTTATTGATACAAAAACCATTTGATACTATTCATCTTCCTGTCTGTTCCTTAAACCGCAGCCTGGTTGCTATGGAAAGTTGGACCTTAGCAACTAGATAGCAGAGTAAATTCCAAAATGCAGAACTGCCAAGCAATTAGTAAAATAATTGGAAAAGACTAAAATATAAAGCCTGCAACATGTTTTAGACTGATGATTGTAAAAGGCAAACTCTCTCTTTGCAGCACAGTAACAGTGACTCTGACACAGACCTGCTTCACTTGCCCCCCTCCATCCCTAGCGCTGTGCCTGTGACGGGAGAGTCGTACTGCGATTGCGACAGTCAGAATGATCCCTATTGCTCCAGCCTGCACACTTTCCATCAGATCAAGAGCTGCCAGTGTGGAGAGGAAGACAACTGTAAGAACAAAAGCAAACTGAAATCTCTTCTCCTATACATCCCCTTTGTACATCCCCTAGCCAACATCTCATTTCTTTCTTTACTTATAGACTTCGACTGGGTGTGGGATGATTGCAGTAAATCCACGGCGACCGTACTGAGTTGTGACAACCGGAAGGTCAGTTTCCACATGGAGTACAGCTGCGGCACCGCGGCCATACGCGGCAACAGAATGCTCACCGAAGGGCAGCACTTCTGGGAGATCAAGATGACATCCCCAGTCTATGGCACAGATATGGTATGTACCAAAAGGCTTTCCTCTTGCACAGAGTCAAGGTTATGTGATTGTGTTCCCAAACAACACTGGGTGCTTAGCATTGCCTTTACATGAAAAAGTACAAAGAAAAAAAATTAACCCATTTTGCATAAAAAACAAGGACAAGAACAACTTTAGCCATCTGTTTTACTGCAAGTAGTCTAACACCTATATGTAATAAAAGGCACTATGTTTGCCCAGTAGTAGTAACCTATATCAGCTAATAAGATGTTGGCTTCTAAACAGGTGCTATGGGTTACTGCTCCTGTGCAAACTTTTATTACATAACCCCTTAAGTTTTTTCCTGGTCCAGTGGTCTCAGTTGAAGAAAACCGTGGAAAAAAAATAGTGAAATAGACTTTCCTTTTCATTTAAAAGTATGAAAGTATCCATAAATATATAGTGCAAATACAACACACACACACGTTTTCTGCTTTGACAATCCTCCTAGGAAAACTATGTCATAATACTTAGCTTTCCTGTATGAGAAATCCATTCCCGTTTCAGCAAAATCAATCTGTACGGACCTGGCTTTGCGCATGGGGGCAGTATTATGCTGAAACAGAAAAGAGCCTTCCCCAAACTTTTGCCACAATGAAGGGAGCATGGAATTATCAAGAGTGTCATTGCTGTTGTGCTTTTTACTTTTAGATGGTTGGCATTGGGACTTCCGATGTGAACCTAGATAAATATCGTCACACGTTTTGCAGCCTTTTGGGCAAGGATGCAGAGAGCTGGGGACTCTCTTACACAGGTAAATTGTTGCAATAAAAAAAGGTACAATTTCTGCATAAGTTTGGAAATTTCAAATGTGCCTTTGTAGCAGGCCTCATTCACCAGTTAGATGCAAAAGGCACTGTTTCATTCTAAAGGTGGCCATACACAGTAGGATTCGCTCATTTGGCAAGGTCACCAAACAAGCAACTGTTCCCCCTAAACCAATGAGCTGATGCTGTGGCCCCGATCTGACTTAAAAATCAAACCTACTTGATCGATACCTGGCCAATTTTCAGCCAGATATTGGTCAGGTAGGGCCGTCGGGGGTCCCCATACAGGGGCAGATAAGCTGCCGACTCAGTGTAAAGGACGCGAATCAGCAGCTGAAATCTACCTGTGTATGGCCACCTTAAGTCACTAGAACTCTCACTAATGATCCAGTTGCACTTTTGTTAGTCTTCCAGATTGCAAACCCAGTACCCCTTTGTGTACAGTAGATCAAACTGCGCAGTACTTAGGGCCAGGATAAACTGGACATTAAGGGCCAATTAAGTCTGATTAGAATATCTTGAGATCTGTTACACTGCAACAATTCAATAAAAATCAATTAATTTTACTTTCTATTAGGCCTTCTCCAGCACAAGGGAGACAAAAGCAACTTCTCCTCACGCTTTGGCCAAGGCTCCATTATTGGAGTGCACCTGGACACATGGCATGGAGTGTTAACTTTCTATAAAAACAGGAAATGCATCGGTGAGAATCATCTGCTTTTTTTCCATCTGTTTGTGCCAGGCTCTAATTATTTTTAAAGTCGGATTATTTACTGGCAATAGCCATACATGATGTGCTCCGGTAAGCTAGTTTCCTAGAATCTCATTGGAGGGAAAAGGACAACTCTGGTTGGCTAATGACCACACTGGCCTGTGTAAGCAGTAAGTCAGTGCTGTCCAACTTTTGTGGAGGGCTGATAATGGAAGCCAGTTTTGACCACTCCCTTTTTTAAACCACATCCATGTTATCTCAAGAAATTTTAGGACCATACCCACATTAATGGTTGGTGCTCACTGCAGGGATATCCCCCATCACTCATATGTGAAAAAAGTTCAAAGTCATATTAAGACATACCCTTAGATCCATATGCCTTCTCCTCCCCTGTGAGTAGCACATCAACCCCCAGCACATAATTACATGCCTTAGGGACCCCCTAACAACAACACAGGCAGGGTAGAGCAGGCGGAGTATGGCACACACAGGCAGGGTAGAGCAGGGCAGGATGAGTAGGGAAGGAAACAGGGAAACCTGTGGTCTGAGATGTGAACAATGCAGGGAGGCCCAGTTAATCTCAGTACTGATACCTTTTTACCCTGTTTATACAAAGGTAAGGGGGGGGGGGGGGCATGGTCCACCACTTGGACAGAACTGCAGTAAGTGATTGGCCTGTGTTGTTGGTCAGTAGTAAGTCACCTGATCACATTACTTCTAGTGACCACACTGGCCTATGTATTTACGGTGCCATGTGATTCCATGCACACAATGTGCCTTTTTTCGAGCTTTGAATTGTAATTTCTACCCATGTTTTGATCATATTTAATAGGCAAGCTCCCATGCAGCATTCCTTTTTTCCATGAGGGCCTTATTTGAAATCTTCAAACTATCGTCTCTTCATCATTCTACAAACAGTTTGACAGTTTGCAGTTGGTCTTCATTTTTTATTTGTGTTTTTTTTTTATTATTAACACTTTGTTCAGCTGTTTAGCAGCTACCTGGTTGCTAGGGTCCAAATTACCCTAGAAACCAGGTAGAGGTTCAAAGGCAAAACTAGAAAATGAATAGGAGAGGACCTGAATAGAAAGATAACTAGTTTAGGCCCTAGAACAGGATACACCCCCTCAACCAAAATGGTCAAATGCAACAAAGAAAGTATCCCATAACCACCCCTTTAAGGCTCTGGTAGATGGGACCTTTCGGTTGTGACTAGTCAGTAGTTAAAAGAAAGCAATCATGCTGTAAAGGTAATAGAGCCACTCGCAGCTTTAGGACAATGCTGTGAATTTAGGAAATGAATGTGTTTGTTACTAACGGGAGTCTCTGTATTGTAACAGGTGTCGCGGCCACACAACTGAGGAACAAAAAGCTCTTCCCTATGGTCTGTTCCACAGCAGCTAAGAGCAGCATGAAGGTGATTCGCTCCTGCTGCTGCCGCACCTCGCTCCAGTACCTCTGCTGCGCCCGCCTGCGCCAGTTGCTTCCAGACTCTGTGGACTCTCTGGAGGTCCTTCCCCTCCCTCCTGGTCTCAAACAAGTGCTGGGTAATAAGCTGGGATGGGTTCTGCAAATGGGTTCAAACCGCTCCAACCAACACAAAGGCGACACCTCAGCGACCACCTCCTGTGGGAGCGACTCAGACAGCAGCTGCACACCCGGACAGGACGACTGTCAGCGCAAGCGATGCCGCAGGATTTAAGCGGGAGGGAGTTCTGTCGCGACTCTCCACCCGGCAGGCCGAACATCTCACTGTGAACATTACGATGGACAAACGAAAGTCCCTTGTACCTCGTTACTAGGGAGTGAAATTAAAACAATGGGAATGCAGGAAATGGGTTTCCATTTCGCTTATTTGTTATTCTTTGAATGACTGAGAATAATGGTGCTTAAGTATTTCTGCTCACCCAAAGTTTGGTCTCAGCTGATGTTTTAAGAGGCGACAGTCCTAACGATTGTGATGCACAGAACTATCCTCATTCTGAACTCTAGGGCAACAACAGGAAGTGCCCTTTTGTGTTTCCCATGCAAACCATTAAACTGACAGCTCACAAGGGTGGAATTGTTCTTAAGGAGTGAACTGGGCCAGCCCGGAAAGATCCACACATGTGATTATTACCTTTTATAGATGGTATCACTGAAACAGAATAAGTACCCGCCACGGTTTTTATTTTATTTTTGTTCAACGGTTACCCTTTTATAATGCGTCTGACTCTGTGGAACATTCAGGGGGCAGTGAACGGTAACCTGTGACACAGATTTGGGCCGACTGACACCCAACAACATCGGTTGTGTGAAAATGCAGAGATGTAGCCGCGGGTGATGTGCCACAGGTTAGGCATCGCTGCCTTCAAAGATTCATTTTCTTCCTGTTACTGGCCATCTCCATACAGGAAACATCTGTCTTGCAACAATGTAATATAATGTATTCCTAATAGACCTGAACTATAGAGGCAAAGCCAGCTAAAACCTGCAGCCCATTGATGGGGAATAAGCCTCCTTTATAGCACGGTGTAGGAGCATATTTGGGAGTCAAATGCCACTTATGCATATGCATAGTTATGCACTTAAAAATGGTGGCATCGAGTCCCACAAGATATTGTGCCTATGCTCCATACAATAAAGAAGGGGGTTTGTTCTCTATTGATGCTCTCCTGTGGGACAGTCCTGGTTTCTTGTTTGTTACACTACTCCCATCATCCCAATTGTGATATACTGTGATTGGAGCATAGCTGGCGTCTGGGAGGGCTGGAACATTTCTGGCTGGAACAGCATTTTAGGGAGGGACTGTGAGATCCATGTAACCCCAAGCCTCACTATAGCTCCCACATGGGAATGCTGAGTGATTGGGCTCCCCTTGTTTTTGTTGACCCCCATGTGCTTTAGCACCACACTTTTTTTTAAAGGCATGTTTCGTAAGAAGCCAGAGTAGAGTCATATTGTGAGCAGATAAGGTAAGTGTGCTTTAAATACCTACTGACCATGCATTTTACTGCATGACACACATGATGACTTCTGCCAGCTCAAATTTAGCTTATTATAGACTTTTTATTTTAGGGAAGAAGCCTGTCTCTAAAAATATCTGACTTCCTTCAGATGCTCTGCTGGGGACTAACCAGGGGAGGATTAAGTAAAAGCTGGGGCCCTGAGCTGTTCTTAGGATAAGGGCCCCACAGGGAAAGCACAGGCAACTCCACCATGCTGTTCTTTTTTGGCTACTCTGTTCTCTTTTAAATGGTTTACACCCACATTCTGTCGGCTCTCTAACGTGCAATGCTGCTGTAGTATGTGAAGTGAAAGTAGGCACTCATTCCTAAAGTAGAGCAGGAACTTTGCCCCATCTATGTGATAGCAGCGGACTGACAGAAGGCAGGCAGACCCCCACTTTGTTTTAGGCTGTCGCCACCTACAGGAAGTTGGTAGAAGCGATAATGTTCCAGCAAAAGGGGCTTGGTAATGTCACAGGACGCAGAGTCTTCAGCATCCATACCACCCTAATGGGGTGTCCCTTAGGCAGTTTGGGAGTCAGGGTGGTCTTAGGGTCACTCTAGTGGCCCTTATGGTAAACCACTATTGGGCCCAACAAAAAATAGCCTAAATATAGGGACCACGAACCATGTTGCTTTTAGAAACGGTGTGTATATGGGGACGGGTTTTCCGGGTTTCTCGTTCTGGCCTTCTTATTCATGTGCTGTAATTGCTACCATGACCCATTGATTATAGGTGGGCCCTTGCTATTTTACATTTTGCTAAATCTAATAAGCTGTGTCAAATGATCAGTCCTGTTGAGACAATTGGCCTGTATCAAATCATCTTTGTATTTCAATATCAGCCCCTCCTGTGCTCCTAAATGCGGCCCCCAGTGATGCAGGCAGTGTGTCCTGAACTACAAACTATTTGCTCAGGAAACAATGTTCTTGATGGAGAGAGCTGTATACCAGAGGTATGAGTGTTTGTGTGACCTTTGATACCTGGAAATGGTGCTCTAAATATGAGACTTAGTAATGATATCCTGGTGGCTCAGCTCCCCTGCTACTCACAAGCGGCTTATGGCAATGCTGATGAATCTAAACAGATTGACTGCCATCTTTCTGGATTGCAGGACTGATTTCATTTTCATGCACAGTATTTGTGTAGACATGGGGAATAGACAACAGGCATCTCCCTAGTTCCATCTAAGCTACCACTCCCAGTAACCCCTGCCAGGCCACTGGAAACTAGTTCTGTAGCAGTTGGAGGCCTCTTTGTGAGCCTTTATTGGGTAAGGGAAAAACCAGCTTTGCTCATATGCTGAGCATATTCCAGAGAGGTCCCCAAGGCCATGTGTTGGAAATGACAGAAAATGAATGATACCAAAGTAATCAGAATGCTCTGGAAGAGAATGAAATTGTAAATGGGCAGATCTACCTTACCAGAAGACCAGTATTTACAGAGATTATATACAATGTAATTGACAGTTGGCACACAAGGGAATCATGAAGGTTTTGTAAAACCATACCCAGCAATTTGGGACCCTAAATGTTGCTTTATTGTACCGGGCCCCAGAAATGACAGCTAGTACCTATTGCAAAAGTGTTTTAGACCCTTTTTTCTTAACCTTGGGTCCCCAGCTGTTGCTGACTACAACCCCCATCATGCTTTAGTCCCTGAATGAATGTTGAAGAATGCAAGAAGTTGTAGACTGGGACAACAGAAAAAGGCCATGGTGCTATACATGGAATTGTATGGCAACATTATTGAACATTCTACTTGGAAAATGTTGGCCAGCACTGATTTATACCATAGGTATACAGCAAATCCATTCTGTTGCAAACAATACAGCCTAAATTTACTGTGCTGAAATCCTCTTCCTGTGCCCTCCGACACTGGCTCACTTGGTTATAGAATGACACACATTGAATTGACACGCCTGTAAAATGTAATTGAAAAACTGTAAAGCTTGACTGTTTTCTTAATTTGCTTTTATATTTTATTTGCAATATATAATGTTTCTCAAGGTTTACTCTTCTGTATTCTATAAAAAAAAAACAGTCTGTCTGATTGATGGAAGGTCTTATAGCAGAAAACAAATAGACAAGTGTTGTGTGTGTACATATATAAATATATCCCAAAACCGCATTGCTGCCTCTTCTTTTGGACTGGCATTTAACACAGGGAGGAGATCAGTAGTAAATGTGCCAATGCGGGGTCAGGCTGGACTGCCAGTGTACCCATAGGTCAATAGGAAAAGGTTAATGCCTACCCTTATTCCCACCATAGGCAGATATATAAGGCCTATAACACATGTGCCATCTCCTTTCTATGAGACAACATTCAAGTATTTGTATTAGTGTCACAAAAGTTGCAGAAAACTACAAGGCCCTTCCAAGCACCAGATTTTACCTGTCCCCTAACTAGCAGTTAACTCTTCATTTTAAAAGAGTGCCAAACCTCTGGCTGGGGTATTATTTGCCTTTTGCCCCCCTCCCCAAACCTGATGTCAAATTCTGAGGCATCGGGAAGAGTAGCTGCCAGTGGATCAGTAACGGGTGTCTGCTGGGAAGCAGGGGTGCAATGGCTAGACTTAAGTTTCTCTTTATAGAGCTTATTAAAGTCATAGTGACATGTTCCTGATAAATGTGGAAAGTGTCACTATCACTTTAAAGGTCCCAAATATTATGGCAAAACTGGAGTTATTATGCTGAGCCACAATGAATGTTTCCCGGAGGTATGGAATGGACCCACATAGATCAGCACTGTACTGAGTGCCTACATGAGACAGGGTATCTCACAGCTTATGAGTTCAAATCCAGTACCAGTTCTGGGTTTTTGGATGTCATTAAAAGCCAGATCCTTCGCGATAAATCAGGGCCAATGCGTCTCTCTCGACCGGGGACTTGGTCACCCTCTTGGGCAATATCGGCTACCTCTCTAGGGTCTTCCGCCTTCTGTGTGACACCAGTGTTATTGTCTTGTGGGATCCGTAAGTCGGTGAGCAGGGACATTCTCTCACGGTCTGAACCACATGCAGAATAAGCCTTGTGGAAAGGAGAGGTGCAAAGACAGGAGTGGGTAGGAGAAGAGGAGAGTATGAGAAAGTTGTAACTGGATTGTGTATCTAACAGAACAAGGAGATGATGTGTAATTGTATGCAGTTGAAAATAAAGAGTCCCTTTTTGTCCCAGAGTGTAACAAATGAAATACATACCTCTTTATTAGAAGGACAAATTATAAACACCATTCTGTCCCACTAACCTGCATGAGAAGCTGAGGAGATGGGTAGGCCTGGCTCACCACCGCAGCCATTGCTGGACTAACTCTGTTAAGCTGCTGGATTTGTCTCCTCCATGTCAGGGGCAAACCGGTGAGCACTCCACGGGGTCCCCACCCTCTCCAGCTTCCAGCCGAGGTACAAAATGAGAAGGTCTGAGCTTCCCAGTGCTTCCTAAAGAGACATAGGATAACGTGCGTTAGACATTAAGTTTCTAGCAAACATGATGGACACTTACATGATGTACCGGTGCTAATGCTAGATTTCCATAGGGATCAATGGGTGAGATTGGGTTTTTTGCTCTTCTATTGTTAGTGCAGAGAACCGTGGCAGTCAAAATGCTCCAAAGAGCACATGTGCCATTGTCCTTAGCACTCACCTGAAAGGCCGCTGGGCTATACTCTTTGTCACTGCACATACATGTTGGCCCAGCTCTTTCCACGTGTCCAAGCATAACACTTCTGTATTGTAATGGAGCTGTAGGAAGACAAGGGCCTACAGAGTAATACACAGGGAGTAAATATATTAGATTCATAGGCAGAGAAACCATTAAAGTTATTAACCAGCCATTCAAAGCAGTCTGTGTAGAAATTGTTTCCATGCACATGTACAAAGGGCAATTATGCAAGCAGCCACAGCATCAAAACAATGGCAGTATTTTATAATTACAATGGCTTAAAAGCACTCATACTGTTCTGATCACCTCTAAAGACCCCCATTCTATACAAAGCAAAGGAACAATTTTTCAAAACACTAGAAATAAGCCTACTGCCAATAACTGTAAGAGATTTTCAAAGGTTTTCAAACACACCTCCTGTATCTGCTGCCGAGTTGCACGAGTAGCTGACTGGTCCTTATTAGAGTCACGGCCCTCCGCAGCATCCAATGACTGTCTCTGTATCTGGCGGGAGAGCCTCTCACACCTGCGGTTTCAAAAGAGATAAGACAAAATTTCTTCTTTTTGATCCAATTATAGCACAAGATTTACCAAGATTTAAAGGTGATTTTAGCCATCAGGCATTTTTTTAAGCCGCCATGTCTCCGCTTCCACTTAAGTTAGGTCAGGTTTCCAGATCCTCCGCGATACCCTGCTGTTTCTCACCCCCACAGTAGATGCCATGTTATTGTAAGCAATTTTCCATTGTAATAACCTTTTTATACTGACTTTACGGCACTTACCATCGATATTCTTGCAGTCCTATAATTACCAGGGTAACTTTCTTGTGTGGGTTCTTTGCAGGAATCGAAAACACAGACCCAGGTATTTCCTCCATCTCATTGCCAACACAGAAATAATATGGAGCCTGAAATGTAGACATCTGTGTTACTGCCTAACTCAGGGATCCTCACTGGCTCTGCTGAACTACAACCCCAAACGCAGAAGAGAACAACAGATGTTTGTTACCTTATAACTTTATTTTACACATCTAAAGATCTCACCTGCGCATAAGTGCGTACGCTACTTAAATAACTCTTTGGCTCCACCAAAACCAGCAACTGATCCTCTTCTTCCTCTTTCATGTCCATTCCCTCCTGGATAAGACAAAAACATGTTCAGTGCTTAATAGACGAAAAGAGCTCTGAAAAGGAAGCAATAGCCTAATTATTAGCAGGCATTTTAGCTCAGTTTTATTTAATAATAAGATTGATGGCTGTATTACTTAATGTAACAGGGCTGCTGTTACACTAGAGATTTTCTTCTCAGCATCTTCTAGCAATTGTAGGTCAGCAACATTGCCATCCATTCCAAGATACAGGATAAATAACACAGCAAGTTGCTGCCTGCGCTTCAAAACTCCCAAATCAGTACCTACCAGTCAGCCCAAAAGCTGTATGCTCCCCATGGAAGTGGGTACTAGGGAGTTACATGGGGTGAATGTCCTAGATATTCATATTAGAGGTTCCAGAAGACTTGGTAGCCTGTTCTAGGCTAGCACTGAGTAGCATTAAATAAAGCTGACTTACTATACAGGTCCAGTCAGCAGGCATTTCCCTTCTCCAGCTGATGCTCTGTGGCACGGAGTGGGGCTCAATAGAATAATTATACTCTGCCACTCTCAGGGCTTCCAGTACATCTTCTGATCCTGCATCTTCAAGCAGACCTAGAGGTTAAAAAAAAAAGTCACTCAGTAAAAACCATGTTTTACCTGAAAGGTGATTTTTTTTTTCAATTTCTGAAATACAGTAGAAAGTGGAACTGTTCCTTCTCTATCCTGTAATGAATGGGAATTCTGGAAATCACATCATAGATTTAACAATAATGTAACTTGCTCATGTGGAATAATAAAAGTCCTTTCCCACCTGCATCAACCTTGACCACCATGTACTTCCCACACTGGTCTGGTCTCAGGAGCTTCAAAGCCAAGTTGGTTTCCTTCCGTCTCTCTCTTTCTATCTTCTCCAGTTCTTTCTTTTGGGCTTTCTCTTGCCTCTTTAGCTCCCGCTGTCGTTTCTTTTCTTCGGCTTGCTCCTGTTCAGCTGCCACTTGTTCTGGGGTCTTTTTCTTTCGGGACCTTCTGGTTGGACTTGGGGTGGTTGAAGTGGGAGGAGGAAGGACAAGATTTTTAGTTTTTTCTTCAACATCAGGCTGTTGTGCTGGGTCTTTCTGGACACCTAATAATTGATCTGTTGCTTCTATATTCACTATGGGTCCTTTCCGGGACTCTGTTTGGGGTTTATTTGTCTCTTCTTCATTGTCGGAGTCTGATATTTCCCATGTGGCGGCTCGTCGGATCAGCTTCCTTGGAGATGGGTCTGGACTGCTCCTGCCTGTTTCCCTTTCCTGTTTTGTTTCCATCTTCGACCTCACTTATTGCCAGATGTCATTCTCCTCCTGAATAAATCCATCCCTCACTGAGAAGAAAGTAAGCAAATAACATTTACAACATAATTATGTGTACATAGTTATAGCTATATATTTACATATAAAGAGGGAGATGTAATAGGTGCAACATTTGCTCCAGTTCTAGTAACCCATAGCAACTACTGAGTAGGCATTTATTACAAGTGTCCCCGATTTTTTTTTTAACAGAAACCTTAGCGTAGACTTTTCCGTGCATTGCATTCATGCAGTAGGAATATTGTACATACAGTAAATATACAAATAACCAGGACCCTGGGAAATAGAGGCTTAAAAAACCCTTCATCTTGTCTTGATACACCTGCTATCTATACAACTATCTTACCTACAACTGCCTGATTGTGGTCAGTTGCTTCAGGCAGCAATTATTGCAGCTTCAGGTGTAAAAAAGCCCCAAATGTCTAACTAAATGTGCATTGTTTCAGGTAGGGACTACAGCTTGCACCAAATGATCTGTAGGTAGTTGTGCCCAAACAGCTAATAAACCCACCTGCTGCAGGGCAGTTAAGCACCCAGTTCACACTGCAAAGCTTTCTCTGTAAAACACTTAGCTATACATTGGTACTATATAAATAACCAAAAGCTCCCTGTCTGTAGGTAAAACATTATTTGGACACATGGTTATTATCAGCCCTGCAGCATGGAGTTTCACAGGCATATAATGACTCCTAACCCATGACCTGATTGTACACACTATGGCATAGGTTGGGCATTAAACACAACAGTTTATGTTTATAGAATGCAAAACAAGACAATACCTTCCTTTCTATGCTATTCTCCCTGCCATGTCATGTTGGGCTGGGAGTTTCTCACTGGGCTCCCTCTTTGTGTGGAGCTCTATAACCACGCCCATGTGCTGGCAAAACCAGTTATACAGGAAGTCAATCTGCTCTGCTTCATTGCCAGCAATGATGTCATCACAGCAGGACATGATTGATAAAATCCTGCGTTACGTACTGTTGTCTGTACATGGCGCTCCCAACTTTCCCATTTTCTCACTTATGTTAATAATATGGTGCAGGCAAGACTCTGCCCTGGGTTACTATTGTAATTAC
Organism: Xenopus tropicalis; assembly: GCF_000004195.4. Classification (NCBI taxonomy): domain Eukaryota; kingdom Metazoa; phylum Chordata; class Amphibia; order Anura; family Pipidae; genus Xenopus; species Xenopus tropicalis. Next base: position 21,449,559 of record NC_030685.2, read on the forward strand.
TACTGATTATTTATAAAGCACCAACATATTCTGCAGTGCTGTACAATAAAATGGGCAGACCAATTAACAGTATTACAGAAATAAAACTATTAAAAACAATACCAAGCATACATTAAGATATGGCTCATGAATCCCTTAGCAGCTAATTCGGCAGCTAATCGGCCCGTGTATGGGGACCTCAAGTCGCGGACAGGTTTGGGCTGAACCCCACTCGATCGGGCAGGTTAGAAAATCTAGTCGGATCGGGGACCGCATCGGCTCGTTGATGCAGTCCCCGAACCGACTGCCCCATTGCTGCCAATATAATTAGATCGTTTGGCCCCAGGGCCTACACGCTCCCCGATATCGCCCACCCGTAGGTGGGGATATCGGGTAAAGATTCGTTCGCTTGGCAATCTCGCCAAGTAATCAAATCTTAACGTGTATGGGCACCTTACAGAAGCTGTGAGGATGTCGGCCTGCGGGTCCAGCGGGTTTGGGGCCAGCCCACACATCACTACATGCAATAAATAGGAATATACCAGATCCTGGATTTGCCTAAATGCCAGAACTTTTTGCAGGATTTGACCAAATGTATAACTGAATTTAAACGGTACAGTTTTTCGATTACTTTTAAATTCATATATGTAAATATATATTATATGCATAGGTTTGGCTTTGAATACAATTGAATATTTTGTTACCTGAATGCTCTCTATTAATTAAAGAGTACAGTGCCTAATACCTAACACTCTTTGCGGGTCGGTTTAAATAGATATCTCTAAATGGTTAAAAAAGAATCTACATGGCAATGTACCTCAGCCCCTTCAGCTGAGCTCAGATCTTGCTGCCATAGTGTGTGCTCTGATATATACCCATAAATGTGACACAACTGGATTATGCTAAATCCCAGCAGAATGCATGAGGCATCAATATGATCTGCTGACCATCTTCACAATTAAGGGTGAAGAAACACAGAGCTACTAGTAGCAGCTACTTGTCTTGGCTACTAAAATAGACAATGCTGATCTTTTACTGATAATTGTATCTATGTGTGTTTTAGCAGAGGCAATTCTCAGTATTGTCTATGGCAGGGGATTTTCTGGAGTTTAGTTGCCTGTGAAAAAGTAGCTGCTACTAAGTAGCTCTGTGTGTCTTCCCCCTAAATGGAATGTTATAATTTTTTTACCTGTGTAGCAATAACTACTCAGCATCATGTGACACCCTGTATATGTAACAATAAGAATAACAAAACCCCTAACAGCTTTTCGCTCTAAGCTCCCCTTTAAACAAATCCTAGGATTAGCCTGTTACTCCCACACGCTGCCATCATAATCGCATTATGCCGAGCCCATACGGTTAAATGTGAAGACCCAGGCTAATTATTCTTGTATGTTAGTGTACACACTCATGGGGTTCTTTATTTATTATACCGCTGCTCTGTATCAGACAAAGGGAACTCCTCAGGGTATCATATGGATAAGTGGATAAGGCAATGGAGCCGGCTATACAGAGCCAGACACTTCCCAGCATCCCCACAGCCACATGATTGACAAGCCCGGCGCTATCTATGGGCGGCGTGCGCGCTCCCGCTGCTGCTGGCTCTTCCCGCGGGCTCGCTCCCGCCCTTTCTCTCCGCTCTCGCCATGATCTGCTTGGTGCTCACCATCTTCGCCCACATCTTCCCTACAGGTGGGACCCATCGGGGGGTTGGAGTAGATCGATAGCAGGGATCAGGGAAACCCCTGGGGGATCCAGCAAACACTCGGAGCTGATTGTAGTGTGAAACGCGGGAGGCTGAATGGAGAGGGAGCGATCGCTTTTCTGTTCTTACTAGTTAGTTCAACGGAGGCGGGACTACAGCTCCCAGCATGCCCTGCCGGCCCTGGGTTTCGGATCCCTGTTATGGAGTAGCGGAGTGGTGTATCAGTAAATCTGGGGACAAAGGGGCATCTGGTTGCTAGGGGCTGATTACCTTAGCAACCAATAATGTTTTATTTTCTTTCTCTGAACATATGTGCATGGAAATAAGTGCCCTTGGGGGAATGTCACATGGGGATAATTCTTTATTTTGTCAGCAGTTTCCTTATGGAATAGCTGTGCCAACAAAAGTACAACTGCCAGGAGTCGGCTGGATCTGTTGGGCACCATGTTCTGCTTAGCCCTTCTGTACAAGGAAGGGGCATTGGCCAACTGGGCAGCATCTATATACAGACCCCTTTTCATTAGTCCTATGGTTCTCAACTCATATATAGATAGATAGTATATAAATAAACGTGTTATAGATTAACAGGCCCAGACCATAGGTTGGACCTCAATGGTAAGGGGGCTCGTACCAAATCTGAAAAGTGGGAAAACCATCGTATTGGGCAGTATTCAGCATCCAGAGCGCTGCAGTAGTATATGTGCTCCCTCTATTGGTCAGTAAAGGGCATTGCGGCTAAAAGTAACTGCTATTTGTATAGAGGTAATGCATTTCCCTTCTGTGATGCGCTTTCCTTGCTTGGTCTTCTGCAGCCTGGACAGGGATTAATGAGCGCACTTTCCTGGCCATCAAGCCTGATGGGTACCAAAGGCGACTGATTGGCGAGATCATACGCCGCTTTGAGAAAAAGGGATTCCATCTGGTGGCGATGAAGATAATGCAGGTGATATTGTAAAACCCAGTTTCTACTGATGACCGAGATAGACAGACATGTAGAACCTTCTGATTGATATTAGGAGGAGAATATAAAATACTTTTGGGTTCTATGATTACACAGAGCCAGGTCCAGCCTCTCTGAGGATTATGGCACACATAGCAATTCTGGGGAGTCAGAGTGCTCCAAATAGCCTCTCATCATATCTGTCTGTGGGAATCAGGTGAAAACTCCCATGTGATTTTCATTCATCACCTGAATTTGTAAATACGAAGGGTACAGATCTGCAATAAGTAATTGTGACCTGCATTATAGTCAGCATCCTCATTAGGAGCAGTCATATAGTGCCCTTCCTTTACAGAAACAGACTCAGAAGGGTTAAGTGGGATTTAACCATATTAGTGCCAAAGAGCAAATATTCTATGGCTTGAGAAAACTGAGGGGTTATAATTCTGTGTATTTGGATGCAGGCCTCGGAGCAACTGCTCAAGCAGCATTACATTGCTCTGCAGGACAAGCCCTTCTATGACCGTCTAGTGAAGTACATGGGTTCCGGACCAGTGGTTGCTATGGTAAGGATCGCAAGGTTTTCTTATTACCTTAATATACATTTTATATATATATATATATATATATATATATATTCCTCCCACTTCTGTAGCTTTACATCTCTTCTTCCTGCCACACCAGGTTTCTCTCCAACCCTCTCTACTGCCACCTTGTGGTGCTATCAGATGTGCCCTTCCTCTCATACGATTTCCTTTTCCCTCGTAGGTGTGGCAGGGCTTGGATGTGGTTAAGACTGCCCGTCTAATGATTGGGGAGACAAACCCAGCTCACTCTTTGCCAGGCACAATCCGAGGGGATTTCTGTGTAGATGTCGGCAGGTAAGTTCACTGGGTTTGGAGATAGCCGCATTGAGCCACTGTCATTCAATGGACTACTAATAGATGATGCCGTATTAATAAAATGAGCTTCAAGTTTATGGTGTATGCCAGAGCTCCGGGAAGCTTAGGTTACACTAAATTCAAAACAAAAATATCTGTTGAATTATAAAGCAACAAGAAGATAGAGATTAACTATAGTATCTTTGTATCTTTGATTTAGTGTAGAAATGTGTTTGGTGTATTAAATGTAAATTTGAACACAGACTTTTCAGTTAGGTTGAGGGAGTCGTGGGAAGGCTCTGTACAGTACTTTTCCTCCTTGTGGATGGCATGAAGGGGTGGCACTAGGGCATAGCAATAAGGGAAGCAGGTCCACTGGGAAAGTAATGGGGTCCTGGAGCCATTTGTAACATGAGTACCGAGAGTCTCGGCACTACCCCTCCCTGAGCTGCACCACTGCAGACCCTCAGTGGAGTCGTGGATGTGGTGGGCACCAACTCACACTGCTTGATGTTCTCTTCATTGACCGGTTGCTGACCTGGAACATGTGCACCTGAAGCTAGGTCTTCATCATCTTCAACTCTGCATGCTTCTGGCTCGAGATCACTGGGAAGAGAAAATTAAGTGGCATGAGGTGACAGCCGCCAACCCCACCGTGCTACTCTGCTTTTTAGGGTTCTTTGCATCCCTCTTTATTTCCCTACATGCTCATGGGGTTTCTCTGTTTCTCCCTCAGGAACGTTATACACGGCAGTGACTCCAGGGAGAGCGCCCAGCGAGAGATCGCTCTTTGGTTCCAACCCGATGAGCTTGTCTGCTGGCAGGACAGCACAGAGAGCTGGATATATGAATAAGGAGCCGCCCTACCATGTTCCAGTGCAGTCACTTCAGGCATTGAGGCTGTGCCCGGCTGGCGCTACAAGCTGTGTTTGGGAGCATCCCAGGAATTCCGTCCAAGAGAGAAGCATTAGTGGAGGATGCAGTTTCGCTCTAACAAATTGGCACTTTCACAGATTCTACATGCAGTAACCCCTTCTTTTAGAAAATTGATGTCACTTTTTATGCTTTAAAATAGAATTATTGGGAAGTAATGGTGACTTTTTTACTTATAAGACTCACGTAGGTGCCAGTGAAGGGATGCAGCTGGCCGGGCTGTAACTGCCCATCAGGATACAGACTGTCACTTATTGTAACCACTCGTATGTCTCTAAGCTGCAGGGGCCTATGCAAATGCACTGTTATATGGGTTTGGCAATAGTCGGAATGGACTGGATGTGTGTTCTGATTCATATTCACAGGATATCATAACCATGTGTTAAGGGTATTTTGGGTAAAATCATGGTAAAGGCTACATGGGAGAGAATGGGCACAAGGTGGGAGCATCTTGGGGTCGAGTTGTAGCCTGTATGGTGGTAATTTGTATAAATTAGGCATTGGAAATAACAAATTGTACATTAAAAAGCTAGTGCTATTCTGAATGTATAAGAAGGGGTTAATGCCTAGGGGAATCTGGAAGCTTTTCTATCTTTTTAAAATAAACTAAAAAAAAGCCACAAAAAAGAAAGAATGTGCTGTTTTCTTTTCTGGTTTGGTCTCCTCTCATGGTCTTAGGATGAACTAGTGTTAGTGAGACTGCACCAAAGCTGGCTGGGCTAATAGCTATAGGCGCTAGGCTGGCTCCTGGCTGGGCTAATAGCTATAGGCGCTAGGCTGGCTCCTGGCTGGGCTAATAGCTATAGGCGCTAGGCTGGCTCCTGGCTGGGCTAATAGCTATAGGCGCTAGGCTGGCTCCTGGCTGGGCTAATAGCTATAGGCGCTAGGCTGGCTCCTGGCTGGGCTAATAGCTATAGGCGCTAGGCTGGCTCCTGGCTGGGCTAATAGCTATAGGCGCTAGGCTGGCTCCTGGCTGGGCTAATAGCTATAGGCGCTAGGCTGGCTCCTGGCTGGGCTAATAGCTATAGGTGCTAGGCTGGCTCCTGGCTGGGCTAATAGCTATAGGCGCTAGGCTGGCTCCTGGCTGGGCTAATAGCTATAGGCGCTAGGCTGGCTCCTGGCTGGGCTAATAGCTATAGGCACTAGGCCGCTAGGCTGGCTCCTGGCTGGGCTAATAGCTATAGGCGCTAGGCTGGCTCCTGGCTGGGCCAATAGCTATAGGCGCTAGGCTGGCTCCTGGCTGGGCTAATAGCTATAGGCGCTAGGCTGGCTCCTGGCTGGGCTAATAGCTATAGACGCTAGGCTGGCTTCTGGCTAGGCGAATACCTCTTTTCAGTTGAACGTTTTAGTTCTGGTTTTGATACGTGCAGCACTTTACTCCTATGGTATAATGATATACTAACCTGGTGTTAAGTAAGAGTAAGAGACAGTCCCTCTTTTAACAGCTGAGCCTGTAGTCCCAGATTCTGATTGAAAAGTCCCTAATTTCCTTTTATCTCCTGCACTGAATACTAAAAAAGATAAGTTTCTCAATTAAAAAGTAACCTTCCCCAAAACCCTGACATTTGGGCCTCCAGCTCTCCTAACAGAATGTGCCATTATTATGTACAGTATGTGTGTAAGCTCATGTGCCGTGTCACTACACTGCCCACTGAGTACTAAATACTGTAGTGCATTTAAACACATGGAACCCCCAGCAGCAATGTGCATTATATGTGACTGAGTGGTAGAACTGTGCTCACTCACAGAGTGTAGGTCCGAGTGCAGTAAAACATAGCAGCAGGTCAGCGCTACAGTGTGGGTTAGACTCAGCGCTAATAATTTCTCTTTGTGTGAAGTTGGATTCTAGCAACCAATGGATATCCTATGTATCACGTTGTGCCCCGGTAGCTCTAGCTGTAAATGTGGGAGGGGGGTCCAGAATGGGAATATTAGGAGAGAGGGGGGTCGGGTACCCTCAAGTAAAGCTGTAACCCTGATGGTTGCACGTGGTATTTTCAGATGCGGGTATAAATGTGGGTCTGTGGGTCTTATCCATATTTCTTATATTATATTACCTGTGTTATCTATATTTTACCCCATTTTTTTAAACTTTTTCCTACCACTGCCCACTTTGAGGTTTGCAGCAACAGTGCTTCCTGTTTAATGGTTGTCAGCGGGCCAGGGATCGGGTTGCTCATAAGGCAGTTGTGGGTTGGGAACTGGGTCACAGCAAATAAAGATGCGAAATGCTGGTCCGGGTTATTTTTGGGGTTGACATGTCATTTAACCTTTCTGCTGCCAACAAACGTTGTTTGGCAGATCAACGAGCCAGGGGGGCTGTAATGTCGGTCCTGCGATTCGATCATCGCAGGACCAACCTCCAAGCAGCAGATGCAATTGCTTTCTCCTGCTCCTTCCCCTCCGGCTTCCTCACCCCTCCAATGATGCCCACTCACTTCCTGCTGCCTGATGAGCTCTGCAACGGACCCTCCAGGAGACTCCAGGACCTCTCACCATGCGATCACTATATACACTCATATACACATTTACACACTGTCACACAACTTTTAGATGTGTACACACATGTATACACAAACACTTTTTTTTTTTTACTTATTTATTTTACCCCTTTGTCTTTAATTTTTCCCTAAAAACCGTATATTTTGACAGCCTGACTATTGGATCAGATACTCTGACCACTAATTACACTGTCATGTGACTTATTTTGTTGTTTCATTGATTTGCACAATTTTTGTGGTTTTATTGCATTTTTTTCCCTGTATTATTATTCCTGATCTGTTTGTAGCGTAGCTTTGCTATGTGGTACTCTGGTGTAGAAAGTAACTTTAATTATTTTGAATTCATCAAAATGTGTACTTTCCAAAACTATATGGTTTTGTGGGGGTCTCTGTATAGTTAGGGGGGGATTACGGCACATAATACACTGACAGGGGGCTCTGTGTGCAAAAGCTGAGCTGGCAGGCGAGAGATCCATATGCGCTATTTTCATTTTGGGGTCAGTACAAACCGCAGACTTTGGTATATCTATGCCTATTGGGCATCAAACTGTTCAGTAGGCCTCTGGTGTTCCTATTTGGGGTGATTTGCCTTTGTACGCAAGAAATTGTGTGAAATAAAAGCGGCAAATTGCAACATTTTTAGGTGATTTTCTAAAATGTCATAAAAACCACTAACTTTAGGAAAGCTTTGCAGATTGGTACTTTGGTGTAGAAAGACTTCTTTACCCTTGTTGGATTTGTCAGAATGTGTACTTTCCAAAAATATATGGTTTTCTGGGGTGCGTGTACTTTTTTGTAGGTTTATCCCATATAAAATGATTTAAATGTGTTGATTTTGCAGGAGCTGAAATGACAGATCATATGGGGTATGTTCCCATTGGGGCCCCTACATGCCACATACTTAGGTAAACCTAAACATATTGGGCATCAAACTGTTCAGTGGACCCCTGGCGTTCAAATTCAGGGTGTTTTATCTTGGTACCTAATGCTATGTGGGAGATAAGATGCTGCAAAGTGGAAGCTTTGAGAGTATTTTTGGAAATGTCATCAAAATTGCTAACTTTAGAAAAGCTTTGCGGCTTGGTACTTTGGAGTAGAAAGACACGGGTTCCCATTTTAGATTTGGGGAATGTGTACTTTGCAAAAATATATGGCTTTCTGGGGTGAGCGTACTTTTTTTGTAGCTTTATCCCACATATAATGATGTAAATGTGTTGATTTTGCAGGAGCTGAAATGACAGAAATGACAGTATATATGGGGGTATGTTCCCATTGGGGCCCCTACATGCCACATACTTAGGTAAACCTATACATATTGGGCATCAAACTGTTCAGTGGGCCCCTGGTGTTCATATTTAGGGTGTTTTTATCTGGTTACTTTATGACCTGTAGAAGATAATATACTATAGACTGAAAGCTTTGATGCAATTTTTCAAAAAATTCACAAATTTTGATAAAAACCAATAACTTTAGGAAAGCATTGCAACTTAGTGGTTTGGATTACCCAGAATCTGTTCTTTCCAAAAATGTATAATTTTCTGGGATAAACCTTCTGTTACTGGAATTTTTGGCCTTGAAATATAAAGTATGCAGCTTTCTGGAGCAGTGCTTTGAAAATTTGGTAGTGTAATAATCAGTTGTATTTTTGTGAATGAAATAATTTTTGTTTCTGGTATATGTGTTTTTATTATGGAAAATATTAATTATTTTCATTTTTTAGACATTTAGAAGCCTATATTTTGTTACAGAATTGGAATTACACAAAAATTCTACCATATTTTGAAAGCCTAGGTTGTTCTGAAAAAAACGATATATTGCTTTCCTGGTTAAACTAAAAGTCCCCCCAAGGAAAGGCTCCTAAATTTAAACAGCAAAATGTTAAAAAGCTGTCGGGCAATACAAGTTCCACTTTGACCAAAACGGCTGGCAGTAAAAGGGTTAAAGATGTGTTTATTATTTGCAAGAGTAGAGCAATTTCACTTTCTGCTGCTTTCAATGGTCAATGGCTGGAAGAAAGGTAACACAGTATGGCAATGCTATTGGGGCAATGTAATAACTGTCACAGTTTATTCCAGGTCTAGTGTCACAGAGCAACCGATGCTTTCAGCCAATGTCACATGATGCCCTTACTGCCCAACTGTTTTTTTTGACAGTTGGCTGCAAAGCTAGAGATCGCTGCCTGTTGCCTGCTCTCACTGTAAGTACATTTTCCTGCTAAATATGGAAAGAATCCTGTTATTACATTGCTAATTCATTAATAGGGAGACATTGCCAGTCCTTGGGCTGCACTGAATAAAAATTAAAAGCACAAGAAGTATGATTTTGCCCATATCCAGTGGGCTCACTGGCACGTGGCTTTCTATTGTAATTACAGCAATACTGACACTTCTCTATACATTTTTATTCATCCCATTAATATTTCCTCCTCATATTTTTACTTTATATTATATTTAGTGTAATATTAGTGCTGATTATATCAAAGTTATGGGCTCCCTATTCTTTAGCCATTGCTGATAATGGATGGCAGGTTGGCGGTTGATGACAGGAGCTGCTGTAAGCTGCCATAGACTGATGCTTTATATAGTCTGAGGGGAGTTGTTTGGACCTTGGTGTAATTGAAATGCCAGGGCCAGGGGCTAATTCATTAAGAGGGAGGCATTGCCAGCCCTTGGGCCAGTGTACTGAGACCATTTTGCCCGTGTTTTGATGCTTTCACTGGCACGTGACTCCCTATTGTAGTTGCAGTGATACTGACACTTCTCTATACATTTTTATTAATCATATTCATATTTTTGCACATTATCCCTATATAATATATTTAGTGTAACATTAGTGCTGCTTATATCAGAGTTATAGGTTCCCTATTCTTTAGCCATTACTGATAATGGATGGCAGGTCTGGAAACTCTGGTCAATGCCAAAGGGGCTGCTGTAAGCTGCTTTATATTGGGTCTGAGGGGAGTTTGAACCTTTGTGTAATTGAATACTAGTCCAGACATGGGCAGCTGGGTAATGATTGGAAGAAAGGGAATGCATTATGGCAGCACTTCTGGGGCAATATAATAATAGTCACAAAGTTTGTACCAGGTCTAGTATCACATGGCAGCCAATCAGATGCTTGATTTCCAATGATATCCCATGATGCAGTTAGCTGCACAGCTACAGATCCCTGCCTGTTGCCTGCTCTCTCTCTGTAAGTACATTTTCCTGCATCATTAAGCAGTTTCCATGAGATGTTTTTAATGCCATGTTCTTTTCTTTTACAGGAGAAAAGGTGATGGGTTGCTGTCAAACAATTTCATCTAAATCCAAGGTAAAGGGATTCTCTTCTCTTTTTCAATATATACATGTAAGAGAATGCCCATGCCCACCATCTTAATGCCCATAATGGCACAGGGCAAAGTGTGCACTATTCACATCTGGGCATAAAACTTTCACTTAGGTTATAGCATAGCTTGTGTTTAGTTGCAAACACAACATTTTACTGGGCAAAAATTAACATGGTCACTTGATGGTCACACAGATTTTTTTTGTACTCCGCACATTGCCCACATATATAAATGAGCCCTTGTCTGTTTGTTTAATATTCTGCCTGTCATTTAATATTCTGCTTGTCTTCACCTTTACAGAACTATTCCGATTTTGAACCTATATTTGTGAAGATTCATGAAATAACTGATGTGCTGGAGCCTCCGGTGGAGTTCATTGCCACTGTAGAGATGCCCGACCACCCGGTGCCATTAATGGGTAAGTGTGATCATAAAGAGACTAATATGCACCTGTAATGTTTATACTATGAGTTCCTGGCCCATTCACTATTGATATTTTTGGTAAAACAATAAGAAATGGGGTGACATTATATATAATAACCAGGTTTAGCATTCACTAATCTTTCTTATTTATTGAGTAATATCTTTCATAGCTCAATACTCTTATCCATTTATGGGAATATTATAGTCTATTATTTCCTGATTATATATATTTTTTGGGGGTGTCCTGGTTACAATAACAATCACAGGGTACAGTGCTAATGATGCCATGTTGTTTGTTATAGATTCTCCTGAAGTGATTGAGCCTCCTGATGTTGGAATGTCTCACACTGTTGGACAAATGATCCTAGAACAGGAGGAGGGTGGATTTGAGCCAGAAGAGGACACGGTGGCAAACTTCACTGTCACCTCCTTTAGTGTCCCCTCAGCTGTAAGTACATTCCATGTATTCTTTAGAAATGTTTCACACATATATATCAGTCTTTTTATGATATATAATTCCCTTTGTTCTGTAACAGTGTGAAGAAGCTTCCAATGGCTCGGAGTCAGTCACTGAGCTACTAGGCGCAGAAGGACCCTCTGATAGGTATTAGTTTGGACTATATTCTCACTATTATTTGTATTCTGCTGTTATTCTGTTTACCATTATTATTATAAAATAACTATAACTCTCTGCCTGTAACTTTTCATTTCAGCGCCATGCCCAGATCTCTGGAAAACTTCAATCTGGGAAAAGTATTGGGTGAAGGCACCTTTGGAAAGGTGAGTTGCTGTGTCTCTAATAAGGGTTATTACCCTGCTAAAGCATAGGCACTGACCTTACTGTCTCATTCCAGGTGTTCCTGGCAGAGTACAAGGACACAAAACAACTGTGTGCCATAAAGACCCTCAAGAAAGAGAGGATTATTGCCAAGAATGATATCAAGAGGTCAGTTAAAGAGCGGTCATTACCTGCTCTCTGTTTTCTACTGATATTTTTAATTTAGTCATATAAAATTTACTTTTGGTGTCTTTTTTGCACAACAAAATGTCAAAGAATTGTCAGTATTATTAATGTTTATTGCTACTTTCAACAAAGTGCAAAAAGTGGTAAATGTTCAGGGTTCATTTAGTGACAGCTTTATACTCTCTCCCCCCAGTGTATTCAAGGAGAAGCGAATCCTTCAGAAGGTTACCAGCGCAGAGCACCCATTCCTGGTTTCCTTATACGCCACATTCCAGAGTGAGAATCACCTCTTTTTTGTAATGGAATATCTTCCTGGAGGTGATCTGTGCCATCTGCTCGAGCATCAAGGAGCATTTGAGGAATCAAAAGCCATGTAAGTGGGATGGGATTAGGATCCATGTGAAATACTGAGGTGTCTGACTGGCAGAGAGTCCTGGCACACTGACAATCACATTCACATAGAGTAGCACTCACATATATGTCCTGAATCAAATCACTCATTGAATTATTTTCCTCTTTATGTAGGTTTTACACTGCCTGTATAGTGCTCGGCCTGGAGGAATTGCACCGGAACAATATTGTTCATAGGTAAGTGTTACAGCTCTTATAGCACTGTACAAATTATATAATTTAATATAAAATAAAAAAAATGGTGTGATTTATCTAATATATCTCTCTTCCCTCACTATGGTGTCTACTATTTAACAATTTTCATATTTTTTCAAATTCAGAGATCTGAAACTGGAAAATCTAATGGTGGATGTACATGGCTATCTGAAAATTGTGGATTTCGGCCTGAGCAAAGATGGTAACGTTTGTTATAATTGCAAAGCATATAAGGGAATAGTTGGGGTTGATTTGGATGATATATATATCTGTGTATGTGCAGTATGTATGCAAGCAGCTAAGGGAAGTCTCTCACAGATAGGGGATACAGATCATCTTACTGTGTTTTCTTGTCTTTAAGGTTTCAGATATGGAGATCGCAGTAAGACCCGGTGCGGAACAAACTGCTACATGGCCCCAGAGATCATTGATGAGATGGCATACAGCAGGGCCGTTGACTGGTGGGCCCTTGGGGTTGTGTTATATGTCATGATCATGTTCCAGGTAAGCATAATGCCTAGAAATCACCTATCACTGTCATTATAATGATAAATAGGATTTTAAAATACTTATAATATTAAATTAGAACACTGGTTTAATAAAGGATTAATAATTCATGTTTCAGTTCCCATTTGATGCAGAAGATGACATGGAATTATTTGAGAGCATCAGGATTGACAAACCTGCCCTGACAGAGGAATTGTCAGAGGAAGCTCAGTGCCTAATACTAAGAGTAAGTGGATGATGATTTGGCTGTGGGACTGGGATGGGGCCTGATGGTTCTGTCAATTTAACAATGTTTTTACATTTCTTGTAGTTACTGGAGAAGAATCCATGTGATCGCCTCGGATCCAGCGAGGCCGGTGCTGAAGAGGTTAAAGCCCATGAATTCTTTGAAGTAAGTTTATATTGTAATTATTGTGCATCAAGCCAGGAATACAGTAGGATCTCTAATGAGCACAGCCCTTTATACCTCCTGTATCTGTCAGTGTTTGTATGTAATCTGTATGTTTCATGTGTGTAGTTATTTAATATCACCTATTTTACAGGATATTGATTGGGAAGAATTTCTTGAAAGAGAACTGATGCCTCCATTTAAACCAGATGTCAGTGGCCTTACAGAGAGTACCAGGCAATCTGAATGCCAAGCCTGGGGATTAATGCCACCAGCTGAAGCGATATCACCAGAGGCACAAGAGCTATTTGAAGGATTTGACTATTCAGCTGGGTGAGAGGCAATTGAAGGGGCAGATATATGGCTGGAAAGGGCGGGTGGTGGGCCAGTCCATATACAAATCAGAAGCCTCAATGACTTAAAGTTAATATTAGATGCCCCAAGTCATCAGTTTCTGAAGGAACAGTCTAATGGCAGCACCAAAGTATCTGTACGTCAGTCTTAAGGGGCAGAGTTCTGGACTGAGATTCAAAAGAGACCCTGGCATTTCAAGTACAGAGATCCGAACAGCCCCTTGTGGCATTTGCCAGAATCTACAGATTGCCACTCTGGGCCTGCCCCAGATACACATGAGAAGCCTCATTGGTACAAAATGGATATCAGATCCCCCGACATCAAGTTGTGGAGGAACAGCCTAATGGTGGAACAACAGTACCTGCAGGTGAGCCCACGTTCTTACAGATAAACCCTTTATAAGTTCAGTTACTAAAAGCCATTAGTAAATGTTATGTACGTATTAAATAAAAAAAAATAATTGCACCATTTTAAAAGTTTCAAATGTTTCCACAGCAAAACTTGCAGATTACTACACAAATGTCTCCATCTGCATCAGCCAAAAAAGGTCTAGCACCAAGGTAAGAACCAACTCTTTCATTTCACACCCAATATTTCAAGTCAAAATGTATTTTCATATTGGACCAACTTGTATCTCAGGTTTAATGGGCGTTTAGATGAAATTGCTGCTGTGTTTCTGTTTCTCAGGAGTGAGATGGAGGCGACTGCGGTCAAAGGAAATCTCATCGAGTTCTCCCCTGCGCTCTCCTAGGAACCCAGGACAGGAAGGAGCTGCTCTCATATATTTCAAGTTTTTCAAAATACATTTTCTATTAGATCAACCTGGGTTATAATTAAAGGGGAACTACTGTGAAAATGGAAATTTAATATAAGCTTTATTTATGGAAATTACCAAGTTACTCTTCACTCTCTCTTTCTCTGCAATCTGCCTCTCTATAGGAAAACTTTGTGCCAGTTATTTTGATAGACTGCTCTGATACATTGTCTAGGCAAAGGGCGCATGTACCATGAGGTATTAGAGCTAAATGCCCATCAAACTCTGACTCTGACTCCTGCATGGAAAGAGACAGATTGCTGAGAGGTGGATAGAGAAGAGGAATTTGATTTTTTAGAAACTGTGACTGATTTTATTGATTATACTTATACAGTTTCTTATTACAAGGAGTTAAAGCTGATATTACATTTTCACAGTAGTTCCCCTTAGTGACCATTTATATCTAATTATTTCTGTTTATTTTCCAGGTATGAGATGGAACGGCTGAGCTCTCTGAGGAACCTCGGCCAGGAAGAAGCCATTGCTGCCGAGCTCCACCAGGCGTCTCATCTGCAACCCAATCCAGAAATGGGGAGAAATGACAGGATGAGCTGAAGAGCCATGCCACCGGATAAAAATGAGGGTCTGCCATTTCTGGGCAATTCTGCATTCAAAAGTTATGGTTTATGGTGGCCGCCCCTATCCTGATGGACCTGGCTAAATGCCACTTTTGCCTAGTTATTAAGCCTAACTTTATGTATGACACTAGAAGAACAATGTAAATATATGAAAATAAAACATGCTATTTTTGAAGACTATGATTTTTGTGTTTCCTTACAGGGTAGGTTCCAGTTAATACAAAGAGATACCAATACATTTACACTGATACAAAGGGAAGAGACCCAATGTTCCAGGTTGGAGGCAACAGGACACATATGGAAACATATCTGCCAGGTTAACTGACTTGAAATGAAAATGACCCTAGTGTGTACAAATTGGATAGGGGCCCTAGACTATAAGCAGGGACTGATGTGAATAATGGACAATCTCTGTAACGTGATGCATTATTGTGCCAATAGATGAATCCCAGGAAATGCCTCAACCATGCAGGTGGCACATTGGCCGATTAGATTGCCAGTGGTTTTCCCATTAGAGGTAGCAGGGAGTATATATGCAATTAGTGTCCTAAACAATATACCCTGTGTGCCATAGCCATGTAGTTAAAGGGGTAGTTCACCTTTACATTAACTTTTTGTATGTCAAAGCAATATTCTGAGACAAATTGCAGTTGGTCTTTTTTTAAATTTTTAATAGTTTTTGAATTGTCAATTTTTGTCAAGCAGCTATATGGTTGCTAGGGTCCTTCCCACTGGCAATAAAGGGAATCCCTGGAACAAAGGCCTACACGTCCCTTCAGTTTTCTAAAGTTGCATGAATTTACCTAATCTCTCCGTGGGGCATTAGTCTTAGTCCTGCTCTACAGAACCACAACTCCTAGCATGTCTGGAGTACAGGAGCTGGGAACTCTTGGCCTACAAAACAAACACATTTCAATGCCTTTTTTTAGTTGTGGATAACCTTAATATACTGGATGCTGGTAAATGTTACAAGGTTATGGGCTTCGCCTTTTACAATTTAGTGCTTATGGGCAGAGCACTTCCCTAAGGGCTTTATGGGAGCTCATTCGCTAGCACATATAACATTCTCGCCCAGGGCAGTTATTCATAGCAATTTCTCATCTGATCAAAGCCAATTGCTGATTCTATGACACTTAGCTCCTATGTTAGTAAGCTCCATGATGCCCTCATTCACATGGCTGCAAGAAAGCTAGCTCAGTCTGATTCTAGAGGTGGCCATACACGGGCAGATTTCAGATGCCGACTGAGGTCCTTCAGATCAATTCAGCAATTAAGCTGCTATGTATGGGCACCCCCAACGGGCCTACCCGACAGACATCAATTAGGCAGGTTTGACTTTCTGTCTGATTGGGGATAGTTGAGCAGGATAATTCCCAGGTACAGTGCCAACAAAAGCAATGAAACTAAATCACTGCTTGACAGCTGTCCTATGGTTTGGGCATTCCCAGCTATTCTATTTGGCACTCAGGGGTGGGTATATAAACCCAACACATACTGGATGTGTAAATGCTGCTATCATTCATTTGTTTCTCCCTTGTCTGGACAAGTGGCATATTGCTTCTTAAAGTGCCCAGAACATTCCTACTCAGCATGTTTGCATTTAACAATAATCACAATAGCTAACTCTAGGCATTCTCTAGAAAAACAGCACATCCAATTCTGCCCTGCTAGATGATGAAACATTGTTGTTGGGGTTTGCTTCACCTCATACATGAAAGTTTGAGCACAGACTATATGAACCCATGTGTTCCAATTCATCTCACAGTTGGGTTGAGGTCAGGGCCCTGTGCAGGCCAATCAGGTTCTTCCATTCTTCCACAACATGTATATATGGCGTGGCACTGTCTGCACCAGTTTAATATTAAACTGAAAAAAATCCAATTATAAACTGAAAAATGCAGGGTATCTTCCCTCCAAGGATTCAGCGGTGGACATCTTGGTATTAAGATAAATCAATAAAGAACTTGCTTTGTTGTCAACTTAAGTTAAAATAATTAGAAAAAAAAAACAACCAACTAATAATATAGAGAGCAAGAAAGGAAGCTGGGGTTTATCGGCATGGGCTGGCAATAAGCTAGCAATAAGCATCCAGTTGTCAATTATTTTTGATCAGACTGCTCCAAGCTGAAAATCAAAGGCTGTATAGAGGATGTAATTTCAAGTATCTTTTAGAAATGGGGTATGTTAAAACAGTGCTTCATCGTCACTGTGACTGACAAAGACCCCGTAGGTGGGGCTGAAACACGTTGGGTACCCTCTTATTCTTATTCTATAAATGGAATAGTGATAGGCTCGTATCTATAGAGAATTCCTGAAGTAAGAAAAGCATACTGGAGCATCCATCCATATAAAGTGAAAGAAAAATATAGAAAATAACTTATTTTGAATTCATCAGAACGTGTACTTTCCAAAACTATATGGTTGTCTGGGGGTCTCTGTATAGTTAGGGGGGGTTACGGCACATAATACACTGACAGGGGGCTCTGTGTGCAAAAGCGAGAAATCCATATGCTCTATTTTCATTTTGGGGTCAGTACATACCGCAGACTTTGGTATATCTATGCCTATTGGGCATCAAACTGTTTAGTAGACCTCTGGTGTTCCTATTTGGGGTGATTTGCCTTTGTGCGCAAGAAATTGTGTGAGATAAAAGCGGCAAATTGCAACATTTTTAGGCGATTTTCTGAAATGTCATAAAAACCACTAATTTTAGGAAAGCTTTGCTGATTGGTACTTTGGTGTAGAAAGGACTCTTTACCCATGTTGGATTTGTCAGAATGTGTACTTTAAAAAATATATGCTTTTCTGGGGGTCTCTGTATAGTTAGGGGGTCTTA
Source organism: Xenopus tropicalis (assembly GCF_000004195.4). Lineage (NCBI taxonomy): Eukaryota > Metazoa > Chordata > Amphibia > Anura > Pipidae > Xenopus > Xenopus tropicalis. The sequence goes on from NC_030685.2 coordinate 21,467,296, forward strand.
CGGCACATAATACATGGTCATTGGGCTTGCAACATTTTTAGGCATTTTTCAGAAAAGTCATAGAAACCACTAACTTTCCAGATTGGTACTTTGGTGTAGAAAGGACTCTTAACCCATGTTGGATTTGTAAGAATGTGTACTTTCCAATAATACAGGTCCTTTTCAAAAAATTAGCATATTGTGATAAAGTTCATTATTTTCTGTAATGTACTGATAAACATTAGACTTTCATATATTTTAGATTCATTACACACAACTGAAGTAGTTCAAGCCTTTTCTTGTTTTAATATTGATGATTGTGGCATACAGCTCATGAAAACCCAAAATTCCTATCTCAAAAAATTAGCATATTTCATCCGCCCAATAAAAGAAAAGTGTTTTTAATACAAAAAAAGTCAACCTTCAAATAATTATGTTCAGTTATGCACTCAATACTTGGTCGGGAATCCTTTTGCAGAAATGACTGCTTCAATGTGGCGTGGCATGGAGGCAATCAGCCTGTGGCACTGCTCAGGTGTTATGGAGGCCCAGGATGCTTCAATAGCGGCCTTAAGCTCATCCAGAGTGTTGGGTCTTGTGTCTCTCAACTTTCTCTTCACAATATCCCACAGATTCTCTATGGGGTTCAGGTCAGGAGAGTTGGCAGGCCAATTGAGCACAGTAATACCATGGTCAGTAAACCATTTACCAGTGGTTTTGGCACTGTGAGCAGGTGCCAGGTCGTGCTGAAAAATGAAATCTTCATCTCCATAAAGCTTTTCAGCAGATGGAAGCATGAAGTGCTCCAAAATCTCCTGATAGCTAGCTGCATTGACCCTGCCCTTGATAAAACACAGTGGACCAACACCAGCAGCTGACATGGCACCCCAGACCATCACTGACTGTGGGTACTTGACACTGGACTTCAGGCATTTTGGTATTTCCCTCTCCCCAGTCTTCCTCCAGACTCTGGCACCTTGATTTCCGAATGACATACTTTGGACCACTGAGCAACAGTCCAGTGCTGCTTCTCTGTAGCCCAGGTCAGGCGCTTCTGCCGCTGTTTCTGGTTCAAAAGTGGCTTGACCTGGGGAATGCAGCACCTGTAGCCCATTTCCTGCACGCGCCTGTACACGGTGGCTCTGGATGTTTCTACTCCAGACTCAGTCCACTGCTTCCGCAGGTCCCCCAAGGTCAGGAATCGGTCCTTCTCCACAATCTTCCTCAGGGCCCAGTCACCTCTTCTCGTTGTGCAGCGTTTTCTGCCACACTTTTTCCTTCCCACAGACTTCCCACTGAGGTGCCTTGATACAGCACTCTGGGAACAGCCTATTTGTTCAGAAATTTCTTTTTGTGTCTTACCCTCTTGCTTGAGGGTGTCAATGATGGCCTTCTGGGCAGCAGTCAGGTCGGCAGTCTTACCCATGATTGCGGTTTTGAGTAATGAACCAGGCTGGGAGTTTCTAAAAGCCTCAGGAATCTTTTTAAGGTTTTTAGAGTTAATTTGTTGATTCAGATGATTAGGTTAATAGCTCGTTTAGAGAACCTTTTCATGATATGCTAATTTTTTGAGATAGGAATTTTGGGTTTTCATGAGCTGTATGCCACAATCATCAATATTAAAACAAGAAAAGGCTTGAACTACTTCAGTTGTGTGTAATGAATCTAAAATATATGAAAGTCTAATGTTTATCAGTACATTACAGAAAATAATGAACTTTATCACAATATGCTAATTTTTTGAAAAGGACCTGTATATGGTTTTGGGGTGCGTGTACTCTTTTGTAGCTTTATCCCACATAAAATGATGTAAATGTGTTGATTTTGCAGGAGCTGAAATGACAGAAATGATAGATCATATGGGGGTATGTTCCCATTGGGGCCCCTACATGCCACATACTTAGGTAAACCTAAACATATTGGTTTATTTTGATAAAAACCAATAACTTTAGGAAAGCATTGCAACTTAGTGGTTTGGAGTAGACAGACAGTTCTACCTATTAATTTTCTGGGATAAACCTTCTGTTAGTGGAATTTTTGGCCTTGAAATCTAAAGTATGCAGCTTTCTGGAGCAGTGCTTTGGAAATTTGGTAGTGTACTGCTGGGAGTTTTTAACCTATACAAGTGAGAAATCTCCATAAAACTAAATATATTTGTATTGGCACATTCAAATGACATGGGACTTTCTAAATCAGTTGTATTTTTGTGCATAAAATAATTTTTGTTTATGGTATATGTGTTTATATTATGGAAAATATTATTTTTTTTCATTTTTTAGACATTTAGAAGCCTATATCTTGTTACAGAATTGGAATTACACAAAAATTCTACCATATTTTGAAAGCTTAGGTTGTCCTGGAAAAAACGATATATTGCTTTCCTGGTTAAACTAAAAGTCCCCCCAAGGAAAGGCTCCTAAATTGAAACAGCAAAATGTTAAAAAGCTGTCGGGCAATACAAGTTCCGCTTTGACCAAAACGGCTGGCAGTAAAAGGGTTAAAGATGTGTTTATTATTTGCAAGAGTAGAGCAATTTCACTTTCTGCTGCTTTCAATGGTCAATGGCTGGAAGAAAGGTAACACAGTATGGCAATGCTATTGGGGCAATGTAATAACTGTCACAGTTTATTCCAGGTCTAGTGTCACAGAGCAACCGATGCTTTCAGCCAATGTCACATGATGCCCTTACTGCCCAACTGTTTTTTTTGACAGTTGGCTGCAAAGCTAGAGATCGCTGCCTGTTGCCTGCTCTCACTGTAAGTACATTTTCCTGCTAAATATGGAAAGAATCCTGTTATTACATTGCTAATTCATTAATAGGGAGGCATTGCCAGTCCTTGGGCTGCACTGAATAAAAACTAAAAGCACAAGAAGTATGATTTTGCCCATATCCAGTGGGCTCACTGGCACGTGGCTTTCTATTGTAATTACAGCAATACTGGCACTTCTCTATACATTTTTATTCATCCCATTAATATTTCCTCCTCATATTTTTACTTTATATTATATTTAGTGTAATATTAGTGCTGATTATATCAAAGTTATGGGCTCCCTATTCTTTAGCCATTGCTGATAATGGATGGTAGGTTGGCGGTTGATGACAGGAGCTGCTGTAAGCTGCCATAGACTGATGCTTTATATAGTCTGAGGGGAGTTGTTTGGACCTTGGTGTAATTGAAATGCCAGGGCCAGGGGCTAATTCATTAAGAGGGAGGCATTGCCAGTCCTTGGGCCAGTGTACTGAGACCGTTTTGCCCGTGTTTTGATGATTTCACTGGCACGTGACTCCCTATTGTAGTTGCAGTGATACTGACACTTCTCTATACATTTTTATTAATCATATACATATTTTTTTTGCACATTATCCCTATATAATATATTTAGTGTAACATTAGTGCTGCTTATATCAGAGTTATAGGTTCCTTATTCTTTAGCCATTACTGAAATGGATGGTCTGGAAACTCTGGTCAATGCCAAAGGGGCTGCTGTAAGCTGCTTTATATTGGGTCTGAGGGGAGTTGTTTGAACCTCTGAATACTAGTCCAGACATGGGCAGCTGGGTAATGATTGGAAGAAAGGGAATGCATTATGGCAGCACTTTTGGGGCAATATAATAATAGTCACAAAGTTTGTACCAGGTCTAGTATCACATGGCAGCCAATCAGATGCTTGGTTTCCACTGATATCCCATGATGCAGTTAGCTGCACAGCTACAGATCCCTGCCTGTTGCCTGCTCTCTCTCTGTAAGTACATTTTCCTGCATCATTAAGCAGTTTCCATGAGATGTTTTTAATTCCATGTTCTTTTCTTTTACAGGAGAAAAGGTGATGGGTTGCTGTCACACTATTTTTTCTAAATCCAAGGTAAAGGGATTCTCTTCTCTTTTTCAATATATACATGTAAGAGAATGCCCATGCCCACCGTCTTAATGCCCATAATGGCACAGGGCAAAGTGTGCACTATTCACATCCGGGCATAAAACTTTCACTTAGGTTATAGCATAGCTTGTGTATAGTTGCAAACACAATATTTTACTGGGCAAAAATTAACATGGTCACTTGATGGTCAAACAGATTTTTTTGTACTCAGCACATTGCCCACATATATAAATGAGCCCTTGTGTGTTTGTTTAATATTCTGCCTGTCATTTAATATTCTGCGTGTCTTCACCTTTACAGAACTATTCTGATTTTGAACCTATATTTGTGAAGATTCATGAAATTACTGATGTGCTGGAGCCTCCGGTGGAGTTCATTGCCACTGTAGAGATGCCCGACCACCCGGTGCCATTAATGGGTAAGTGTGATCATAAAGAGACTAATATGCACCTGTAATGTTTATACTATGAGTTCCTGGCTCATTCACTATTGATATTTTTGATAAAACAATAAGAAATGGGGTGACATTATATATAACAACCAGGTTTAGCATTCACTAATCTTTCTTATCTATTGAGTAATATCTTTCATAGCTCAATACTCTTATCCATTTATGGGAATATTATAGTCTATTATTTCCTGATTATATATATTTTTTGGGGGGTGTCCTGGTTACAATAACAATCACAGGGTACAGTGCTAATGATGCCATGTTGTTTGTTATAGATTCTCCTGAAGTGATTGAGCCTCCTGATGTTGGAATGTCTCACACTGTTGGACAAATGATCCTAGAACAGGAGGAGGGTGGATTTGAGCCAGAAGAGGACACGGTGGCAAACTTCACTGTCACCTCCTTTAGTGTCCCCTCAGCTGTAAGTACATTCCATGTATTCTTTAGAAATGTTTCACACATATATATCAGTCTTTTTATGATATATAATTCCCTTTGTTCTCTAACAGTGTGAAGAAGCTTCCAATGGCTCAGAGTCAGTCACCGAGCTACTAGGCGCAGAAGGACCCTCTGATAGGTATTAGTTTGGACTATATTCTCACTATTATTTGTATTCTGCTGTTATTCTGTTTACCATTATTATTATAAAATAACTATAACTCTCTGCCTGTAACTTTTCATTTCAGCGCCATGCCCAGATCTCTGGAAAACTTCAATCTGGGAAAAGTATTGGGTGAAGGCACCTTTGGAAAGGTGAGTTGCTGTGTCTCTAATAAGGGTTATTACCCTGCTAAAGCATAGGCACTGACCTTACTGTCTCATTCCAGGTGTTCCTGGCAGAGTACAAGGACACAAAACAACTGTGTGCCATAAAGACCCTCAAGAAAGAGAGGATTATTGCCAAGAATGATATCAAGAGGTCAGTTAAAGAGCGGTCATTACCTGCTCTCTGTTTTCTACTGATATTTTTAATTTAGTCATATAAAATTTACTTTTGGTGTCTTTTTTGCACAACAAAATGTCAAAGAATTGTCAGTATTATTAATGTTTATTGCTACTTTCAACAAAGTGCAAAAAGTGGTAAATGTTCAGGGTTCATTTAGTGACAGCTTTATACTCTCTCCCCCAGTGTATTCAAGGAGAAGCGAATCCTTCAGAAGGTTACCAGCGCAGAGCACCCATTCCTGGTTTCCTTATACGCCACATTCCAGAGTGAGAATCACCTCTTTTTTGTTATGGAATATCTTCCTGGAGGTGATCTGTGCCATCTGCTCGAGCATCAAGGAGCATTTGAGGAATCAAAAGCCATGTAAGTGGGATGGGATTAGGATCCATGTGAAATACTGAGGTGTCTGACTGGCAGAGAGTCCTGGCACACTGACAATCACATTCACATAGAGTAGCACTCACATATATGTCCTGAATCAAATCCCTCATTGAATTATTTTCCTCTTTATGTAGGTTTTACACTGCCTGTATAGTGCTCGGCCTGGAGGAATTGCACCGGAACAATATTGTTCATAGGTAAGTGTTACAGCTCTTATAGCACTGTACAAATTATATAATTTAATATAAAATAAAAAAAATGGTGTGATTTATCTAATATATCTCTCTTCCCTCACTATGGTGTCTACTATTTAACAATTTTCATATTTTTTCAAATTCAGAGATCTGAAACTGGAAAATCTAATGGTGGATGTACATGGCTATCTGAAAATCGTGGATTTTGGCCTGAGCAAAGATGGTAACGTTTGTTATAATTGCAAAGCATATAAGGGAATAGTTGGGGTTGATTTGGATGATATATATATATATATATATATCTGTGTATGTGCAGTATGTATGCAAGCAGCTGAGGGAAGTCTCTCACAGATAGGGGATACAGATCATCTTACTGTGTTTTCTTGTCTTTAAGGTTTCAGATATGGAGATCGCAGTAAGACCCGGTGCGGAACAAACTGCTACATGGCCCCAGAGATCATTGATGAGATGGCATACAGCAGGGCCGTTGACTGGTGGGCCCTTGGGGTTGTGTTATATGTCATGATCATGTTCCAGGTAAGCATAATGCCTAGAAATCAGCTATCGCTATCATTATAATGATAAATAGGATTTTAAAATACTTATAATATTAAATTAGAACACTGGTTTAATAAAGGATTAATAATTCATGTTTCAGTTCCCATTTGATGCAGAAGATGACATGGAATTATTTGAGAGCATCAGGAATGACAAACCTGCCCTGACAGAGGAATTGTCAGAGGAAGCTCAGTGCCTAATACTAAGAGTAAGTGGATGATGATTTGGCTGTGGGACTGGGATGGGGCCTGATGGTTCTGTCAATTTAACAATGTTTTTACATTTCTTGTAGTTACTGGAGAAGAATCCATGTCATCGCCTCGGATACAGCGAGGCCGGTGCTGAAGAGGTTAAAGCCCATGAATTCTTTGAAGTAAGTTTATATTGTAATTATTGTGCATCAAGCCAGGAATACAGTAGGATCTCTAATGAGCACAGCCCTTTATACCTCCTGTATCTGTCAGTGTTTGTATGTAATCTGTATGTTTCATGTGTGTAGTTATTTAATATCACCTATTTTACAGGATATTGATTGGGAAGAATTTCTTGAAAGAGAACTGATGCCTCCATTTAAACCAGATGTCAGTGGCCTTACAGAGAGTACCAGGCAATCTGAATGCCAAGCCTGGGGATTAATGCCACCAGCTGAAGCGATATCACCAGAGGCACAAGAGCTGTTTGAAGGATTTGACTATTCAGCTGAGTGAGAGGCAATTGCAAGGGGCAGATATATGGCTGGAAAGGGCGGGTGGTGGGCCAGTCCATATACAAATCAGAAGCCTCAATGACTTAAAGTTAATATTAGATGCCCCAAGTCATCAGTTTCTGAAGGAACAGTCTAATGGCAGCACCAAAGTATCTGTACGTCAGCCTTAAGGGGCAGAGTTCTGGATTGAGATTCAAAAGAGACCCTGGCATTTCAAGTACAGAGATCCGAACAGCCCCTTGTGGCATTTGCCAGAATCTACAGATTGCCACTCTGGGCCTGCCCCAGATACACATGAGAAGCCTCATTGGTACAAAATGGATATCAGATTCCCCGACATCAAGTTGTGGAGGAACAGCCTAATGGTGGAACAACAGTACCTGCAGGTGAGCCCACGTTCTTACAGATAAACCCTTTATAAGTTCAGTTACTAAAAGCCATTAGTAAATTTTATGTACGTATTAAATAAAAAAAAATAATTGCGCCATTTTAAAAGTTCCAAATGTTTCCACAGCAAAACTTGCAGTTTACTACACAAACGTCTCCATCTGCATCAGCCAAAAAAGGTCTAGTACCAAGGTAAGAACCAACTCTTTCATTTCACACCCAATATTTCAAGTCAAAATGTATTTTCATATTGGACCAACTTGTATCTCAGGTTTAATGGGCGTTTAGATGAAATTGCTGCTGTGTTTCTGTTTCTCAGGAGTGAGATGGAGGCGACTGCGGTCAAAGGAAATCTTATCGAGTTCTCCCCTGCGCTCTCCTAGGAACCCAGGATAGGAAGGAGCTGCTCTCATATATTTCAAGTTTTTCAAAATACATTTTCTATTAGATCAACCTGGGTTATAATTAAAGGGGAACTACTGTGAAAATGGAAATTTAATATAAGCTTTATCTCATGGAAATTACCAAGTTACTCTTCACTCTCTCTTTCTCTGCAATCTGCCTCTCTATAGGAAAACTTTGTGTCGTTATTTTGATAGACAGCTCTGATACACTGTCTGGGCAAAGGGAGCATGTACCATGAGGTATTAGAGCTAAATGTCTATCAAACTCTGACTCTGACTCCTGCATGGAAAGAGACAGATTGCTGAGAGGGGGATAGAGAAGAGGAATTTGATTTGTCAGAAACTGTAACTGATTTTATTGATTATACTTATACAGTTTCTTATTACAAGGAGTTAAAGCTGATATTACATTTTCACAGTAGTTCCCCTTAGTGACCATTTATATCTAATTATTTCTGTTTATTTTCCAGGTATGAGATGGAACGGCTGAGCTCTCTGAGGAACCTCGGCCAGGAAGAAGCCATTGCTGCCGAGCTCCACCAGGCGTCTCATCTGCAACCCCATCCAGAAATGGGGAGAAATGACAGGATGAGCTGAAGAGCCATGCCACCGGATAAAAATGAGGGTCTGCCATTTCTGGGCAATTCTGCATTCAAAAGTTATGGTTTATGGTGGCCGCCCCTATCCTGATGGACCTGGCTAAATGCCACTTTTGCCTAGTTATTAAGCCTAACTTTATGTATGACGCTAGAAGAACAATGTAAATATATGAAAATAAAACATGCTATTTTTGAAGGCTATGATTTCTGTGTTTCCTTACAGGGTAGGTTCCAATTAATACAAAGAGATACCAATACATTTACACTGATACAAAGGGAAGAGACCCAATGTTCCAGGTTGGAGGCAACAGGACACATATGGAAACATATCTGCCAGGTTAACTGACTTGTAATGAAAATGACCCTAGTGTGTACAAATGTGATAGGGGCCCTAGACTATAAGCAGGGACTGATGTGAATAATGGACAATCTCTGTAACGTGATGTATTATTGTGCCAATAGATGAATCCCAGGAAGTGCCTCAACCATGCAGGTGGCACATTGGCCGATTAGATTGCCAGTGGTTTTCCCATTAGAGGTAGCAGGGAGTACATATGCAATTAGTGTCCTAAACAATATACCCTGTGTGCCATAGCCATGTAGTTAAAGGGGTAGTTCACCTTTTTTTTTTTTTTTAACAATAAAATTTTTTATTGAAAACAAAGCATTGGCATCTATACAAGCAAGGTTTCAATCACAGGTTACAACACGGTACTGCATACAGTTATACATTCACTGTGAAGAATAGACATTTGCATTGATAAAAAACACTCAGCTTTTATGCATTGGAGTATAGAGTAGTACTGTCCTCTAGCAGGTAGGGCACCTTAGTGGTTTGCCATAGAGGTGAGTATCTGGGGAGCCCTGAATCTCAGTCGATACTGGCGTATCTCGGGCATGCTTAGCTTGGTATAGGTTCCTGGTCCGTGTGTGCTGCCCAGCTCCCCCAGATATTGGTACAGGTGATACCCTTCCCTTTTCTACCTAGTGAGTGCTTTTCTTGCAGGTATACCTCGTTCATGGCTTTCAACCATGAGCCATAAGAAGGGGCTATCTGGGCTTTCCAGTTAAGGGTTATTTGTCTATGGGCCTGGAATAGCCCCTTAATTATGAGTGTCTTTAGACTGTGGTTGGTCTCTAGACTAGAGGTTATCCCAAGTATACATATTTTTGGGGACGGGGTGATGTCTGCGCCTGTCACCTCATTTAGCTTAGTAAGAATCCTAGCCCAGTAGGTGGTTAATAGTGGACAGGACCAGAGAGTATGCAGGAGGGATCCAGTGTCCGCCTGACACCTAAAGCAGAGCAGGGAGGACTCTGGGTATATTGTGTGGAGTTTTGCCAGGGTGTAGTAGGCCCGGTGAATAAGGTAAAGCTGCATCAGCCCAAGTCTGCAGTTGATGGACACTGTTTTTGGGGAGGCCAGTACCTCCTTCCACTGGTCATCTGATATGGGACCTAGGTCATCCTCCCAGGCCTCCCTGCATCTCATGGTGGAGGATTTTTGCCTCGCCTCCATAATGTATAGGACTGCAATCTTGCACTTTTTATAGCCCATTTTTAGAAGTGATAGAAGTGGGTCTTCTAGGGTGGCCAACTGGGACCTCTTGTTTAGGCGATTAAGGGTTGTGTTTACTCTGTGGTAAATTAACCATTGGGAGGCTGGTAGGGAGCGGTGTTGTTTTAGGAATGTGAATGGGGCCGTTACACCCATGTCCCACACGTCTCCAGGTGAGGCCTGCCTCCAGCCATTGCCTAGGGGGGTGGTTTCTGCCAGGTTTCCCAACACTTTATTGCCCCAAAGGGGGGAGGCAGGCTCTATTGTACTAGACCCGGCGATTTTCCGGGCGTCCACATATGCCCGTCGTACTGCTGCCACCAGAAGGTTGCAGGGAAGTAGTGATGGCTGGACCAGCGCGGCTTGCCACGGGGATATATATGGGGGTATTAGTTCCTGCCATTAGCCGTATAGGGCAGAGCAGGGGCCATCTAGGGCCAGTGGGCATAGATGCGACAATTGCGACGCAAGGTACAGGACTCTGAAGTCAGGGAGAGCCATCCCACCCCCTGTTTTTGGCCTTCTCAGATGAGGCATACTTAGCCGAGAGCGGCCCTTTCCCCAGATAAATGATCTCATAAGTGTATCCAGTTTGTTAAAGAAGGTTTTTGGGGGGGCGTTGGTGTGTGCCAGAGGGCGTACATAATTTTTGGTTGAATAAACATTTTAATAAGTTGTATGCGACCCGCGGGTCCTATTGGCAGGTTGCTCCATGCGGCAAACTTGGCGCCCATCCACCCCATCAAGGGGCCCAGATTTAGGTCAAAATATGTCGTTATGGGGAGTGCTATCTCTACTCCTAAGTATGTGAATTGGTTTACTATTGGTAGTGGACTAGGCGTGGGTCTAGGCCTGTTCTGCTGCGGGTCCACTAGGAAAAGCAGGGATTTAGCCTGACTGACCTTTAGCCCTGAGACTGTTCCAAACTCCGCCGTGAGTTCTACAAGTGCGTATAGGGATTGCCCCCTGTCCCCTAAGTAAATTAAAGTGTCGTCAGCATATAGTTGGAGTTTATCAATGCGGTTTTGAGATATCCAGCCCTGTATTTTGGAGTTTTGTCTGACAGCCGCCGCAAATGGCTCTATTGCTATTGCGAATAACAATGGGGACAAGGGGCAGCCCTGGCGAGTGCCTCTGGTAAGGCTAAATGAGGGTGCCTCGTCAGTACCCACCCTAAGGAAAGCGGTAGGAGTTTTGTAAAGTAGTTTTATCAGGTTTACAAACTTTGTGCCGAACCCAAATTTATCTAGGACCTTCCATAGATAGGGCCACTCGACCGTATCAAAGGCCTTTGCGATATCCAAAGCGGCTATGGCCCTCTCTCCTGCATTGGTGTGTGCCATCGTTATGCTCAGAAATAGCCTCCTAACATTCATGGCTGTTGTTTTGACCGGCATAAACCCTAGTTGGTCATCAGCGGTGATGCTGCCAATTATTTTCTTAAGCCTATTGGCCAACAGTTTAGGCAGGATTTTTACATCAGCTGTGAGTAAGGATATAGGTCGGTAAGATTCTGGCAGAGTGGGGTCTTTGCCCGTTTTGGGCAGCAGCACTATTGCTGCTTGGTACATGGATTGGGGTAGCTGTCCCTCCCCAAGAGCCTCTGTAAAGGTCTTTAGTAGCATAGATGCAAGTGTTTTTGCATGTCTTTTATATAATTCTACGGGGAGGCCATCAGCCTCCGCCGCCTTGCTATTTGGGAAGGATTCTATAGCCTCTTGCACTTCTATCAAGGAGACCTCCTCCTCCAGGAATGCCTTATATTCTGGGCTGAGTTGCGGCAATTCTAGGGGGTCTAGAAAGGCATCTACTTTATTAATATTGGCATCGTCCAGAGTGGACGTATAGAGATTGGAGTAGAATTTAGTTAGCTCCTGCTGGATTTCCCTAGTGTCTGTTGTTAATGGGCCCTGCTCCATTTTTAGTAGCGTGATTGCGTTGGGGGTGGACTGTGTTCTTACTAGGTGAGCAAGCAGCTTCCCTGCCCTTTCCCCGTACTCCATAACATTTAGTTTCATAAAAGTATACTGGGCGAGTGCTTTGTCTCGCATGTACTTTGCGTACCTTTCCTGGGCTTCCTCTAGCTGCTTAAATTTGTCGGGGAGTGGGGTGGCAGCTACCACTGCCTCTAGTTCCAGAATATCAAATTCTAACTGGTGCTGTTCATTCCTGGACTGCCTTTTAAAGGCTGTTATTTCATCATTAAATAGGCCCCTAAGATATGCCTTTAGTGCGTCCCAGAAGGTTAGTGTGCCCACCGTGTGCTCATTTAGTGAAATGAATTCCCTAATAGCTGCTTCTATCTGCTGACAGTTATCTAAGATTCCCAGCCACGCTGGGTTCAGAGACCACCTTGGTTTTCTAGCTTGCTCCGCGTCCCTGAATTGAATCTCCAAGGGGGCATGGTCTGAAATGCCCCTTGCAAGATATTTGGCTGCTCTTACTCAGGGAAGCGCAACCCGGTTGACAAATGCCAGGTCTATTCGTGACAGCACTGTGTGGGAATGAGAGTAACATGAGTACTGGCGAGTATTGGGGTGCAGGTGCCTCCACACCTCCGTTAGGCCTAGCGAGTCCGTTAGGGCTCGTAGGTTGCTGTTAATTTCCTGCCCAGTCCTATTGCCCCTTCTCTGTCTGTCCACAACAGGGTCCATAAGGGTGTTGAAGTCTCCCATTGCGATTATCGCAGCATGTGGGAATTTCGCTATAAAGTTAGCAAAGTGGGTTAGGCATGTGTCTTGATACGGGGGAGGGATGTAGATATTGGCAATCACAACCTCTTGGGCTTGTAGAAAGCCGTGTAGAAAAATAAAGCTACCCTTAGGGTCCAGTTCCACCTTCCCCAGTCTAAAGGGGGTGTTACGGGTGATGAGGATGGCAACCCCAGACGAGTGTGTTGAGAAATCCGAATGATAGTGCCAGTACACCCATGGCCGTCTGAGGGCCATTGCTCTGCTCCCCTGGAGGTGGGTTTCCTGCAGCAGGAATATATTAGCCCCTGATTCAGAAAATCAAGCACTAATCTACATTTGATTTGGTCGTTGAGACCCCTCACATTCCAACTGAGCAGTTTAACCATTTGGGGATTTAGGTAGTCCTAGCGGGGTGCCCCTTGTGTTCTGCGGTAGTGGTCCAACCTTATCTAGTACCTGGTTGCATGCATCAGTAATATAGTGCCTGGATTTGGCCATGCTTATAACTGTGTAACAAAACCCTTGTAACAGTCCCTGCGCACCCTCCCCATCTGCACAGATTCCCAACTCCTGGCAGATTTGTTCCCATAAGCCATCAAACATCATTGTGAATAACAGTGAGGCGCTAAGTCAGCGCTTGGCCTAGCGGCCGTGAAAAGAGCTGTATTGCTTGTCACCATACAGGGATTCTGGGGGTAAAGTTTGAGTGGTTCTCTTTAGGTATGTGCTCAGTCCCGGTTCTAATGCAAGTGTCTTAACCACCATCTAACGGGTGTAAACGGGGGGGTACTTAATAGCAAACATAGCACAACATATTGTTATACAACCTGGGAGTGTCCAGTGGCCCGTATGCACGGGGTAGATGAGGCCGTGATCGGAGACCGCCCTGGCTTGAGGGGGTCCAGTGTGGGACGAAAGTCTCTTAACGATTTCTCATGCCGTCAATCCAGCTGCAGAGATCCTGCGGGTTGGTAAAGAAGTGTGAGGTCCCGTTCTCGATTCTCGATCACAGCATGGCATACTGGAGGCCCAAGTCACGTAGGCGCATTTTACTTTCCAGGAACCGGGCCCTTTGCTTTTGTATTTCAGCGGAAAAATCCCCGAAGATTGATATTTTGGCATCCTGGTAGGTTAATTGCTCTTTCTTGCGGGCTAGCGACAGTGTTGAGTCTCTGTCCCTCGCATTCAGCAGTCGGGCTATTAGCGGTCTGGCTGGTGCCCCTGGTATTGGGGCCTTGGTGGGTATGCGGTGTGCTTGTTCGACCGCAAACGCTGTGGAGAACGACTTCCTGCCAAATTGGTCTACCAGCCAGGTTTCAATGAATTTTTCCAGCGAGTTGCCTTCAGAGCGTTCAGGGAAACCGAGGAATCGCAAGTTGTTCCTGCGTAGCCTATTCTCGAGGTTGTCAGACTTGGCTGCACATGTGTTGACTGATTGGTGTAGTTGCTGCAGTCGGTCGGGTAGAGGGTTGGAGACATCCTCCAAAGAGCTTACCCGATGCTCTAGAAGCGTGGTTCTTTCCCGCAGCTTCTGGAAGTCCTGTTTTATTATTGATAGTTTGACTTTTATCTCATCAGTTTTGGAGCATATATGGGAAGTACAGGAGTCTTTGGAGGCCCGGATTTCTGAAAGTAAGTCGGACAGTGTAGGTTCAGTTGGCGGGGTTGCCGAGGAGGCTCGGGAGTCACCGTGCGAAGTACTGGGTTCCCCTCTGGCCTGCTGTTGTTGTGGTGGCTGGGCCTCATTCTCCTCATCGCCATCTTGGGTGTGCCACGCTTCGCGGGAAAACTTTTCAAGCCTTGATGCGGCTTCCGAAGTCCTTTTTTGGGCTTTGTTCTGCCCCATTAATGCTCTCGGGGGTAAGGGTTCTCCGGTGTATCCCCAGGTATCCGTTCTGTGTGGGTTTTTTAAGCACTTATCTGCAGGATTTTAAGGACCGGGCACGGAGCAGTCTCTAGGTGCGTCTGTTCACATTCAGCGCCAAGCCACGCCCCCGGTAGTTCACCTTTACATTAACTTTTTGTATGTCAAAGCAATATTCTGAGACAAATTGCAGTTGGTCTTTTTTTAAATTTTTAATAGTTTTTGAATTGTTATTTTTGTCAAGCAGCTATATGGTTGCTAGGGTCCTTCCCACTGGCAATAAAGGGAATCCTTCCCACTGGCAATAAAGGGAATCCCTGGAACAAAGGCCTACACGTCCCTTCAGTTTTCCAAAGTTGCATGAATTTACCTAATCTCTCCGTGGGGCATTAGTCTTAGTCCTGCTCTACAGAACCACAACTCCTAGCATGTCTGGAGTACAGGAGCTGGGAACTCTTGGCCTACAAAACAAACACATTTCAATGCCTTTTTTCAGTTGTGGATAACCTTAATATACTGTATGCTGGTAAATGTTACAAGGTTATGGGCTTCGCCTTTTACAATTTAGTGCTTATGGGCAGAGCACTTCCCTAAGGGCTTTATGGGAGCTCATTCGCTAGCACATATAACATTCTCGCCCAGGGCAGTTATTCATAGCAATTTCTCATCTGATCAAAGCCAATTGCTGATTCTATGACACTTAGCTCCTATGTTAGTAAGCTCCATGATGCCCTCATTCACATGGCTGCAAGAAAGCTAGCTCAGTCTGACTGATGCCGACTGATGTCCTTCAGACCAATTCAGCAATTAAGCTGCTATGTATGGGCACCCCCAACGGGCCTACCCGACAGACATCAATTAGGCAGGTTTGACTTTCTGTCTGATTGGGGACAGTTGAGCAGGATAATTCCCAGGTACAGTGCCAACAAAAGCAATGAAACTAAATCACTGCTTGACAGCTGTCCTATGGTTTGGGCATTCCCTGCTATTCTATTTGGCACTCAGGGGTGGGTATATAAACCCAACACATACTGGATGTGTAAATGCTGCTATCATTCATGTGTTTCTCCCTTCTCTGGACAACAGTGGCTTATTGCTTCTTAAAGTGCCCAGAACATTCCTACTCAGCATGTTTGCATTTAACCAATCACAATAGCTAACTCTAGGCATTCTCTAGAACAGCGTTTTTCAACCGCTGTTCCGCGGCACACTAGTGTGCCGCGAGATGTTGCCTGGTGTGCCGTAGGCAGGGCCGCAATTTTTACTTTCAAAGGGGGCCCGGCGATGCTACAGTTTTTCTTAATAAAATCCGGGCCCTGTCATTGGTTGCGCCCCGTGTGTACGGGTGACATCAGTACGCACGGGGCGCAACGTTATAAAAGGGCCTGTGTGCGGTCACGTGTAGGCAGAAGTGCAGAGGTGGCGCGCGTGAGGGTAAGATGCTGCTGAAGCCGCCGAAGAGCAGAAGTAAAATGCTGCTGGGCACCAATGTATTAGGGGGGGCCACGGGGCACACTGACTTATGGGGGCACTGCTGCTGGGCACCAATGTACTAGGGGGGCTGGCTCTTGGCACCAATGTACTGGGGGGCACTGCTGCTGGGCACCAATGTACTAGGGGGGCACTGCTGCTGGGCACCAATGTACTAGGGGGGCACTGCTGCTGGGCACCAATGTACTAGGGGGGCACTGCTGCTGGGCACCAATGTACTAGGGGGGCACTGCTGCTGGGCACCAATGTACTAGGGGGGCACTGCTCTTGGCACCAATGTACTAGGGGGGCACTGCTGCTGGGCACCAGTGTACTAGGGGGGCACTGTTCTTGGCACCAATGTACTAGGGGGGCACTGCTGCTGGGCACCAGTGTACTAGGGGGGCACTGCTGCTGGGCACAGTTAAATTTTTTAACATTTTCTAATGGTGGTGTGCCTCGTGATTTTTTTCATGAAACAAGTGTGCCTTTGCCCAAAAAAGGTTGAAAAACACTGCTCTAGAAAAACAGCACATCCAATTCTGCCCTGCTAGATGATGAAACATTGTTGTTGGCTTTGCTTCACCTCATACATGAAAGTTTGAGCACTGACTGTATGAACCCATGTGTTCCAATTCATCTCACAGTTGGGTTGAGGTCAGGGCCCTGTGCAGGCCAATCAGGTTCTTCCATTCTCATCTCAGGAAACTCATTTTGCATGGACCCTACTTTGTGCATGGGGGCATTATCGTGCTGCAAAATTCCCCAAACTGTTACAGCACCGCAGGAATCATGGAAGGATGTCATTGTATGATATAGTGGCATCTGTGCTGGCATTGTTGGGTATGGCTTAAATAACCAATTACAATAATTAGAGGGGAGTCCACATGCTTTTTTCCATATAGTGCATGACTACAAGATATTCCCTCACAAACAATCACACCCTGCAAAGGAACAACATGTATATATGGCGTGGCACTGTCTGCACCAGTTTAATATTAAACTGAAAAAAATCCAATTATCAACTGAAAAATGCAGGGTATCTTCCCTCCAAGGATTCAGTGGTGGACATCTTGGTATTAAGATAAATCAATAAAGAACTTGCTTTGTTGTCAACTTAAGTTAAAATAATTAGAAAAAAAACCCAACCAACTAATAATATAGAGAGCAAGAAAGGAAGCTGGGGTTTATCGGCATGGGCTGGCAATAAGCTAGCAATAAGCATCCAGTTGTCAATTATTTTTGATCAGACTGCTCCAAGCTGAAAATCAAAGGCTGTATAGAGGATGTAATTTCAAGTATCTTTTAGAAATGGGGTATGTTAAAACAGTGCTTCATCATCACTGTGACTGACAAAGACCCCGTAGGTGGGGCTGAAACACGTTGGGTACCCTCTTATTCTTATTCTATAAATGGAATAGTGATAGGCTCGTATCTATAGAGAATTCCTGAAGTAAGAAAAGCATACTGGCAGCATCCATCCATATAAAGTGAAAGAAAAATATAGAAAATAACTTTACTTATTTTGAATTCATCAGAATGTGTACTTTCCAAAACTATATGGTTGTCTGGGGGTCTCTGTATAGTTAGGGGGGATTACGGCACATAATACACTGACAGGGGGCTCTGTGTGCAAAAGCTGAGTTGGCAGGCGAGAAATCCATATGCGCTATTTTCATTTTGGGGTCAGTACATACCGCAGACTTTGGTATATCTATGCCTATTGGGCATCAAACTGTTCAGTAGGCCTCTGGTGTTCCTATTTGGGGTGATTTGCCTTTGTACGCAAGAAATTGTGTGAGATAAAAGCGGCAAATTGCAACATTTTTAGGCGATTTTCTGAAATGTCATAAAAAACACTAATTTTAGGAAAGCTTTGCTGATTGGTACTTTGGTGTAGAAAGGACTCTTTACCCATGTTGGATTTGTCAGAATGTGTACTTTAAAAAATATATGCTTTTCTGGGGGTCTCTGTATAGTTAGGGGGTCTTACGGCACATAATACATGGTCATTGGGCTTGCAACATTTTTAGGCATTTTTCAGAAAAGTCATAGAAACCACTAACTTTCCAGATTGGTACTTTGGTGTAGAAAGGACTCTTAACCCATGTTGGATTTGTAAGAATGTGTACTTTCCAAAAATATATGGTTTTGGGGTGCGTGTACTCTTTTGTAGCTTTATCCCACATAAAATGATGTAAATGTGTTGATTTTGCAGGAGCTGAAATTACAGAAATGATAGATCATATGGGGGTATGTTCCCATTGGGGCCCCTACATGCCACATACTTAGGTAAACCTAAACATATTGGTTTATTTTGATAAAAACCAATAACTTTAGGAAAGCATTGCAACTTAGTGGTTTGGAGTAGACAGACAGTTCTACCTATTAATTTTCTGGGATAAACCTTCTGTTAGTGGAATTTTTGGCCTTGAAATCTAAAGTATGCAGCTTTCTGGAGCAGTGCTTTGGAAATTTGGTAGTGTACTGCTGGGAGTTTTTAACCTATACAAGTGAGAAATCTCCATAAAACTAAATATATTTGGTATTGGCACGTCCAAAAGACATGGGACTTTCTAAATCAGTTGTATTTTTGTGAATAAAATAATTTTTGTTTATGGTATATGTGTTGATATTATGAAAAATATTAATTACTTTCATTTTTTAGACATTTAGAAGCCTATATCTTGTTACAGAATTGGAATTACACAAAAATTCTACCATATTTTGAAAGCTTAGGTTGTCCTGAAAAATATATATATTGCTTTCCTGGTTAAACTAAAAGTCCCCCCCAAGGAAAGGCTCCTAAATTGAAACATCAAAATGTTAAAAAGCTGTCGGGCAATACAAGTTCCGCTTTGACCAAAACGGCTGGCAGTAAAAGGGTTAAAGATGTGTTTATTATTTGCAAGAGTAGAGCAATTTCACTTTCTGCTGCTTTCAATGGTCAATGGCTGGAAGAAAGGTAACACAGTATGGCAATGCTATTGGGGCAATGTAATAACTGTCACAGTTTATTCCAGGTCTAGTGTCACAGAGCAACCGATGCTTTCAGCCAATGTCACATGATGCCCTTACTGCCCAACTGTTTTTTTTGACAGTTGGCTGCAAAGCTAGAGATCGCTGCCTGTTGCCTGCTCTCACTGTAAGTACATTTTCCTGCTAAATATGGAAAGAATCCTGCTATTACATTGCTAATTCATTAATAGGGAGGCATTGCCAGTCCTTGGGCTGCACTGAATAAAAACTAAAAGCACAAGAAGTATGATTTTGCCCATATCCAATGGGCTCACTGGCACGTGGCTTTCTAGTGTAATTACAGCAATACTGACACTTCTCTATACGTTTTTATTCATCCCATTAATATTTCCTCCTCATATTTTTACTTTATATTATATTTAGTGTAATATTAGTGCTGATTATATCAAAGTTATGGGCTCCCTATTCTTTAGCCATTGCTGATAATGGATGGTAGGTTGGCGGTTGATGACAGGAGCTGCTGTAAGCTGCCATAGACTGATGCTTTATATAGTCTGAGGGGAGTTGTTTGGACCTTGGTGTAATTGAAATGCCAGGGCCAGGGGCTAATTCATTAAGAGGGAGGCATTGCCAGTCCTTGGGCCAGTGTACTGAGACCGTTTTGCCCGTGTTTTGATGCTTTCACTGGCACGTGACTCCCTATTGTAGTTGCAGTGATACTGACACTTCTCTATACATTTTTATTAATCATATACATATTTTTTTTTGCACATTATCCCTATATAATATATTTAGTGTAACATTAGTGCTGCTTATATCAGAGTTATAGGTTCCTTATTCTTTAGCCATTACTGAAATGGATGGTCTGGAAACTCTGGTCAATGCCAAAGGGGCTGCTGTAAGCTGCTTTATATTGGGTCTGAGGGGAGTTGTTTGAACCTCTGAATACTAGTCCAGACATGGGCAGCTGGGTAATGATTGGAAGAAAGGGAATGCATTATGGCAGCACTTTTGGGGCAATATAATAATAGTCACAAAGTTTGTACCAGGTCTAGTATCACATGGCAGCCAATCAGATGCTTGGTTTCCACTGATATCCCATGATGCAGTTAGCTGCACAGCTACAGATCCCTGCCTGTTGCCTGCTCTCTCTCTGTAAGTACATTTTCCTGCATCATTAAGCAGTTTCCATGAGATGTTTTTAATTCCATGTTCTTTTCTTTTACAGGAGAAATGGTGATGGGTTGCTGTCACACTATTTTTTCGAAATCCAAGGTAAAGGGATTCTCTTCTCTTTTTCAATATATGCATGTAAGAGAATGCCCATGCCCACCATCTTAATGCCCATAATGGCACAGGGCAAAGTGTGCACTATTCACATCCGGGCATAAAACTTTCACTTAGGTTATAGCATAGCTTGTGTATAGTTGCAAACACAATATTTTACTGGGCAAAAATTAACATGGTCACTTAATGGTCAAACAGATTTTTTTGTACTCAGCACATTGCCCACATATATAAATGAGCCCTTGTGTGTTTGTTTAATATTCTGCCTGTCATTTAATATTCTGCGTGTCTTCACCTTTACAGAACTATTCCGATTTTGAACCTATATTTGTGAAGATTCATGAAATAACTGATGTGCTGGAGCCTCCGGTGGAGTTCATTGCCACTGTAGAGATGCCCGACCACCCGGTGCCATTAATGGGTAAGTGTGATCATAAAGAGACTAATATGCACCTGTAATGTTTATACTATGAGTTCCTGGCTCATTCACTATTAATATTTTTGGTAAAACAATAAGAAATGGGGTGACATTATATATAACAACCAGGTTTAGCATTCACTAATCTTTCTTATCTATTGAGTAATATCTTTCATAGCTCAATACTCTTATCCATTTATGGGAATATTATAGTCTATTATTTCCTGATTATACATATTTTTTGGGGGGGTCCTGGTTACAATAACAATCACAGGGTACAGTGCTAATGATGCCATGTTGTTTGTTATAGATTCTCCTGAAGTGATTGAGCCTCCTGATGTTGGAATGTCTCACACTGTTGGACAAATGATCCTAGAACAGGAGGAGGGTGGATTTGAGTCAGAAGAGGACACGGTGGCAAACTTCACTGTCACCTCCTTTAGTGTCCCCTCAGCTGTAAGTACATTCCATGTATTCTTTAGAAATGTTTCACATATATATCAGTCTTTTTATGATATATAATTCCCTTTGTTCTGTAACAGTATGAAGAAGCTTCCAATGGCTCAGAGTCAGTCGCTGAGCTACTAGGCGCAGAAGGACCCTCTGATAGGTATTAGTTTGGACTATATTCTCACTATTATTTGTATTCTGCTGTTATTCTGTTTACCATTATTATTATAAAATAACTATAACTCTCTGCCTGTAACGTTTCATTTCAGCGCCATGCCCAGATCTCTGGAAAACTTCAATCTGGGAAAAGTATTGGGTGAAGGCACCTTTGGAAAGGTGAGCTGCTGTGTCCCTAATAAGGGTTATTACCCTGCTAAAGCATAGGCACTGACCTTACTGTCTCATTCCAGGTGTTCCTGGCAGAGTACAAGGACACAAAACAACTGTGTGCCATAAAGACCCTCAAGAAAGAGAGGATTATTGCCAAGAATGATATCAAGAGGTCAGTTAAAGAGCGGTCATTACCTGCTCTCTGTTTTCTACTGATATTTTTAATTTAGTCATATAAAATTTACTTTTGGTGTCTTTTTTGCACAACAAAATGTCAAAGAATTGTCAGTATTATTAATGTTTATTGCTACTTTCAACAAAGTGCAAAAAGTGGTAAATGTTCAGGGTTCATTTAGTGACAGCTTTATACTCTCTCCCCCCAGTGTATTCAAGGAGAAGCGAATCCTTCAGAAGGTTACCAGCGCAGAGCACCCATTCCTGGTTTCCTTATACGCCACATTCCAGAGTGAGAATCACCTCTTTTTTGTTATGGAATATCTTCCTGGAGGTGATCTGTGCCATCTGCTCGAGCATCAAGGAGCATTTGAGGAATCAAAAGCCATGTAAGTGGGATGGGATTAGGATTCAGGGTTGATCCATATGAAATACTGAGGTGTCTGACTGGCAGAGAGTCCTAGCACACTGACAATCACATTCACATAGGGGCTGATTTACTTACCCACGAACGGGTCGAAATGAGTCCGATTGCGTTTTTTCGTAATGATCGGTATTTTGCGATTTTTTCGTATGTTTTGCGATTTTTTCGGATTCTTTACGAATTTTTCGTTACCAATACGATTTTTGCGTAAAAACGCGAGTTTTTCGTATCCATTACGAAAGTTGCGTAAAAAGTTGCGCATTTTTCGTAGCGTTAAAACTTACGCGAAAAGTTGCGCATTTTTCGTAGCGTTAAAACTTAAAAGGTGCAAAGTTTCGCGTAAGTTTTAACGCTACGAAAAATGCGCAACTTTTTACGCAACTTTCGTAATGGATACGAAAAACTCGCGTTTTTACGCAAAAATCGTATTGGTAACGAAAAATTCGTAAAGAATCCGAAAAAATCGCAAAACATACGAAAAAGTCACAAAATGTTCGTTTTCAAGTCGGAACTTTTCCAATTCGGGTCGGATTCGTGGGTTAGTAAATCAGCCCCATAGAGTAGCACTCACATATATGTCCTGAATCAAATCACTCATTGAATTATTTTCCTCTTTATGTAGGTTTTACACTGCCTGTATAGTGCTCGGCCTGGAGGAATTGCACCGGAACAATATTGTTCATAGGTAAGTGTTACAGCTCTTATAGCACTGTACAAATTATATAATTTAATATAAAATAAAAAAAATGGTGTGATTTATCTAATATATCTGTCTTCCCTCACTATGGTGTCTACTATTTAACAATTTTCATATTTTTTCAAATTCAGAGATCTGAAACTGGAAAATCTAATGGTGGATGTACATGGCTATCTGAAAATTGTGGATTTTGGCCTGAGCAAAGATGGTAACGTTTGTTATAATTGCAAAGCATATAAGGGAATAGTTGGGGTTGATTTGGATGATATATATATATATCTGTGTATGTGCAGTATGTATGCAAGCAGCTGAGGGAAGTCTCTCACAGATAGGGGATACAGATCATCTTACTGTGTTTTCTTGTCTTTAAGGTTTCAGATATGGAGATCGCAGTAAGACCCGGTGCGGAACAAACTGCTACATGGCCCCAGAGATCATTGATGAGATGGCATACAGCAGGGCCGTTGACTGGTGGGCCCTTGGGGTTGTGTTATATGTCATGATCATGTTCCAGGTAAGCATAATGCCTAGAAATCAGCTATCACTATCATTATAATGATAAATAGGATTTTAAAATACTTATAATATTAAATTAGAACACTGGTTTAATAAAGGATTAATAATTCATGTTTCAGTTCCCATTTGATGCAGAAGATGACATGGAATTATTTGAGAGCATCAGGAATGACAAACCTGCCCTGACAGAGGAATTGTCAGAGGAAGCTCAGTGCCTAATACTAAGAGTAAGTGGATGATGATTTGGCTGTGGGACTGGGATGGGGCCTGATGGTTCTGTCAATTTAACAATGTTTTTACATTTCTTGTAGTTACTGGAGAAGAATCCATGTGATCGCCTCGGATACAGCGAGGCCGGTGCTGAAGAGGTTAAAGCCCATGAATTCTTTGAAGTAAGTTTATATTGTAATTATTGTGCATCAAGCCAGGAATACAGTAGGACCTCTAATGAGCACAGCCCTTTATACCTCCTGTATCTGTCAGTGTTTGTATGTAATCTGTATGTTTCATGTGTGTAGTTATTTAATATCACCTATTTTACAGGATATTGATTGGGAAGAATTTCTTGAAAGAGAACTGATGCCTCCATTTAAACCAGATGTCAGTGGCCTTACAGAGAGTACCAGGCAATCTGAATGCCAAGCCTGGGGATTAATGCCACCAGCTGAAGCGATATCACCAGAGGCACAAGAGCTGTTTGAAGGATTTGACTATTCAGCTGAGTGAGAGGCAATTGCAAGGGGCAGATATATGGCTGGAAAGGGCGGGTGGTGGGCCAGTCCATATACAAATCAGAAGCCTCAATGACTTAAAGTTAATATTAGATGCCCCAAGTCATCAGTTTCTGAAGGAACAGTCTAATGGCAGCACCAAAGTATCTGTACGTCAGCCTTAAGGGGCAGAGTTCTGGATTGAGATTCAAAAGAGACCCTGGCATTTCAAGTACAGAGATCCGAACAGCCCCTTGTGGCATTTGCCAGAATCTACAGATTGCCACTCTGGGCCTGCCCCAGATACACATGAGAAGCCTCATTGGTACAAAATGGATATCAGATTCCCCGACATCAAGTTGTGGAGGAACAGCCTAATGGTGGAACAACAGTACCTGCAGGTGAGCCCACGTTCTTACAGATAAACCCTTTATAAGTTCAGTTACTAAAAGCCATTAGTAAATTTTATGTACGTATTAAATAAAAAAAAATAATTGCGCCATTTTAAAAGTTCCAAATGTTTCCACAGCAAAACTTGCAGTTTACTACACAAACGTCTCCATCTGCATCAGCCAAAAAAGGTCTAGTACCAAGGTAAGAACCAACTCTTTCATTTCACACCCAATATTTCAAGTCAAAATGTATTTTCATATTGGACCAACTTGTATCTCAGGTTTAATGGGCGTTTAGATGAAATTGCTGCTGTGTTTCTGTTTCTCAGGAGTGAGATGGAGGCGACTGCGGTCAAAGGAAATCTTATCGAGTTCTCCCCTGCGCTCTCCTAGGAACCCAGGATAGGAAGGAGCTGCTCTCATATATTTCAAGTTTTTCAAAATACATTTTCTATTAGATCAACCTGGGTTATAATTAAAGGGGAACTACTGTGAAAATGGAAATTTAATATAAGCTTTATCTCATGGAAATTACCAAGTTACACTGCACTCTCTCTTTCTCTGCAATCTGCCTCTCTATAGGAAAACTTTGTGTCGTTATTTTGATAGACAGCTCTGATACACTGTCTGGGCAAAGGGAGCATGTACCATGAGGTATTAGAGCTAAATGTCTATCAAACTCTGACTCTGACTCCTGCATGGAAAGAGACAGATTGCTGAGAGGGGGATAGAGAAGAGGAATTTGATTTGTCAGAAACTGTAACTGATTTTATTGATTATACTTATACAGTTTCTTATTACAAGGAGTTAAAGCTGATATTACATTTTCACAGTAGTTCCCCTTAATGACCATTTATATCTAATTATTTCTGTTTATTTTCCAGGTATGGGACGGAGCAGCTGCAAGGAAAGGAAATCTCATTTAACCCCCTACTGAGCTCTCTGAGGAACCTCGGCCAGGAAGAAGCCATTGCTGCCGAGCTCCACCAGGCGTCTCATCTGCAACCCCATCCAGAAATGGGGAGAAATGACAGGATGAGCTGAAGAGCCATGCCACCGGATAAAAACGATGGTCTGCCATTTCTGGGCAATTCTGCATTCAAAAGTTATGGTTTATGGTGGCCGCCCCTATCCTGATGGACCTGGCTAAATGCCACTTTTGCCTAGTTATTAAGCCTAACTTTATGTATGACACTAGAAGAACAATGTAAATATATGAAAATAAAACATGCTATTTTTGAAGACTATGATTTCTGTGTTTCCTTACAGGGTAGGTTCAAATTAATACAAAGAGATACCAATACATTTACACTGATACAAAGGGAAGAGACCCAATGTTCCAGGTTGGAGGCAACATGACACATATGGAAACATATCTGCCAGGTTAATTGACTTGTAATGAAAATGACCCTAGTGTGTACAAATGTGATAGGGGCCCTAGACTATAAGCAGGGACTGATTATATAAATATAAATCCATGATACACAAAATGTTGGCACTCTACAGATAAATGAATGTGGCGCAATAGATGAATCCCAGGAAGTGCCTCAACCATGCAGGTGGCACATTGGCCGATTAGATTGCCAGTGGTTTTCCCATTAGAGGTAGAAGGGAGTACATATGCAATTAGTGTCCTAAACAATACACCCTGTGTGCCATAGCCATGTAGTTAAAGGGGTAGTTCACCTTTACATTAACTTTTTGTATGTCAAAGCAATATTCTGAGACAAATTGCAGTTGGTCTTTTTTTTAGATTTTTAATAGTTTTTGAATTGTTAATTTTTGTCAAGCAGCTATATGGTTGCTAGGGTCCTTCCCACTGGCAATAAAGGGAATCCCTGGAACAAAGGCCTACACGTCCCTTCAGTTTTCTAAAGTTGCATGAATTTACCTAATCTCTCCGTGGGGCATTAGTCTTAGTCCTGCTCTACAGAACCACAACTCCTAGCATGTCTGGAGTACAGGAGCTGGGAACTCTTGGCCTACAAAACAAACACATTTCAATGCCTTTTTTCAGTTGTGGATAACCTTAATATACTGTATGCTGGTAAATGTTACAAGGTTATGGGCTTTGCCTTTTACAATTTAGTGCTTATGGGCAGAGCACTTCCCTAAGGGCTTTATGGGAGCTCATTCGCTAGCACATATAACATTCTCGCCCAGGGCAGTTATTCATAGCATTTTCTCATCTGATCAAAGCTAATTGCTGATTCTATGACACTTAGCTCCTATGTTAGTAAGCTCCATGATGCCCTCATTCACATGGCTGCAAGAAAGCTAGCTCAGTCTGATTCTAGAGGTGGCCATACACAAGCAGATTTCAGATGCCGACTGAGGTCCTTCAGACCAATTCAGCAATTAAGCTGCTATGTATGGGCACCCCCAACGGGCCTACCCGCAGACATCAATTAGGCAGGTTTGACTTTCTGTCTGATTGGAGACAGTTGAGCAGGATAATTCCCAGGTACAGTGCCAACAAAAGCAATGAAACTAAATCACTGCTTGACAGCTGTCCTATGGTTTGGGCATTCCCAGCTATTCTATTTGGCACTCAGGGGTGGGTATATAAACCCAACACATACTGGATGTGTAAATGCTGCTATCATTCATTTGTTTCTCCCTTGTCTGGACAAGTGGCATATTGCTTCTTAAAGTGCCCAGAACATTCCTACTCAGCATGTTTGCATTTAACAATAATCACAATAGCTAACTCTAGGCATTCTCTAGAAAAACAGCACATCCAATTCTGCCCTGCTAGATGATGAAACATTGTTGTTGGGGTTTGCTTCACCTCATACATGAAAGTTTGAGCACAGACTATATGAACCCATGTGTTCCAATTCATCTCACAGTTGGGTTGAGGTCAGGGCCCTGAGCATATAAACAACCGCAAAAAATCCTCTGCACTCACCCATTATTAATATGTAGAAATAGGACATTAGGACATTTCTGTGCATTCAGCTACTAAGAAATGCCTTCCCTCCCCACCCCAAAAAGAGGGATTGTTTGTCTGTACATTGCAATATACTTCAAGCTGGCCAACTACGTCAAAGTCATCCCTTCTGGCCAGTCCTACACTGACTGACCTATATAAGTAATTTAAGATTAGTACTGAGCAAAGGGACTAAGTTTTACCTGCAACATGCCCATTGCCCTGTGCAGGCCAATCAGGTTCTTCCAGTCTCATCTCAGGAAACTCATTTTGCATAGACCCTACTTTGTGCATGGGGGCATTATCGTGCTGCAAAATTCCCCAAACTGTTACAGCACCGCAGGAATCATGGAAGGATGTCATTGTATGATATAGTGGCATCTGTGCTGGCATTGTTGGGTATGGCTTAAATACCCAATTACAATAATTAGATGGGAGTCCACATGCTTTTTTCCATATAGTGCATGACTACAAGAATTTTCCTCGCAAACAATCACACCCTGCAAATGAACAACATGTATATATGGCGTGGCACTGTCTGCACCAGTTTAATATTAAACTGAAAAAAAAACAATTATCAACTGAAAAATGCAGGGTATCTTCCCTCCAAGGATTCAGCAGTGGACATCTTGGTATTAAGATAAATCAATAAAGAACTTGCTTTGTTGTCATCTTAAGTTAAAATAATTACAAAAAAAACCAACCAACTAATAATATAGAGAGCAAGAAAGGAAGCTGGGGTTTATCGGCATGGGCTGGCAATAAGCTGGCAATAAGCATCCAGTTGTCAATTATTTTTGATCAGACTGCTCCAAGCTGAAAATCAAAGGCTGTATAGAGGATGTAATTTCAAGTATCTTTTAGAAATGGGGTATGTTAAAACAGTGCTTCATCGTCACTGTGACTGACAAAGACCCCGTAGGTTGGGCTGAAACACGTTGGGTACCCTCTTATTCTTATTCTATAAATGGAATAGTGATAGGCTCGTATCTATAGAGAATTCCTGAAGTAAGAAAAGCATACTGGCAGCATCCATCCATATAAAGTGAAAGAAAAATATGCTAAGCCTTTGTACTTTATCATCTGTTGAATAGCAATATATTAAAGGGAAATCCCCTGCTAAGGAAAGTGGTATATTTGCCTATAAGAATATAGCGTGAGTGGAATTAGAATTATTGGTGTAATTATTGGCTTAAAATAAATTCTATGGGAGATGTTCTTTCTGTAATTCAAAGCTTTCCTGGTTGGGTTCAGGTTTCTGGATAAGGGATTCCATACCGGGGGTAAAAGCACTGCCCTGGACGCGTATGCCATCCCACCGGCGATTCACATTCTAGCCAGTGGGATGGCATTGTGGGGAGATTAGTTGCCCGCGGCAACAAAGATTTGTCACGAGGCGACTAATCTCCCTGTTTGCCACTGCCCTTAAGCTGCACCCAGCACTGTTGGGTTATTGGGGCAGTACCCTTTGTACCAGTACCTCTGATATGATCAAACAGCCCACAATGACCAACCAGCAACTGGCAGTTCTGCTCACTTCAAAAAGCGCCTCAAAGAATGTGTTCTTATTCTCTGTGCTCCAGGTCTCCCACTGCCGTCTCACAATTTTCTTGTTCCCCTGTTCCTTTTGCCCACCTGATGAAGCCAGGCTCCGGCTGGGTGCTTTAGGGGCATTGGGTGCAAGTCCTGTAGAGCAGATAGGGGAAGATCAGTGGCACTGTCCCATTCCTAAAACATAAAAGCAAAAAGTGTTTTATTAATGTAGGGGTTACAAAAAAAAAAAAAAGGGCCCTTAGGACAGGAACCCCTAGGACAGACCACAGGGTGGTGCTGGGAAACAGGGACACTGGGATGACTGGGTTGCACATGGTTAATAGGGTGTACAATTGTAGTTCGGGTTATGGCCACAGGGTGGTGTATAGGCCCATATAAGGGGAGCAGCAGGTGCTGTGGGGTAGTCCAGGGATTGCTCCAGTAATGGAGTGGGTGTCCCGGGCACAGTTCTGAGATAGGAGTTTTGTGATAGATCGCTCTAGGAGTGATATGTAGAGTAGCGAGTTTAGAATGGGCGGACATGGCCCCTCCAGGAGTAGTAAGCGAGGTTAAGACCTCCCGGCAGTACATCAGCCGGAGTGCAGGGAATCAAGAGGCTAGGGAAGGTGTACCAAGGCACCACCAGTCCAGGAGGCCGGATCTGAGGATGCCCCGTGAGAGTACCGGTGTGGGTCCCTGTGGGGTAACGTCCTAGCGTGAGTACCGGGGGAACTCTATGGTAGAGTGTCTTACCGTGAGTACCGGGGAGAGCCCCTAGATGGGAACACATGTCGGGAGTACCGTTGGGTAGGCCAACAGGAGATGGTACTCAATGAGATGTATGGAGATATACCCTGCACTGTATACTGTGGTTAAGCTGCTCCTGGAGAGGTGTTCGTCCAATAAACCTTTTTATTTACTTCATTCATATACCCGTGTGGTGAGATCTATTAGTCCGGAGGGGCACACCAACCTATGAAGTTCCCAGGGGGTAGGAAATAAGTCCATACCACTATCCCTGGGTGGAGGCACGCCATTGCTGGGAAACGCCTGTCCCCATAATAAGCGGGGCTCAGGGCTCCTGTAGCGCCAAAGTAAGCAAGTAGTACCACAGTATTTGCACAGGTGGGCTACATTTGGAGGCACCGCTGGGATGAGAGCAGGAACTTTTTTGCCAGACAGGGCCCTAAAGGAACTGAGGCCTAGTGTGTCTGTGAAACCCTTTTCCCGACTGGACTAGATTTGGGCCACCCTGATCCGCATCCCCAGGCGGGATTTGGCGCGAAAAGAGGAGCAAGGGCGCTCCTAGCCAATAGGATTGCAGGAAGATTGGCGCCAAGGGAGAGCCGGGGAAGACACGTGAGATTTAGGCGGGCCAGAAGGGAAAGTACCTGATTTGCATACCGACCGCCCCGTGAGGTTCAGCGGCCAATAGGACACGTTAGAAAGTGCGCCAAGGGCTGAGGAAGTGACGATGCTAGTTGACGTCACGGCGGCCATTTTGGGACTTTCTCAGTTGGCAGTGAGTCGTGAGAGTGAGCTTCTCTACAACTTCACAGCAAGCATGTCGATTAAGTCCGGAAGTGAAAGAGGGAGTGAGACACCCATGCTTTCTAGACCGGAAGTTGGTAGCCTGTATGATGCCAATATTCGTTACGTGTGGCTAGGATCTTTTGTAGAGAAGCCCACGCCGTTGGGAGAATTCATCCTGGTGCCAATATGTGGTGACTGCGGGGCCGAAGTCCATTCAGCTCTAAAACAGGCCCTGGGTCGCTGCCCAAGCTGTGGACACAGAGGCTGGATGGGACCTTTGAGAGAGGACAAGCTAAATGATGGATACAGAACCACGCTGGCAATGTTGACGACTCTAAATACCAACCAGCCAAGTCCAGCCGTATATGGGCGATACCTAGGGGACGGCGACCTTACCCTGGTGTCCGGGCCACTACAGTTGTATCCCTGGAAGGTGGAGATCTCGGGGTCCGTAGCCTCCGGGGATGTAAGTAGTGAGAAACCCCAGGGGGTGAATGAGGAGTCCCAAGGTTGGGAATCCCAGGCCGAACGGGTAGAGAGTGAGCCTGCAGCCATTTTACCTGAAGCCCCTAGTATCAGTCAAGCCCAGGCTACGGTTGAGCCAGAACCCCAAGGGGTGCAGCAAGGCCCGGAGGAGGCCGCGCAGAGTCCCGAGTCCACTAGTGATAAAGGGGGACCACCCGAAGTAAAGTCTCTACCACCCTATATAGAGGTTCTCAAAAAGAGAAATGAAGCCTCTGAAGGAGCCAATGGGGCAGTTAGTACCCCTAATCCCGGCTGGGATAACCTGGATGAGACGGAGGAGGAAGACTTCTATAGTCCTCAGTTGTTTAAACTACCTAATAGTATCCTAGCTCCTAGAAAAATTACGAAACAGGAGGAGAAGGACTTCTGGGTTCTGCCTGGTAAGGGTGACCCTGATATATTCTGCCGAGTGTCCAGAATACAGCGGGTCATGAATTACAAGATATTTAGGCTATGGGGATACTATATGCCATACGCACCCCTCTGGGTGTATGATAAAATGGAGTCCCTAATGGACGATTGGGTGGTGGCGGAGATAGCAGCCAAGGAAAAGAAGGCTGGGAAGTGCCTGTACCACGCTGATCCCCTGAAGAAAATGGCGGCCTGGAAGTTTGTCAGGGCGCTGGAAAAAGAGTGGTGGTGGGGCCGCACTGTGCTACGCCACACAGTATATAGCTGCGGGAGAAAGAGCCCAGAACCGCGCTATTTTAGTACGGAAGTTGAATTGCCCAGTGGGGTACCAGTGGAAAAGCCACACCCTTGCTACTACGCTTCATATATTGATATACAGATGCGTTTTGCGTATATGGTGTGAGAGAGTCTTCAGTGGGACTTGTTTAATCCCAGGAGGGAACTTTTCAGTTCAGGGGTGAGTGACACCTGCGGTTTAGGTGTGCCCCTCAGGAGGGACTTGTCCTTTTCCCAGGGAGGAACCATCGGCGATGGGTAAGGATCACCCACGTCGCAGTCAACCGGCTGGTTGGGAGGAAAGTGTCGCTTCTGTCACGATTCCCGGAGGGGAGATTCTGAGTTAGCCCAAGAGGGCGCAAGTTGCCTAATGCCCACCCGTTGGTGGATGAACGGACCCAAGGTGGGATCACCTTGGGAATTGGACTCCCTCAAGGAGGAGGGGAGGGCCAGGAAAAGGAAAGTTTACCTTTATTTTCTTTGCTGTAAAATAAAGAAAGTGTTTTGGTTTTTGGGCAAATAAATTGTCCGGTTCTTCATTGAGTGTGAAATGTCTAAGGGACAGAGACTCTATGGGGACTTTCACCAAGACTATGGAGGGGGGGGATGTTTTTATGTCTCACTTTTCCTTTTCAGTCATCCATTGTACCCTGGCAGTCTCCTGGAGGAACTGTGAAGCGTGATGTGAAACCAACATGGTAAATGTATTGTATTTAGTAGAATGTGTGTCAGCCAGGAGGTGACAATTTTCTTGTAGGGGGAGAATGTAGGGGTTACAAAAAAAAAAAAAAGGGCCCTTAGGACAGGAACCCCTAGGACAGACCACAGGGTGGTGCTGGGAAACAGGGACACTGGGATGACTGGGTTGCACATGGTTAATAGGGTGTACAATTGTAGTTCGGGTTATGGCCACAGGGTGGTGTATAGGCCCATATAAGGGGAGCAGCAGGTGCTGTGGGGTAGTCCAGGGATTGCTCCAGTAATGGAGTGGGTGTCCCGGGCACAGTTCTGAGATAGGAGTTTTGTGATAGATCGCTCTAGGAGTGATATGTAGAGTAGCGAGTTTAGAATGGGCGGACATGGCCCCTCCAGGAGTAGTAAGCGAGGTTAAGACCTCCCGGCAGTACATCAGCCGGAGTGCAGGGAATCAAGAGGCTAGGGAAGGTGTACCAAGGCACCACCAGTCCAGGAGGCCGGATCTGAGGATGCCCCGTGAGAGTACCGGTGTGGGTCCCTGTGGGGTAACGTCCTAGCGTGAGTACCGGGGGAACTCTATGGTAGAGTGTCTTACCGTGAGTACCGGGGAGAGCCCCTAGATGGGAACACATGTCGGGAGTACCGTTGGGTAGGCCAACAGGAGATGGTACTCAATGAGATGTATGGAGATATACCCTGCACTGTATACTGTGGTTAAGCTGCTCCTGGAGAGGTGTTCGTCCAATAAACCTTTTTATTTACTTCATTCATATACCCGTGTGGTGAGATCTATTAGTCCGGAGGGGCACACCAACCTATGAAGTTCCCAGGGGGTAGGAAATAAGTCCATACCACTATCCCTGGGTGGAGGCACGCCATTGCTGGGAAACGCCTGTCCCCATAATAAGCGGGGCTCAGGGCTCCTGTAGCGCCAAAGTAAGCAAGTAGTACCACAGTATTTGCACAGGTGGGCTACATTAAGAAGGAAATTTTCATAAGTGAAAGTATAAAAGCTGTGATTGGACAGTTACAGAATACAGAGCATTTCTTTATTGCCCACCTATATCCTAGTTCACCTGCTTGAAGGTAACACTACCACACATGCCTTGAGGCTGCCCCAGGGGGCCCACCAATGAGATCTTTGCCCTGGGTGGATTTGGGGAGTTGCAGGGAAATAACATTTGCAGACTGCACGAGTACATTTTAATTATTCCCATTCCTTCAGCCAGTTAATTTTACCTCAGTCCCTAACAGTATGGCTCTGCCCCATCTCTTTACCAAGCGTGCCATTGTGCCAGTTAGTACCTTTTTTATTATTCCAAATCCTACAGCAAGTGAATTTTACCTCAGTCCCTAACCCTTATGGCTCCGCCCCTCCTATTTGCCAATACACTCTCCTCTTTCCCTGTGCGCTACCCTTAGGTTTACAATTCCTTCCGCCCCGCCCAGTTCTAGGACCATCTGGAAGTTATCAGCCAATAAACAGCGCTGCAGAAACACGGTGAGTAGCTATTGGCTGGGGAGATCAGGAAGCAGTGCTTTGGCCTCTGGCTGCCGAGAAACAAGAAAGAGAGGGAGCTGAAAGCATCTCCCGGTCATGTTAGTTGGGCCCTTACAGTAAGGCAGGGTAGGTGTGAGCTGGGTCCGATTACTTCATCCTTAGTAATAGTATGTAGGTGTTTGCTCTGTGTATAGTGCCCTGTGTATAGTGCCCTGTGTATAGTGCCCTGTGTATAGTGCCCTGTGTATAGTGCCCTGTGTATAGTACCTGTGTATAGTACCTATAGTGCCCTGTGTATAGTGCCCTGTGTATAGTGCCTGTGTATGGTGCCCTGTGTATAGTGCCCTGTGTATAGTGCCCTGTGTATAGTGCCTGTGTATAGTGCCCTGTGTATAGTACCTGTGTATAGTACCTATAGTGCCCTGTGTATAGTGCCCTGTGTATGGTGCCCTGTGTATGGTGCCCTGTGTATAGTGCCCTGTGTATAGTGCCCTGTGTATAGTGCCTGTGTATGGTGCCCTGTGTATAGTGCCCTGTGTATAGTGCCCTGTGTATAGTGCCCTGTGTATAGTGCCCTGTGTATAGTGCCCTGTGTATAGTACCTGTGTATAGTACCTATAGTGCCCTGTGTATAGTGCCCTGTGTATAGTGCCCTGTGTATAGTGCCCTGTGTATAGTGTCTGTGTATGGTGCCCTGTGTATGGTGCCCTGTGTATGGTGCCCTGTGTATAGTGCCCTGTGTATAGTGCCCTGTGTATAGTGCCCTGTGTATAGTGCCCTGTGTATAGTGCCCTGTGTATAGTGCCCTGTGTATAGTGCCCTGTGTATAGTGCCCTGTGTATAGTGCTCTGCTATGTGTATCTAATGCAGTGTGTGTGTCAGTGATACGTATAGCTGCCCTATTCTCCAGTATGTGTGTACTTTATGCCCAGCAGTTGTCTTTGGTCTGTCTCTCCCTATGGCTTGTGTATACCTCCAGCGTTATGTGTGGGGTCCTCCTGCTTTGCTTTCTTTGTCTATCAGTGTGTATATACCTTCTATAGGGTGTATATAACTATAAAGGATCTTCACTGCACTTTATTTACATCAGAATATACATATCCTAAAGCAGTGAGTTTTATTAGCACTGTGTATAGTCTGTTATATGTCCCATGTGCGCTGTCTGGTCCTCCTGCGCTTCCTCTATTAATAATACAGTATGTAGGATACTCCCAGCGCCGCCTCAGGTGACACATTTCTGGTTTGGAGGCATAACGACCATGGGTACTACCATGCAGAGCCTTCTGCAGGCCACATGGGGCTACGAAATTGCCAATTACAGTCTGTATTCGGCATCCCCAAATAACTATTTTCATGCTTGTGTGGCTCACCAACACATTTTACATCTGAGTGTGGCTCGCAAGTAAAAAAGGTTGGGGATCCTTGCACTAAGGATATAGCTTGCTTATACATGGGTCAATGCCAAAATATTGATTGGTTTAAAATGAAGTAGTACTGCTAATTTTGACTTGTACCTGTGCAGTTATACTGCTTTTTAAAGGGGATGTTCACCCTAAAATTAACTTTTAGTATCAGAGATTGATATTCTGCAACAATCGGCAACTGATTTTCATTCTTTACTATTTGTGTTTTTTTTTTTTTTTTAATTATTTAGCTTTTTGTTCAGCAGCTCTTTAGTTTGAGAATTCAGCAGGTATCTGGTTGCTAGGGTCCAAATTAACCTAGCAAACCAGGCAGGGGTTTGAATAAGACTGTAATATGTATAAGAAAGTGGCTGAATAGAAAGATAACAAATAAAAACTAACAATGACATTGTCGCCTCACAATAGTTGGAGCAATCATTTTTTGTTTCAGAGGGTCAGCTTTTTAAAGATTGAAAGAGACAGAAGATAAAGGCAGATAAGTCAAACTATAAGGAATAGAAAATTAAGACCAATTGAAAAGTTGCTATAAATTGACCATTTTATACCAATACTGAAAGTTAACCCAGAGGTGAACAACCCCTTTAACATCATTATGGAATATGTTTGTTTGCATTTTCTGTTCTTGCCAGCACAGTGTGATTAAAACCATTTTTGCTTCTTTCCAGGCTCTTTATATAAGGGTTGATGAATACAAGACAATCTAAACACAATATGGCCCCTGTCTCTACTGTTGTCAAAAATGCTATCTCTGACCTGGCCAAGATAAGTGATGGAGAAAGGTTGAGGGAGGCGCTGCTGAGCCTAAAGAGCTACCTGGGAACAGGAGAAAACTCAGCTCAAACTCAGGAGACTACAGAGTTCAATAGGAACCATTACACCCCCGTTCTTGAGTTTTTGGTGGCCCAAATGGGTCCACAGTGGTTGGACCTGCTGACTTCAGAAAGGCTTGAGTTGTGGGACAGCTTTTTTCTAGAGGGTCCACCTGATCAGGCCTTTCTGGTGCTCATGGATAGCTTGGGGAAAACTGGGTGAGTGTCGAGTCTTGTTGCTGATTGGCTTTCTATCTATACACAGCATCCCTGTTGTAATTACATTTCTGTTGTCATTGCAATGTAAGAATCTGTATAATAGTACAGGTTTGGGACCTGTTATCCAGAATGCTCAGGACCTGGGGTTTTCCGGATAAGGGATCTTTCCATTAATTTGGATCTCCATAGCTGAAGTCTGCTAAAAATCATTCAAACATTGAATAAACCCAATAGGACTGTTCTGCCCCAAATAAGGATTAATTATATCTTAGTTGGGATCAAGTACAAGTTACTGTTTTATAATTACAGAGAAAAAGGAAATAATTTTTAATTGTTACAATTATTTTCTTATAATGGAGTCTATGGGAGATGGCCTTTCCATAATTCATAACTTTCTTGCTTTTGCGTCTCTTATTCCTGCAGTTGCAGCCAGAGAGGAGATTGTTATGTATTGTGGTGGCATCCTCACACTAATGCAGAAGTTATATATGGTAGTTCTGGTGTTCCCTAGATACCTGGCATGGTATCACTATGGTACTGCAAATAGCAAAATAGGAGCCACACACACACTTTGCTGTGAAAAAAGGGATAACAACAAAGTTTTATTTGGTCACAAAGAATGCACTCTCTGTGGCCAAATATAACATGGCAATCTGTGTGTGCAGTTCCTATTTTGCTTTTTGCAGGATATTTTCATGTGGCATTTAAAGGGGAACTCAAACACAAAGTAAGCTTTTTTTAAAAGTAAAAATCATTTGAAGCAACTTTGCATTATACATCATTGAAAAATTTCAATTATTGTTTCATCATTTTTAATGAAAATGTTCTTATGTTACAGTATGATTGGGGACAATTCCCTAAGCCCGGCCCCCCATTCTCCTGCTGATCTGGCTGACTACTTTGAGATTTAAAAAATAAATGTAACAGTGGTTGACTGTCCTCAGCCTGCATCCTCCAAATCCCACAATTCCCTGCACAAGTGATGTCAATAAGGAAAGGAACATCATAGTGCAATGCATTGTGGGTTATGTAGTTCCTGCATAATGTCTGTAAGCTGTGGAGAAGTTGTTGCAATTTGTAAGATCATACAACATATATTAATATATGTCTTATTTATAAGCATTGCTTTGCAGGCCTTGAATAAGCTAATGACATAGGTGCTAATTCAATCAGATGCTTAGGAAATCCCCATCTTCTTTCTGCCACAAGCAGAGCACCAATAACCTGTGGGTGGCAGTAAATCCCCATCAAAAGTGGACTTTTGTATGCAATTTCGTGAAGGAATCTCCATATGGTTTTTGGGAAGTGAACCAGAGAGCTTAATTTCATCTGTATAAAAACCCACATAACTACCACTGTGTTAAGCTTTGCAGTATTCCCTCTCTGGCTAGTGTCTTAGGTGTCACAGTTTGGCTGTTTTTAAAGTGGTTATTCAGCATTGAATTCATTTTTACTATGTTGTAGAGAGCGCTGTTCTGAAACAATTTGCAATTGGTATTCATTTTTTTTATTATCTGTAGTTTTTTAATTATTTAACTTTAAATTCAGAAACCCCTCAGTTTGGAATTTTTGCAGCTATATGGTTGGTAAGGTTTAAATAACCCTAGCAACCAGACAGTGGTTCCAATGAGAAACTGTAATCTAAGAGGGCCTGAATGGAAAGATAAATAATAAAAATTATCAATCACTATCAAATTGTAGCCTCAAAGAGAAATAGTATTTTAGCTGCTGGGGTCACTGACCCCCTTTTGTAAGCTGGGAAGAGTCAGAAGAGTAAAGCAAAAATAATAAAAAAAAAAAGACCAATTGAAAAGTTGGTAAGAACTGGCAAATCTATACCATACTATATGTTTACTTAAAGTTGAATTACCCCTTTAATATTATGCTTTATACTCGTAAGGGGTGTGTTTACTTATATTAACGATAAATAACACCAGTGATGTTTGCCCATAGCGACTAATGCAATGTTTCGCATTCATTTTCTAAATTGTAGGTGACTGTTCAAATCTAAGTGCTGCTGGTTGAAATGGGGAAACATCACAGGTGATATTTATGTCCGATGTTGGTACACAAGCCCCATGTACAGTATTAGAAGGTTGTGTAAAAAGCAGCACAATACAAAGCAGCATTAATATGATGAGTGTTAGCGATGCCTCTGTATATCACCGCAGTGTATAAAACATTTCCGTATCACTCATCATTGATTTTGGTTCCTTTTATTTCAGGCCCAGCATCCGCTTGGATCGCTGTGTGCATGTGTTAGAGAGATTCCTGCAGCGGGGAGCGCTTGCTGAGGTGATCTGGGAGGTCTGCCAACAGCAGCTCGAGAGCAACCCAACATCTGTTCTCCATGAAGCCATTCTGGGGAGGATCAGCAGTCTGCCGGACCACCTAGCCAATTGCCTCCAGCAACACAACAAACCTTTATTCTATCCTAAGAACTACTACCCCCGCCTGGCAGGCTCCATTATCCGTGTGTTACAAATGGTCTCAGATGCATTAAGAGGTAAAGAATATTTTCAAAACTTGTCATGGACATAAGTATTTTATTCTACCTATGAGTCTGTGGTTATTCTATTCCCGTATACAATGATGTCCTTTTACATTTTAGATGGCAAGAACTGTTCCATCTCTTTTGCATCTCAGGTTGTGGGTAAAGTCTGCATGCAGGGTCGGCAAAGTAAGTGTCATCATGATGATTGTGTTACATGTATGTAAACTATATTGTATTTGGGATTTGGTTGATGAGGGACCCCTTAACTGTAAGCCTCTCGTTTTAATCTCCAGAGGAGCTGCTTTCAGTCCTGGTGCCACGACTGAAATCCCTCGTCCAATCTGATTGCATCTGGCAGAGGATTTGCTGGCGACTATTGGAGTCAGTTCCTGACAGATGGATGGAGCCTGTATTAACTGGAATTGTGCAGACGGCGCCGGGGTGAGAACTTCTTCCTTCTTTTCTCTCTACTCTATATTGCAGATACGTTTAAATTTGATTTTAATCGTGTGTATGTATCAGCAGTTTAAAAGTAATGGAGAAGAAACAGTCAGTGCCTTAGACGGATTGGATTTACTGGGCCCAATCAGGCTTCCTGCACTATAGGTGTCTAAAACAGAGTACTTCTCTCACGCAAAGGAATGTATACTGCAGAATTAGGCATCTCCCATTATACATGCACG
This sequence comes from Xenopus tropicalis, assembly GCF_000004195.4. Classification (NCBI taxonomy): domain Eukaryota; kingdom Metazoa; phylum Chordata; class Amphibia; order Anura; family Pipidae; genus Xenopus; species Xenopus tropicalis. The sequence goes on from NC_030685.2 coordinate 21,506,778, forward strand.
CAGTAATAAACTACAGATACTCTAATCCAAAAATGGCTGGCTTGCTAGATAGATCATATACATGATACTGGGACCTGTCTAAAGCCTTGTGGATATTTGATTTAAAAACAATTTTGTCATGAATGTACACCAGCAACAAACATGCACTGGGGCATCATTGGGGGACTGTCACTGTGTGTGTCATGAAATGTTTGGGGGACGCAGTGTGCAGTAAAAATCTTAGGCACAGACTGTACCGTGAAACACTGGGGGCCAGTGGAACAAGAGGGAAAGATATGACCCAGCATTGGGGGAGAGGGAGTGGTGCCATTTTCGACATTCACGGGCAGCCTTCAGGTGTATGGCTAACATTAGGCAGATCTAAAATCCAGTTTTATTCCCTTATTCACAGAGCAGAAGTGTTATCCCAATTGTTGGGTGATCTTGTAGTAAAGAATAAAAGGACACAGTTTTTATTAACCAAGAAGATGCTATTCCTGCAGTATGGTCTCAAGGTAACATGCCATTAAAAAAAAATCTCTCCTCTGTACCCCCTGCTTAGCTGCCCACTAACAAGTTGTCATGTCTTTCTTTGTTACAGAAGGATGCCCTACAGAGCATTCTGGGATACCTGTCATTGGATGCAAGTCGCAGACATCTGTTAGTCAAGGTGGGATAGTAGGACATTTAAAGAAATCTAGAATTATACCTTTAATAGGCAAATCAGATTCATGAAATTGTTCTTTTCTTCTGTCAGATTCTTTATTTTTGTAAAACGAACAATATGTTGTATGGAGGATTGTCTGTATGACTTTACTGGTTGGGTATCCAAGGAGTTTCCTTGTTGTTACATCATATATCCAGACTCTTTGCTAGTGTTTTTTTAAGTCTTTTTAGGTTCAAGGCCCGCTTCCATTCTCCAAAATGTATAGAAACATCCACACAAAAATAAGTTTTCTTTCTGTATTTAGTGGCCTAGAACATGCATGAGTGGGCTCCAGAGGCCAGCAGTAGTCAGTTCTTAATGTCTTTGTTGTTGTTTTATCTAATGGACAGGGAGTTTGAATGTGTGCATCAAGTTTCTTTCTTTGGATTTCCCTGCCAGCTGGCATGTGTAGTCGATACCCTGTTATGTAAAGGCTAAGAAAGAGTTAATCTCAAGCTGCAGGCATACCTTCATTCTCTCAATAGTGCCCTTAAGTCTCCCCATATTTCACCTGTTCAGAAGATCTAAAGCCAAACTCGAAGAAAAAACGCTGAGCTGGGTAAAGAAGATTCCCATAATGCATCGCTCCTGCACTGACTATGTGTTAAGGACACTGTAGATGGTGCATGTGCACTGCTCATTTTCTGTAACAGAAGCGTGCGCCCCCCCTCCCTCTCCCCTACCCTGGCCCCTGTGCACACAGACGCAGAGGAACTGAACAGAATGACAGGCAAGCGCTACGGATAGCGGGGGGTGGGGGGTGCTAGCGCGGGTGTTTGCCCGGACGGTGTTTGTTGGGGGGGGGTGCAAGTGGGTGTTTGCCCGGACGGTGTTTTGTTTCAGTGTTCCTTTCCTTTGTTTGGTGGAAGGGGGGGGCGAGCAAGGGAAATCAAAGATGGCGGCCGTGACAAACTGCAATTACTGCAAAGTTAGAAGGCAATTTTTGGGAGAAGTTAGCATTATTTTAAAAAATAAAGTTGGCGATTTGCTACAGGCAAGGGGGCTCTACAATATATTAGGGGCTATAGTAGAAGCCTTTCCTGGCTCTTTAATAGACCAATACGAAGGGGAAATAAAAGAAATGAAGGTACACTGGCCCTTTCAAAAAACAGCTCCTTTTCAGTTTGGAAATAACATCCTTTGAAGTTAAGGATCTTGGCAAGAACATAGGTTTCCCCAGCAGAAAGCTGTTGCCTAGTTCCAAATGGAAGATGTGCCAGTTCTGACCAAACTCCCAGATGCTTTTGTAGTTATCCTGAACTTGGCTTACTGCTGTTACTCTCTTGTGGTTACTCAATAGTTTGTTATATACTAGTTATGGGCATTGTGTTCTGAGAAGGAAACTAATAAAATGCAGCCACACCCTTAAAACAATGATACCTACGCAATGTCATATCCATAGGCAGTGGAAACTGCTGCAAACATAGTCTTGTGGTCTGTGGATTAGCTGTCGGGGTTAAATGAATTACATGACCTATAAGCACTTCATGAAAGTATACATTGAATTAATGTGAGTCTGTTATATCTTAAAGTATTGGTATAGTATATAGGGGCAAATGCATGGATATTGTATGTTTATGCAAAGTTCAAGAAGTTGATAATGGTGGGTTTATCTGACAGGTTCTGCGGGAACTCCTGGAGGTCTGGTCGTCTGGCAGCGTGGTCAAACACTCCCCCCATCCTCAACTTCTGCATGTGAGCCGCTGCCTGCTGATCTGCCTGGGCCTCCTGAACAAGCAGGAAATTGAGAGCTGCAAGCAAGGTGAGGGTGGGGAAATGCCAACTGGTCAGCTTATTGGTGGAAAGAGAAACCCTGTCCGTACTGATGTCTCCCCTTTACCCCACCACAGACCTGCTTGTATCACTAACTTCCGGAGCTCGAAATTACTTAGACAGTTCTGTTCCCACCACCCGACGTATGGGAATGGTAGTAGCGGAATGTCTGAGCCACCACATTGACACTGAGGGACCGGGTCTTTCTTTCCAGGTAGAGTTCAGCTTTCTAACCCAATCTGCTTTGACTATTAGAAGGCACACTCACAGCCAGGCTCGGACTGGCAAGCTATGGATTCTGCCAAATGCCAGAGGGGCTGCTGTAAGATGCCATAGACAGTCACTATGTATTGGGCTGCTTTGTGTACTTGAAATGCCAGGGCCTATTTTAAATTCAAGTTCAGACCTGCTCACCTCTTTGGTTTTGAGCTTACAGTCTGGCTTTGCATGGCACAGTTAGAACTGCTAGTAAATCATACAGTAGTGTACCCGGGATTATTAAGATACAACAATTCCCTGTCCTACAGAGCTTACAGTCTAAGATTTGGGGAAGAAAGTAAGTGATTTATGCTGGCTACATGGAGCTACTTCTGGAGCCATCAAACCCAAGTGACTCATAGGCAAACTCTGGTGAATGAGACTGTCAGATCTAGCTCATAAATGAAAAGGCAGTTGCATTTCTACTGTTCATCTTACTAGGTGCTGTGAGGAAGAGGAAGATGGTTACAAAATCATAGACTGTGTGACCCATATTAACTTTCCATTAATTTTTTTATCTGAAGTATGAAGAAGATGAGGACACCAGAGATCTGAAGGCTCTTCTGAAGCCTCCACATATGGTTGAAACTGACTCTGCTGATTTTGTGAAAAGACCTGTAGAGAGGTAGGTGGAAAGCACAAGATTGTTGTAATGGTCACATCAGATAGATTTAATGGTTGCTTTCTATAGGGCTTATTGCCGTAAACTGGCCACTATAGGGCCTCTGAAGGGGGTATTATTCCATAGTGAGATCCATTTTGGCTTTGGCTGAAAGAGGACACTGATAGCCAGATGAGCTGCTCTTCTACTCATAGATAAGCAGTGTGGTGGCCTTTATTAATTTGGAGTGCTTCCTGTGGTGTTTCTTTTTCAGTTCTCCGTCCAAATCACCACTGTCATCTCCAGAAGTGAGAGAAAAGTCTAAGGTGAAAGTCAAGGCTGACCAGGCATCTGACTCAGATCTGGACAGGTGAGTACAGTAGGAAGAACAAAGGCATGGCATCAGTCAGGTACAACAGTGTCAGACAGGTAGGAAATGAAGAAAGGTCTAAGCTACAGCAGGCACAGACTGGCAAGTCTTTCAGCAAGAGCCAATGGCACGCAGTCAGGCAGTTACAGCTTGATCAGCTAGGTGAGTATTGCTGGAAAAGTCAGGGTTGTGCAGTCAACAAACGTGCGGGGGAGGCCTTAGAGTTACAGCAGCTCTGGACAAGAAGATTGTATTGAAGGAACAGGCTCAGACTGGCAATCTGTGGGTTCTGGCAAACACCAGAGGGGCTGCTTAAGATGCCATAGACAGTCACTATTTATTGGGCTGGTGGGGGGCTGTTTGGGCCTCTGTGTACTTAAAGTGCCGGGGCCTATTTTGAATCCCAGTGGGGACCTGTAAGGAAGCCATATTTGCAGAGAGAGAGAGTGCTGTCTCTCACTGACAGTAGAATAACAGTGTGCCTGCTTTGTCACAGTGACGATGACTTGGTTCCTTATGATATGAGTGCAGACACAGAGCTGAAGAAGAGTAAAGCACCAGCCTACATACGGGATTGCATTGAAGGTGAGACAGCGTCTTTGCTGTGCTACAATAAGGAGGGCCGCAGTAATAGGCCCTGGTGCTGAGTTTGCTCCATGTGTGCCTTTTATCTGTTCTAACACCATTAACAACATTTCCCATTTCTTTGGTTTTTCCCTCTCCCTAGTGCTTTTATCAGATGATGTGGAAAAGCTGGAGGTGACCATGGCCTCCCTGGCAACACTGATCCAGGCAAACACATTAGCCACAAAAGAGGTAATTACAACATGTGACTAGATAAGCGCCATTTCCCTTCTCGTGGGCGCAAGCTTGTCAGATAAAGTTTAAAATTATCCAGGTTTGTGATAAAATAGCCTGCAGGTTACAGTGATGCAGTACTTACAAGATTTTGTTTTGTAGGTCAGCATGGAACTCGCCAAGATCCTCTTGCACATTGATGAGAAGCCCAGTGTGGCGCGCTTCACAGAGTTGCGGCACGCTGCCCTTGTGGCTGTCACTGTGACTGACCCTGTGACGGTAATGCGGTGCCTCTCAATGACAGGAGCGGGGTGGGGGGCAAATGCCTATGAAACAGAAAAACGTAATTTAGGAGTAGTGAACCAATCAGAAAGGAGAATCATTTGTCGCACTTTAAAGAGGAAATGATAGCCTTTCAAAAAGTAAATATGGCTTCTCTTTCTTTTCCCTGCTATGGACAGTATTTTATGAAGACATTATTGTATGAATGTCATAATCATTTATGAAGGCATAATATTACTTCTCTATATTTTTACATTTCAAAAATTGAGTGAGCTGCCTTGTTGATTGCCTGGACTGACTCTTGGTTTGCAGATAAGCCATGGTTGAACCCCTAGATGTAGCTGGAGGGTCTCTACTTGCCCATTACTGATGTAGACTTGCACACATCGAGACCCACCTTATATTCGTATAAATTGAGGGCTTATTTTACCATTCTTTTGCCCATATTTGGAATTCTGTAACTAGGGAAAGCTGTCCCACTGTTAAATACAACAACACCAAAATTTGCTCTAAGCCACTCAACACATCAAGTCTTATTTAAAAGCTGTCCCACTGTTGCCAAAAACATAATAAAAAAAACAAAATAATTATAGATGCAAGAAAATGTACCCATGAGAACTTTATCATAAATGCAGAAGAATTGACCAGTGAGAATGCTGATTCCCAGTACTATGTCAGGTGTCTTGTTGTTATCTTAAATATAGTGATAATTGTCATTTTTTTCACGGCACTGATCTGCGTGGCTTTCCCATAGGTATCGCAGTACCTTACTAGTGAATTCTACTCCCTCAACTACAGTTTGCGACAAAGGATGGACATTTTAGATGTAAGACAAATATCCCTCTCTTACTTTGTCTTAATATGGTCATGGAACTCTCTTTAAAAATAAAAGTAATTTCTTTATCTCAGGTATTGTCCTCTGCAGCCCAAAGCCTTTCAGAGAAGCCCTCTCACGAGACATCAGCAGAGTCTGGCTCTATAAACACTGACCCACATTCTATTAGAAGCACAGCATGGACTTCATCGGAAGTGCCAGTTAACTGGAGGAAGGTGGTGGAGGAGCGTATTGCAAGCAAGACAAGGCGCTTTGCCAAGGTATAAGTTTAAAGAGAAAAAAGACTTCTGTAGCAAGCAACAGAAGATGTGAAAACTTGACCCAGTTAGGGTAATGCTTTCATTACCGATAGGAGGGTTCTGTATTTGAAGCATCTTTTTTCTAGGCATTTGCTTGCTTCAAGATGTGGTATTGTACCTATCCCTTTCTCTGTATAGGGACATTGTCTGTATGGATATTGTCTGAAATTCCCAGTGTGCTCTTTGCTTTCCTCCATAGGGTCATTCAGCTGCTACACCTGTCCCTGCCCCCAACCGTTACCATGCTGTAGCCGGACATTTCTTCTTCCCACTCATACAGAACTATGACAGGTGAGAAATATGTGCCATAAGCCTAAAACTTACACAAAATACACTTGCATTACTTGTCTGTACCCAGTGGCATAACTACTTTGTGTCGGGCCCTCCTGCTAAAAATTCTTCGGAGGGGCCAGGTGCAGAGTAGAGTCACCTGGCCCCTGGACCTCTCCTACTGTAGAGCTGAGGAGCAGAGATTTTTACGTCACTGTCTGTATCATAAAGACCTCAATGAATCGACTTTGATGCTTTTCAGCCCATCACACAGTGGGCATCCTTATGGATACTGGCCTGAAAACTATGGCTATTTGGGCAAAGCTGATCCAAATCAACTAGTTTAATCGTTCTCTGCCCTTTTCCTTCATGACACACACACACACACACACATTATTTCTGCAAATGTTTACATGTACTTAATGCAGTTTCCTCCCAAATCTGATTGTAAATAATTACCTTTGTTTTGTTTCAAAGGCAAATTGTTACCTTTGACCTTCTTGGAGAGGATCGTCTGGTTCTTGGGAGGATGGTTCATACACTTGGCATATTAATGCACCTGACATTGAATGCTCCAGTAAGTACTTACCTAAAAATTAAATCTCTAATAGCCCACCAGTCAGCCCAACAGTTTTGTGACCCTAAGACAGGGGTCTTCAAACTTTTTTTTTACCCATGAGCAACATTTAATATATAAATTTGGGGAGCAACGCAATCATTAACCATTGACCACTTAGGGCTGTGATTGGTTATTTGATAGCCTCGATGTGGACTGGCAGACTACAGGAAGCTCCCTTTGGCAGTACAGATGGTTTGTATGCCTCCAGAACTTGCCTCCAATCAGAAACAAGCATCTGCTTTATTGCCACTGGGAGCAACATTAGAGGGGTTGGTAGGCAACATGTTACTCACGAGCCACTGCTTGGGGATCACTGACCTAGGGGGCCAGCCCCCAGGTTTGGGAACCACTGGATTAGAGCAATAAAGCTCATGATTGTTGTTAAAGGCTTCAGTTGCAGTGAACAATACCTACCTACATACAGCAGCCACTGATCTGGATCTTCCCAGATAAAATCCAAGTGGCCCAAAAGTATCCAAAGTCCATACTGTAATATTTTATAAAATTTTGTGTACCCATCTGATAAAAAACATGTCACACCTTTCTGTACATAAAATAACGTGACCTTGATAACCCCGCAGATTGCTTCTCAGATGGGAAAGGCTCTCCTTGAATTCGTGTGGGTTCTACGTTCCCATACTGATGCGTACGTATGCACTGGATTAATGGGTCAGATGGGAGGCTATAAGGGATTGGAAGTCACGTGAAGTGGTTTAAGGGTATAAATGGCTGTTTTTCTGCCCTAGGTTTGTGAGACAGGGTCTTCTGTTCTGTATCTCTACTGTTCTGCTCAGTGTCCCCTGGGAGCACCTTATGACTGACATGGCAGAAGAAGTAGTGGAGACACAGTGCTGGTTAGCAGGTGAGAGGACTTTATCCTCAGTATGTGGAATGTATCAAGGCCTGCACCAGTGGCTCAAGTTAATCTTACCTGTTTAGTATACAATTTGCCACTGATTCAGAGAGATATGACGTCAGGGGATGATGTAGGAAATACTGCTAAGGAGGGGCATGAGAAGCAAGCACACACCTAATTCCTCTCATTCATTCATCTTTTTGCAGAGGTAGCCGAGAGAGACTCAGATGATGACTGTCGTCGCCTGGCCCTTAATGGGCTTTTTCTCATGGAAAAGTTAAGAAGCAATATTCAGGGAAACCCATGAGTTTCTTCATGTGTGGTACTGCTATGGCCTGAGCTGTGTGTAGCTGGTTTGTGCATTTAAGTTGCAGAGGCCATCCCTGAAAAAACACAATATGTATTTGATGGGGTGAGGTGCAGATGGGGTGAGACTCCTACTTCACTTCTGGTTATTTGGCCTGTAAATTCTAACATTTACCTCCTGTCTGCCATGGTTAGCAAGACCTATATTCTACAAAGTTACCTGCAGATAGTAAGCTTGAGCCTGACCACTCAGATTGCTACAATCATGTAACCTAATACTTAAAGTACTTTCCACCTTTGCCTCAGCCTAACACATTTACATGGCTGTGATACAACAGGCCTGTGCCAGTAGTACTATGCCCTGTGATGCATTCACACAACTGCCTAGAATGCTACAAGTGTATTTCTACCAGTATTTTCATGCCTTGACTTTGGTGCAGCAACTGAGATCCCTCTAAAGATACCTTGGTGCCGGACATGCAAGTGGATGAAGTTGTTGAACAGCAACTACGTAGGTCTTTCTACCAGAGATTCCCTTTGTTGCCAGTGGAAAGACTTTCAGGAGAGATTAGTCGCCCGCGGTAGCAGAGATCTATTACAGGTACTAATCTCTGTGTGGGGCATCAGCCTTAGGTCTGAGTCCAGCCAGAGCTCACTATCTGCATATTCTTGCTTGGGTGGGTTTCCTCTGTGTACTCTTCCCCGCCCCCCATCCCAACACTTTAAATTCATAAAGGCATGTTACTTTGATTCTGACTCCATTGTCCATAATGAGCGTCATGTGATAGAGACCTTAGATTGTTAGCGCCACTGGGCCAGGGACTGATGGCAATGGCGTATAATCTCTGTGACGCATTGCAGATTATGTCAGTACTGTAGAAAATAAAGAATAATAATTGTATAACTTGTACCATATTATAATACATGCTGTGTTTTTGGTATACCTGTACGCTCTGATTATAATAAACTTTTTACATTTATTTAAGAAAAGCTTTAAAAAAGCTTTTTACTGAGGTGTGTGATTTGATGATATGGAACTATATCTAGTGTCAGTATTTCAGCTAGAATAATACTATATACAGTAATGGGATCCCCTATCTAGAAAGCTGTTATCCAGAAAGCTTTGACTTGTGTAAAGATCATCTCTTATATACACCATTTTAATTAAATGAAGTTTTTAAAAATGATTTCCTTTCTCTGTAATAATAAAAGTTACTTGATCCCAACTAAGATATAATTAGTCCTTATTGGAGGCAAAACAATCAAATTAGGTTTATTTATTGTTTAACTTATGTTTTAGCAGATTTAAGGTATGGAGACCCAAATTACGGAAAGGTCCCTTATCCAGAACATCCCAGGTTCCAAACATTTTGGATAACAGGTCCCATACCTGTAAATGATAAAAGCTGCACAATTCTTTGTCTAGTGTTTTTAAAGGGTTAATATGCTCAAAATAAAGTGCCTGAAAACAGTGTTTAATATTATGTATAAATCATATAGTTTTATGTCCAAAAATGATTTACCTGTATTAAAAAAAAAAAAAAGTCACCGCTACTGTCACCAATTGGTCTTTAAATGGGCAAGTCAAGTTACATAGTTACATAGGGTTGAAAAAAGACCAGTGTCCATCAAGTTCAACCCATCCAAGTAAACCCAGCACACCTAACCCACACCTACCAATCTATACACTCACATACATAAACTATAAATACAACCACTAGTACTAACTGTAGATATTAGTATCACAATAGCCTTGGATATTCTGATTGATCAAGAACTCATCCAGGCCCCTCTTAAAGGCATTAACAGAATCTGCCATTACCACATCACTAGGAAGGGCATTCCCCAACCTCACTGCCCTCACCGTGAAAAACCCCCTACGCTGCTTCAAATGGAAGCTCCTTTCCTCTAATCTAAAGGGGTGACCTCTGGTGCGTTGATTGTTTTTATGGGAAAAAAGAACATCCCCCAACTGCCTATAATCCCCTCTAATGTACTTGTACAGAGTAATCATGTCCCCTTTACCAGTTTAGTTGCAGTCTCTGCACTTTCTCCAGCTCATTAATATCCTTCTTAAGGACTGGAGCCCAAAACTGCACTGCATACTCAAGGTGAGGCCTTACCAGGGACCTATAAAGGGGCAAAATTATGTTCTCATCCCTTGAGTCAATGCCCTTTTTTATAAAAGACAGCACTGCCTCTACTTCCCTTCTGGCAATCCAATGCTTTGTTTTATGGCAGAGTATCTAGAACTACACACTGAAGCAGAACACTTGTATCACAAGAATAATTGCCCTAAACCAGTGCTCAATACATGTAGTGAGCTGATGATTTCTCATGTAACATGTTCAAGGGCCGGATGAAAGTGAAATGATGATGTCATACAGTGAAGTCTATGAGCCTTTACGTAGACTGGGGGCTAAAAATTCCTTTGGAGGGCAACTGGATTGCCACCTTCCCCATCGGTAACTCCAGGCAGGGGTGTGGGGTGTGATGTCACTGAGCAGGGCTATGCTGTCACTGCGGCAGTGTAGTGATGTCACGGGGGCAGGGCTATGACGGGGTGATCAGCGATTGGCCTGCCGAGTTTTCCTAATTTGGAAAAACAGGCAGGCAGTTTTGACCCAGCCAGCCCTTCCAAAAACTGGGTTGTCCAGGTCAAAATTGCACAGGTGACAACTCTTAGGGCCACAAATGGTCCATGAGCCTCCAGTTGGACAGCCCTGCCCTAAACTAAACCAATGTAAGGGATAAGAGTACTAGGTAGGATAAACTGAAAGTAACCGTAAGTGTACTGAAGGTGGAATTTAATGGTTAGCTGTGTCAGGTCGCACCTGCACCTTCCCCCCCTCCCTTGCTCGCGTGTTTGAGCACACATGCACAGTTCCATTGGGCTGGGGGAATTATTGTCCCTGCAACTTAATGACAAGGGCTGGGGGCAATGACAAAGGGATCACGGGCTAGGGGTAGGCAGGAGAGGTACCTGCCTGGCGCCCCCTCATTACTCATCACTCTTCTGCCTACCCCAAGTTCCAGCCCTGAGCTCTGTGTGACTGGTTGCTATATGTAACTAAATGTGGGCAAACTTTAGACTATTTATTACATTACCCTCATATATGTTAAAAATGAAAATGTAACAAACAATTTATATCCTAGATGGCATATTAAGTAATCTCAGAAAATTGGTGTAGACATCTTTTCCCTTGAGCCACCATTTTGTGATGGTCTATGTGTTCCCTCAGAGATCACCTGACAGGAAATAATGCAGGAAGAAGTGTGGAAGTAAAATACACACCCTCTGTCCATTCATTGGCTGATATATCCTAGCAGTGTGTGTGCCCTTGGTTTTTGTGTGAGCAGAGTGCCTCATAAAGTACATGCTTATATTGCAGTATTTCAGTGTGGGATTATGGAATGGCACATACTAGTTGAATGATATATTTTTCATGGACAGGTTTTACAGTGAAAACTGTTTTTTTTGTTTTTAAACAAGAATGTTTCCTGTCCTCCACCTTTGAGGATAACCCTGTAACGTTAGGCAGCAGAGATTTCACTAATTTCTGTATTTTACCTTTGTGGATAAGGGAAATGTGCGTTTGAGGCATGACAGTGCAACCTCATTTAATGTCAGATGCAGGGAGGAGAAGGTTGGCTTCCCTCTATATTTGGTTTCACTGAATTGCCTCATCCTGTACACAGAGTCCTGGGGAAGGAAGGAGAGGGACTGGCAGAGTTGGGAGTCACGCAGAGGCCACACGCTATATTAAGCTGGGCTGATCTTCTGCACAAAATGCTAAAAATACCTGCTGGGATCATCTTCCCACGACTCCAGCTTCTCCCATCCCAGGGTGTCTCCCCGAGTCACATGCCGCACGCTGAGGGAGGGACCTCTGCTTGGATGTTGGGTTGGAGAGATAAAGCAGTAGGATCTAGTGATGTGCCAGCCAGGAAAAGCTCAACCCGCACCTCACCCTAAACCTGCAAAATATTGCCACTGTAGGACCCACACCTAACCTGTACCCACACCTTTCCGCTCTATATGCCAATACTGGGTGCCTTAAGTTCCAAGATGGGAGAATTATGGAGCAGGGGAAGAGTGTACTTCCCCAGGCTGACGCACACCCAAGCCTGCAATGGGCACCCAAATTTCAACCCTAACCCACTTGACCTAAGGGTAAACCTGTGGGTCAATCTACATATCACTAGTAGGCCTGTATACAAATACCCATAATGTGTTTATGTGGAAGGATAGGAAATGAGACAGCATTATGTATGACATAGACATTGATATACTGAGACAATTTACAATTGGTTTATTTTTTGTGGTTGTTCAGTTATTTGGCTTTCTGTTCAGCAGCTCTATATGAATTTCAGCAGCTATCTGGTTGCTAGGGTCTAGTTTACCTTAGCAACCAGGCAATGATTTGAATGACGGACTGGAATGTGAATAGGAAAGGCACTGACTAGAAAGAAAAGGAGTAAAAAGCAAGTTATAATAACATTGTAAGCTTACAGAGCAATAGTTTTTGGGCCAGTGATCCCTATTTGAATGCCATAAAGATGCAGAAGAGGAAGGCAAATAATTCAAAAACTATAAAAAGCAAAGTTGCTAAGAATAGGACATACTAAAATATACTAAAAGTTACTTAAAAGTGAACCCCCTCCCCCTAACAAAATGGCCACACTGCTGTTTTTATAGTTGCCCCTGGTTTAAGTTGACACTGAGAACTCTAGCAGCAACTCAGCAGCAAATTTCACTGCCACATTTCCAGTTAAAAAGGGACATATTGTGTAAAAAACAAGAATGTACCAGTGTATTATAGTTTGTGTTTCAGGATGATTTATTGAAAATGTCTCCAAATACCTTACTAGTCCTGCCCATCTGTTCCGCTTCCTGCTGGCTGCTTTCCCAGGCTGTGCAGGGGGGCTGCTGGCACTCACACACAGTAGAATAGGTACCAATCAGCCCTGGGGCAGCAACCTCAGTAGGCCCTGCACACCCCTGTCTCACCCTGAGTCCCAGAGTTCTAGTTTTCTTTTAAAAAAATAAAGAAAAACAGCCCTTGCAAGAAACCCACCACTGATAACCACGCAGTTTATTCTATTCACAAAGGAGAAGGAAAGGTAAAAAGTAAGCAGCTATATTGGAAAGGGCTATGTAAATACAGCCATAAACACTTAAAGAACTACTGCTCTGAGTCCTCAGTAAAAAGGAAAAAAACACATTTCTTTCCATGTATTCTGTATGAATGATCTTCTGTGTCTCTGAAAAATCCTTTAGGGCATTGCATGAGCCTGCTAAGTTTGCTCCTCTCTTCCCCTCACCCTATCTGCTGTAATCTGAGCCCAGAGCACAGAGATGCAGGCAGGGAAGTGACTGATGTCAGACCAAGCTAAAATGGCAGCTGCTATCTTAAACAAACTCAGGGAGCTTCTAGGGCTGTTTACTTAGGTATGGTTAAGCATTCTGCAGAATAAATATATTTATAGCTTGCACTATGACTATTGGCAATAAAATGCCTCAGTAGATTTCCTTCTCCTTTACGGCCTCTCTAAACCAACAACCTCAGTTTATAGAGTCACTGTTAATGATGTTTCAATCAGAAACCTTTGGACAATGCACGTGTTTGCGACTCAGATTTGTCCTGGAGGCAAAAGTTTTCCTAAAAAAATCCCTCTCTGATCCCGTTAAGGGACCTACTGATGAAGTACACACATTAATGTCCATAAAATCATTTTAATATATAAAGTGACATAAAAAATAAATAAATTATCTTGTGTTTTAAGGAGCAAGCAAGAGAAAAAGATGCTTTTCAGTCAGATTTTCCTGAGAGTCCAACAAATGGAAATCCATTGCTCTGTGCTCAGTTAGTCTCCATAGTCCATCTCCGGTACTTCCTCCACCTCCTCGCTATCCTCCACGCTATTGTGCCTCATGTGCTCCGACAGCGAATGGCGGTTAAATGGAATAGAGAGGGCACGGTGAACAGCTTCTATAGTACCTTGGGGCACGTAGTAAGTCAGGTTGACAGATGGCATCTTGGAGCGCATTTCCTCAAGGCACTGGTAAGCCTGGTAGAGTTGGGGGTGGGAAAAAAGACATTAAAGTGTTAATGCAGATTATGTTGGCAGAGTTGCCTCCTTGTGGTGCAATAATATGCTAATCAAGCAGCCATCTTGATTAGTCAAGCTTTGTCATTCCAGTGAATGTAAGTACCATTCAATGAAGCAAAGTTTGAAAATAAGTAAATGTAAAATGATGAGAGTGCAATATACAGTCATTATTTTTATCAAGATTCAAAGACATTAAGGGATAAAGTACTGTCAAGTGAATTTTGTTACTACAGCGCAACCTGCTGTTCAGTTTCCAACCATGAAGTATTCAAAGGAGTTGTCAGTAGAAGGAAAGGGCTGCTCTGATGTTCTGGTCAGGAGAAACATTAGCAACTCAGATAAGTTTTCTCACGTCTTTCTTAACCAGAAGTCAGCCAGGCTTTTCTTTATTCTGAAAGTTTCCTTCCTGTGGGAAACAGACCAGCAGGTGGCGCTGTTGTAACAAAATTCATTTATATGAACAATACACATTCCTCTTAACCTCAAATCTTGAAAAAAATAATAAACATGTTTCAATATATAAATAATGCATATGTGCTTAAAACAGCATTCTCATCAATTTTACATTCAATTATTTTAAAGGAATACTTATCCTTTATAATACCTAAATATAATGATTTGTTCTGAATAATAATTTGCTGTAATGAGGCTAGGGAACCAAGGTGAATGGCTTCTTAGCCCAAACAAAATCCCTAGGGAACTCATGGCTCAGGTACCTAGAACAAACAGGAGACTATTACGGACACAGCTGAGCTGACACTGGCTGGTACAGAAATAGGAAGGTATAATATATAATACTGCCTTTAACCTCTACTAAATTTGGAACATTATCAGATCAGCCCTCTTACTTTTTCCTGACAACAACTATGCTTGATTGATGGCAGGGCTGAGAAGCCGATTGCCCTATAAGAGGTGGGAGGAGTGTATAATCATACAGTAATACATATTAGCACATAATGGCCTCCTTACCTTCTGAAAATCCCCCTGCTGAGTATAGTGCTCCACCAGTAGCCCATACACATCCCCGATGCGTATTGCGCTGTCTAGATCCGGCTCCTCTAGCAACAGCTCACATTGCTTTACTGCTTCTTGACTGTCCACTGAGTATGCCCTGCGGGGACAATGAGACTATTTACCTGCCCATAGATTTCTCTGGGACAGCACAGATACAAGTGAGAAAAGCAATGGGCAGTGCACATATAATCTAATATTACTGACGGCAATGCTCATACTGCTTGTCTTTGCATTTTTTATAGTGAAACCCTAGTTTAAAAAGCAGGATGTTTTATGCATGTTGCAATGTATGGCATATGTAAGGTACTACTGGGGTTTCATATATGGATAAAAAGAAAAATACAACTGGTGTGCCACAAAATGTGAAATTTAGTGTAGAAGCTCAATCACAATGGTGTAGGTTTCGCCAGGTCTACTAATAGGTACCATGTAAAAATAAAAAAATCCACTGGAGAGCCAAATGCGTTGTGTAGTTTATTAGTTTAGAGATGCATAGCACTACATGTTTTGGACCTCTGGGGTCCTTCCTCCGGTGCAGTATACCCCAGACCCCAGAGTTTATAACCTCTCTCTTTCTTGTGTATTTTAATGAATCCCAGCAGCCTTATTGACTAATTAGGAACAGAGAATCATAGCTTATCCCTGGCTACACAAATCCTTCCTCTCATCCATGCTCTTCCAGGTAGTAGGGTCCTGAGCACTATGGCTTGTCCCTAGCTCTGGCTGTCTTGGCTCTAGTCCCTACTTGTTTCATTGAATGTTGTCCTGAGTACTAAAGTCAGGGGTGGGCCAAGTTGACCAGGAGTAAGGACAGGCAGATGAGATACCTGCCTAACGCCCCCTCCATCATTGCGCCCTAGACAGGTGCCGCTTCTGTCTGCCCCTAGTTCAGGCCCTGACTGCAGTTCTGGATCTGCAGTTTGCCAAGTGGATTTTGAGTCTCCTTCTGTCCTTGTTCATTTGCTGCCTGCCCAGACCTGGGCCTGTTTCTGTTTAAACACACTGTATTGTGCCTTTCCGGTCCTGTACTTTGTCCTCTCAGTCCCTGTTCAGATCTGTACTTTACAAGGATCTCCCTGGCACCTATACTAATCTAAAGTAGATAAAAGAAAAGCATCAATGGCCACATAATGATGGTACCCAGTTAAACAACAGTTATATTAACCAGTTAATCTAACATAGCAATATTAACAAGGCTCTCAGCTCAGCCTAAAGCATAACAGAATCAGGTGACCTTCACCCAGCATGTAGAGTCAGACACTCAGATAGAGTGTAGAGTCAAACCTGCGAGCCTGGATAAACCTCTTCACCAGAGTCATCTTGGCTTGCATGTCAGACAGCCTCCTCTCCTGCTCCTCTGGGCTTCGCATTTTGGCTTTGGACAAGCACTTGTAGGCCTCAGTAAATGCTCCTAACGCCTTTTCGTAGCTCTGATATTCATCAATCTCCACCTAAGTAAAGAGGATTCAAAATACATTTCTTAATTTAACTCCCTAAGCATATAAAGTGACCTAGACAATAGGAGGTAAAGTTGCATGTAGATGAACAATTCTGGAGTGGGGAAAAGAAGATACTGAATCAATGTTTCAGAAAATTAATATGAAAAAGAGAAGGTACCCAATCCCTAAGAAATCACATCTAAAGAGCCACAGGTTGCCTATTACTGGTGCATATATACCAGTGATTTAACTAAAGATGGACCCACTATCCAGTGGCATAACTACAGAGGAAGCAGACCCTGTGGTTGCTGGGGAACCAGGGGGCCCAGACAATTATGTCATAGTACTGAGGTCTATGGAGCAGACTGATAAAAATCCTTTGGAGAGCCACATCTGGCCCACAGGCCTCTAGTTAGACAGTCTGCTCTATAGTATATAAACCCATCCTCCCCAGCTGCTCTTCTACATGAAAGTGTACAGGGAGCTGGAAAGGAAAGCAGACAGGATGGCAGGGTAGTGGGTCCGGGTAGGGTTGACTGTGGGCGCCGGGGCCTTCTGAAGTTTTTTTTTGGGGGGGGGGGGGTCCAGCGCCAAGTACTTACACCCCTGTCACTATCCAAACAGAATAATGTGGAATAGATTCCACATTCATTTATAGAATAAACTGCTTCTTATTATTCAACAAGGCTTGAGTATGGCCTGTCCACATGTTCGTTGTTTGACAGAACTGGCAGGGACAGAGAGATATCATGGTAGCTGACAGTTTGTTGCAGAAGTGGAATATATATAAAGGTCAATGAGGATACTGAAGGCTGGGCAAAATAAAGTGCTGTATTCCGTACAACCAGGCAGACATATGTTAAGCTGGCCACACGCCTTGTTCTAGCCCTCCACAGACGTTCAGGGCTGAATCATCAGATATGGAGATAGAAACAATAGGATTTCTACCTCCTTCTGCTGATTCAGCCCTGAAGGTAGATTTTGCTTAAGTGCCTTCTATGGCGCCCGATCAAAATCTTTTAACCCGCCTGATCGGCGAGTTGACCGATATCCGCAGGCGATATCGGTCGCCTCGCTGATTTGCCATACATGCACCGAATATCGTACGAAACAAGGTTTCGTACGATATTATTGGTGCGTGTATGGCCAGCTTTAAACTTGGAAACATATGGAGAGGGTAAGTAACTAGGACCACTAGACGTGGTTTACCTTGCCATGAATATGGTACCTCATAAACT
The DNA here is from genome assembly GCF_000004195.4 of Xenopus tropicalis. NCBI lineage: Eukaryota > Metazoa > Chordata > Amphibia > Anura > Pipidae > Xenopus > Xenopus tropicalis. The sequence goes on from NC_030685.2 coordinate 21,524,535, forward strand.
TGATCTGGCAAAGAATAAATTACTAGCAAAACACGGGGCCAGGAAATGTGCATTTATCAAATCTCTTTTTACTGTGTGGGTACTTCCTAAGGATACTGACCTGAGCACAGGCATCATAAAACCCAGCTAACAGTTCCAGGGCTCTGCCTTTAGTGTAGAAACTGATGATGTTCTTCATAATCTCAGGATCTTTACGCCAGTCCAGGGACTGCAGGTAATTGGCTGCCATAATATAAATTTCTTTCTGACGTGACACCCCAGCAAAGAAAACAATCTTCTCTGTGTCGCCAGACTTAAGCAAAGACTTCATAGCCTGGAAAAAAACACAGTGATATTTTTTTTAGACAGCCTTGGGGTAAGGACACTTCTGCCACTTTGTCACACCTTTGAGTCTGCTGATCAATTACGTCCAGTACTACTGTGTATGAAGTTGATCTACAGTGTAGACATTGTTGCACTTAAACCCTCCCTTGTGGGCAGGGGCAGGTAGATGAAAGATCGGACTGGGCTGGCGGGAAACTGGGAAAAAACCCGGTGGGCCCTGCCGACCCATAGCTGATCCCCATCCGCCCTCCTCTGTCGTCCTCCTCCCGATTGTGGCAAAAGAAAGTATAGAGTATAGTGTGAGCTGGCGGTGTATAGTGGGCTGGTGGTGGAGGAGCAGATGGGCGGCAGGGGCCCCAGAGAGGTCCGGGGGCCCCTGAGATATCAGCCCCAGTGGGTCTCGCACACCCCAGTAAGACCTCTGTGGATGCTATTGATGTCACTGCCTAAACACACAAGGAAGTATCAGCCACTATAGGCATTTTCTCTACTGGTGGAGAAAAGGTGTGACAATAGCATTAAGTTGATACAAACCATGCATACACATTATATCCATTTATTAATAGCAGATACATTGTTTTGTACCACCCCCCTTTTTTTACCTTTAACTTATCCCCTGCCTGAGTGTATTTCTTGGTTGCAAGATGATAGTTCCCTTGCCTCATGCAGCAGTCTGCAATGCGTTGCAGCAATTCACGCCGGGCCTCGTCGCTAAAATCCTTGGAATTTTTGGACACTGTCATTTTTTCAGCCATTTCTTCTGTAATGACAAGGTTTTGTTCCATACAGAGCTGTAGTGCCTCATAATACTGTAGGTTAAAATGGAAAAATTCAGTACAGGTCTTTGGATGCATATACCTACAACTTGCATGTAATTTCCCTCGACTTCATAGGAGTGAATTGGGTAGGACTGTTGGTTTGACTAGTCAAGAGGAATTATTGTTGTAGGGCTTTCAGCCTATCTGATATACATTCAGTGTCGGACTGGGCTGCCAGGGCACCTGGAGAAAACCCAGCGGGCACTAACCCACGTAGGCTCTGCCACCTCAGACCTGTTGCTTGGCCTGAAAGGAAATCGGATTGTGGCGGCTACAGCAGAAAGTTAGCGGTACAATAGGGAGGTACGCATTGGAGGGAAAGCAGTGCAGTTCAGAGGTACTCTTTGGGGCAGAGGGTGCGGCAAAGGGATTCGCAACAGTGTTGGGGGCCTCTGTGGCCCCTCTGGTGGGCCCTGGGCACCCCAGTCCAACACTGCATACATTGCTTCATTAGAATGAAAGTACAGACCCATGCATTATCTTAGAATGCAGTGTTTACTGAATGCATTTGACAAGACAGAATTTGGGTTCAATTAAAAGGAAATGGCAGGATGTAAAAGGCCTAGATCTTAAAAATGAGCACAAAATGTTAAAAAAAATGTATTACATTTTTTGTTGTTTATGACTTCTTAACCAGATTGATTAATTCCAGACCCAAAGTCACAATCACTTGGGCTCTAAACAAATCATTTTATAACTGGGGTGTCAGGCAAACCAATCACTCTCTAGTGTTAGCGCTACATAGCTGTGTACCTTCTTGGCTGCCAACAGGAGTTCCACTGCCTTTTCAAACTGGCTGTGCTGCATGAAAAAGTCAGAGCAACGGGCAAGGAGGGCTGGGTCAGACTTTTCATCCAGATCCTCAGCAATCAGCTGCAAAGCCCCAAATTGCTCTGTCGTGAAAGCCAATTCCAAGGCCTTGGAGAAGTGTCCTGCCTGGGGATAAAATGTGACAAAATGGAGCAGTGTTATCATATTTTTCACTTTAAAGCATGGATTCATGTCCACAGTAAGGATAATGGCACCAGGGGAAGGGAAGTGTTTATGGGGAGTTACCCAACATGCCTGATAACTTCCCCCTCCGTAATGGTGAGTAAAGATATACACAGGGCAGAAGAACACTGGATATGCACGTCTGCATTTTCAGCAATGGCCCTTTCCTTCTCACGAGACCCACAATGAGAATCCACTCACATGAATTTTGGGTTTTCACTGCTGTAATTTTAAGAAAAATGCAACACCCAAAATACCTCAAGTGCTATTGCCCTAAAGCCCTAATTCTTAACCTGGGACCCAGGTTTCATGGGTGTCCAGAGTGGGTAATATAAATTCTCTTATATTCTGGCTCAATCTCCCTATTGATTGGAATTTTTTCTTGCGCCCAGTGGTGTAAATATAGATAGAAGAGCGGGCGGGCAGTGGGGATTTAAATGCGAGCGAGGGGTGGGGGGGAAGTTGGGGGTTTAGACTCCCTGCCTGCTCTCCTACCTGAAAGTCTGTGTGGAGCAGAGATATTTATGCAGCAATGGAGGAAACCGACCCAACTGGGCACCTGCAACCATGGGTTCTGCCTCCTTGATTGTTACACCACAGCCTGTGTCCCCACCCATGCTCATAAAAATTCTGAACTGGGGGTAAAAATTCTCAGGGGGGCTACAGTTCCCCAAGCCATATAGTTGGATTTATATTATATTGAGCTAGGATAGCCACATAAGTGCCTGATGCTGCTGGTATATCAAGTGTTAAAAATGTAGAGATGGAAATTTAACTCCCTCTTGTGTGTGGTTTTAAAAAGCTCTCCTTCTCCTGTTAAAGAGTTTCTGGGTGTATTAGTCCAACAATATTCCAAGGAATGGGGGTGGGAACTTTTTTTGAGGTTCAATATATTTGCCCTCTGGCTGTAATATGTATCTAGGAGAAACTGTTGGGTACAGGCTGTATATAAAGTAATGTCATTTATCCTCAGTCATTTTTTAATCAGCTGAGCCCCTTGGGCAGGTGTGCAATATTTACATCAGGTTGGCTGAGAAGTAAGCCCTCACCTTGTGGTAGAGCATGACTGCCCTATCCATTTGCTCTCCCTTCTCTTCGTAGTACCGAGCTGCCTCCATCATGTCCTCAGGGGAGCTGAGCAGAGCAAGGTTCATAAGCTGATCATCCATGTTGTTCTCCTATGTGACACAGTACAGAACTAATCTTAAAGCAGTGCTAATATTAACATTTGTGGATTATGGTTGGTGTCTCCAGCTTGAGAGAACATGTCTCACATCTGGAATATGCAACCTGCCGATAAACTCTAACTCCCAGCACTAGGGAGGGGTCAGAGAGATAGTGAGAGTTGCAGTTCATGTGACCAAAGGCACACAACACGCTCCCACACACACTACAGTTGGTTTATTTAGAAGCCAATTTACTCTGCAAAGGGCACAGTGCAAACCTTCCCTTCACTTAAACTTGTCCAAATTATGTCTCACCCCCAGCTAATTAGTAATATTGGAGAATATAATTCTCAGACTCTTTACCTAATTATAACTATAGTTTGTTTTTCATTTATTTATTCCTAACAAGTAAAACAGAATAGAATACCTTACAGAGTAAACAAAACCTTCTTTCTCTGCATGTCTGTATTTAAATATATTAATGGGAGCTGACAAAATATTTGCTGAAGAACCATCTAATGGTCAGCACAGCTGACACTTTTCATGATCTTTAATGTAATAATATGGTTTGGAACAGTTCCCTAAGCCCGGCCCCTGTTCCCCTGCTGATCTGGCTGGCTACTTTGAGACTCAAATAAAATGTAACAGTAGTCGACTTTCCTCAGCCTGCCTTCAGCCTGCATCCTCCCAATCCCACAATCCCCTGCACACGTGATGTCAATAAAGAAAGCAACATCACCGTGCAATGCATTGTGGGTTATGTAGTCCCTTCATGATGTCTGTAAGCTGTGGAGAAGTTGGGGTTTAGGGGGTTTCTGTGTTGTGTGGGGCTCTTTAACAAAGATTGGTTTGGAAGCCGGAGTTCCCCTTTAATTAATGCAGCCACAAAGAGAAATAAAGTTCTGGGGCACAATGAGCTCTAGCCCATAGGCAGTAGCTGGCAAACTCTCTGTAACTATTTTAAGATTAACCATCAAAGTATAATATGACTTTCAAGCCTCAAAGAGTCATTGTTGAGCTTGACAAGGGGCCCTGTGAGGGCTGAAATACTGCATATCTCTGTTCCCTAATCAACAAATAATTTACTGTCTGGTTACGGAAATAAACAGCAGAGAAACATCCGCTTTATTCTTTTTTTTTAGCTCTGTGCCTTGCTGGAGTTCTGTATAACTGGGGAAAGGGAAACCACACTGTAGTAGATGTTTCCTATACAGGTCACAAATCGTTTCTGGCCTTGAATCAGTAAATGGTGCTTCTTTCTGTTACAAACCTACTGGAGTTTCTGGGGATTTAAATATCAGAAACTTTAAAGGGATTTCTCTGTACTCTGCCTAAATAGATTACTGCTCACCAATTGGTGGGATCTAGTGATGAGTGAATCTGTTCCATTTTGCTGAAAAATTCACGAAATGCACTGAAGTCAATGGGTGTTTTTTAATGGCTACCGCGCCACCGCTTTTTTCCAGGAAAAACCTGGAGAAAAATTTCACTCAACACTAGTGGGATTACAGAACAATCTTTTCCTTTCACATCACTGTCTGGTTGCTAGGATGAGCAGGACCCTGGCAACCAGATAGTTTAAACTGTAAACTGTAGAGATGCATAAAACAAGTTAAATTACTCAAAAAACAAACAAACAAATACATCTGTGAACATTACTTCACACAACATATGTGTGGGACACCGACTCACCTTGCAGAGCCTGATGCCATTGTTATATGCCTGGGCACGTGTATAGAAGTGCACCGCTTGCTTCACCTCTTCCTGGCTCTCATAATGACGCGCAAGGTGGTAGGATGCAGCCCCATTACCTGTCTCATTCGCTATTTCTGCTGCCTAAAATACACAATTTTGAAAAAGAAACAGAATAAAAAAATAGAGATTGGTGATTTGGTGAGGGTGTAATATTATTAGATGCATACCCTTTGGATATTCCCCAGGAAGCAGTGCACCCGGACCAGTGACAGGTAGTCCTGAGCCATCTCATAGTATTTGAGCGCAGCGTCTAGGTTTGATTGGCTTTCCAAATATTGTGCCCACCACTTCCACAGTCCCCTGTAAAACAGAGTGAAAAGAAGAAAAAGTCATATGCGCCCTCTGTGGCAATGTCACAACAAAGGGCTCAGCACACAGATGTACTGTTGGCCAACTCGTGGCTAAATTGCCCCTCTGTCTGTGGGCTCAAACAACACAAAGTCTGTAAAATTAGCAGCAATTTAGATCAGGCATAGTTGGTAAAAACATTTGGCTGGGGATCATTACTAATTATGGACTGATATTCAAGCAAGGTCGGACTGCGGTGTGCGGGGCCCACTGAGCTGCCCCAATGCACATAGTTCAGCCTTACCAAGTGCAACTGGGGAAGGAAGGTCAGAGGGAAAGCACTGGTGCTTCCTGGCGGGGACCAGTTCAGGGCCCACCAGATTTCTTCCCCGTGCCCTGCTGGCCCAGTCTGACCCTGGATTCGAGTATTCCAAGAACACAGGCCCATTATAATGCAGTGGCTTTATGGCAGCCTATATATAGCAGCCTCTCTGGCAAACAATTCTTGCTATTGCTTGTCCAGACATGATCGTAGGTCAAATGGATAATACATTTCCTGTTGTATTTGATGGTTTAGGCTACTGAAAAACAACCATATTGGTCCGTTTGGCTACTAGACTAATTAGTCAACAATTTTCCCATCCAACCTCACAGGTAAACCAGTCTCCCAGAATGTGAACCATAGTTTATCTTTGTTTATTTATTTTTTTAAAGGAACCTTGTGTAGAACATCTATGTTTTAACTGTGATACCCACAATGCAGAATATCCATGCATTGAATAGCCTGGACTGTCAACCTATGGGCTCTGGCAAATGCCAGAGGGGCTGCTGTAAGATGCCATAGACAGTCACTATTTATTGGGCTGGAGTCGGCTGTTTGGGCCTCTGTGTACTTGAAATGGCCTATTCTGAATCCCAGTCCAGACCTGCACACAGCTACATTCCAAAACAGGACTGCATTTGAAAACATACAGTGCAAAATTGGAGCATATGTGAGTATGAATCTGCTGGTTTGGGTTCTATGGAACAGTCCAGTCACATGACACCAGGATCCAAATATATTATTATTCTTTAACGGAATAGAAAATAGTCTGGAAATAGTATCACTAAACAAAGATGGATTCAAATAACCTTTTCTATATTCCAAAGGTAATTTTCAAACTGCCTATTAAAACAAACTATTAGATGCCTTACTTATCCTTATTTTTATTGATGTACTCTTCCAAAGCCTGGGGGTCATCCAGGAGCATTCTGGGAACCTCAAACCGGTGAGTATCAGATTTCTCATACCTGCAGGAAAGAGAGGCATATGAAGCCAGACATATTAAGCTGAACAAAAAATCTCAATCTTATATAACTATCCAGTACAAAATACAGAATTATCAATGTTGTGATATTATGTGTCCAAAGGCTCTAGACAAAAGTGACCTCTATAGAGTCTCATGAACAAGGGGCAAATGTTTGCCTGATTTTACCAAGCCAGGAACTGAAGTAAACCAGGAAAAGTCCTTGAAACCATAAATAGTTTTCTAAATCCACATGGGCTCAGTATAATAGGCTCCTCTTGGGCTTCCACATAACTGGGTTTCAGGAAGCCACTTCAGTTTTGTACTTCATTCACAAGGGAAATAAGCACTGACATAACAGGGTAAACATAGGAAAAGGGAGTAGCTTTCTAAAATGTTTCTGACAATTCTGTATATGTATTTGTGTTACTACAGGCCCTTTTTAATATAAAGTTTGTATTTAAAGGGGAACTCCACCCAAACTCAATTTAAGATTTTTGAAAAGTAAACATAATTTCAAGCAACTTTGCAATATACATCATTTAAAGAATATGCAGCCTTTTCATGATTTCTTAATGTAATAATATGGTTTGGAACAGTTCCCTAAGCCCCACCCCCTGTTCCCCTGCTGATCTGGCTGACTCCTTTAAGACTCAAACAAAATGTAACAGTAGTCACCTGTCCTCAGCCTGCCTTCAGCCTGCATCCTCCCAATCCCACAATCCCCTGCACACGTAATGTTAATAAGGAAAAGAACATTGCAATGCATTGTGGGTTATGTAGTTCCTGCATGCTATCTGTAAGATGTGGAGAAGTTGTTACAATTTGTAACATCAATGTTTTAGTCCCTCCTCCCCTGCCAGGATTTTAAACGATGCAGAAAGAGTAGAACTGTTTTTCAGCTGGAATTCAGCAAATAAAAATGGTATTTATTCCTACGTTTTGAAGGAATAGATTATAGGTATATTAGGGGTTTCTTACCCTAGTACCAAAGGATCTCCCAGAGAAAGGGCAGCTGCTAACTCATAGAATTTATTATGCATTATTGTGTATATTAATATGCATTCATCTTATAAGGCTTGAAATATATTTTTACTGAAATAAATTGGTTTATGCCACTTTACTAGCTATTTAAATAACCTGCCTCTGCATGCCAACAAGCTGTTGGATCACTTAAAGAACTAAAGTTTATCAAAGAGTAAACATGCTGCACATTATGTTTTGGGGTTGTGTACCAGCCCAAGGCCACCAGTAGCCCTCACAGCTCCCCATCTTCTTTTCTTTTGATTCACATCACTGCTCTCAATGTCACAATGTACTGTATATATACAATATAAATGTCACTATATAATGCTTAGAAATGATTAATTCAGATTTCAGAAGCGTAAAAACCAGTGCACTTAGCATCAGAATTTAATAATCAGCCCTGTAGCAGCTCAGCTTTAGTGACAGATGTACCTTATTTTCTGCTTGGTGATTGGTGACCACCCCTAATCTTAGTTTCAGCTGCCAGAGCAGACTGAGCATGTGCAGTGTCACTGACAAATTCATGACGGTGAGCGCCTGTGACTGTTAACTGTTAAGGCCTGGATCATTACTCTTATAATGGAACCTTTATGCTGGTGTAAGTTCAGTATATAAAATATGGCATTTTTTAACCATATTTTTTAAGGGTTCTAGTTCTAAACTGAACTAGAGCCAATCAGGTCAATAGCTCAGTTCATTGTTCTATATTAAACTGCTTACAAGAGGAGTGACTCATTGTGTTCCCCAATGGCCTCTAGGTGCTTGGCGTAGTTGTAGTAGGTGGAGCGCAGGTGGATTCTGTCATGGTTTTCTGCAGTTTCAATAGCCTTCTGCCACTGGTTCCAAGCTTGGTAAAGCTTATTCAGGAGGTCGTATCGCTGGCAACTTTTGTACAGTTGTTCGGCTTCTTCCTGAATGAAATGAAGACAAAGCCAATGCATATGGATACGGATACTGGCACTTCCAAAACTCCACTAACTGGGTTAGTTCCTGGAAAGATAAACTACCCACCAACATTCCCAGCTGTATTGCCAGCATGGCCACTCTCGCTTCCACCTCTGGCTCCTGTTCTGCCTCTCGTAAGGCCTTGGCACCCCTGGCATGGCCCATATTTCCTAGGCAAACCTTGGCGACATCCAGCCTCTTGGTTTTAACGCACATTTGAGCCATGTTTTCCCAGACTGCTTCACTGTACAGACAGAGAAAAGAAAAAGCCATATCATTAATAGTTACAGGTACATAGGTCACCTGGTAGATTAGAGAAATTCTAAACACAAAATCTAAGGTGCTGGCAGCCAGGACCTGGCTGGTAATTGACTGGTCTAGCCAGTAAGCCACCAGGGCCAGCACTAGTATTAAAAATTTGTAATGCCCTATAAATCTGTCCCTTCCCTGACCCTCACCGCTGTAGATCTCCCTATATCAGCGATCCCCAACCAGTGACTTGTGAGCAACATGTTACTTACTAGTCCCTTGGATGTTACTCCCAGTGGCCTCAAAACAGGTGCTTATTTTTGAAATCCAAGGTTTTTGTCAAGTTTTAGTTGCATAAAAGAGAGATGTACTGCCAAACAGAGCCTCTGTAGGCTGCCAGTCCACCTGAGGGCTGCCAAATAGCCAATCACAGCCCCTATACGTAACCCCAGGAACATTTTTCATGCTTGTGTTGCTCCCCAACTTTTCTTACATTTGAGTGTGGCTCACTGGTAAAAAAGGTTGGGGATCCCGGCCCTTATATAATCGCAGGCCACCCGCTGCTCTGCCTATAACCCTGCCCATTTCCTGGCCCCATCCACCTTTCCACTATCCAGTCCGCCCATTCCCCTGCCCTTACATCTTAGCCCCACCCCTAAAAAGATGCCACAACCCGCCTCGAACCTGAAGACCAGTATTATTGATCAATTAAATTCTACCAGCGCTATAAAACACAGATAAGTGCCTATAGCCCAAGCACTTTGGTATTTTGATCCCATAGATAAGCCCATTTAGCCACAAGCACTAATATCTATTATTAGTATTTTGATAGGCCCCATTTTTTGTGCCCCACAACCACTGAAAATTGTTCTAAGCACAAAATGAGCACAAATGTACAGGAACCCTAAAGCACTCGGTCTCCCTTGCACACACATTGCATGCTACATCAGATAACATGGTAATTACTTTAGACCATACCAATGCCCATACACAGGGAGGCCTTATTTATCAATTTTCGAATTTGTGAGTTTTAGAGTTTTCTTTGCAATGGTTGCTTATTTAAATAATGTGAATTGCGGGAAAAAAATATGAATTGAAAAGTTGGTTAGTCATCCCCTTAGCGTCTGATTAACATCACTCACTACTACAATAAACATATAATAGGAACCTAAAGGAGTATGGGAAACAAACCTGTCAGTTATATCTATTGTTTTTAGGTGCACTCTTGTTAAAGGGGTGGTTCATGTTTAAGTTCTCAGCAACTTTACAACTGGTCTTCATTTTTTATTTCTTATAGTTTTTAAATTATTTACCCTTATTTCTGACTCTTTCCAGCTTTCAAAAGGGGGTCACTGACCCCAGCAGCAAAAAACTATTGGTCTGTGAGACAATTTTATTGTTATTGCTACTTTTTATTACTTATCTTTCTATTTAGGCCCTCTCCTATTCATATTCCAGCCTCTCATTCAACCCAATGCATGGTTGCTAGTAGGGAATTTGGTGCATCCCTAGCTGCTAGGGTAATTTGAACCCTAGCAACCAGATGCCAGCTGCAGAACAAAAAGCTAAATAGTTAAAAAAGACCACAGAAAAGACAAAGTGAAGACCAATTGCAAATTGTCTCTGAATGCTAAGCTCTACATCATACTATAAAAGTTAATTTTAAGGTGAACACCCCCTTTAACTCTTCATTTGCTCTGCATCTGTTTGTATAATATATTCATATACCATGGTTTGCTACAAACAGGTCCACTACTGTATGTTATATGAATATATAGATTCTCTGATGGCTCTGGCTCCAATTTAATATTAGAAAAGTTCACACTCGTCCCCCTCTGGAACAGAATGCAGTCAAGCAGGGGGGATACAAACCTATAGAACTGGGTGGTGTGACCCCTTAATCTTGGCACACAGAATATTTATCCTACTTTTGGGGGATGTTTAAAGGACAGAGCTGTGTGTGTTTATGGATGTAAACAGAAGTAAGGCCTCACGTGCTGCGCTAAACACGAGAACACGTACACAGAGGCTCTTCCCATCAGTAAACACCGTCCTCTTTCCCAACATCGTGTGTTCAGAGGATTTCCTGTTCTAATCCAGGGTGCCTGCCCTCCTCAGATACAGGGCACGAGCAAGAAACTGGTGGCCTCGGGAGGAACAGAAATGGACAAGGATTGCTGGATGAGCGCCAACATGTGCTGGCGAAGAAACCAAGAGAAACTAGCAGCAGGCTGATAACTGGATAGTCTATAGGGGAGAGTTGGATGGCATAAAGAGAAGGAGAATGGGACTATATACAGTATAGGCGAATGGTTAACAGAAAAGAATAAACAGAGAATTTGGGAGTGCAAGTGAGATGTTACAGGGATTGCAGAATATAAAGAAAGAGGTACTACCACCCAATTACTTCTTATCCCCATTCTCACACACCACCCTCCTTGGCTACTCACTGGCACTCTACTCACCACTACTGTCCCAACTTCCGCCATACCCCACCCCTCTATGTGCATTCTGCTGAGTTATGCCTTTGTACTGAGCTGAAATATCCTACTTTACTAAATTAGATCGCCACCCCCGGATATATATAGAGCTGCAGAGCATTGCTCCCTAAATGACTACTCCAGTCCTTTATCAGTCAGTTCCCTTGCAGGGCTTTGCAGAGAGGATAAGGTGTGTTCCCCAGACCTTCCTCTGTACACTCATCACATCGGCTGCTGTTGCTGCCGTAAAAAGGCAAACCTTGATAACTCTTTTCCTGCCATCAGTATGACGCAGCCAGACGGTGGGGACCATCCCTGCTGCAGTGCTATATGGGGGTGGGGGGGGGGGGGGGGGGGGGGTTTAAAACCGATTAAGTAAAGCAAGGAGCATACACTGGTCAATACATTTGCACATTATAACTACATCCTAGCATATATGGGCACTGGCACAGACTTTGTTGGACTATATTCACTCCAATAGGATTGCAGGATTGTTTGCCAAGCAGATGTGCAATGCATGCCCACAGGCCCAGCGAGTAATATCAGCCAAAATGCCTGCCCAAATCTGTGCATGTATGGCCACCTTCTTTGCTATTCAAATTGTTAATTTGCTGATATCTCGGGCAAGGCATAAAGCAAGTATTTTTCAGCTTGGTAGGCACTTTCACATGTACGGTGTGGCTATTATCTTCCTGTGTCTGTCTATCACTTCCTACCCTGTGATAACTGAGTGATGAAATGTGGGTACCAGATTGAACTCTGGTGTAAGGGAAGATTGGGTGTGGGACCAACTTCCATACTGTGCATACATTCTGGGAATAAAGACGAGCTAAATATAACTACAACTACACAGTGAAATGTCAAAATAAAATATATATTTATCATTGAAGAATATCCCTTTCTTATGAAGTCTTGCATGATCTTATTGTTGCCTAGGCAAATATAAAAAAAAAAATGATGAACCAAACCGTCCTCTCCTTTTCAGTGTCCATATGGGATACAAATTACAATTTCCATAAACTAGAGAAATATCCACACTGGATACAATGGACTGCCACAAATACAAATTGAAATTTATTGTCAGGCTACATGGGTTTTTTTTTTTTATCAGGACATCATTTTATAATGTGATTCCAGAGTCGGGCTAGGCTGGGGGGACACCACCAACCCAGAACCAATCCCTGCTGGGAACCATCACTGATTTCCTGCTGATCTACCTCCCCAGTCTTGCCTAGGTAAGTATGAGCTATGCGTGCTGAGGTGAGGGGGAGATGGTGGTGGTTGGGTGGGGGGCCCACAGGGGTGGCAGCCCCGGTGGGCCCCACACACCCTAGTTCGATTCAGTCACTTTGGGGAAACTGAGCAGGACTGCAGGGCCTCAAACCTTACCCTAACTGGCCTTCAGGCTATTATTATTATTATTAACATTTATTTATAAAGCGCCAACATATTCTGCAGTGCTGTACAATAAGTGGGTTACATACATTGGACATACAGAGTAACATTCCCCCCCTTACCACAAGGGTTGCCACCTCTTGGTTTATATCAAACCTGCCTGCGCAGGAAAGTGTCGGTGAGAATTCATACCCATTGTGTTAGGGAGCGTGATGCAAATGGGCACCGACTCATGCTGTCATCGGCCACACAGAAATAACCTTAGTGCGTAGGGCAGGATAGAGGGGGAACTGTGATAGGGATCAAAGGCGTGCTAAGGGTAGATGAGAGGCGTTCCTGGAGCAAAGGACTAGTTATTACAAATTTACCAGCCTTAGCTGGTATTTTACTGGCAACCCTATTTGCCCAAGACACTTGGGGTGGCTTGAATCAGTGGCAAATAGGGTTGCCAGTAAAATACCAGCCAAGGCTGGTAAATTTATAATAACTAATCCTGCAGCCCAGGCACACCTCCCATATATTATTTTATAGAGTCCTATAGAGTTATAGTTTCCCTTTCAGATGAATAAAGAAGAGACCTGAGTGAAAACTTACACAATGTGCTAGACATTACTGAGACTGAATAACTGATACACCTTGAACCTGGGAAGGACTAAAAAAGCCCAACAATCACTGATTTTAGAGTTGAGGTTTGTTGTTGGGCAGATTGTGGCCAGATGCTTTGGAGAAGTGCCCCGATTTTAAATGAAGTGATTACATACCTGCCAATATTCCTAAAAATACAACAGTTTTGGAAATGATGGGAAGTGCTTGTGGGGATGCCGGTACATGAATGAATGAAGCATTTGTCTCTGCTCTGGGAAAGCTAATCTACATCAAAGTCAAGTGCAGCTACAGTAACTCTGTAACAATGGCCACGGCTTGTAAATTGTGCAGAGCGAACACGGAGCCCACACATTTAGTAAGCACTGAAGCTAGAAACCTAATGAGATCCCAGGGGTTCATGCTTTTCAGTCTTGGAGATGATAAATATAATGGACCTACAATAAGCGGTCAAGTATTCATATATTTTTCCCTTCATAGTTACGCACATTTGGCTCGGAACACTGAGAACTTCCTTTCTGTTATTGTGAGTCTTTGCGTGTGAATCTAAAAATGTTTGGTTGAAGTGTCTGATTCATTATTCCTGAAATTCAAGGTCTACCAAGAGCTCTCTAAAAAAAGAGATGTTTTAAAGTTTTGTCGCCAACAAGACCTCACATTTTCCCACATAAAATAAATATGTTTTGCATCATTTTGTGTGGAATTAGCTCTGGCTGCACCCAATGTCTAAAGTGTTAATATAAGGGGGGTTATATGATAAAATGCACTGGGGCTCATTTATAAACACTAGGCAAACAAAAAAAAATCTAATCACAGATTGGTTGCTATGGGTTACTGCCCACTGTTTATAAATGAGCCCCATTACATTTGCCCAGGAGCAGTAACCCATAGCAAACAATCAACAGGTAAAGTATACTGGTCTTCTGTTTAAAAGAAAACATCTTATTGGTTGCAATTGGTTACTGCTACAGGGCAAACTTAGTGCCTTTTATTACATATGGGGGTTAGAATCCTAAAGTCACTTTAATGCTAAAGATTAGGTTGCACAAGAATGAATCCTGGAATTGGTGTACCCATTCAAACATAAACAAATATTAGAAGAGATCTTTGGACTAGGGGTCCAAGGCCTCCTTGGTGGTCAAAAATATAGCTGGGCCCCTATTAGCTAATAGCAAGGGTGCAGATATCTAAAATATTGTGGCTTTAGTCTCCCTCGGATAGTTTCAGGCATATACAAGACAGCAAATAATAATTTATGCTTCAGTTTCACCCTAACTGACCTTTAGGCAAGGTCCTCCTATGTCTGCTTTGGGCCTCCTATACAGTTCCAACCCCACAGTCTGGGAACCACTGGGCTAAAGTTTCCAGCCCCAAGGAAATCACGTTTCTTCAACTGAATATTGAAGATGTAAGACGAACATGGGCACCACCAGACATTAATTTTGTATAAAAGCTTGGAACTTCCATCTATCCCATTACTGAACTTGCTCTGGAAGGATCTCCAGTTGTTCATAAACTTGGGATTCCATTATTGCCTGTAAGATGTATTTCAGTAACAGCAGGTGGGTCAGAGATTGGTCTCCCCCCATTTTATAGTGGTATAAATACATATACAAAAAATCTATTAGTAATTACAATATACAATAATAAGTCATTTTGCATTTTTAGCAAAAAAAACAGTTGTTGTAGGCCTTTCCACTAGCGTTTTCCTTTGTTGCTGGTGGTAAAGCATTTAGGAGAGATTACGGGCAACTAATCTCTGTATGAGGCATCAGCCTTAAAGTTACCTTATGATTTATAAGGGCTATACTGGGCATAATGCAGGGCTAAAATTTCATCCTTGCCTTTTTATGTATATTTTTTTTTTGCTGATGATATAGGAAAGCACAGCTTAATGATTCTTCATTAACCACTGAATGTCCCTTTAGCGCCCTCTCTTGGGGACATCAGGAATGATCCTGAAAGGAAGAAGCAGTATTGTCATTCATCATCCTTTCACCTAATGAATCTCCTCCGAACACAATTACCTTTGAATCTTTCACCATTTTCAGTTTTAAATGGTTCTTCATTTTTTTTTCTTTTTGTACCAAATCTCTAAAAGCTGGCCAGCTATTTATTGGGCGGTTTTATAATCTTGTCAGAATAGGACCACATGTAGTCCTCCCCTGTAAGCCACCCTACAACCCTATTATGGTCTGATCACTGGTCTGGTCATGGGATCATCCTGATGTGGCCCGAAGTGCTATTGGCTAAACTGAATAACTTCCATGTTCTGCTGTCCCAAATGCACCAATCACATAATACAACTCTGTGCCTTGGCTCTGAGCATATTTATGTTAACATGGTGGCGCAGTGTGTAGCTTTGGCACCTAGCAGGGTTGTGCCAACTAGGTTCCTTTCCAGCCAAGGCACTATCTGCAAGGGGTTTGTTTATTCTCCATGTTCTTGTATGGGTTTCCTCTGGGAACTTCCCCCCCCCCCCACCAAAAACATAGCAGGAAGTTTAACTGCCTTCTGATCAAATGAACCAAGAGTGTGTATGTATCAGATACAGATCTCAGTTGGGTCCACTGGGGCAAGAAACTGATATTAATGATATTGTTTCTGTAAAACACTGCAGAATATGTTTGAACCCATACAAACAGGGGCCTCCCCCTACTGTCTCCTAAGAATATCTAACTGCAACTGTGAGTCATTTTTGGAATAATATTTGCCTGTATATGTTAACCGTCTGGCCTTGTATTTGTATCACTATACTCTGTAAAGCGCTGTGTGAAACGATGGTGCTTTATAAAATAATAATAATAATAATACATAAGCCTACGGGCACACCAGCCTGATTCTTGGTCTGTGGATAAATGCAGCCCGAGAATCAGCCCCTACACTCCAATCAGCTTATGGATGTGCCTGCAATAAGAGCCACGGCATAAGCAATGTGGGGGTCAACAAAAAGTCCACCTGCACCCAACCCTAACCTGCCAGCTCCCAACCCTAACCTGCCAGCTCCCAACCCGTGCCCAACCCGACATGGCAATCCACCTCTAATTATAGACCCACGCCTGCTCTGACCATCTCTGTCTTAATAAAGGGGGTGGGGCAGGGCAGGTGCACGCCTATAAATAGAGGCTTGAACCCACCCGCAACCCACAGGTCTTGAACGTCGGCCTGAACCTGCCTGACTTACAGGTCCCACAGGTTCTGGCCATCACTACTCCATGTGCCTACACCACAGCCAATGCAGTGGCTCTGGGTGCAGGCAGATGGAAAGTCCCCCAGCAACAGGGGCTAATTTTCTGCCTGTGTTGATTTTAGTATCAGCCCCATGTGGCCATAACCTTAAGGTTATTAATGATAATAATAATGTCCCTCAGCTCTCAGCAGAACTCCATATAGCAAACAGGAACCCACATTAAGACATTTTAAGGCCTTCACACAACTGGGATGCCTGCTTTGGCCATAATGTAAAGGTTACGAGGACCAACTGTGATCTTATTTGCCTCTTGAAAAGCTACTGGTCTATGACTGCTTTCTGAAAATGCTTAGTTGCAGTTCAATGGCTACTTGTGGCACTTCCAAACCAGGTGTAGGAGCCCCAGAAACAATAAGGGAGTAAATCCAGTTTCTTGAAACTGTAACAGCACTATATGATGATGTCCTAATAACACCGCCTACAAAAGCCTGCCTCCCTAGGAAAGATGAGTAAAATCTGGAACCAATACTACTTTACAGATACTACTGTAGGACTCTATTCCCTTTATGTCCAAGTCAGTGTATGTATGAATCATTGGTATATGCTGCTTTTTGTTTTTCAACCACTGAGAAATAAGCTGGTATTTTATAAATAGCAGACAATAATAATACAGTATTCAGATAAGACTGTTGCCTTAATGGCTGATATCCGAGAGCATTATACAGCAAGTCATATATTTTCAGCCTACGGCCTCTCATTGTGTGCATTAAGTGAAAGATGTAATGGAATCCCATGCCTTTGTCCTGACTTTAGCTGGTGACCCTGACCCTCTTGCACTCCTTCAGCTGTGCTTTTTGTTTAAAGAGGGATAAATAAGGGCTATGAGTTGGAGGGAGGGAGGGAGGGAAAAATGAGGCTGTGAAAGGGGGACTCTGCCTTTCAGGAAATGCATCCTGCTTTGAATTTCTGTTCTGAGCGTCTATCTATGCCCCACGCTTGACCGAATAAGGGGGGAGTTAAAAAAAAAAAAAAAGAAGGGGTGGGAAATCCAGCAACACAAAAACATCCATTTCCTCTCTTCTGAGAGAGACAGAGAGGAAACAAATTAACAGAATACCATGCCAAAAATATATATATCCGTGCAAAAAGAAAAAAAGTTTCCTATTGGCTGCTGCCTTCCCAGTCTCTGGTACAACAGACAAGCTGAAGCTATTGAGAAGCCTGCTTTTCATTCTGTACAGCCTGCAGCGGGATGGCCTCTTCTCTTTGTTCCCCACTCTCTGCCTATTGCTAGGCTTTTCAGGAGGGTTTTCTTCCATCTGGAAAGTGTAATACCTCTGTTGCTTCTCTGACCTATAAAGGCACCGGCTTTGGATTGAAGCTGACTTGACAAGAGGCCACATCTGGAACATATCTGTCAATTTGGGGCGTGGGAAAGAGAGAGTCCGATTTCAGCTGTTTGTGGGGGCTCCTAGATTGGAGGGGTCCACACGGGAATGCTGTTGCATCTCCGAATAGAGGAGGTGGGGGTTGCCTTGCAGGAGTGTGGATAAAGTTGAAGAAGAAGATTGCTGTATTCTCACTTTCCCATCTCCCTTTCATGGGACTTCCAAGCCAGCCGACCCAGCTCTGTTACTCCTGGGAGGCTGTTGACTATCAGAATGAGTGGGGATGTCCTCTAGCCACTCTTGACCCTGTGCAGTGCGGCAGGGGAGTTCCCATTTGAGGGAGCCAAAAGTCCAACAGAACAGGCATGGGCATGCAAAAGCTGGTGGCAGTGGCTGTGGTCGTGGCTTTGGTTTCACTCGTTCTCAACAACGTGGCTGCCTTCACACCCAACTGGGTGTACCAAACGTTGGAAGAGGGGCGCAAGCGCAGCGTGGGGCTGTGGAAGATGTGCTTCACAAGCAAAGGTGTGCTGGGTGGCAATAATCGCTTAGGTCAAGGGGACGAGAGGGAGTGCCATTCACTTGGCTGGGGGTCAGAGCCATCTGGCTTACAGGAATCTCGCAACACAGTCAAGTGTAAGTATCTATACAGAAGCCTAGTTCTTCACCCAATTCTATAATTATGGTGACAGTAAGCCTGTAGGAACCCTGCTCTTTAATACAGTAAAAAAATGTATCATTTTTGTTTCTAGTATTCTAAGTTGTAATACTCTCTTCTGGATAAACAGAACTGCAGCAAAAGCTATATCAGCAACTAGTTTATTGATAAGTGAAATCAAGGAATGCAATACACATGACTAATTATATATATATATATATATATATAGACAGAGGTAAGGGATCCTCTGCACTCACCCATTATCAATATATACAGGACATTAAGACATTCTGTGCATTAAGCTAGCAAGAAATGCTCTTCCCTTTAAACAGAACGGGGATTGTTTGTCCATATATTGCTGTATATACAAGTTGGCCAACTACGCCAAAGTCATCCCCAGTCTGGCCAGTCCCACACTCACTTTCAGTTGATTCATTAAGAATTCTACTGCTTCATTATATATTTTACACAGTGACTGAGTTTTGCCTGCAATTTTCTTGCTTTCAAGATTAAAACTCCCAATTATTGAGAGATTCTGTGCATAAAACTACTAGGAAATGCCCTCTCCTTTAAAAAACAAGAACAGGGATTACACACTTATATACACACATAATTAGTCACGTTTATGTGTATTGCATTTCTTGATTGCTATTCTCAGGAATGGCTGACACACACAATTTTTTTATAGGTGTGTGTGTGTGTGTGTGTGTGTGTGTCAGCCATTGATAATCCCTGTCAGATTTTAGTTGGACTGATATCACTGCTTAGGCAGGTACATGAACTGGCACTGTATTGCCTAGTATTGGCTAGTTCCAAGAATGCATTGTGACTGCTGTATGCTGTACCCATCCTGGTATTCAGTTCTACATTACGGATATAGGACCTGTTATCCAGAAACCCCTTATCCATCTCCCATAGACTCCATTACAATCAAATAATTCAAAATTTTAAAAAGAATTTTCTTTTTCCGTGTAATAACTAAACAGTACAGGTATAGGACCCATTATCCAGAATGCTCGGGACCAAGGGTATTCCGGATAAGGGGTCTTTCTGTAATTTGGAACTCCATCCCTTAAGTCTACTAAAAATCAATAAAACATGAATTAAACCCAATAGGATTGTTTTGCATCCAATAAGGATTGTTTATATCTTAGTTGGGATCAATTACAAGATACTGTTTTATTATTACAGAGAAAAGGGAATCATTTAACCATTAAATAAACCCAATAGGGCTGTTCTGCCCCAATAAGGGGTAATTATATCTTAGTTGGGATCAATTACAGGTACTGTTGTATTATTACAGAGAAAAAGGAAATCAGTTTTAAAATTCTGAATTATTTAATTAAAATGGAGTCTATGGGAGACAGACTTTCCGTAATTCAGAGCTTTCTGGATAATGGGTTTCCGGATAAGAGATCCCATACCTGTACCTTGTACTTGACCATAATTCAAATATGATTAAACTGTGTTGGAAGCACAATATTCCTGGGTTTATTTAATATTTTAATGATTTTTGTAGTAGGCATTGCTATTTAAATTATGGAAAGGCCCCTTGTCTGGAAAACCAGAGGTCCTGAGAATTCAGGATACAGGTCCCCTACCTGTACTGACACAAGAGCTAACCAAAATGGGAACACTGTATATTGCATCTAATAGGACTAAAAACCCTGTGTAGGTGCTTTTCTGCACCAAATCCAAATTGTTAAAGTCAATAAATTCCATCAATAACTGTAATGTATAAGTAACAATTTCCCAACCCCAAATCAGGAAGCTGCTTGCAATACTCTATACCAGTGCTGTCCAACTGGCGACCCCCCTCTGTGTGGCCCCCCACCTGTCTGGCTGCTTTGATGGCTTACCTTTGTGGAAGATTTAAACGGTATCAGTACTGAGATTAACTGGCCCCCTGCATGGTTCACACTTCAGATTCAGGCTGTAAGGGCTCTGGCACACGGGGGAGATTAGTTGCCCGCGACAAAACTCCCTGTTCGCGGGCGACTAATCTCCCCGAGTTGCCTACCCCCGCCATCCCGCCGGCGAACATGTAAGTCGCCGGCGGGATGGCACACGCGGCGGGGCGATTTCAGGAAATCGCCGAAAAAGCGCGAAATCGCGCCGCCGCGTCTGCCATCCCGCCAGCAGGATGGCGGGGGTAGGCAACTCAGGGAGATTAGTCGCCCGCGAACAGGGAGTTTTGTCGCGGGCGACTAATCTCCCCCGTGTGCCAGAGCCCTAACGCCCCTGTATTGTTTAAAAATGTAATCCACTGTGTTGTTCACACCTTTTAATCCCTGCATTGTTCACTAGCTTCCATTATCGGCCCTCCACCACGGAGGACGGAAAAATTCCGGCCCTCGGTACCACAGAAGTTGGACAGCACTGCTCTATACAACCAAAAAACCCATACAGTTTATTCCTTGCAGTTGGCAAACAGAGCTATTGCTGCTTTATAGTCATGAGTAGGGGAAGGGGTTAAGGAGAATTTACATGAGGTCACTGGCAATAAAACATTCACGGTTCATTTTCCTTCCCTCTGCTCTACTAATCCAAAGGTCAAATACCACATGTGGAAAGAAGAGTTTTGAACAGTTTTTTTAGTTTTGCAAAACCCATTTCATGCTGGGTGTGCGGGAGAGGGGGGTGCAAATAAATGGGGAACATAGGGCTGGTCTTTGGGACAGAAACAAAAATTTGGCCTTGTAGACTTTTCTGTAAACGTTAGCCCTGCCCAGTAGGGAGAGTGTAAGTACTGTACTGATAATGGTGCCTAACAGTGGCAGTAGATCATATAGGCCTCAGATGTGGCCCCTGTTCCTTTTGAAAGGACTACACAATTTTTAAAGGGCTTGTCTATGTCTCTGAGTAAAAGCCATGCCTGTGCCAATCTGATACAGGTATAAGCCCTGTTATCTGGAAACCCATTATACAGAAAGCTCAGAATCTCCCATAGATTCCATAATCAAGTAATTTAAATGTTTTAAAATAATTTTCTTTTTCTCTGCAATAATAGGACAGTACAATTGTAGAAATCCAAAAAATAGGAAAAAAGCAGAGCAACAACTAGGAGCTAAAGCTTTTGTTCGCAAGTATTTTATACAAAGTTCACCAATCATTTTTTATTTTTGTAATAGGACAGTACCTTGTAATTGATTCCAACTTAAATATCACTAATCCTTATTAGGGCCAAAACAATCCTTTGGGAGTTTATTTAATGTTTAAATGTGTTTTTTTTTAGAATAAATTAAATTAAGCAAATCCAAATTATAAAAAGATCCCTTATCAGGAAAACCCCAGATCCCAAGCCTTCTGGATAACATGTCTCATACCTGTATAAAAATAAAAACTCACAACAAGTGCTGGTGCTGTGGATAAAGTGGCCATGTGTGATGTTAACCTTATTGGCCAGAGTTACTATTTATCCTTTTTTAATTAAGCTGCAATATTTGCAGTTAATACATTTCTTTTCAAATTAAAAAACATATTTTCTGACTTTTGAAAACTAAAAGATGTGGGAAATGTTTAAACACGAAAGCCCTTGCATTGTCTTGAAGTTTGGAATTTGTTCCAATAAAGAACAAACTGCCAGCAGGGAAATGTTTTAAATGTTTTAATAGATGAACAGAACCAATATGAATTATAAGAAGTCCCTTGACCTTTAGTAAATCTCCCCACCGGTCTTAATTCCTAGTACAGGTATCGGACCCCTTATCCGGAAACCCGCTATCCAGAAAGCTCCGAATTACGGAATGCCCGTTTCCCATAGACTCCATTTTAATCAAATAATTCAGAATTTTAAAACTGATTTCCTTTTTCTATGTAGAAATAAAACAGAACCTTGGAATTGATTCCAACTAAGATATAATTAATCCTTATTGGATGCAAAACAATCCTATTGGGTTTAAATAATGTTTTATTGATTTTTTAGTAGGCTTAAGGTATTGAGATCCAAATTACGGAAAGACCCCTTATCCGGAATACCCTTGGTCCCAAGCATTCTGGATAATGGGTCCTATACCTGTACAATAAACTATACATACAGTGGAGATTAGGCAAAGAGTGCCTTATTTATCTGCGTATTAGTATATTTGATTTATTTAGCTGGAGGATGTTCTTCTACCACAAAGCAGAAGAAGAGAAGCTTAACACCCTACAATAGTGCAAGCTTTTCCATTGTCTTATAGATGTATGAAGCTAAACGGTAATAGTTATTGCAGACTATTCAACCTAAATATAAAATTAAAAACACATTAGCTGCAAGACATTCATTTAACCTACTGCTTCTTTATGGGTCAGATGTGAGCCATAAATGCTTACCTGCAAATAAAAAAGGGAATTTTTAAATCAGGCCCACACAGATCCTAGGAAAAGTAACTTCAAAAAGAACCATGTAAAACATGCCTGGAGATTGAGCTGGATACATATGGGGAAAAAGTTATGTGGTAAGATGAGTCTAATGAAGAGATTTCATGTACTAAAACAGAAGTGAAAGGATCTGACAGCATAGTTTAAGGAAGAAGGAATGTAATGGGGGATGTAGGTGCTTTCTGCCCCCCTTCCTCTTGATCACAAGGTCTGCTGATAGGTAGTTATACCACTACTGCCCATTTCAAAAACACAGTTTATACAGTGAAGTACTGTTTATACAGTATATATTGGTAGGACCCTGTTCCATTATCTGTCTAGATGTCAATGTTCTCCCAAACGTATTATATAATCATCTAGCTACTCCCTAGATCTTAGCCCTTGATATTCCTTATTTGTTCCAGTTGCTGCTTCTTAGCTAGCCTTGGTAGCCCCTAAAGCATAATATATAAGTTAAAGTTATACTGGGCAACTTTGGCACCTAACTGACCAAGGCCTTTGTCATGTTGCGCTACTTGCAATAACAAGACATACTATGAAGACTTGCTTTTTCAGGATACATGCTAGGACCTGCAAGAAGACCCAACCAGCACCATTAGCAAGTGGTGTAACTGACTGTCAGTTGTGTTTCTTGCTTTACTGAGAGAAGCTTATTGTGCTTAGGGTGATTTCCTTCTGCACTAGTCTGATATCTGACTCAGTTTGCTACTCTGGCTGTTGTCTAAATTGCCCAATTTTACAATATCTATGTCTGCGCCAATGTTTTCTCTACTCCAAAATAAACTCTTCTGCGCTCAATCCCAGAGAGGGAACTAGGAACTAGAAGTGAATAATTGCTAGAATATTTGTGTCCTTATATAGGCTGCAACTGGCTTGTTGATCCCAAGAATGTGGTGCCAAAATTGTACTCAAGCTAAAAAAAAATTGATAGCTTACATTTCTAGGGACGGTTAGCTGGCCGACACTCCATTAAGCTTCACAGGACATGTGGACTAAGCATTGCATCAAATAACAGAAAAAGGAAATATAATGCACTTATTCATGTGATGTAATTTCTATTTTTGCCTTTTTTTCCAGTGCAATTTGACATGATGAGGGCCTGTAACTTGATTGCCACTGTTGCCCTGACTGCCGGTCAACTCATCTTCCTGATGGGACTTATTGAGCTGCCCATAGTTTCTCAGGATTCCGAGTGGTGGGAAGAAGCCATAGCTGCCGTATTCCAGCTGGCTAGTAAGTGTGCCTAACATTAGTACAGAATAGCAGTGAACATTGTTTTAAAGGGTTACAAAGAGAACCATCAACTCTAACGAAAGCTGAGAGTGCCTTAAAATGTACATACTCTGTACCAACATGCATAACACTATAACAATTCTATTGGAGACTATCTTTCAAGGACAATTGAACGCAAGTCAACTGGTAATTGCCCTCGCAGTTTTTTCAGTAACTTGAGGTTTGCCAGTCTGTATGTACCACTGGAACCAGTACAGTTAATAATGCTTTAATTCCAGCAAAGCATATCTCACCCCACAGGGCATGCACACAGCTCCAGAGCCAAGACCTGCAATGTACACTGTATTTATAAAGAGAACCCCCTTTTTTGTATGTTACATTATCTTTATCTTACACTTATATATCGCCGGGAAACACATACCACTCGTTATAAAACTAGTCCCTAGTTTGCCCTGGTCTACTTTTCACTAAGACCGCTGAGAACCCTGTTGACATGTCCTAGTGTCTGTGGGCTCTAACACAAGATTTAAAAGGGTGATTTTGGAATTGGGGAGATTTTAGAACTGGGGACCTCACTCAGTGATACAACCTACTTCATTTCTGCATGTTAGTCTACAGCAGGGATCCCCACATTTTTCTGCTTATGAGCCACACTCAGAGCCACACTCAGATGTAAAATGCGCTGCGGAGCCACAGAAGCATTAAATAGTTCTTTGGGCATGCCAAATAAGGGCTCTGATTGTCTCTGTGCTTCCAAAACTTCAAGCCAGAAATTTAAAAACGGCACCTACTTTGAGGCCACTGGGAGCACCATTACATGTTGCCCACAAGCCACTGGTTGGGATCACTTGTCTACAGCACAATGTTGTAGGGTCCTAGCTCAAGACAATGATTTGGGCCTGGCCCAACTCAAACCCAACCTGCATTTCACACGGTTCAAGCCTTAGCCCAAAGCAATGATCCTCAACCTGCATCTTTTCAATATCATAACTGTTGGTAGACTGCAAACAGATGTTGATTTACAGGTTGAAGACCTCAGCCCTATATAAGTGAGATGCACAAAATATATAAAATACACATAGGTGGGCTAATGACAAACATAACTTGTTAAACTTCAGTTCAGTCAATACTTTTGCGTCTCTGATATTCATGGTTTTTCTATAGATTTAATGACCCTATCCCTGAGTCAGGACAGTGAGTTGTTACTCCACCGGTGAAAGTTAAACATATTGCTTCCATTCACACATTTTTCCCCTTTAAGTAGCTTCCTCACAATTTTTCTGTCCTAACCCCCCCCCCCCACACACACACACACACGAGTTACATGTCCCAGGCTTTCAAGGCCCAGTTTGCATAACAGGTAGTAACAGGCATTTCCTCCTCCTGTGTGGGGACATCCTGGCGCCCTCCAGTCTCTGTCCCTCGGCCGGGCTATAGAGCAGACTGCAGCACAAATAGAGGAAGCGAGGGGCAGGCTAAATTTAGGTGCATGTGTTGCTGTGTGCCAGGGGGGAGACAAAATAACAACACGGATAATTTCCTTCCTATGCAAAACAGACAGATATGCATACAGTGGTCACACAGTGGCATAAGACTGTAAGGCTGATTTAATAACAACTGTATTCATTTTTCTGCATCTTACAGAACTTGGTGAGATGCATTAAGCTGGATGTGGTCTTTAATTATCATTTTAAGCATGTTGGGCATAATTCAGGGAAATGTCCATGGCTGGCGAGCCACCGCAAGGCACGTCTTTTCCTGAAGTGCCCAGAAGTCTCAACCCAAACAGCCTGCAGACTAGGCTTCCAGAGCTTTCTAGAACAGTGTTTCTTAGCCTTTCTCAAATGGGACCCAGATTAATTCTGTAATTCACCCTTGGAAACCAAGAGCTGGTAAAGAATTACCCTTAAGGCATTTTAATTGTTATAACTTATTGTATAAAAACTTGGCACTGTGTTAAAGAAGGATCACAGTGACCTGTGAGCATGAAGGACATAGTTGTGGGTCTTGACCCATTGGTTAAGAACATATAGACATTTACCTCAAAGTTGTACGTAATGCCAGGCTTGGATGCCAGGGAGCCACCAAAAACCTTAAAGGCCCATTCTCCCCATTATTTTTCCTCACTCAGCATCTTTTTTTTCTCTTCTCTTTATTATACTTCTCTATACTGTCATCTAGCCTTCTCTCCATTACACCTTTTTGCTCTCATACAGAAACGAGTAATGACCAGGATATAGGCATACAAAACCAGAGTGAGCAGAAGGATCACTAACACCAAGTATTTTCCTGGTAGCCTGGTGGGCCAGTCTGACACTGCTCTGCGGCTCCTAAGGGGGCTGTGAATTTTCTCTGGAAGCAAAAACCTGCGAGAAGTCTAAATCTCACCCCACATACATCAATGCAGTTAAGCAGTGGCCAATTGCAGTTGAGAGGGCTTTGGTATTATCAATCAATATTGTAGCACCCACTGATAATATAAATGAACGATTTTAACCTGGGTTTTCCACATAAGGCATCTTTTCATAATGTGGAATACCAATTGATGAAGACTACTAAAGGATTTGCATGCTATTTATAATTTTGCCATAAAAGTTTATTCCCAATGCTTTTACATTACCTATCTGATCTCCCATGTTCCCCTATGAGGGGGCTGTCATATTTGTTCAGCAGGAATAGGAAATTTAATTTACAATTACTTACAAAAGCAAAGCATGGGAAAAAAGTAAATCAATCTGTCTCAAGCTCACAGACAGTTACAAGGGCTTTTGATACCACTAACAAGCCTCATGGTGATATGGCAAGAGAAGAACTTTAAATAAAACCACTGAACGTGGATTAGGGTCCATTCCAAAGGTTTCACATTGTGGGTCTCTGTCCCCACCTCCCCTGAAGTTGCGAAGGCAGTAGCAGGGGGTGCAGACATGAACCCTGTCCTTGATATTCTTCAACCATTCCTGATACACAACTGTTTTCCCCTATCTCTAACCTTGTTATGATCTAAGGGGGAAGAATACCATGGTTGACTTGAACTGCAAAAGTCAAACAACTACTGGTCTATACCAACAGCACTGCAAGTGTGAACTATTGTCAGAATCCAATAATAATCTAGTGACAGCCGCAACCCACAAAAAATAGTTAATAACGCAAAGTGCCAGGCTGATACCATCCTTCCTTACAGACTTGGACTGGGATTCAAAATAGGCCCTGGCATTCCAAGTTCACAGAGGCCCAAACAGCCCCCCACCAGCCCAATAAATAGTGACTGTCTGTGGCATCTTACAGCAGCCCCTCTGGCATTTGCCAGAACCCACAGGTTGCCAAGTCCAGGCCTGCTTCACTATATCGGAGCATGATATTTAACACGGTGGTAACAAAAATCCATTGTATTTGTATCTTCTTACCACACCCAAAATGCTCATAGTGGAGGGGAGTCAAGCATAACCCCAATTCCTGCTTACCCAAGGCATATATAACAAGACACACATTTAACGGAGTGCAGTTTGTCATTAACTAACATGTTTTCTTCTCGATTACTTTACAGGTTTTGTACTTGTCATTGGGCTGGTGACATTTTATCGCATTGGACCCTACACCCACTTGTCCTGGTCCTGCTATCTTGACATTGTTGCCTGCCTTTTGGCTACCTTGGCAGCTGCTATCCTCATTTGGAACATTCTCCATCGCCGAGAAGACTGCATGGCTCCTCGTGTCATTGTCATCAGTCGAACCCTTACTGCGCGCTTCCGTAGAGGCCTTGACAATGACTATGTGGAGTCGCCATGCTGATGGCGGCACAGAAATCACAAAGGCAATTTAAAATGATAAGAATTCAATATTGCTCTGCCAAATAATCAGCAAGGCAAAAAAAGAGAGAAAGAAAGAGTCCACAGGGCAAGGAAACAGATCACAAGTCCATAATTATTCAACGCACATCTATGTATTAAGCCATTCATTATTGTGCACAAGAAAATAATAAAAGCGAATATTTAACTTACTCTTGATGGAAAACTATGCCAAACCGAGTCTCTAAGGGACGTTTGTACAAAGAGCTGACTTGAGGGATTCAAGCAAAAATAGAAGAATAACAGGTGAAGATATCTGCATTACTTCTGCCTATTGTGAGATGATGATGAATATCTCTGCACCTTCTCAGTTCATATTTGGTACCAGCAGATGTCAGAATGCATAGTCCTCAGTGGAATATCTGGCCTTATGGGGCCCATTTACCTTGTCCCGGAAGAGAAGTTGCATGGTATCAGGAAATATAAAGCCACCGGATTGCTTTGAGGTTGCTCCGGCCCGTCATACAAGGAGCTACTTTCCAAGACTACAAGTTTAGTACCATTTATAACATGCCTTGTAGATAGGCAATAACAACTGGGTTGCAAGAACAGTCTGGAAAAATACAGAATCCATTGTTTCTAAGCAGCCTAATTCAATATATTACAGCTTATGCCGGTAAATAAGCTCTAAAATGGTTTGATGATGGAAGGTGACTAAAATCTGTTTTGCTAGGTCACTTAGATTTCATGTGAGTAACACTCAGATACCCTCCACCAATCATCTATTGTACAGGAATACCTAATAAAATCATATTTTAATTTTTTGTATTATTTATCACACGGTTTTGTAAAGTGTAAATGAATAAATAAGTAAAATATATATGTATATCAAACCTATAGAATGTTTGTGTTACTATTTTATACTATCTAAGAGCAGGAGCCAAAACAAATGATGTCTGCCAGGCCCGGACTGGCAATCTGTGGAGGGGCGGCTGAAAGGTGCCACAGACAGTCACTATTTATTGGGCTGGTGGGGGGCTGTTTGGGTCTCCGTGTACCTGAAATGCCAGGGTCTATTTTATATCCCAGTCCAGAGCTGCTGACCACTATCGAGGAAGTGGGATTTCAAGTGCAATATCACCACAGCCTGAAGTACAAGATCATGCTTCTAAATGACCAGGTAATCAGGTGATGCACCTATGTGCCACCCCCCCCACCCCCCCGCTCTACCCAATGCAGGGTGATCTGTGCCATTTTGAAACACATGTGGCCAAATTATAATCAGCCATCCAGTTAGGTCTAAATTGGGTCATACAAGTTTAAATGCATTTACACTACAAAAACTGAACAAATGTCAGTTACAGCTAAAGGCTAAAAATATTAAAGGAAAACTATACCCCCAGAATGACTACTTAACCAACAGATAGTTTATATTATGTTAAGTGACCTATTAAAGAATCTCACCAAACTGGAATATATATATCAGTAAATATTGCCCTTTTACATCCTTTCCCTTGAGCCGCCATTTAGTGATGGGCTGTGTGCTCCCTCAGAGATCACCTGACAGGAAGAAATGCAGCTCTAACTGTAACAGGAAGTAGTGTGGGAGTAAAAGGCAGAACTCTGTCCATTCATTGGCTGATGGGGCCTAGCATGTACAGTGGTGTGAAAAACTATTTGCCCCCTTCCTGATTTCTTATTCTTTTGCATGTTTGTCACACAAAATGTTTCTGATCATCAAACACATTTAACTATTAGTCAAAGATAACACAAGTAAACACAAAATGCAGTTTTTAAATGAGGGTTATTATTATTTAGGGAGAAAAAAAATCCAAACCTACATGGCCCTGTGTGAAAAAGTAATTGCCCCCTGAACCTAATAACTGGTTGGGCCACCCTTAGCAGCAATAACTGCAATCAAGCGTTTGCGATAACTTGCAACGAGTCTTTTACAGCGCTCTGGAGGAATTTTGGCCCACTCATCTTTGCAGAATTGTTGTAATTCAGCTTTATTTGAGGGTTTTCTAGCATGAACCGCCTTTTTAAGGTCATGCCACAACATCTCAATAGGATTCAGGTCAGGACTTTGACTAGGCCACTCCAAAGTCTTCATTTTGTTTTTCTTCAGCCATTCAGAGGTGCATTTGCTGGTGTGTTTTGGGTCATTGTCCTGCTGCAGCACCCAAGATCGCTTCAGCTTCAGTTGACGAACAGATGGCCGGACATTCTCCTTCAGGATTTTTTGGTAGACAGTAGAATTCATGGTTCCATCTATCACAGCAAGACTTCCAGGTCCTGAAGCAGCAAAACAACCCCAGACCATCACACTACCACCACCATATTTTACTGTTGGTATGATGTTCTTTTTCTGAAATGCTGTGTTACTTTTACGCCAGATGTAACGGGACACGCACCTTCCAAAAAGTTCAACTTTTGTCTCGTCGGTCCACAAGGTATTTTCCCAAAAGTCTTGGCAATCATTGAGATGTTTTTTAGCAAAATTGAGACGAGCCTTAATGTTCTTTTTGCTTAAAAGTGGTTTGCGCCTTGGAAATCTGCCATGCAGGCCGTTTTTGCCCAGTCTCTTTCTTATGGTGGAGTCGTGAACACTGACCTTAATTGAGGCAAGTGAGGCCTGCAGTTCTTTAGATGTTGTCCTGGGGTCTTTTGTGGCCTCTCGGATGAGTTGTCTCTGCGCTCTTGGGGTAATTTTGGTCGGCCGGCCACTCCTGGGAAGGTTCACCACTGTTCCATGTTTTTGCCATTTGTGGATAATGGCTCTCACTGTGGTTCGCTGGAGTCCCAAAGCTTTAGAAATGGCTTTATAACCTTTACCAGACTGATAGATCTCAATTACTTTTGTTCTCATTTGTTCCTCAATTTCTTTGGATCTTGGCATGATGTCTAGCTTTTGAGGTGCTTTTGGGCTACTTCTCTGTGTCAGGTAGCTCCTATTTAAGTGATTTCTTGATTGAAACAGGTGTGGCAGTAATCAGGCCTGGGGGTGACTACAGAAATTGATATTGAAATTTAAAATTGAAATTGATAAACCACAGTTAAGTTATTTTTTAACAAGGGGGGCAATCACTTTTTCACACAGGGCCATGTAGATTTGGAGTTTTTTTTCTCCCTTAATAACGTAAACCTTCATTTAAAAACTGCATTTTGTGTTCAATTATGTTATCTTTGACTAATAGTTAACAGTTTTTGATGAGCAGAAACATTTAAATGTGACAAACATGCAAAAGAATAAGAAATCAGGAAGGGGGCAAATAGTTTTTCACACCACTGTATGTGTGCCTTGGCTTGTTTGTGTGCACTGTGAATCCTATGATCCCAGGGGGCGGCCCTTTATTCTTAAAATGGCAATTTTCTATTTAGGATCACCCAATAGCACATACTACTAGCAAAAGTATATTTTTATGAAAATGGTCTATTTAGGTAAAGCGGGGTTTTACATATGAACTTGTTTATGCAATATATTTTTATAGAGACCTACATTGTTCGGGGGTATAGTTTTCCTTTAATGAAGCATGGGCAACTGCACTCCCTCCTACATGGAACGTGGCGGGGAGGTAATAAATCTAAACCACATTTTAAATGATAATACAGGTATGGGATCTATTACCTAGAATTCTTCAGACCTGAAAGATTTCAATATGAAATCATGCAATTTAGTGACCATAATTTAAAAGTACTGTTTTTTTATCATAGATAAAAAGGAAATACATTTTAAAAAACAGAATTATTTAAAATGTCCTTTCCGTGAAGCTTTCTGAATAACGGGTTTTTAGATAACAGATCTTATACCTGTATATTCAAATACAGAATATGTACATTGAAGAGAATGACCCTTAAACATGAGTACATGTATATAAAACTGTCACGAATCTCAGGGAGGGGGGGTGGACTGGGGTGTCCAGGGCCCACCTAGGGCCCCCACCCCAGTTGCAGCATCAAACCCACCCCCCACCACATACTGCACCACCTTTCACCTGTGATAGGGGGAGATGTGCTAGCGAATGCAGTTAGCGGAGGGAGCCTGGGTTGGCGGGGGCAGCAGGCCCCACCATGATTTTCCTGCTGCCCTAGTCCGACCCTAGGGAGCATCCTGTGCATCTCCAGTAGTTTAATATTTTCCCCATTTATCAGACGTTTCCCTGACAGTCAGGAAAGTTTTGAGCCAATGGCTACATGTATAAATCCGGACAGGTGCTGGTTCAGAATGTGGTATGACTAGTTTAAGCAGTAAAATGCCATTCTGCACAGAGGTGTTAAAGTGCTCAGTACTGTGCCCAGTCACCTCTCCAAATCCTGACAAATCCAAGGACAAAGAGTTTCAGTCAGTTGCGTTGGAACAAAAAGAAACTGCTAAATATGAAATGTATTTTCAAAAAACACTAACAATCATCAGGGGTAGAAAACATTGTGGAATGAAAACATCAGCTCTTATGAGCTTTTTACTGAATTGCAAGCATAATATGCAATAAATTCAATATACCACTATCATTATAGCGTTTTTTCCACATCAAAAATTTAAAGCCTTCCATTTTGACATGCACTCTTACGGCTGATGGCATACTTACTGTGTCCATGTAAATGGAGCATCCATCAAGAATGTAATTTAAATTACAGAGGATGGAAAGCCTTTGAGCTCTATACTAAAATCCATCATATTTCTGTACTTTTTCAATATCAGCCTCAGTCTCTGAACTTGGGCAAACTGCACATGCAGTTTACATCAGAGTAATACAACCTAAGAAGCAGGGGGTCATCTTTCTCTGCCTTTTATATACTCAGGAAGTGTAGTATTTACACCACTACACACTGATTTGTAAAACAGCAATATAATTAGGATGATGGTGTAGTAACATATATTAAATATGTAAGTAGCAAAATAAAACCATTGTAGTGTGGCAGCCTGGGATACAGAGCAGGGGCTAAGCTAGCACCAGGTCAGGACTGGGACTCAAAATAGACCCTGGCATTTCACACAGAGGCACCATTTTCTCATGGTGTTTCAATGCTTTGGTAAAGACCCAGGTCTTACCTCATGTTGTAGGGCTCTTATACCTGTTAGGAATATGCAGGCCCAGACTGGCAATCTGTGTGTTCTGGCAAATGCCAGAGGGGCTGCTGTAAGATGCCACAGACAGTCACTATTTATAGGGCTGGTGGGGGGCTGTTTGGGCCTCTGTGTACTTGAAATGGCAGGGACTATATTAAATAGACCTGTGAATATGTGTTGCCTAGCTTACTAAAAACCAAAGGTTCTAAAACATAGCAGTTTGGGGGGTTAGTATATATAAACGATGCCTGTATATACTAAGCAGGGAAGTAATAGACAAGAGCAAATACACCTAAAAAAGAATATTTATGTGGTATGTCAGTATAAGGCATTCCATTGCCTTTTTGGGTCTTGCTGAACCAGTTTAATTTAAGTTATTATATATTACATAAAAGAAAACTGGGTTATCATTTATGCAGTAGAACTGATTACTATTAATATATTTATATATATATATATATACTGTATATATATATATATATATTTTTATTTTTTTTTTTTGTCAGAGTGGAAGCGGCTTTCTCTTCGGAAGCACAGCCCTAAATGCTGAGGGTTCAGGGTCATTTCCCTTTCAATATGGTATTCTATTAATGCTGGATTCAGCATAAATTAAGCTTCCGTCCAAAAGTGACTGGATGTGCTTTGTTCAAATCTTCCATGCACAAATATGTGTGATTCCCAAAGCCAGCTGCTTATATAGTGCTTATAAAGTGAGAGATATATAGGATAAATGAAAAAAATGCTAATCTTGTAGGCAATTATGAATAATATATGGTGCTGGTTTGACTTTGGTCTAAAAATTAATACTATCTGTAAAAATGACCCCTTTATTGGAGTTCCCTAGAGATCCTCTCAGGTCCCTGTCTGTGTTTCAAAAGAGGATTGAGCGTGTCCTAATGGTCCCTGCCAGAAGCACAGTAGGAGGGGGAGAGCCAATCACAACCCTGCAGTCACACAAGCAAAGACAGGCTTCAGTTCCCTATCAGGTCAGCCTAGCAGCTGAAATTTTCAATAAATCAGTCCAAAACACTATTTTATAAAGCGCATTCCTTCTGTATTTAGATGAGTACAATCACTGGCACAATTTTGTATTTCACACAATTAAGAAAAGGTTTGCTTTTTTGAAGGGTACATACAAAAATCACCTATGTTTTAACAGCACAGGGGACGTCTCCAATTGGAAGCTTCTGGCACAGAGGACCCATCATTAACCCCCTTTCTATCACTGCGTTGAGCGTTGGAGTATTACCCCCAAGCCAAGTTCAGTGCTATGACAACTTAATTAGATCGGCCCTCTAAAAAAAGACATACCCCAATATGTAAAAAAAAAAGACACTAAGTTTGCCCATGTGCAGTAACCCATGGCAACCAATAAGATGTTTGCTTTTATACAGGTGACCAATAAATGCTCCCTGCAGATTGATTACTATAGGTTACTGCACATGGGCACACCTTTTATTACATTTCCCTTCTAGTTGTTGCCATAAAGAACCTGGTACAGAAGAACAGGAACAGCACCTCTTGTCTTTGTAGATTAAAATGCCTTTATTGCAAAGTTTTTTGGAGCAAACAACAACAGCAGCAACGTTTCAGGTCACATAAGCTCTTTTATCAAGCTAATTGGCAATTACACACAGCACCTTTTATCCCCTGTGCACCCTCTAGTGGAGATGTTCCTATATTACAACAATGTATCAAACAGCAGTGTAGCTAAGTAGACACTCATGTGTTACAATTAAGTGATCAATGTGTATCTTCAAGTGTTAATTGAACTGCAACACACAGCGCCGGATTTCAAAAGCAGCCGCCCCTAGGCCGTCCCCCATTAGCGCCCCCTGCGCATGCGCGAACAAGCCCCCCCTCCCTCCATGCCGCGTCGACTCAAGTGCGCATGCGCAGGCATTTAACTCCCTTACGGAGCAGTGGGGAGAAATCCCCACTGCTCCGTATCGGAGCAAAATTTCAAAATTTCGTTGCGGCGGGGTGGCATGCCGCCCCTAAATTTGTGCCGCCCTAGGCCCGGGCCTTTGCGGCCTCTCCGCAAATCCGGGCCTGGCAACACAATACCCTTATAGATTTTAAAAAACATAAAAAATGAAATTAAAAACAAAGGCCTTTGTTTTTAATTTCATTTTTTATGTTTTTTAAAATTTATAAGGGAATTGTGTTGCAGTTCAACTAACACTTGAAGATACACATTGATCACTTAATTGTAACACATGAGTGTCTACTTAGCTACACTGCTGTTTGATACATTGTTGTAATATAGGAACATCTCCACTAGAGGGTGCACAGGGGATAAAAGGTGCTGTGTGTAATTACCAATTAGCTTGATAAAAGATCTTATGTGACCTGAAATGTTGCTGCTGCAGTTGTTGTTTGCCACAAAAAACTTTGCAATAAAGGAATTTTAATCTACAAAGACAAGAGGTGCTGTTCCTGTTCTTCTGTACCAGGATATGCCGATGGAAAGTGGCCATTGGGGAACCTGCACTACTTCTAACTAATCACAAGGCTTGGTGCTGACTACTACTCGCCATAAGGAACCTGAACAAAATCATTTTTATGTACCATGTGTACTTGTAAGATTTCTGAGGGCACAGTATGGGAATGGTATATTTAAGATGCCCAGCTCTAAGCTGCTCAAGTTGAGGTGCTTTGTCCCTTGAGAGCAAAACACAAAAGCTCCTGTGTAGGAGAATCATCTCTGAATCTACAGACCACCATGTGCGTCATTGCCCTTACACACAGCTAAACAACTGACAGAACAGCAAGTAAGGCTTCAGGCAAAACCATTCAACAGAGAGGCAAGTAACTGGATGCTGAAAGCTTGTCCTACCTTTTAATAAGCTTGATAGACTTAAATGCTTCATCCATATCTCCCACTGTGAGGTAAAAGCTGAAGTTGAGCATGGCTTCTCTTGTGGTCTTATCGCATTCTTCCAGCCCAATAAAGTCTCTCAGGGGTCTCTTTGCCACCATCTGGGGAATCTGCGGAGCCTGCACCTCTGTTTCAGAGGCTTTCTCCTCCTCACCTCGCTGTTGGGACGGTGGGTAGAAAAAGAGCTGTTGAAGTTTATGGTAATCTCTCATGTTCAGATCTCAGCTAAGATTGCAAGGTAAAATCAATCTTTCATATAGTCATGTGGCCCTTGGCAGCTCCAGGACTATGCATATGGGCAGAGAAAAATACAGCTAGGTTATGTGGTTATGGTTGATGAATGAATATACACAAGGAAGATGGTAAAGTTTCCCACAAGGCATCTAGTATTGAAAACAAGTTACATATATAAAAGGGCCGTTAAGTCTGGGCCCTATCACAACTAAACGCAGCCTATACTAAACTCAGTATCTGCAGAATGAGAATACTTACAACTGGCTGATAGAAACAACCCCTCCGGAAAAACAACTGATGGCAGAAAGAACAAAAAAAACAGAAAAATCATGCAGAACAAAAGAATAAAAGAGAGGCTCATGAGTAGAGAATAGTTCAAGAGATGGTGAAAATAAAATTAATAGGGAAAAAAAATTCTTCCATAAACCTCACTGCTACACGCCAACCACAAAGGCACTACAGGATGGGGACAGATATAATGGGGAACTTCACCCAAAAACAACTTAAGCTTTTTAAAAAGGAAACATAATTTAAGCAACTTTACAATATACATCGGTTAAAAATATGCAGCCTTTTCATGATTTTTAATGTAAAAATATGGTTTGGAACAGTTCCCTAAGCCCCACCCCCTGTTCTGCTGCTTATCTGGCTGACTACTTTGAGACTCAAATAAAATGTAACAGTAGTCGCCTGTCCTCAGCCTGCATTCAGCCTGCATCCTCCCAATCCCCTGTACATGTGATGTCAATAAGGTAAGTAACATGCTGTCTGTAAGCTGTAGAGGAGTTATTACAATTTGTAACATCAATGTTTTAGTCCCTTCTCCCCCGCCAGGATTTCAAATTTAACAATGCTAATTATGTTATATTATGTCTAAATGTACACCAATGTCTATGCTCACCACACTTTGCTGCTCTAATGTCAAAATGTTTGTTGAAGCCTAACAACAGAGCTTAGAGGCAACACTATATACAAGGCAAAGCTTGCACGGCCCAAAGTCCTGCTTTGTTATGGATAGTTTGCGCCAAGATGGCAGGTTACTTACCTTCTTTGTAAAATAGTAGTGAGGTACCTCAATACCCAGAAGTGACTGGAGGGCAGCAGGACGTGGGAAACTCTCTTGAATGAGAAGCCCATGCTCCTGGGTGCTGAATAAAGAGATCACCAAGATGTCCTCCTGCAAAAGGATAATTAGCGAGCAGTTAGATAAAGCACATGCTTGGTGCACTGACACATTAAACTTGCATGGGTTGTCGCTTCATCCACCTTCACATTCAAAAGCCCCACTGCACACACCTTTCCTTGATGAATCTCTGTTTGCTGATCAGACTGATGCTTTGGTGATGTGTTAGCAGACTTTGGCACTGCCAGCATAGCCTCGCACACCACAAGCCGAGGTTCGCTCTGGTCCCAGAAATGGTTGATTGGAATGCGGTCAAGTAACACTCTGTTTTCTGCATCATGCCTGTTTACATGTAAAAGTGCAGTCATTAACCATTAACAACAAGTCATCACATATCCTTTCCATATTGATTTCTTGTATAGGGACAATGGAATTGCCGGAGAAAAGAAAGACTTAATCACTGCATGAAACCAATTTGTTCAGCAGCCCCTATGCCTTTAATCTCTAACCTTGGCCCCCAAACCAGGATCCTGAGATCATGTTGCCCTGGGCTGAATCCATGATTCTCGGCCTGAGATAAATGCAGGCTGAGGCTTAGCCCTTAAGTTTGAATCAGCAATCTATGCCTGAACACGGAACCCCTTTGTCGGCCTGGGTGCAGGAACATGGAGCGGATTTAAGCATGGAAATGCTTGAAGATGCATTTTAGTGCCAGGATCTACTCCGTGTGCCTGCACCCAGGCTGACACA
The DNA here is from genome assembly GCF_000004195.4 of Xenopus tropicalis. Taxonomy (NCBI): domain Eukaryota; kingdom Metazoa; phylum Chordata; class Amphibia; order Anura; family Pipidae; genus Xenopus; species Xenopus tropicalis. Next base: position 21,562,535 of record NC_030685.2, read on the forward strand.
ATGTTTCTGTGTGCAAGCACAGAAGAGCAGTGATTCACGCATAGGGGAAAATTCTCGGGTTCTGTTTATCCACAAGCTGAGAATCAGCCCAGTGTGCTCTTACCCTTATACTGGTTGTCACTCAATCCACTCAGTGGTGGTTTTTGAACTGAAAGTCCCTCTGCTTTCCATGGTGGAAGTTGCATGTAGCAATTCAGTTCCCTAAACACGCCACTGCAAAATGAAACAAGTTGTGGGGGGGGGAGGTTTCAATGACTCTGTCTGGGGAAATGGTCAGAGTAAAGCTGGCCATACAAGCATCGACAATATCATCCGAAACCTCGTTTTGTATGATATTCGGTGCGTGTATGGTGGACCAACGAGACGACCGATATCACAAAGGCTCATCGATCGTCCGGGTTAAAAAATTTTGATTGGGCGCCGTTGAAGGTGCCCGAAAAAATCTGCATTCAGGGCTGAATCGGCAGGTGTAGAATTCCCAATGTTTCTACCTCCACATGCGACGATTCAGTCCTGAAACAAGCAAAAGATCGGAATTGCTACGTGTATGGCCATCTTAATTCAGAGGCAGACAATCATGGTTTCCTCTTAATCTGAAGAATCATGTATGTCCTAGTGAAACTCTATTAAAATATTTAATATTAGAAGTTCAGATAGTATTTATACACCTTTGATACATAAGTCCAACTGAATGAAATGATGCAGTATTCTTTCTCTTTCAGCTTATCTTTTGTTCTAATGACTATTTGTGAGTATTAGTGAGCAATTGTTTCAGATCTTACTCGTCTGGGTCGTTGTTGGATATAGAGTCCCCTTGTTCTGCTTGACCGCTCCAAAAATCATAAAAGGTCACGGTGTCCAATTCAGCATCATAGAAGTACATCCTGGAATCCAGGTTTCTGTCCGACTGCAGGGAGAATGATTAAGAAACATGATTTTGATTAATGATAAGGATTTCTAACACTTAAGAGTGGATGTTCACTTAAAAATATCTGTTTAGCATGCTGGCTTTTTACTATGGCTTTTGTTAACCGATCTGTCATAATTATCTCCAACACAAGATTTTTGTGAGTTTCCTATTCTTCTACTTTATATCTCTTTCCATAACAGCCCTCTCTTCTTTAGTTTGGCCATCAGTGATGGTTTTAGGTACAGTTTAAAAAAATGTATCAACCATATTCTGGGGTATTGAAAACAAGCTTTTAGTACCCCCTAGTGGTTAAAAAGAAAACAGAGTGGGAAGTGTAAAAGACCTCAAGAAAAATGGTCAGTGAAGTTGGCGGATACTTTGGTGTATACTATGTATGAACATTTCATTTCTATATGGAGTAGAAGAAAGAAATTGCTCACTGTATAAAAATTAAGAACTGAAAAAATAAAAGGAATGAAATCCTTCCATACAGTTGTTAAAGGGGAACTCCAGCTTTTGAACCACAATTTGTTAAAGAGCCCCACACAACACAGAAACCCCTAATATACCTATCACTGTAATCTGTGCCTTCAAAAGGTAAGAATACCATTTTTAGATGATGAAATCCAGCTGCAAAACAGTTCTCTTTCTGCATTTGAAAGAATGAGGAGGGACTAAAAGATTGATGTTACAATTTGTAACAACTTCTCCACAGCTTACAGACAGCATATGCAGGAACTACATAACCCACAGTGCATTGCACTGCGATCTTCCTTTCCTTATTGACATCATGTGTGCAGGGAATTGTGGGATTGGGAGGATGCAGGCTGAAGGCAGGCTGAGGACAGTCACCTACTGGTACATTTTATTTGAGTCTAAAGTAGTCAGCCAGATCAGCAGGGGAACAGGGGCCGGGCTGAGATACCAGTTCCAAACCATATTATTACATTAAAAATTATGAAAAGGCTGCATATTTTTTTATTGATGCATATTGCCAAGTTGCTTGAAATTATTTTTACTTTTCAAAAAGCTTAAGTTGTGTTTGGTTGGAGTTCCTCTTTAAGGAGATTTACAAATCTCATAACTATCAGACACCAACCTCTTACCCTATTAGCAAGGATGCTGACTTTGCTGCCATTGACATTACACTTCACAGACACAATGCTCCCGACTCCTGGAACCATCTGGGAAAGGTTTTTGCAGTTGATGTGGGCTTTGGCTTCCCTGTTAAGAGGAGAAAAGAAAACACAAATCAATGACGCTGTTGTGAATATATCCTAATATATCGAATTCGTTGAATTTGCTGTCATTTAATGGATCAATTCTGCCTTCAACTTCCTACAACTGATAACAACATGTCTTCTGGCAGAGAGCATTACCTCCGTGAAAGGTCAAAGATCTTGAAATGAGCAGTATCAGTTGCAACTGCTAGAAAGTGTCCGCAAATATCCAAACCACATGGATTCCCCTCTGCTTCTGAAAAAGGCAGCAACTGCTTCACAGTGCCCTAAAATATAATGAAAGCAGTTCACAAATGAAAAACTAAAGAATATATTTAGTTTCACCAGAGTATATATTAATGTTCCAAATCAGTAACAGGATTCAGATGTTAGACATTAAACCTTTTAATATCAGCTATCTAGGGTTTACAATATGAGACAGTTACAGTTTTCAATTCTAAAGTGCAGAACCGCAACTCTATACCCAGGCTCCTAAAAGGATTACACTCCAGTTCCTTAAAGAAGGAAGAATCTGGTTACAATGCGGTACGTTAAAGAAGGAAGAATGACTGGCACACAAGTCATAATGATGCAGGGATCTCCCCTGCATTTATTACATCACACATTTTCAATTTTATCCAACACTTGGACCATAGCTTTTGTCAGCGGACATGACCCTGTCCGCTCAGGTGATGTGCAAGCTACATGAATGAGCAATGTTGTTGACTTTGGTCAGAAAAAGTATGGCACGTTAGCAAGGAATTGCAGCACTGGGGGCTTGCGTGCAGTTCTGGGAAGGGCACTGTCTGTGTGCAGATTGCATGCTTTTCTCATGCTTACACGGAGGGGCTCTCGGGGGTGTATTATGGAGGGCTACAGGGGCGTATTTTCTATATAAGTTTGTGCCTAGGAAATATGATTATATGAAAAAGCCCCCAACTTGCCATCGGACACTTGCTGTAAAATCTGCGAGTGGGTAGAAGTATTGGGTACGTGCATTATTGGGTAGAAGAGGGAGTGTGTAAGGGTTGAGTAGTGGGTGCTGCAAGTTCTGGTTCCTTTTTGCATTTAACTAATAGGTGAAATTGTGTCTGATAAAATTGACCCCAGCAGGGCTGCCACGTGAAGGGAAACATTTTGCCCCTGTGTATTCAGATGTCTTTTGTTCTCCAACAAATACTTGGCCCCTGCTCTACTGGGGCGGGAATAAGGAGAGTAAATTTTAGATGCTATCCTAAACAAAGGATAAGTATAATGTTGTTGTACCCACCTGCAGTGTCCAAATCTGGACTCTGTTAGTTTCTACTGTATATATATTATCTTCATGCATAACTAACACTGGAGACTCACATGAGAAGGAACCTAGAAGATGAATGAAAATAAAAGAGGTATCAGCGTTCCCACTGTGACCAAGACAATGCAAACTGAATAATCTATTTAAAGCTCCATTGCAACTTTTCAAGCATTTAAAGAGAATATATAATATAATAGTCCTTCTAGTGTCTGCAAACAATTAACAAAGTGGGGTGCACAGTCAAATTAAACACCCTTATAAAAACTTTGTGCCTTTATTATAAGCACATTGCACAAAAAGTCTGATGTTTCGATCCTTATCAGGACCTTTCTCAAGGATGAGAAAAGTCCTAATAACGACCAAAATGTGCTTATAATAAAGACATGTAGTTTTAATAAGGGTGTGCTGGTCTGAAAACACTATATATATATATATATATATATATATATATATATATATATCCTTCTTTTCCTTCTCAAAAAGGAATATGCATCATTTTCAGAACTTTAAGCAGAAAAGGCAGGCAAATGCAATGGCACTTAGCGCAAATATATGTAAGTGCAAGGACTGTATTTGGATGTGAATACTTTTAGGATTTGCATAAACATGCACAACTTTCTTTTGCATCCATCTGAGACTGCACTTGAGACTGTCTCCATAAATGACACTTCTAGTCATTTATGGGAATGTTACCTGTGGTCATTTACAAAAGCGAATGCAGCCATAATTTTAGCTACCAAATTCCACTATAGAAAAATGTAATGTTTTCAAAATCCATATTTAAGTGTGAATATAAATTCACTTTCTGCAAATGAATGATACTGTCTTAATGACTACTCTGTAACAAAAATAAATCTGTTTTGTATCCTGCCGGTAGAATTATTATTATAATACATTTTTACCTGTGTTTCTCAGAGTCGGTCCTGATAGCTCATACACTGTGACCATTTTACCATTCCAAACTGCAATGGTATCCTGCGGATAACATTATCATTATTTCAGATAAGTACAGGACCAGAATTACACTGCAATAGGTAGGATTCACAGAATACATTACAATGTTTCTTTCAGAGTAAACCAATGAATGCCTGATTTAAAAGGAAAGTTGTTTTGGGGTGCCAATTATATATTTAGGGTATGCTGCAATAAGCAATCAGGGCCACTTTAATACATGGTCAATCCAACCATCTGTCCAGGGTCTGGACAAATATAATCATGCACTATTTTGTAAGGCTAGCTAATGTGATGCTATCAGTTTTCCCCAGCAGATTACCCATTCTCTGGTTGAAATGAACCCCATGTGTGCAGTGACATAGATCCATCCCGTAGGTGGATCTTATGTGTGTATGGGGACCTTAAGTTGCAGTTTTCTGTTATACATACAGCTCACTACAAAATAAGGCATTATATACTGTGCAAAACTGGGCCCATCCATCAAACCCAATCAAATTAAAGAGCAAATTATATATATTGTAGTAGTTCAGGTTGCTCACCTTGGTAACAAAAACACCTTTAATGTACATGTCAGTCTGCAGGTTGTGAGTCGTTTCAGTGCTAAAATAGGTCAGATTGAGCTGGGTGGGCGCAACTTGGATGGCTGCAACTTGTTGACTGAAGTGTGCAGACATGACTTGCTCGCTGAGGACCACAACTGAACTGAAGTTGTTGATAGCCAAGAAGTTCTTTGAGGAGCCCCACTGTACTCACACAGCCAGAAACAGAAAGAGTTAGAGAAATTCACAAGGATATCACAGTGGTACACAACAATGCAGTTCAATAAATGTATATTATTAATAGGATAAACCCAACTACTGAATTGCTCTCAATAGCTTTGGGATTGGATGTCTGTGACTGTACTACCCTCAAGGGTTTAAATGCCAGGGAATTCCCTACCAGTCATTTGAAATCAAGAAGCCACTCGGATGAGTGGTGAAACGTTTTCAAGAAAAACTCCGAAATACAGCTCAGAATACAGCTAAGATGTGTAAATTTCCACTGTATTCTACACAGCTTATCTATTATCTGCACTGTAACCTGTGCATTTTCTTGTTTTTTCCACCTTGAATGGCTACTCCCATGGCTACACAGCAGCTCATTTATATAAACTATAGTAGTGTTTCTAAAGCAAACACACAACATTTACCAGTGCAGGGCAACAGCACTATATATTATATTTTAACTATTTTGATACATTTTCATTTATGGTGTTACTGTTCCTTTAACATCTGCTTTGATTGGGTGCAGGTTACTCCTAGAAGTACCCAACGCATTCCCAGAAGAACTGTAAGCTGCCCTTTAGTAGACTTTTTGCAGCATAGATACTCATCGAGACTGAGATCAGCCAATGTTCTCTTCTCAGCCATACTTACCTGTATCTGCATAATATTTTCTTCTAGTTCTGTTGGAGTCTGAAGCTTCCAAGTGCCCTTCCCATCAGTCCTTATGGCCTTTTGACCATGGGATGTTACTCTGCTCCACATAGCCACTCTGCCCTTGTTAGTTCCAGCTGCCAAGATTGCTGCATTGGGTAATTATTTAAGAAACATTAGGTAACTGGTAACTCAGGTTTAAAATAATGCAAGTTCTTGCAAGTCAAGAACCGTGACAAGTGGTTTCCATTCATATTCCATTCCAATGAATAATGCAATAAAAATGTGTGTGGTGTTAGTACCATTCAGTAAATGCTTAGTAGTTCCCCATAAAGCCCAGCACAGCCTATTATCTATTAGTACCAGCAGAATCAATCGCCAAAGCATCTTCAATATGGTTACCTTTAGCACTGCAGTAAGAAATGCAGTTCAGGGTTTCTGCAAAGTCGTACCCCAACTGGTCATCTAGTGAGAGCACATAATTGTCTTCTCGCTCCAAATCCCACAACCTACAAGGAAAATACCACAGTTGGTATGATTGCGGATATATATTGCCCTCATTTAGACTTGCCATTACATTATTTTGATCCAATTTTACTGAAAGCTGACTTCAGAGTTCCATATACTAACCCATTCTATTTTAGGGGTGAATCTCCTAAACAACTGACAACAAACACAAACATAGATAGATCTTAAAAAAAAACCGCATGATATGGCAACACCCCTTTTAGTTATTAGAATCATTGCTAACACAGGGGCCACCCCATCATACAATGACATTCTTTGCTATTCCTAGCTTCATACATTGTTGAAACTGTTTGGGGAGGGCTTTGCTTCTGTTCCAGCATGATAATAACCACGTGCACAAAGTAATGTCCATTTAATATTAATTCAATGGGGGGAAGAACTTGACTGGACAGAACAGAACCCTGGCCTGGGAGGCCTCAACCCAACTGAGGCACAAACACAATGAAATCACCCAAACTCATTGCCCAGCATCTTACATATAAATTGAAGCATTTTTTTTTTATAGTTTTTGAATTGTTTGCCTTCTTTTTCTGACTCGTCAAGCTTTAACATGGGGGTCACTGACCCCAGCAGCCCATTAACTATTGCTCTGCGAGGCTACAGTTTTACTGTTGTTGTCATTTTGTATTACTTATCTTTGTATTCAAACCCTCTCCTATCCATATTCTAGTCTCTTATTCAAACTATTGCCTGGTTGACCCTAGCAACCAGATAGCTGCTAATATTCCAAATAGGAGAGTGGCTAAACAAAAAGCTAAATAATATAAAAGCAACTAATAATTAAAAATGAAGACCATTTACAAAGTTGTCTCAGAATATTACTCTCTAACTCATACTAAAAGTTCATTGAAAGCTGAGCAACCCCTTTAATACTTTTGGTTTTGAGATGCGATGTTGGAGAGGCGGTTGTCTGATTTTGGCCAAATATTGTAACTCTCTAGTGAATTACAGCCTATATCTTTTATTTTGTATGAAGGTATTTTGGGCTCACCCTCATGTATTTTCTTGCTGAATTTCATATGCATGCTAACCTTAAAGGTGTCACATTAAGATTTACCTAATAACATTTTCCCCAGTCGCTGTGATCAGCAGGCTGTTGTCAACCCAATGTATATCAGCGGCTTGACCAGTCTTCCCACTCAGCTTCACCTGTACAGACCAACATACAAGGTTTGTTACAGACAAATTACATTAGAAAATGGGATATACTGCATCCCACACACTGATTTGTTTATTATTATTTATACTATTTAGCCTGACCGCCCAACAACTGACCACGCAGACAGCCACATTTTTTTTGAAAATGCACAAGAATGCCGGCATGGCAGTCAGCTGAACAGCAAGGTCACAGTAGCAGCTCAAACTTCATCCATTAAGATATTAAACAGAATTTCAGGGAATGAAGTCAGACTGGCAGACTGGCAAGTTAATAGGATAGGAGTAAAGGCTGGACTAGGGCAGGTACCTAAGATAACCACAACTGCTCAAAAAATATATTTGAAAAATGAAACAAATGCATTATAAAGAGTTTACAGTGCTGCATGTAGGGGGGGGGTGGCCCGTAGCTGCTCTGGTGCCCCTTAGTATTCTTGCACTTCTGCCCAGGGTCATTGTCAGTTTCCCCATAGGCTCATAAACCAACACTGGAAAATGCGCTCCTGTGCAGTAAAGGATCATGACCAATCAGCCATTTACCTTTTATGACTAACTTGCAGCTTACGGATCTAAGCTATTCACTGATTGGATCATATGGGTTACTGCATCGGCACAGTTCCCCTCCTCTTTAGCTGGCAAAATACTGACTGTGTGTGAGAGTAGCCAGGGAACAGCATTCCCAGCTAGCACTCCCTCTACATTCCTACAAGGGACCACCAGCATGTGTATTCTCTCTCAAGCCTTTGAATGGAGAAGGAGGTGGTTCCATGGTTTTAATGAGTTGAATCACACAAATTAACACTAGGAACTGTCAGTGAGTCGGAAAGAACCATGCATCACTACAGTGATTCCCATCAACTATAATGAGAAGCAGTTTATGACATCAACTTTAATACACACACAATATTAGGTTAGAACAAGAACGCTGAACTCAAATTGCTGGAAGAACATTCTACACTGAAGTTGTGCTTTATTTTTAATTCTTTTATTCTTTGCATCTCCTTTTTCTCTGCAGGGCAGCAAAATGTAATTTTTGGAATCTTTTCTCACCTTTGAGATCTCCTCAGCATTTCCTTCTTGGCTGATAAAAAACTGAGACAGCAGCAGGTTTTCTGTGACTATAACCAGTATGGATTTCTTTTCCATAAAGAAAAGCCTTTTCACCGGGCTGTCCAGAGTCACAATCTGGCTGTTCTTTAGCTGCTCATTTACAAAGTACACAGAGCCTGTAACCAACAACCAATGAAAACCATTAGTAAATTGTCTCAGAATATCAATGTCTATGTCATACCAAAAGTTCATTCAAAAGGTGAACAAGCCGTTTAAAGAAAAAGAAAATGTACAACCACTAGCGCCCCAGTAATTGTAATCACTACCTAATATCTCCTAAACCGCAGCACAGGAGACCAAAGTAGTTCGGTAGTAGTTGGGATGGGCAGCCGCCATCTTGTGCTGCTTGAGGTGATTTTCCCCACTCTTTCCCTTCAGTAGTATGCACACCTGGAGCGGATCAAACCCTTACTTGAACTGTCTATGCTCCTAGTCAGTGATCAATGGCAAGTGGCCAGTGTTTACAGATAATGCTAATAGTCACTGACCCCAGCAGCCAAAAAAACTATCGCTTTGCGAGGCTACAATTTTATTGTTATTGCTACTTTACATTACTTATTTTTTTTTATTCAGGTATTTCCTATTCATATACCAGTCTCTCATTCAATCCACTCCCTGGTCGCTAAGCTAATTTAAACCCCAGCAACCAGATAACTGCTGAAATAATAAAAAATGAAGACCAGTTGCAAACTGTCTCAGAATATTACTCTCTGCATCATACTAAAAGTTAACTCAAAGGTGAACATCCCCTTTAAATAATGGGAGGGGGAGTGTCAGTTCTGTGTAAAGAGGTTTTTGGCTGGGGTGCACTGGCCACCATCTTTCTTTATTACCCAGATATTCCTTGCACAAGACTGGAATGGGCTCTTGTACAATACATCAGGACTTTCAATGTGATATTCACAGGAGTCTGTATCTTACCATCCTTTGCACTGAGAAAGAAATGAAACTCCTGCTGAGACACAGACTTCATGGGAGTCCATTTCCCTGATTTGTTCCAATTGAACATATCCAGTGCTTTCTCATCTCCACTGACAGCAGCCTTCGCCAGCTGCGCAAGATCCCTGAGGAGCCAAAAGAAATGGAAGAGCATGAGGTACAGTACATGGAAAGAAAGTTTATGGACAGTAGGAAAAACTCAAAATAAAGAGAAACTAAACCTTTCCCCTTGCCCCCCCTCCACAACCAGAACCATCAATAAGTGTGTACCAAAAAAGAATGCACATTAATACCGAGTTATAAATACACTCATTGCGTTTCCCTACAAGGTGCCCTTTTGGTGCTTTCTGGGAAATGACTAATTGCAATAAAGTCAAGGAGTCTCTCACTAATGTGCAAAAGCAGGAGAGTTCAGTCATGGCATGACATACAGATATTCCTAAGATTTGTCTGTTTGTGGCTTCATGATGTGGTGAGCAAGCGTAAAGGACTAGTATACTAAAAAGAATTTGAATGTTTTTAACACAGGGCAGTACCTATGCTGGCAAAGATTTATAATGCCCCAGGCTATGCCAGAACTGCCTAAGTGTTGCCCCCACTATGAAAAATTTCACTCAAAGCCTTGCAATACCCCCTGTAATGTCAAACCACACAGACTGACAGACTAAGCTAAACCTCATGCTACCCACAACATGAGGGCCATTTAGAACAGATACAGAAGGTCGGGCCAGACAAGTTGAGACAATGGCAACCTAAACAAGGCTGAAATTGTATTCCTAGCCAGGGACACTTTGACAGAAGCAAAGACAATAAGTGAAATTAATATTTAAAATAGTGTAATAGATTTACAACCGCTGGCTTCCCCTACAGGCCACTGACTCCTGGAAGCTAGTTTATGATAATTGGATAGATATGTAATTTAAACAGGGTTACTTACTCATCAGGAGCTAAAGGCTTGAAGAGGCAGTGAGTGAGAGGTTTGTGATACATGTTTGTAAGCAAGGGTGACACCTGAATCCGTCCTCGCTGGTCCAGCCTCCATACTGCTACTGTCCCACTCTAGAATGACAAAAATCATTTACAGTGTTGCATGATGAATTCCTGACGCAAATATTCAGCCTCCAACAACCATCTTGCATCTTATTCTGCGGGTGTAGGAGTCAGCTCTCACTGACAGTAATTCCCCTTCACCCCAACTAACAACTTGTAGGCATATGTCACATGTAGTGTTACCCAGCTAGTGTATCGCTGCACAGAAATGCCTGATACTCCCACCGGACGTGGCACGTGGCTTTTGGCCTGAGTAATGCACATCTGAGCACGCAAAGAAGGATGGGCTCCATTCATATCAATGACAGTGGGGGTTATTGGGTGGTTCTGTAATGATTTTTTGTAATCACTTAACACCACAACGAAATACATGACGCCACTGTCACTCTCCCATGTAAGTGTCATTGATGGGACACAGTACTTGAGGTGCAGGATAGTATTATCCTGAGAGAAGCTTACTGAGTATCACTTACCAACATGCTTGCAGAAATTGTTTGCCCGAAGAGCAACATTTATAAATGAATATTAAAGAGACGGAGCAACAGATTTGCACTTACCATATCTGCAGAGACAAGTCGACTGGTACCGCTGCTCCATTCCAACACTGTGATCTCAGCAGTATGCGTTGTTTGCAATGTGTACTCCTCCTTGTCTTGTTCATTAAAGACTACAAGTTCACCAGTGGTCCATCCTGTCACCAATGTGCGTTTTGTTGGATGCCAGCTGAGCACAGTGGGATGGGAAGTTCTTTTTATTTGAGCATCTTGTACATGATCACCCTGAACAAGAAACAAGATTTATTAAGGACCATGATACAGAGTACCATGCCCAAAATCTACTATAATACATTTAATAACCAAACATAATTACTTTAGCGTCAACAAGAATGTATGTTAGGTTAGTTAACATTAGCTACAAAGTCTAATTATTACAGAGCAAATTACCACAATTAAAATATACACAGTGATGCATGACAGTGCTTTTTTTGCAATATTCAGGATTATAGATCACAGACCAGTAGAACAAATATTTTAACTCTATATTGCCAAAGGAACACCATAAATGACCTTATTAGTGGACTATGGACTGCTACCCAGGCTCCGCCTGGAGTAAAACTGTGTCTCTGTGCTTCAAAAACTTGTCTTCAACCCAGAAATGTATAAAGCGGCACCTACTTTGAGGCCGCTGGGAGCAACATAAATAAGGGTGGTGAGCAACAAGTTGCCCCTGAGCCACTGGCTGGGGATCACTGTCCTAATAGGATCCCACCATATACATAAATGATAAAAATTACTGATCAAGTTGTCATTGTGTGATTATAAGGGTAAGCAAAATGTTTGCCTAATATGGGGAAGCCAGATTTAAATGACATGAAAAAAAGAAAAATAGAAAGAGAAAATAGTTCTCCCTTGGACACTTCCTAGAAGACATGTGAGAAACACTAGATGAGGTACTGAAGGTTAGTAAGGAGATTAAGTTCCAGTGAAAGCCTCTCACTAATAGAAGTCTCACAATGAGAGTGTAAGAGACAGATGACAAGTTACAAGAACGCCAGGTATTGGCAGCTGGTCTTGGCATCGTTGCCAGTCCTCACTGTGTACAACGTGTAGGTTTGCACAAGAATGAGGCTATTTAGATCACCTTACCAGTTCATTGTAGATATCCACCGATCCTCCGTCGCCTGAACTGATGTACCCTACAGCAAGCAGAGCGTGGTGTTTGTGCCAGGAAATGTGTGATGGAGACGCTGAAGGAAATGGAGCTTGTATGCGGTGATCAAAATACACAGCCATAATAGGTGCCTCTCCAGTCAGAGGCCTGGCCTAAGTGATACACAAAACAGCAGTTAGAATTGTTAGTGTTCATATTCAGATATTAACATTTGTATTATATGCCAAAGGAAATAATACAACAATCACTGCATTGTGTATAGGGGCCACATGCAACATACATAAGTACCACAGTATCATGGCAAATGCAGAGCACTGCACTGGTGTAGAACTCAGTTTGCCATCTTTGTTCACTTAAAGGACATGTAAACCCCATACACAAAAATGAACAGCCAGTGAACAGCCTCTTTGAAATCTTTCAGTACCTGCCACTCTGGTTGTCCAGAGGTTAATAGTAAGACTGCAACATTTCCTTAATCACTTAGATTTCCTTCTCCTCCTGTAACCCACTCGGCCCTCTCCTTCAAGAATTTGCTTTAACTTCTGGCTTGTGGGCATGCCCAGTTGTCCTAAGCTCAGATTACTAAACACGCCCCCCAGTCTAGCAGCCAATGAAGAGATGGCATTGCTGGTTCCCATAGAAACTCAGCTCTAGTTGTTTGCGTCTATTTTTTTTCTCCTAACCTCCTCTCCTGGGCTAAGCAGAACTTTTATCAGACAGTTCTGCCTCTGTGAGCCTTGATGAAATATATGCTGAATAAGGGTCTGTGTGTGTGTAGGCTGTTTGCAGATTTAAATGTAACTGATTATGAATCAGAGGAAAAATGGCCACCGGGTGAAAGCTGCTATTTGCTTTAGGAAAATGTGTTGGTTCTAGCAAACGGAGGGGATATATGCAGAACAAATGATTCCATTTGGGTGGGGGAGACGTGCCCAACTGATATACATTGTAGGCAAATGTAGGCTTTACTTGTCCTTTAAAGAGCATGCAATGATTAAACTCAGATGTTGGCTGGACAGAATTTATTAAAGAAACAAAATCCATAAATACAATGAATTCTAAGGAGTGACAGGGCAGATGGAGGCCATATATCTGACTGCTGGGTACGTAATGGTAGCATATATTGGAGATCTCATCCACAGAATGCTAGATACGGGGCTTTCCAAACATTTGGAACCTTAATATGTTACAGACATAATGCCTTTTTTGCAAAGCCAAACACTGTGACTGACTGTGTCAGTTGGGCTTGATTTTATGTGTGTCTTTCTTTGGTTATTTACCTGTATTTGTGCTCTGCGGCTCTCCTGCTCAGCTTATCAACTACTATCTGGTTGCTCCGGTAATGCCTTGAATGACAGACTGGGAAAAAAAGGCCTCAATGGAAAGATAAGGGATAATAGTTGTCATTAGGAATACAAATCTAGCAATAAAAATAATGGAAAATAATTAACAGAACAGTAGAAATCACCTGCACTGCTTTCTCCAAATATTTAGTGGTGCTCTCACTCCCTGGATGTTTGGCTAGGCACCACCATACAACAACATTTTTTTCTCTGAACCAGGAAAATGCTGGCACAGGCTGAGGGTGGTGCTGCTAAGCAAAAGCAGTTCAGGTATCAGAAAAGAACCCTTTGTATTTAGTGGCATCAATAGGGCACACATTTGCATTTGTAATTGATAAAAAGACATGGAACACAAATATAAGAAGTAGAGATTCACTCTTTCACCCCTTATGCAGGCTTGGACTGAGATTCATAACAAACACTGGAATTTCAAATACACAGAGGCCCAAACAGGCCCCACATGTCCTAGAAAGAGTGATTGTCTACTATGGCATCTTACAGCAGCCCCTCTGGTATTTGTGGCAGATTGCTAATATTGGCCTGCCCTTATGTTGTGATGACTGCATCCCTTAGGGCTGAAGGAACATGGGGTGCAATGCCCCTGCCAATATAAACTGACTGAAGAGGTGGTCTAGTGGGCCTAGTACTGCTGATTTAGGGCAGTAGGCACTGCACTCAAAGAAAAGATGTTTGGCCCGGTGTACCTTCAGTCTTGAAGCTTATATTATATACATATATATATATATCGAAGAATAGAAGCCGCACTCACAGGACTTATACAAAACAAAAAATATTCTTTAATGCCAGAAAGGTTCACCTTTCTGGCATTAAAGAATATTTTTTGTTTTGTTTAAGTCCTGTGAGTGCGGCTTCTATTCTATGTATGTATATTTTTTTGAACTCTGCACCCAGGCAACTCTAATGTGGTTTTTGTGAGTGCCGGCGTTTTTTCTTTTATATATATATATATATATTACATCCTTAAACCCAATATTGTCTTTTAGTACTCAGTCAAAATGAACCCAGTGCAGGAGCATATTCTATGCCAACACAACATGCTCTCTGCCCAATAGCAAGTAACCAGAGCAGTTTCTATGGATATACTGGACACTATATAGGACCACTGTCATTTTATCTTGCAAACAGACAATAAAGGTGAAGACACAAAGAGCTACTAGTAGCAGTTACTTGTCACAGCTACTAAACTCCAGAAAATCCCCTGCCATAGAGAATACTGAGAATTGCCTCTGCTAAACACACATAGAGACAGTTATCAGTAAATGATCAGCATTGTCTATTTTTGTAGCCATGACAAGTAGCTGCTACTAGTAGCTCTGTGTGTCTTCACCCTAGGAACATCCCAGTGATATTTTGGTTCCAATGGGAGAATAATTCAGTTATAAAGCAGAGGGGAGTATTTACCTACATAGGTCATTATCTGACATGACAATGAGCCAACCCCCCTGCAGGATGCGGCCCATGGTACATGCCGGGCCCTACAGTGAGGCTGTCTGTGTGTCAGGGAAGGGCAGGGGATGGTACATCACTATTGGTAACATATGAGAATGCTGGAATGCCACTGTGCCACCCCAGGGATGTGGTTATAGAGAAAGCTGACCCTGGGATCAGGAGGTTAAAGCACTGATTTATTGGGCAATGTATGATTTTAGGGCCCCATGAATGTGGGGCATATTTTTGTTGTAGGGGCCATAATCTCCTATTCAAGTCACCGCTTTCCCCCCAAGCGAGGATGCAGCTGCTGCTTTGGTAGCACTACAACTCCCGGCATCCCCTTGGGAGTCTTACTATCCAGAGACTTCTGGGAGTTGTAGTTAAACAAGAGCCCCACGTTGAAAAACGTCAGGGTTAATAAGCAATGACCCTTCCCCTTTGCTGCACTCCCCCATATACACACACAGAGCCCTCTTACCTCACTCCGTCCTGTTTTGCCTGCCGGACACCCCAGCAAGGCTCCAGCTCCTCTAGCAGGCCGCTTCGCTTCTCGTTACCCCTGACAACGGCTCTGCGAGTCACATGGCATGGAACGACCAAACAAAATCCCCCGACGTCACTTCCATCCAGTGCCTGAAGCTTGGAAATGATCCGGGGATGTTGCTTATGGCCAACTGGGCGTTTGTGCTCTAAATGGAATAGATAGGTTTTCACAGGGCACCGAATGCTGCGTAACTATTGCCTTTCCTATAGAATTAGAGGCTGCTGAAAAATATAAGTTTAGAACCTTTACAAATCGATTTGTGATACAATAATGACACCTAGTGGACACTTTCTGTTATTACACCCGTGGTAACCGGTGCTGTCCAAAAGTTTCCCTTGTATAAATGTGGTGCTGGTGATCACTTGAAAATTGACGGACTAATGAGTACAAATCAAGGAAATATCAGAGATGTTATTCTACACACTTTTGCAATTTACAAGTTTCATTTTTTTTTTGAAGATTCCAAGATATGAAAAACATGTAGTGCATTCTTCACCAACAATGCCACCTACTGTCAATGTTCAGCCTTTCAGGTACAGGAAAGGTGTCAGAAAGAGGACAGAAACCTCACAGAACTTTTTTTTTTTTTCTAGAGCTAAACAGTTCTCTTTCTTTTGATTTCCAGCGCTGTAAGAAAAGTAACCAGCAGGTGGCGCTGTTGCCATACAATTCATAATTATTATTTATAAAGCACCAACAAATTCTGCAGTGCTGTACAGTAAATGGGTTTATACAGTAAATAAAAATGTTTAGATTCATTTTTCATTTATGTAAAAGGCTCACATTTCCTTTAAAGTTATTTATAATCGTTATTGAAAGCCAGGCGGGGTTGCTTGTCTGTGTACTTGAAATGCCAGGGCCTATTCTGAATCCCAGTTTGAGCCTGTTGAAAGCAGAATCCATCTGCCCCTTGTTGTTCTCTGCAATGATGGTTCTTGAGCAATGGAGTGGTATGCGCCCATTCAGCCTATGGGCCAATCAGATGGATACTTTGAAGGTCAGCCAGTGAGCAGCCAATGATTGGGATTAAAGGTAATAACACATGCCGCAATCCGGGGTGTGACTGGATTAAAAAGATCCACTGAAAGGTGTCAGAATGACCAGAATTGTTTCTGATACACGTCAACAGCAGTTGGTTCAGATTCAGGCAGGTTTTGGGCTCCTTTGTCGCCCACCAGTAGCGCTCTTAAATGCTCTGGGGCAAAATTCCCAGAATCGCTGTGTGTGCCAATGCCCTTATATGGTAAATTTCTTGTCTTGAAAACCAGACCCGGAGCTGTCACCCCCCCAATTTTTCAGGAGTTAGCAGATTTTGGATTCTCTCCCCTTGTGTCCGTCACCCAATAGCATTCTCACGATTTTAATTACAAAACCAAAACTTTAGTACAATACAAAAGTATTGTAGAAATGATGCCTATATTGACTAACAATAGAAATACATTGCAAACTTTCGGAGCTCTAGGGCCCCTTCATCAGGCCCTTTTTTTTTTGTATTTTGCCTAAAGAAGGGGCCTTAGAGCTCCGAAAGCTTGCAATGTATTTCTATTGTTAGCCAATACAGGTATCATTTCTACAATACTTTCATATTTGTGTTTTTTTTATTATTCCTGATTTTTATGAAATCCCCAGAAGTTCATACAATTCTTGGGAAGCATGCATGGTACACAAGCAGGGTTGGACTGGGGGGGGTGCAGGGCCCACCTGGCCTGCCGCTCCAGGGGCCTCGCACACCCCAAGGTGCCCCCGTTGGCTGCGTCCCTTGCAGGAGCCCCTGCCACACCCCCTAACCCCTCCCAGGGGACCCGCCACACCCCCTAACCCCTCCCAGGGGACCCGCCACACCCCCTAACCCCTCCCAGGGGACCCGCCACACCCCCTAACCCCTCCCAGGGGACCCGCCACACCCCCTAACCCCTCCCAGGGGACCCCGCCACAACCCCTAACCCCTCCCAGGGGACCCCGCCACAACCCCTAACCCCTCCCAGGGGACCCCGGCCAACATCTTCCCCTGAATGCACCTAAGTGAAACACGTCAGGGGAGGACACCGGCGGCCAGGGGAGCGGTAAGAGGGATCGGGTCTGGGCCACCGGGTTTTTTTCCCATCGGTCCATTCCGACCCTGTACGCAAGTTGTGACGTCGTCCGAAGCAGGGGTCGATTTTTCACCTTCAACGGGGCATTTCCACATGCGCATGACATCACTTCTGGGTATCAGCACAAATTTTCACCGGCCCACCCAGCGCCAGCAGTTTCCTCTGCCCAGTGACAGCTCTGCAAGCCTGTGACTGCCCCAATATGCCCCATTCTCTTGTCATTCCCTTCAAGTCCAGGTTTGGACCCAGACTGGCAATCTGTGGGTTCTGGCAAATACCAGAGGGGCTGCTGTAAGATGCCATAGACAGTCACTATTTATTGGGCTGGTGGGGGGCTGTTTGGGCCTCTGTGTACTTGGAATGCCAGGGCCTATTTGGAATCCCAGTCAGGACTTTGCCTTAAATGCTTGTGTGATGAGATTAAATGTAATACTAAAGGAAACATGGAGCCAGTAAGGGATTTGCAGCAGATATAGAGCTGAGGGTTGGGCGGATAATGCAGGCAGCAGAATTCTGGGACAGTTTGTATTGGATTTTATTTGTAACCCAGCACCCAATAGTATGGGGACACCCCAATTACTGTGGAACTTGCTATTTAGGCCACACCCCTTACTAACAGAGGCGGTTGCTAAGGTGGGAGCTGCCCTACTGCTGAGGGAAGTGAATATGAGTAACAGGCAGAGCTGATATTAAGTGTGACTCAATGGTACGTTTCCCTCAAGGTGCCAGTAGCAAATGGCTTCCCTAACTCGGGCCCTGTATATAACTAATATACTTAAGCAACATAGACCGAATGCCTCACAATGCCAGGAATTGCCTATTCCCTCCTCAATAATAACACTCAGATAACTGACACTCCTGATAGGCCCTTTGACCCATGGTAACAAGGAGCAACACGTTCAGGGAATAAACAGCACTTTACTTCCGGCATTTCCCTGGGCTCCCGTTCTCTACAAGGCAAGCCAGCCAATTGTACGGGATGAGAAGGGACCGCCCTCACCAAAACCTGCGCCTCTTTCACTATTTGAAAAGCTTTCTGTAATTGGCTAATCCCGCCGACCAATCAATAAACTCAGACAGCCTCGTTTGGCATTTTCAGCCGACTCCCACTATGCCCATAAGTCCCAGCGCCGCTCTTGCGTTGCGAGAAGTTATTGGACCTTCTCTATTAAGACCCGCCTCTGTCTGCCAGACCGGCTAATCAGAGGCTTTGTTTGGGTTCTAGTGGGCGTGGCTTGTTTTGGCAGGCTGGCTTGGCGCTAGTCGTTGTCAGATGCGGTGTTGGGTTGGAGGGAGGACGGTCTGTGCCGGGCTCACACGGAACTAATGCTCAGGCCTTGCGCTTGTCTTTGCTCCTTATTATTGTCTCGCCATTCCGGGTTTGGATTTGCCGTTCTGCATAGCGCTTGGTCCTGGCGCTCAGGCCTAGGGGCCTGCAGTCGGGGTGTCCCGATAGTCCCCTCTCCGGGAGGGGAAGAGGAGCCTCACCGGGCCCGCCCAGCTATCTTCATTACTCTTCATGTAACAGGTAAGTTATTAGAATTCTCCGTATCATTATCCTTCACGCCTAGTCATAGGTACAGTTTCTTCGTATATTCCGCTGGGTAGAACTACAACTCCCACAATCCCCTGCTTATGTAGCTGCTTAGAGTGCTATAGATCCGCAACACTGGGGGCGGCTAAACTCGCCTGTCTCAGGGTGTGCTGACTTTGGATTCTGAGGAATGAATGAAAGAATGATATGTTATACAGTGCAGAAGCTATGCCAGTGTGCCCAATGGGGCAGGGGACCCAGAGGAGTGGGGGGGGGGGGGGAGATGCTGTGGTCATGTGACGTTGGAGACAAGTTGCCTCTAGGACTAAAGGAATACTGGGGGTCACGTGACTGTGTTTATCCCCTAGAGAAACATGTACCCCTAATTATATATAATGACTGCTCCCTGACACCCCAGTACTAATATACTCATACCCATGGTGCATGATACCTGTTTGCTGGCACTTCCAATGGGATCCTATTCATGGCACCCCTGGCACCAGTGCCCAGTTATAGCAGCTCTATGGGAAGCCAACATGGCTGCCGAGATGCCCCCCATGCATTCCCTGCCCAGCTGGGAGTAAGTAGGTTTGTAGGAGAGGAAACAGGTGCTGGTGAATGGGGTGATGGCTGTCAGCAGCTGCCAACTGCCTGCTAGGAGCTCTGGTCTTTCTGGTTCAGGGAACACCAACCTGCCACTCTACTACTATTATTATTATTATTGTTGTTGGTATATTAAAAATAATCTTCACGGGGAATTCTGGGAGTTGTAGTTCTACATCACCTGAATATATCCTCAGCTGATGCTCAGATGCTGGTTGTTATCCCTGGGCTTTCTCTTCTCGCCTAGCTCCATAGGCAGAGGTGCCCATAGTACTTGGCATATGGGAGGGGGAGCCAGTGATTATGCCACTAAGCCTTATGGCTCCTCACCCTTCCTTATTACACAATCATGGCTTTCCTTTCCCATAACCCTCCCAGGGGCCACCTCACCTATTTTTGTTGGGATTAAAGGGAAAGTAATCTGTGTTGTTGCCCATTGGCTATAGGAGTGGATGTAGTATGGGCTGCCCATGTCCCTTGGCTGCCTTTGTGCCCAGCTGTGTTTATTCCTTCTGTGCATTGGGCATGTCTGACTCTCAGTACTGGATTTTGCTTGTGATCACTTCAGTGTCAGTTCTGACTGCCCATCACATGTATGTATATGTATAAATGTGCTGTGTGCCTGGCAGAGCCAATGTGCATCCATTTTGTGGGAGCTGCCCCTTGCCTCCATTATAACTGCAAAGTCAATTTGTTATTAAATCGCCACTTTGGTAACTGCTTGTAACTCCTCCCGTACCTCATCCCCAAGGGGCCCCAGTGCATATTGTGGGGCTGTTGGGGTACCAAGGTGGGGAAATGGGGTGCAATTTGGGCTTGGGTATCGCTACAAGGCTGATGACGTAGCAAAGCAAAGTTCAGCTCCCAACACAAAACCCCACGGAGATGGCTCTGGTTTGGCAGCGCCCTGTTTGAAATCGCAAGGTCGCACGTACGATCGGAGCAGTTGGTGTTAAAGCTGAGAATCTCTGCTTTCTTTTGCGCCCGGTTTGGGGTGTGTGCGACGCCGCGACCCGGAGTTATTGGGGTGCAAATGCGGGGACCCCGGCGCGTCTGGCTGCAGAAAATGCATTTGGTGTGAGGCTCCTCTCCAGCCTGAGCCACAGACACGCAAAGGAGGCGAAGGCGCAGAGCTGTGCTGCTCCCTCCTCCGATATTATGAGGGATCCCGGGCGGAGCAGGGCTCGGAGAAACCCGGCTCCATGGTGAGAAGGAAGAAGAGCCCCCAGGGGTGCGAGGGAAGCCGAAATGGGTACGAATCGGCCGCCCCAAAGCACTTTTATAGGGCGGGAGAGCGATCAGAGTGAGGCGGCTGCTGCTGCTGCTGCTGATAATCATGTCGGGGATTTCTTGCTCAGCAAAAGCAACAACAAAACCAGCTCCGATCTCCCGCTTCCCTTCTCACTGGAACCCGCTTCTGGCCATCGGGATCCTGTCCCGGGACCCCTGGGCTTTCCAGCCCGGCCAGGAGCCCGATCCAGGGAAGTTGGGACGGGGATCTAACCCGGGTTTTTCAGCCGGGACAGTAGGGAAGGATTTGTCACTAACAATGGCGGCCATGTTGTTCAGGATCTCTCTCTGTGGCTCTCTCTAACTTCTTTTTCTCTTCTTATTTGTGCCAGGGGAAGGTGATTTTGTGGGATTTTAACCCCCTGGTGTAATTCCCCTAGCCCCCCTGTTCATTTGGTGCCACTCTGATTTTGTGCTTGCCATTTTATTTCTCCAGGATGACAGTAAAGCTGAAGAGTGGGGAGGAAAGGTTAAAGAAGCCAAACAAGAGAGCACCAGAAGCTGAAGAGGAAGAAGAGGCAGCAGGAGAAGGGGAAGAGAAAAGCATAAAAGAGGGTAATATACCCCTTCCCGAGATCCCCAGCCAGGACCCCGAACATGTTTTGACCCCCAGTGAACCATTGAACCTCCAGCAAGACCAGCGCCATTTTCTGAGGTCCAGCGTCAGGCCGCACACTAAAAGGCTCAGGAAGGATTCCTGCAGCGATGGAGCCGGAACCAGCGCCAAAACGAAAGGTATTATCCAATTCATCGCCCAAATGGCATTTTGGCCACATGGGTAAATAAATATTATTTTGTTTAAAAATTGATATAGGTCAGCGCATTACTGTGATAGGTCCAGTCGGTCGCTGTATCTCTGTGTACAAACCCCGGGTGTCAACGAATCGTTCGCAGATTATATTTTGGAGTTTTTGGAATGTAAATTGTTTCTCAAAAGCTGTTATTTTATATTTCATTCACCATCTGTAGTGCTTTAATGCACAGTCTGTCATGAATTTAATCCCCGACAGTCGGAAAGCGCAAGGAATATGTTTGATATATATTTATATAGAGAGAGGTGTGTGGATATTGTTTAGAAATATTTATTTGTCACATGATTACAGCAGAACCTTCTTAAACAAGGATACATAAAGTGAATGGAAAATATAGCTCCAATTCCTTGCTAATATACCAATTTTAGTTCTATGAAAGTCAATTTATGGTGCAGGGATATCGAGAATCCTCTCAATCTCCCGAAGAGTAAATTTTAAGCAAATACAATTGTTTTTAAAATTTCTCTGTAATAATAAAACAGTACAGGTATAGGACCTGTTATCCAAAATGCAGGATCTCCATACATTGTCTACTAAAAAATAAATAAAATAACTCCAATAGGATTATTTTGCCTCCAATAAAATTTGTTATATCTTAGTCAGGATCAAGTAATGTACTGTTTTAGGAAATCATTTTTAAAAATGTCAATTATTTGATTAAAATTGAGTCTGTGGGAGATGGCCTTCCCGCAATTTAGTATGTTTTGGTTAACGGTTTTCTGGATAATGGATCCCATACCCGTGCCTTATACTTGTAAGCTAAATAAATCCATATTGGTGGCAAAACAATCTTGTTGGGTTTATTTAATTTTTAAATGTTTTTTTGGAGATCCATATTACAGAACACCCCAGGCCCCAAGCATTCTGTATAGTAGATCCCTTACCAGTATAACCTGCTGTTGCTAAGTTTTTTTTATTTCTGTTTATATATACACACGTAGGAACTGCCATTTTGTTCCCTTCACACTCTAGTTTTAAAGCTTAGATTCCTAAGCAAGGCAAGCAGTATTACAGCAAATCTGCTAATTACACAATATGCTTTAAATAAAATTATATTATATTAGGAAGGTAAATATAATCTCTTACATAGCAAAACTACAATTTGACATGAAGCCATACAGATATGGGATCCATTATGTAGAAACCAATTAATGATTCGCTTTTCTCTGTAATAATAAAACAGTACCTTGTACTTGTCCCCAACTAAGATATAATTACTCCTTATCGGAGGCAAAACAATCTTTTTTATTAGTACAGGTATGGGACCCGTTATCCACAATACTTGGGACCTGGCGTTTTTCGGGATAAGGGTTTTTTCTGTAATTCGGATCTCCTACCTTACGTCCACTAGGATTGTTTTGCCTCCGATAAGGATTAATTATATCTTAGCTGGGATCAAGTACAAGGTTCTGTTTTATTATAGAGAAAAAGGAAACCTTTTTTTAAAAAAAATGTGAATTATTTGATTAAAATGGAGTCTATGGGAGATGGCCTTTCCATAATTCGGAACTTTCTGGATAATGGGTTTCCGGATAAGGGGTCCGATACCTGTACACTTAAGGTATGGTAATCCAAATTGTGGAAAGACCCCTTATCCAGAAAACCCCAGGTCCTGAGTATTTTGCATAATGGGTTCTATACCTGTATATTATTTATTATTATAAGTCAGACACTCAGGCTTATATGATTTATTCTCACGTAAATAATAAAAAAAAAAAGTACAATTGTATGTATGGTCTAGGATATATTTATGTAATATTTGTTATCTGGGGATTTTCTGTAGTTTTGATCACCATACCTTAAGTCAATGAGAAAATTTGTTTAGACAATTGTTTTATTAGTTCAGTGAAAAAGGATATTATTTAAAAAAAAAAAAAATATATATATATATATATTATTTGTATAAAATGGGCTTTGTGTGAGATGACCTTCCCGTAATTCATAATTTTATGAATACTGAGTTTCCAGATAAGAGATCCCACACCTGTATTAAAACAGTCTGAAAAAAAAAAAAAAAGCGTGCACCCAGGTGTAGGTTTAGAATAAACTCAAGCCTTCATCAGGAATACTCACAAAAACACCTCTGTGATATTTTAAATAAAAATATATATCCTTTTTATTTTAAAGGGGAAGTAAACACCAAAATATTTATTTTCTATTTTCTGCAACTATAGCTGCTGTTGAAAGCTGCATTTTTCTGGCCCCTTTTATTCTCTGTAGGGGTGTTTCTGTCAGCTAGCTGATAATAGACCTATAAAGCAGCGTTTTTCAACCAATGTTCTGCCGCGAGATGTTGCCTGGTGTGCCGTAGGCAGGGCCGCAATTTTTACTTTCAAAAAAAAATCCGGGCCCTGTCATTGGTTGCGCCCCGTGTGTACGGGTGACGTCAGTACGCACGGGGCGCAACGTTATAAAAGGGCCTGTGTGCGGTCGCGTGTAGGCAGAAGTGCAGAGGCGGCGCGCGTGAGGGGAAGATGCTGCTGAAGCCGCCGAAGAGCAGAAGTAAAATGCTGCTGGGCACCAATGTATTAGGGGGGGCCACGGGGCACACTGACTTATGGGGGCACTGCTGCTGGGCACCAATGTACTAGGGGGGCTGGCTCATGGCACCAATGTACTGGGGGGCACTGCTGTTGGGCACCAATGTACTAGGGGGGCACTGCTCTTGGCACCAATGTACTAGGGGGGCACTGCTGCTGGGCACCAATGTACTAGGGGGGCACTGCTCTTGGCACCAATGTACTAGGGGGGCACTGCTGCTGGGCACCAGTGTACTAGGGGGGCACTGCTGCTGGGCACCAATGTACTAGGGGGGCACTGTTCTTGGCACCAATGTACTAGGGGGGCACTGCTGCTGGGCACCAGTGTACTAGGGGGGCACTGCTGCTGGGCACAGAGTTACATTTTTTTAACATTTTCTAATGGTGGTGTGCCTTGTGATTTTTTTCATGAAACAAGTGTGCCTTTGCCCAAAAAAGGTTGAAAAACACTGCTATAAAGAAGCATGCAAGGCACAGTCAGTCTTCACTGGTGGAGAATTGACTTCTGCCGCTACATTGTTTCAAAGTCAGAACTAAGAGTGCAGAATGGGACAAAGAACTACTGCTTGCAATAGCAATGGAAAGTTGCTTAGAATAAAAACATTTTCAGTTTAGAGTTTACATCCCCATGTCTGATTCTAGTGTCATGTAATAAAGAAAAATAAGACATAATTCTCTCTATATGTAAGATACATAGTGCTAGGAATCCGCATTCTCACTGGTCAGTTCTTCTACATTTATGATTACCTTTTCATCAGTAAAATTCTTATTGGTGAATTTTATTGCATCTCTAATTAGGTTTTTGGGCAAGTTCTGTAGCAAAACTAGGGAGTGCAGTGGGACAGCATCATGTTTGGGTTTACAACCCTTTTTAAGGAAAAACATTCTCCTTTATAGCTTTACTAGCATTTTCTGTCTTTGTTTTGTTTTTGAACAAAAAAATATTTAAGAAAGTATTTCTAAAGCACCAACATATTCCACAGCACTGACCAATAGAAGGGTGTATACCTCAAACATATACATTGCATACATATAGTTATCAGTACAGAAGGTAAAGAAAGCCCTGCTAAATTAATACAACGCAGCTGATTAACAGACCTGTAAGGAAGAATGCGAGACATTGTGGAAACTGGAGTCTTGGCTGGAGCAGAGCCGGCTTCTGGTAGTCGGAACTAGCAGTGCAGAAATATTTTATTTTATTTTATAAAGCCAATAGAAAAAAATTATGTCCCCTTTTAAAACAAACTATACAAAACTAAACGGCTTATTTGCAGAAATGAATAAATTCATCAAGGTGCATTTGGTTTTAAGTTGTAGTCATAACATGTTCTTCTTTGGGAAACATTGCTTTATTGTTTTTAAAGGGGGAATTCACACTTCATGAACTTTTAGCATGATGTAGACAACAATATTCTGATGTAATTTGCAGTTGGTCTAAATTTCTTAATTTGTGAATTATTTAGTGTTGTTGTTTAGAAGCTCTCCAGTTTGCAAGTGGTTGCTAGGGTCCAGTTTACCATAGCAACCAAGCAGTGGTTTAGATGAGACACTAAAGGTTGAATAGGAGAATTGAATGGAATAACAGCATCTGTTATAGTTTTTCTGCCTAATATACACATACCAAGCAAATGCGTGTCATTTGAAAATAGATTCAATAAATTCAGCTCTCTTGCAGACAAGACAGGTTAGATATGGCTAATGGGCTTCTGCTACCTTGTTTTAAAGAACCTCCACTGCAGAGAATAGTAAGTGACTGCTTTCAGTAGAAATTGCACTTACAAATAACTCTAAAACCACCGAAATGTTATTAATGAATGTATATTGGAAAGTTGCTTTTTCATTTATTAGGCAATATTGTTTTTGGGGAGGGGGATGCATTAAATACATAAATCTCAGCACTCTATCAAAGTGGGAGTATAAATTGGGATCACATTATTCTCACCAAACTGCATGATGTAATGAGTTTGTAGCCAATAACTGATATATACAGTGACTATAGTATTCTCAGCACCCTTGACTCCTGAAACAATGTAGCAGAAGCAGCAGACAAACTAGGAGATCGGACTCCTGTTACATAGTTTTTATGGTCAGACCCAGACTAGTGATAAGCAGCGTTTCACACAGTGCAGTGTGAATGCCATCAGACTTGCTTCCTCTGCTCTCACCCAGTTGCATTAAAACCCTGCAGTGTAAATAATGCCTACGCTACTTATACTGTGGTGCAGTTGTTCTGCAATACAAACGGCTGCTTCTGGTTTCCTAATGTAATGCAGAGAAACATTGCAGGGATTGCAATTACTTTTTTCATACCCAGTAAGTACCGTGTGTATAATTAAACAGCTGCTGTTAAAGTCCTTTTACTCTGTTTGCTTATATTTTAGGTAGTCATATGACTTGTGTCTGTTTCCTTTAGATAAAACCCAGCATATTTAATGTGATAAAAAGTTTGTTTTTTGTTACAATAGAGCAAAATCAGGGACTTTATAATATACTTAAAAATTTAAGTGTTCATTCTATGTTGCTTCAACCTACTAAGTTGCGTTGCAGCCAGTCAGAAATGCATGTATTTTTCCCCCATTGGCTGGAGCACTTTTAATGTGTGTAGTGTACCACAGAGGTGCCCAAAGCAGCCCGTACAGCAGGGACAGTGGTTCATGAGTAACATGTTGCTCTCCAACCCCTTGGATGTTGCTCCCAGTGGCCTCAAAATAGGTGCCCATTTTTGAATTCCTGGCTTGGAGGCAGGTTTTGGTTGCATAAAACCCAGTGTAAAGCCAAACAGAGCCTTCTATAGGCTGCCAGTCCACATAGGGGCTAAAAATAGCCACTTATAGCTCTTATTTGCACCCCTAGGAACTTTTTCCATTTGAATGTGGCTCATAAAAGGTTAGGGATCCCTGCCCTACAGACTTGATTGTGAACCTTCTAAGAAGCACAATTGTCAGGCAGTATCAGGTATATGTTCAGGTCTATGCAGACAGTTTTGTTAGCAGAGGCGGTCAGCCATGAAAACTTCTGCACACAATTTTATAGTCTTGCATGCCTCACTGTTGAGTCAGTATATATATATATATATATATATATATATATTATTTTTACCCAAAAACAAGTAGAGTATAAGATGCAACAAGTGCCATTTTAATTTGATTTTAGGAAACTTTGTTAAAATTAAACATTTTTGGTTTAAGGTTTGTTTGTGTACAAAGGCAACTTAACTTGGCAGAAACACACTTGGTCTGACTTTAATCTTAGTCATAGCCTTAACAGCAGCTTCAGATTTCTTATATTTTATCTCATTTTACTTAAAATGGTGTTTTTAACTTTCAAAATTAGAATGATGATAATGCTTTTGGCAAAATAATAGTAATTTGCTTTTGGCAAATTTGATGGAAGTTAAATTGAGTTTAAAAAATAAACTTGCACCAATTTTACATTGGCATCAGATTCACAAAGTACACTGAGAGCTTTGATAGTTGTGATTCACTAAATTCATAAATGTGGCTCATGGAATGCCAGTTAATGCCAAAGCCTACAGAAATGGCATCACTGGATTTTTTCTGGGCACCCATTCCTATTAGAAGAAAGAAAAGTTCCGTCTAAATATTCAGAAAGGGTTTGTTACAGAGAATGCTGTGAAGTTGTGGAATTCCTTCTTTGAATCAGTCGTACTGGCTGAAACAGTATAGAGCTTCAAGAAGGGGCTGTATGGCTTTTTAGCAAGTGAATACAGGGTTATGGGAGATAGCTCTCAGTACAAGTGAGGGAATACAGGGGTAGGGGAGATAGCTCTCAGTACAAGTGAGGGAATACAGGGGTAGGGGAGATAGCTCTCAGTACAAGTGAGGGAATACAGGGGTAGGGGAGATAGCTCTCAGTACAAGTGAGGGAATACAGGGGTAGGGGAGATAGCTCTCAGTACAAGTGAGGGAATACAGGGGTAGGGGAGATAGCTCTCAGTACAAGTGAGGGAATACAGGGGTAGGGGAGATAGCTCTCAGTACAAGTGAGGGAATACAGGGGTAGGGGAGATAGCTCTCAGTACAAGTGAGGGAATACAGGGGTAGGGGAGATAGCTCTCAGTACAAGTGAGGGAATACAGGGGTAGGGGAGATAGCTCTCAGTACAAGTGAGGGAATACAGGGGTAGGGGAGATAGCTCTTAGTACAAGTTGATCCAGGGACTGGTCCAATTGCCATCTTGGAGTCAGGAAGGAATATTTCCCACTTGGAGACAAATTGGGGAGGCTCTTTTGCCTCTGAATCAAAGTGCAGTTATGCAGGTTATATATAGGCATAAAAAATTGAACTTAATGGACATGTGTCTTTTTTGAAACAAACTTACTGTATACTAGGATTCAAAAGGGGTAGACGTGATACATCTGGACTGGTGTCTGCCCTGCCAATGGGACCTGACACTGCTATACATGTTGGGAAACAGAGTACTAAAAAAAGTAAAGAAATCTGAAAATGTTCTGTACCCTTGTTTGTCACACTTGCTGGTTTTTTGGCCGGTGAAGAAATAGTAGAACCTCTATGAACCTCCCGTGGAAGTCGCCGTTGGTCACATGGTAGATTTTGGCCTGATTTTTTTTTTTCAGGGAACCCCTGTAGTGCTGTGTAAACCTATGCTTTGTGCTAAAGTCTATGCTTTGTGTTTAGCCATTATGGACTAACGTGTTCTGTAAGGTCTTGGAGTTTGTGATGGACTGGAATCATTGGCCTGGTGGCCAAGTGTGATAGGCTGGGAAGAAGAGGACGCTGTTGCTCTTTGTGAGTGCGCAGAGAGTTGGATGTTCAGGCTAAAAATACCTGCTGACTTCATTCTGCAGTCCCACTGCTGTTCCACCCCTGTATATTTAATAGCACGCGAGGGAGTGCTCCTCCCAAGATCTCCATGTAAATGTTATAAGAACTCTAAACCTATAATACAAATTGCTTTATCTAAAACAACCACTAGTAACATTCATTACTATCAGTGAGGTTGTATATATGTGTATTAAGGATTAGGGGCCTATCAGCAATAATGAAAAAGCTCCGATCATCTCCAAGTGTATTTTTTATGCATTTGTAAATACTTTGATAAAGGACTTTGCAGTCAGACTTTGCCAGCCAAAAATAGAAAAAAGCAACCTTTATACATAAGCCCAACAGAATAAGCTTTTGTCAGAAGGGTATTGTTGCCCTTTAAACAGAAGAGAATTCCACCTGCTTTATGAATAATATAAACAGGCCAAACGGTGCATTGTCATTTTGGCAGGAAAGCAGCTTTTCTACTTTAAATAATGCAAAATGTCAATAAAAAACACCCTTTTCTTTTGTGTTTTAAGGTCTGGACAGCGCCACTCCATCTTCCCCTAGCTGCTCTACAGGACTGGCACCCAATGCCCCTAAAGCATCCAGCCGGAACCTGGCTCCATCAGGTGCGGAAAAGGAAGAGGGCAGCAAGAAAAAAGTGAGACGCCAGTGGGAGTCTTGGAGCACAGAGGATAAGAACACATTCTTTGAGGCTCTTTATGAAGTAAGTGCCGGTGCCAGTTGCTGGTTGGTCTTGTCAGAGGTACTGGTACAAAGGGTTCTGCCCCAATGGCCCAACAGTCATGGGTGCAGCTACACAAAGCACTGATCTTGTATTGTTTATGAAAGACCTATTTTCTGTATGAGATGATTGTAATTATAACTGGCCCCTAAGGCATTTAACATGGCTGCTTTACTTTTGATGCTGCAATGAAGTTGGTATTTTTCTGCTTCAGAGTCTATACTGCATAAAGGCTATGGTGTAGTGCTCACTGCTCTTGAGTAATTATGAATTGGCCTTCATTAGAGATGGTGTGCCTGTACGCATGGTGAGTGCTGACCTGCTTTTTACCTGCTCTGTGTCTCAGCATGGCAAGGACTTTGAAGCCATTCAGAACAACATTGCCCTGAAATACAAGAAGAAAGCCAAACCCGCCAGCATGGTAAAGAATAAGGAGCAGGTTCGGCACTTTTACTACAGGACCTGGCACAAGATCTCCAAATATATTGACTTCAACAATGGTGAGATACAGCTCCTCTTGGGGGTTTGGGCAGGTCTGTGTCCAGATTTATTAGGTTAGTCAGGACATTATTAGCACATGGCTGTCAATGGGGACCCTGTTGCCACCTCAGCAGACAATAGACGCTTGGAGAAGCAAGCCACAGCTGAAACTGCAGGTTTGTAGTGATTGGATGCCTGAGAACTGGATCTCATTCAGCTTGTCTGTCAGTGTGGCTTGTGGGTCTATAATGTCACAGTGACTAGCAAGTGATGCTGGAAAACAACAGGCTGGCTATGTTTGTAGCTGGCTCATGTAACATTTTGCATATCTATTAACTGTGGTTGTAGTTAGCTTTGTATATACCTCAGATTTTACTTAGACCGAACAACCTGTGGCCCTGCAGATATTGTTGAGCTGTAACGTCCTATACTTGATGAATTCTATATCTCTGTGCATTTCTCCCATGCTGTTTCCCTTTCTCTTAACTTTTTTTTATCCTTCAGAGTATCTATTTGTTTACTGTCTATTTTTGTACTTTCGCAGCATTTCTTCACTCCTTCTTTGTTTCCCAGAATCCATTGTTTTACCCCAGCCTTGTTGCTCCTCCCTTTTCTATGGTTATTTTTCTTATCCAGGTTGTATGGTAACTCTCTTATGTTTTGTGCACAGTGTTCTCTCGTGGCCTGAAAAAGTCCTCACAGGAATTGTATGGGCTGATCTGTTATGGAGAGCTCCGTAAGAAGATTGGCGGGTGTAAGTTATTAGATGGAACTCGCTGTATAGGGGTTGCGTCTTACATTCTTGATTAACCAGTGCACTGAAATGCTGCTATGCCTCGTACTGACTGAAATGAATTCAGTGGCGCTAGGCTCACCTCTTTGTGTATACTTAATGCAAGCTTATGATAGTTAATGAGGCCCCATGTGGCACTGAAATAATGCAAACTGTCCATAACTAAGATATACTATGCTATTAATGTAAGTACATCATTAGTCTTTGAATGTTAAATAATATAGTATTAGATGAAACATATAAGAGGTATTAAACAGTGTAAAGAAGATGTTCATCTTCCATTCTGGATAAGGAACTCAATGCCGCTTGATTATTTAACCTTAAGAGTGCTGTACAAAATAGTTCTAGCTTTAGCCAATGTAAAATGTAACACTCACCAAGGGCATGTTAAGGAGTTAACTTCATCAAAATAAAAGATTTCTCTATAATGCTTTACAACTCCCTCACACCTTCCCATAATTACCACCAGAGGGATGACTTGAAAATTTCCCCTGTAGAAATATACTGGCTTATAGAACATTTGTGAAGCATGCAGTGTAGCTCTTGATAAACTGTTTCTTTTGCTTCACAGGTATGGACGATAAAAATGCAACAAAGTTGAATGAGCTAATACAGTTGGGGTAAGTTAATTAAGCCCTTCTCTTTGGGGCACATTTACTTATCCACGAAGGTCTGAAAAGTGTCCGAATGCGTTTTTTTCGTAATGATCGGTACTTTGCGACTTTTTCGCGAATTGTCGCGACTTTTTCGAGCTCTCAATACGAAAGTTGCGATAATTCGCGAAAGTCGTAATGGCTATGAAAAAGTCGCGACAATTCACGAAAGTTATAATGGCAATGAAAAAGTTGCGACAATTCTCCAAAGGCATAATGGCAATGAAAAAGTCGCGACAATTCACGAAATTTGTTATGGCTATGAAAAAGTCGCGACAATTCGCGCAAGTCGTACCGGTTACGAAAAAGTCGCGACAATTTACGGGAAAGTCGTAACGGCGACGAAAAAAATCGCAAAAAGTACGAAAAAGTCGCAAAATGTTCGTTTTCCTATCCGAATTTTTCTCATTCGGATTCGTGGATTAGTAAATCAGCCCCTTAGACTGATTTATTATTGCCAAAGCAACTTATGCAACTAACATCCATATCCTGCATTGTGGGTTAGCTAGATCGTATGGAGAATTTGCTAGTGCCAGAAGGTCCGTGCAGGCTGCTAAGGCAAGTGTTTCATGGCCATAGAGGGCAGCTGACCCGATCTTGTTGACTTCCCTTGGACTTTACCTTAAAAATTATTTGAGCTCAAAGACTATGGGGCAGATTTACTAAAACTCTAACATTTCTCATTTTTTTTTTATTTTTAAAAATACGACTAAACTCACTTCCACGAATGTCTGACATTTACTGAAAAATCTGAACTTAAAAAGTCAGCGGGGGAATAAGTCACAGAAACAAAGACTTTTTTGAGTTGTCACCCCAAGTTTTTCACATTGTTGCACAATTGTTGGATTCAGATTTTGGTTGCGTAGCAAATCTTGTAGTACAATGTGTGTGATTTTTTTTTTTTTCTGAATCAGAAAACAAAAAACTGACAGTTAGTAAATGGCCTCCGTATTGTTATTTTTTTTTGTAAAGTTAGTCTTCTCTCTGTTCTCCAGAGTTTCTGCCTGAGGACAGTGATATCTGTCCCTACCTCGAAGCACTGTAAATGTATTACTCTTCCCTTCATTGGGGATATTCAGTTGGTTAGGTGTACCCTAATGTTGGCCAAGACTTGTAACTCTTCCAATGTCACATGATAACCAGATTTGTCTAGCACAGCTGTTCAGGTCTGTTTTGAACCAGGTAGAGACTGAGACCCCTATAAAGTTGCTATTTCACCTTCAAACTGAATGTATCAAGCAACAGTTAAAGTGGATTGCAGATGCACTGTAGTAGTATAACCTGAATTTTTGTTGTCTACACCCACAGAGTAACAACAGTGAGGTACAAAGGAAGGAATCTGCGGATAAAGGCCCCCATGTGCAGAGCACTGAAAAAACTCTGTGACCCTGATGGCAAAACAGGTATTATGACTTGAATCTTTACAACATTCTGTTGGTGTGGCCTACAATGAAATCTAGATCAGTCTAAACTTAGTATATAGCTAAAAGCTACCAACACTTATTTGGGTTGACAGGTGAGTTACCGTAGTATGGGCTTTTGATCTTCTTAATTATATGTTATTTAAGATGTGGTGACCAAGTAGTTTGGAAGAATGCTATAAAATAGGTAAAATGTGGCGCTAAAGCTCCCGACTGTTTCAGGCACTGGTAGATTACAGATGATGGGCCTTCCTCTATTTTCCATTCACCTCTGACTTTTTACTATGGTTTTGCCTTGTGAAAAGTAGGAAATAAGTTGAGAGTTCATGAGCAGTGTCTTTTTCTTCCAGGTTTGAGTGATGAAGAAGATCAGAAACCTGTCCGATTGCCTCTTAAAGTTCCTGTAGAACTTCAGCCTCGGAACAACCAAGCCTGGGCTCGAGTGCAGAGCCTAGCGCAGAATCCACGACTCAGGTTTGAGAATTTACAAGCCCACGCTTTTCTTTTACTTATCCGTGCTGTATATTTATGTTCTACTTTTTTCCTCGAATGCTTTGCCTTTGCCACCGATTTTATCCATCTCTGCTCCATTATTTTCTTCATCCCCTTTTTTTCTTTTAAATCTCTTTTCTCCCCAGGATGATTGTGGAACTGCACAGAAAGGTCTCCAGCCTCATAGAGTTCCTCAAGCAGAAGTGGGCCCTTAAAGAGGTCCGCATTGTATCCTTTCTTCTTTAAAATGGGAATTGTTGCCTACTGCTTCACCTGTCTGAAAAGGCTCTTTAGGGGATCATTAATTTACCTGATCTATCATGATCTCTCTCCCTGTGTAATAGTGCAAGACTGGATTATCAGTCTCTCCTGTTGATATAGGTGCTGCTTATAGGGTTAAGTAACCTGATAATATGTGTTGGGAGAAGCAAGAGTCGGGGCTAAGATCCCAAAATAATATTGTAATATGCTGTGCTGAAAATAGTCACTGTCCTGCATGCTTTAAAAACAAGTATGTTCTCCATCCTGTGTGTACATATGTCCACATAGCATGCGATTGCAAGTTGTTTCATTTTATTACCCATAATTCCCTTTTCCCCGCGTCCATTACAATGAGTGGGTGTTACCGTCACAGAGAAGCTAATATATGTTCATAACGTGAATTGGGGAGTTTCAGTTAGTACGCTGGCTGTTTTTAAAGGGTAACTCCACCCATATAATAGAAATTAAAGTTATACTGAGAAAAAATATTCTAAGCTACTTTCCATTTAACATCAGTTACTTTCCTTGACTGCTCATCTCTTAGCGAAAAACTCTGGAAGATCATCAGCTTAAAGAGTTGGGACCCCAGGAGTCAGAAGATGAATTATTCCTCTTTCCAACAGAGGCGGCACAGCTATCTTCTTTGCCTGGTGTGGCCAGAGTGGTTCACTCCAAGGCCTACTGCACAGTTCATTGGCAAGAGACAGGAAAGTGTAAACAGAGTATTAAAGACACTCATTTGCTGCCTCCTGCCCAGATTCTGGGC
This sequence comes from Xenopus tropicalis, assembly GCF_000004195.4. Classification (NCBI taxonomy): domain Eukaryota; kingdom Metazoa; phylum Chordata; class Amphibia; order Anura; family Pipidae; genus Xenopus; species Xenopus tropicalis. Next base: position 21,597,393 of record NC_030685.2, read on the forward strand.
ATCCAAACTGGGCAGGGAACAGCCAGGGTGCAGCTAAAGTGTCTGAAAGGTGGGGCAGATGGTAACAAGGGCAGCAAGGTAAATGGCGGCACTGATGCCCTGCCTTATAGGACGCAAGTAGCAGAGGATGGCTTTGTAGAGAATGCAGTGTCTACAGGTGTTTCCCTTAGTCCAAAGACTCCTGATGAGTCCCCTCCAGAGCATGTGGACTCTCCTGCAGATGCACCTTACGAAGGCTCTGGCAGCAGGCAGCCTGATGTAGAGGAACTATCACTGCTTGACCCCTTCCCCCGTTACCTAAAGTCTTGCCAGGACCTTATTATACCAGAGGAAAATGATTGCACAGACAAAGCCCTTGACATCTCTCCTACGTCTCCTGAAACTCTTCATTCAGGCACCATGGAAGTCTCCCCTGGCCAACGGGACACAGAACCACAGACTACAGCTGGTGGTCCGGCCGATACTTGCACTACAGAAACGTCCGGCACGGAGTCTCAGGAGAAGGAGCAGTGTGACCCCTCCAAGCCCTCCCAAGACAGCGCTAATCAGTTTATTGAGCAGCTACGCCAGGTGGGCTGGAACCAACGGACTTCTGAAAACCTGACACTAGCCGAGGTCTACCTCATGCTGGGCAAGCCAGGCAAATTACAGCTAGAGTATGAATGGCTGGCACCCTCCAGTTCAGATGGTTCAGGCCACACCACATGCCACAAGCAGAGACTCCTAAACTGCCTTCTACGTCTCATCTCAACAGAGGTGAACCATAAAACCGTAAGTAAATCCAGTTTGCAGCAAACTGTAATTCTTATTTTGATGGGCTTTTATGGTTTAATCCCCTGTACAGAACCATCCTCCTATGTAATTTTCAGAGCCCTATTAAACTACTGGCATTAGCTGGCAGCCTGAAAAGTTACAATCTTTTCCCCCCCCCAGGTCCCCAGGCATTCCGGATAACAGGTCCTATACCTGTATTTACATGATGGATTGTGCTATATGCTTAAATACTAGGGATGCACCGAATCCACTATTTTGGGATTCGGCTGAACCCTAAATCCTTCGTGAAAGATTCGGCCGAATACCAAACCGAATCTGAATTTGCATATGCAAATCAAGCTACAGAAGGGTTAAAAAGAACCACACGCATGGTGTTTGTAACGTAGTTTTAAGGATTCGAATTTGGTTTGGCCAGGACCATGGATTCGGCCATATCCTGCTGAAAAAGGCTGAATTACTGATCTCGAGTTTCTGTTTAAACCAGTGGTGTAAATGTTAACCTGAATGGGATGTTCTAGACTAGAGAAATGGATCATGCTATTAGTCTTATGAGTCTATTTGTCTGTTAAAATACCATTTACAGTCTCTGCAGTAAAGAAAGACAGGGCTCGAGACAGGCCTGAGATCTCTTATCCAGAAACCCACAGAGTGCAATTAAGCAAATAATTCAAATTTTTAAATATATTTCCTAAATCCATATTAGTGGGAAAACATATATTGAATTATTAGCATTCTCAGTCTGCCTATTTCCAGTCTGCACTGATACTGGGCAGCCAAACACTATAAGGCCAGACGGGGCTGATTCTTGGCCTGAGTTTGGCCTCTGCTCCCTCCTGTGTTTGCATGGAGAGGCACTGCATCAGCCCGCGTGCAGACAAACAGAGCATTTTTTGGCCCAGGAACGTGGGAGTATGCATTTTTGCGCCAATATCCATTCTGTGTGGCGCCACTCGGTGCCTCTCTATGCAGACACAAGAGGGAGCAGATGCCAGTTGACCAGTTGATTCTTGGCCTACATTAATGGCAGTGACACACATTGTTTTTTGTTGCTGTGTTTAGTTGCAGCTACAAAACGCCAGAAAATACCCTGGCGTAGACAGTACTGAAAATAGCTAAAGCACTCAAATTATGCAATTTTCAAAATTGCACACAAAGGCTTTTTTAACGATTGCGCGATTTGAGTGGGTTAGCAGAGGCAATTCTCAATATTGTCTATGACAGGGTATTTTCTGGCATTTTGTAGCTGGATAACACTGTGTGTCATTGCCCCTTAAGGTCCCCATACATGGGCCAATTCTAGCTACCAATATTGGTCCCTTAGACCGATGCGGCAGCTAATCGGCCCGTGTATGGGCACTACCAACGGGCCTGCCCGACCGATATCTGGCCTGAAATTGGCCAGATCTCGATCGGGCAACTTAGAAAATCTAGTCGGTTTTGGGGCCGCATCGGCTCCCAGGGCCAAACAATTGAATTAGCCTGGATTCTCCCGATATCGCCCACCCATAGGTGGGGGATATCTGGAGAAGATCCGCTCGCTTGGCGACATCGCCAAGCAAGCGAATCTTCACGTGTATGGGCACCTTTACACTCACGCCAGGAATCAGCCCTGTCTGGCAGTGTCCTAATGATTTAATTGTTTTGTTTTTTTTAAATGTCTTTTTTGGCCCTGTACTATTAAGTGCATCCTGGTTGCTAGGATAAATAAGCCTTTGCAACCAAATAAATGCCAAGCCTTCAAACAAGCAATAAATGTTTAAATAGCCACAAAAAAAAGAGACCTGTTGAAATTGTCTTAGAATACTACTGCCTACATCATACTAGGGTAAAAATTTGCTCTGGAACTGTTTGATTTGTCTTGCTTATTGTTATTTAATCTTAAAGAAGAATCAAACCTTAAAAACTAATATGCCTATACATGCTATATTTAATCTACAGCACTTACTGCACCAGCCTAAAGTTTTAGCATCGCTATAGTAGTAATGATCCAGGACTTCAAACTTGTCACAAGAGCTCCCCATGTTGGATTTAGTTAGAACATGTGAGTGTCGCTGACACTTCTATGTGCTCTGGCAGCTGGTAAGGAGCTAAGCTTAGGGGTTGTCACAAAAGCACAGAATGAGGTTGGCCTGTCATATATGCTGATGCTACAGGGCTGATTATTAAATTATTATGTTGACTGTACTGGTTTCAGATCTGCCATGTAGCAACCATTTGTATTAATTACTAATCAGACTTATATTATATATTACATTATTGTGAGATGGGGAGCTAAAGGGCTGTGGGTATTTCTACCCTACTTCTTTAGTTAAGCTTTAGTTCTCCTTTAAGGGCTCAAAATCATGCAGTGATGGCGCACACAATGTTTTCAGGGAGAACAAGGGCAGACAAACATCTTTCATTGCTTCTCTGAATAAAATGGAAAATACTCTGCCTGCGGCACATGGTTCCAGTGCCAGGCTGAGCACTCAGTATTAATGTTCATTATTTTTTGGTTTGTATCCAAGTCTTTGCAGGCTCCAGAAACCACCTCAGTTGCCACTTCCCCAATGAAGCTTCCAGTCCAGGATCAGACTTTGACGCCTCCAGGGAAGGTCATCACACTGTTGTCCAGGAACCCCAGCTGCTTACAGTCACAGCTCACACCCCAGATCCATTCTCACTTCCCCTCTACGTCGAGCACCCCAGGTGAATGCAGGCACTGACTGCCCATACCCTGTGTACTTGGGCTATAGAATCATAAATCACTGTTTTGTTGTGAATATTGTACTCTTCTGGGTCAATAAGAGAATGTTAAAAGCGGACAGGGCTGTGAAGTCGTACATAAATCCTTTGACTTAAACTCCTTAGTTTATGGTACCCCCCCTCTCTGTTTTTTAAAGGAACAGTAACACCAAAAAATGAAAGAGTATATAATATATTATGTAATATCCTGCCCTGGTAAAAGTTGTGTGTTTGCCTGAAATCCTCACTATAATTTATATAAATAAGCTGCTGTGTAGCCATGGGGGTAGCTATTTAAATTGAAAAAAGGCACAGGTTACATTGCAGAAAAAAGATACACTACACAGCTTATCTGTTATCTGCTATGTAACCTGTGCTTTCTCTCTCTTTTTTTCCAGCTTGAATGGCTTCCCTCCATGGCTACACAGCAGCTTATTTATATAAACTATAGAAGTCTTTCTGAAGCAAACATAAAACTTTTAGGGCTGTAACAGACAGGGAGATTAGTTGCCGCACGACAAATCTCCCTTGTCGTGGGCGACTAATCTCCCTGAAATGCCATCCTGCCGGCTAGAGTGTAAATCGCGGTGGGATGGCATACGCGGTGCCAGGATTTGCCGAAGTCGCCTTGAGAGGCAACTTCATTTGTCACAGCCCTTACTAGTGCAGGGCAACAGTATATTATATATGCCCTAGTATGTGCCAATAGCCTTACTTTATAGCCTTTTGATTCTTTGTATACATCGCTGCTCACTTTTCTCTATTTTCACTAACTAAGATTCTTCGTGGTTTTAGGTTTCCGGAACCTGCCACGTCCCTTGTTAGTTGGCAATCCCTTGGGGTCTGTGACAAGCACCACAGATGGAGGAGTGTTTGCAGTGCCCACCATGAGGCCACCCAACAGCCGGCATTCAAAAGTCTCTTCTCCTGGCAAGGAATCTGGGAGTCCAGTTCGTCAGCCATTGGATGCTATCAGTGTGAGTTGTCTTGCAGAGTTCTGCTTGATGGTTTGAAATGCTAAGTAACAGAATACTCCCCACTAGCATTTTAAAAGCAAAGTAAGTAGAGGGAGACTCAATAAATCTCTGCAGGGCCCCTCCTTCTGACCCAAAGTATAGAATCAGCAAAATCACTGGTACAATCATATTTATCTGGATGCTCTGCTTGGGGTAAAACTTGCCTCCAAGCAAGAAATGTAAAAATGGGCACCTACTTTGAGGCCACTGGGAGCAACATTAAAGGGGGTGGGGACATGTTGCTCACGAGCCACTGGTTGGGGATCGCTGCCTTGGATGCTCAGTTGTTTTAGTGCCGTCAGTAGACAGGACCTCATTGTATCTACTTACAATCGTATATTTCAGTACCCCTTAGATTATTTATTCAAGAGATATCTTTAGTTCAGATTTTTAAAATTGATTTCCCTTTTCTCTGTAATAATAAAACTGTACCTTGTTCTTGATCCCAACTAAGATATAATGAATCCTTATTGGATGCAACTATGTTTTATTGATTTTTTTTTTAGTGGACTTAAGGTATGAAGATCCAAATTATGGATTCTGGATAATGGCTCCTATACCTGTAAACTATCATTAGGTTCTTAAGTTGCTGCCTGACTTCTTGTACCTGTCCACATATTGTTATTTAATAGGCAATTGCTTAACCATCTACTGTCCTTTCAGTCTGAATTCTTCTTGCCGAAGTCTAAGAAGCCAAGAAGCAGGCACCCAAGGAAACCCTTAGTTGTTCAGGTAAACATCAGAATAAAGACTTTTTTTGTGTTTTTTAGAGCCCTTATACAGGGGTGTTTTTGTTCCCTTGGTGGGTTTTTGATGTATTCTGCTGCACAGTAATGCATGAGTTAGTGGAGTCTATTCTTTTTCTTAGCACCACACTGAACTGCTAAGTAATGTGAGATGCAACATGCAGCAGCTTTGTAGGGTTCATTGTGGTGCTGTGGGTACAGGCAATATAAGGAAGAATGGGCTCTGTTAGTGGCACATGTGTGGGGGAAAGCAATGGAAAGCCACTGCACTGCAGGAATGGAAGTGTAGGGATATTAGGTTTGTCTTTGGTTCAAAAATTGGTGGTTTATGTCATCAGGTGTTAAACATAAGCCCTTAAATAAAGTCAGTAAACTTTAAATCATTTGTTGATTTGCATTCCTTTCTTACATTACAGAGGACTCTCCTACCAAGACCTTCTGGTAGCTCCTCCCATAACGTGTGCTCCTTCTCTATCCTTTCCAACTCCTCGGTGGCAGGTAATTTTTTTTTCTAATCAGCTTTAATTATTCTCTTCTTTACAGATGCATGTAATTTTAAAATGTGCTGAAACTATATGTGCTTTCATTTATATAATCATTACTTACTTTTTCCTTTTTAATTGTATAACCCATGTTATAAAACAGTTCCTTTACTGCTGTTAAATTCCCAGGTACCTTTATTAGTTTTTGGCCAGGGGCACGATCCCCATAATGTCATTATCAGCACCAGGAATTCTCTGGGTCTCACATTGAGCCTCTCCAAGTGTAGCATTTTAAAGGAGACAACATATTTTAAGGTGTAAGACAAGCATTAAAGAAGAAGTAGGGCAGGAATTGCAGTTGCAGGTAATGTTCCCTGATATATATTCTGAGATTCCTGACGCTATTGAAAGGCCACATTAGGTAAAAATCCAGCCTTTATGATTTCACTTGCAATAAATAGTACTGTGGTATTTCCTCTTGTATGTAGTCTCCTCTTGTATATAGTTTCCTCTAGTATGCAGCTCCAAGCAGTTGGCCCAGTTCATTGCCAGTAGAGCAGTAACTGCAGTGCCAGTTGTAGGGTTAAGGCCAATTTATTTCACATTGCAGAAATTGTGCTTTATTTGTTACGCAGACTTCTGTGTAAGTTGCTTAATCTTATTTTCTGCAATTTTTTATTTTGTCTCAAAATCAGGTCTCCCAGTTTCTCATTTCCTTGGCTTTTATTAAATTAAAACTCTAGAGAGAAAAAACTATTTCTGCATTTTCTTTTCAGGCCGAGGCTCTTTCCGCCCTATCCACACATCCCTTGGCAGTACCTCTGTATCACACATTGTCCCCAAAGGTTTGCCCACCACCAACCCTTTGTCTAGTGAGTATCTTCCGTACAATACAATAACAATATGATGTCCTTTTGATAAAGAGAAACAATCACAAGCTGGGTATTTGATTGCTTAGACTTGTTTTTTAACATTAATGTGTATTGCAAAAGTCATGTGGGAACCAGTGGCTCCAGAATAAATGCTTACTTGCTCTAGGGCAAGAGTTGTGTATCAGCATGGCTTACAAAGTACACTGCCCTGAAAAAAAAAACTTAAGAAGCTCTAATGCAAATATATAAATCTGCTTTCCAAGAGGGGCCTAACAGGGTTTTAGGGCTACTCTGCATAGCAGTTAATATATAAGCTATGTCATTTTAGCAACTACATGCTGGTAGACGGATCAGATATCATCTATAGCTCTTATTCAAAATAGAACTCTTGATGCCAACAGAGAGGGCTCATTTACTAGCAGTACAGGGTGCATCTTGCTGTATTTTTACCCACAATGCAGTGGTTTTTTTCAGACAATTTTCTCATAATTGTGGCTGCTACTGGCCCTTTAAAGTGCATGATTTTTCTCCTTGTAGGTGCTATTGATCTGGCTGCTAAGACAGCAGGTATCATACCAGGTGGCACTGTGCCAGTTGTGGACACAGAAGGTTTGTCAGGAATAACCCCTTTGCCTCCTGATGGGCTGACTGGGACATCTCAGACTGCCGCTAGCCAAAGCACCAGTACAGACTCCATACCATCAGTGACAGTATCTGCTGAGGTTTGAATCATGTTTTATCTTCACCTTTATCTGTTCTTTTTTTTTTTTTTCTTGTCACCTACCCAGTCTCTAGATCTGTTTGTAATACCGTTGGGCCAAAAATTGGATTTTACTGTAGGCCTGACAATAGGATCTGTTTGTGTATGGCAGACTTACCAGTTTATTATATCAGTGAATTCTACTCTAGTTTACACTTACCCTTTACCAATACATATTGTTTTTATTCCTCACTCTCCATGTGCTTTTTATACAATACTGACTTGATGAGAAAATGTTTCCTTACATGCCATGTCTTGTATCCTAATCACTTACTTGCAGTAGATTGCCAAATCTACAGTATGGGCTGTCACATACCTTACTGCTAATGCTGTCAATTTTATGATCCCAGTTTGTTTTTAGTCTGATAATGTGCAACACAGCATCATAAAACATACAGCAGAAAATAGCTAAAGGAATAGTGACACTTCCCACACGTGCAGAAATGTATCACAAACCTAATGATGTCTTGGTGCCCTGCCCCCAGGCCTGACTTCAGTTACTGAGACACTGGGCAAAGAATTGTGTTTCTGTGCCATCTATCCATCTTTCAAGAAGTATCTAGATCTCCTTAAATTCCCTTGTTTTATCTCCTTAGGACCCTATTCCATTTATGGCGCTTTCCACAACCCCTGTGCAGGAGTCAAGACAGTCTTTCCAGGTATTTAAAAGCTTTCATACATATCTTGGAAGAATAAATAATGTGTAATAATACTTATATTGTTGGGGAGAGCCATGCTCACTACCCACTGCTATCTCAGAACTTCCCAATATATACATATAAATGTGTGTATCTATTTGATATGTCTGCCTGCGCTGCCAGGACCATTTCCCAATCTAAGGCACCCCACACACACACACCTTGTTCCAATGTAAAGTGATGAATTCTGTGACTTGAATCACTCTGCTTTCCAAAGAATCTGTGCACTACACAATGTGGAAAACAGAGGGACTTCAGGTCCCAGAATCTGTCACTTGGAAAAGGTGCAGGAGTGGTTACATTAAAGTTTGAGCCTAAGCAGGGCTGGAAGAAGTTACATGGCTTCTTTTCAATCTGTAGAATCAGTTATGGCTATGTTAAAAATAATACGAAAAAATAAATGTAGGATAAGATAGTTTTTATGCACCTTTTCTGCATATGCCCAATTAAATGAACTTGTGTCAAAAAGGGATAATATTTTTCCACCCAACTTTGCCTGTTAATACCTGAAATCAACCCCCAATTACAGTTGTAGCATCAACACAAACTCTTTATTTCAGCCATCAGCTGCCCTGTCTCTGCCTGAGCTATCCCAGAATTCCTTGCAGAATGGCCCATCAAATGCATCAACCTGTACCCCTAGCAGTGCTGGTAGTTGCCTTTCCCCTCCTAATGTATCTGCTTTGCTGGACATTTCTCTTCCTGGACCACCAGATGACGTCCTGTCACATGGAGGAACTTCCACACATATCAGTGACTCAATCATAGAAATAGCCATTAGCTCTGGGCAGTTCGGTGAGTTCCTTATAAACTGATACAATTAAGCTTGTGTCCAAGGTATTTGGTGGTAAGAAACACTACCTCTAAATTTACTGCTTTGTTTTGGCAGGAGAAGCAGTGCCACTGTCACCAGCAAAGCTAAATGATAGCTCTAAAAGTCTTCCGTCCCCCAACTCAAGTCCCCAGCAGAACTGGATTGCCTCCCCCAGCCATGACCCACAGTGGTACCCCAATGATTCCACAGACTCCTCACTCAGTAGTTTATTTTGTAAGTGTGTCAACTGCATTCTACACAGATCTCCCCCGCTCAGGGGAAACTCTGCATTGACCAGGTAGTGCATTATTGGCTACATTAGAGTTATTAGTCTAATTCTAGCTTTGTTTTGCAGCCAGTTTCATTTCTCCGGAGAAGGGGCGTAAGACCTTGCCCACAGCCCCAGGAAGTACCAGTGGCACCTCTCTGCTAGGGCCAAGCCTGCTGGATGGGAGCTCAAGGGACTCCTTTGTTTCACGTACTCTGGACGTTACTGAGGTTAGTATTTTACCCACAAGTGAATAAGCACTGAAGTAGTGCAATGAGGAGTAAAACCACAACTGCCAAAGCATTAGTCACATAATTATATGGTTAAGATAATTAATGTATAATCATAGTCCTATATGTAGATCCAGCCTAGTTTTGTTTATTGTGATATGTTTTGTGTTTAGGTATATAGGAGTTATTTTGTGTCACATGGGATGTCCTAAGGGTTTCTATTCTTTCCTGCTTTCAGGTTGTTGACTCTCAGCTCGCCTGTCTGATGAATGAGAATAGCATTGATTACATATCGCGTTTCAATGACCTGGCTCAGGAGCTGTCAGCTACAGAGCCGACTCGAAGAGAAGTTCCCTTTGAATCGGGAGCCCCAGCAAGTGGGCAGCCCATTCGTGACCTGTCCTAAAGCAGGCTTCCTCTATATGTTGTTCTTCATGTCCTTTAGAGTTGCAGCTGGAAAACAGAAAATGGGCCAACCCCTTTGAAATAAAGTTCTCTGTTATATGGCTTTGCTCATTTCACCAACTTTTTACTTTTACTCACTTGCCCCGGTGCTTAATTCCTGTCCTGCACTACATTTATATATGCTAGCATCTCATAAATAAAATAAGTGGCAGGAAATACAAATGGACAGTCATTCTTCCAGCTTATGCTCTGTAAGAAGATGTATACATAGGTGTATACCTACAGCATACTGAAAGGATTAATCATAAGGGCAGTCTGACTATGTTTAAATATCATGGGAAACGGCCAGCATCTGTAGTGGTTGACGATCCCTTATCTCCAAGACCAAGGCTGGATTTAGGGTATTTGTGTTCTAAGACTGATCTCACACTGTTTCCTTTTTGAGAGACCCATGCATTCTACAGTACAATATAAATAATGAATGGGCTGAAAACTACACTTGCCATTTTCTTTCTTCTGGTTGGCTGAGGAACCTGCAACGGCTGGACAGGCCAAGGACGAGCTGGTTATCTCTGACGTAGTGTGGACCATGGGAGCTTGGATCAGTACTTTTTCTGCTTCTGTGACAGCTTTTTCTGTGTCATCTGTGATGGCAGTTTCAGTTGTACAGAGACTTTAAAAAAAGGCACTACAATGCCTCACATTCATTATAACATGGCATGTCATTTTGTGCTGTCAGAGCAAGCTAAAACTGTGTGTATCCTGCCACTGTGTAATAGGTTGTCCAATGTATGCCCCATGTTGGCTGTAAGATGAAGTGCCCCCTTTTCCTGCTGGGGTTTTTCTTTTTCAGTGGCAGAGTAAGCAGTGCTGCATTAACTGGTGTGCAATTGCATCCCGTGGATGCTGTTTGTAATAAGACAGAGAGAGAAGATATCCCTAAGGCTGACCTGAAATAGTCCAACAATGCTATGTGCTCAATATTTCGACTGAAGTTAAAATTCACTGTGAAACATATCTCAATTACATTCATAGTCTATAAAGGTACCATGAGACCCCAAGGTTATGCAAGGCAAAATACATACTAAGTAAATGTCTATATTGGATTGCTCTTCAAGGGGTGAACCGGCAGCCATGAGATTTTAAGGGAAAGGAAATTGCCACAAAGTTCCAAAATGTTCAACTTTTAAAGTAATGATTAGACAAGGTTTTACAGAATGTACAATTCTTGAAAACCTTTTTTTTTTTTTTCTTCTTTCTATAATGACTCTTTCTGGCCTTCTAACAGGAATCACTGACCCTGACAGCCAAAAAACTATTGCTCTTTTCATTCTATTTTGGTCTCACCTATTCAAATCTCCATCTCTCCTTCAAACCGCTGCCTGGTTCCTTAGGTAGATTTGACCCTAGCAAAAAGATAGCTGCTAAAATTCCAAACTGAGGAGCAGCTGAAAAAAAAATTGAAATAATTCAAAAAAACATAAAATGCAGTCAGTTGTAAATGGTGTCAGCATATCACTCTCTACATTGTACTAAAGGTGTATGTAAAACTACTTCTTTTCATTATTTGCCTCCCTGTTCTACCTCTTTACACTTTTATCTTCAGGATCTTTGACTCTACAACAAAACAAAAAATCCACTTATACATATTTTCAGCCTGCATTTTTTCCATAGGCTATCTTTTATTCTAGTATAAGTGTTATTATTGTACTTAGCTGAATTTCCAAACTACAGAACAAAAAGTTATTATAAAAACAAGTTAACAAAAAGAAATGAAATCAATTGCAGATTGTTATAATGCCACTCAACATCACACTTAGTAAACTTAAGGTGAACGATCCCTTATCATGTGTGAGTAATTGACAGACGGACAGATGCATATTAGAGTGGTTTGAAAGAGAAACTTTCCATATCCTGATTATTTGCTGTACTTTCTCTATAGACATTTTGCAGCCCTGCGACTGTGTGTATTACAAATACACACCCAAGAGTATGTGTGTTTGGATTTATACACACATAAGCCTGCGTTCTCATGTGTTGTAAATAGACAATTATGCCCGTATGCAGGTGTGTAAATGTATTAACAAATGTGCATATTTCTACATTTTTTGCATGCATTTAAACTTTGGTGCTGTTTTGAAAAGCAGTCAGCTCTTTGGAAGTTCTACAACTTTACAGCAATGCATTATACTCCAGTGAAAATAAGCCATATTCAGTGGGATTTAATCCTGTGTTATGATAGGATTTAGTGCAAAATATGCAATTTTTTTTTGTTTTAATTTTGTGTGTTACATAAAAATAGGACACATGTTGGCACTCCCACAGACCTTTTTTTTATATTAATATTTGCTGGATTGTTACAAAGATAATTTACTGAAAGGTAGGATAGAAATAGCATCCATTTGTTTGATGAGCATATGGAAAAACAGATGAAGTCTGCCTGTTCCCTGAAGTATACCAATGTCCATAAATAAGACCATCTTGTATAAAAAAAAAAGGTGCTTCATCCTACACTTTTCCAGTTAGTATGAGACATTTAACTCCCAGTGCCGGGAAGTTCATAAAAAGCATTTGGCAAGTTCACACTCTGTGGTTTTAAAAAGAAAAATATATTGTGAACACAAACTACAAGCATAAAATGATTTTAAGTTGTAATGAAAAGAAGAATTTAATACATTTTGTATTTCTTTGTACTATAAAATTATATATAAATATATAAATATCTGTATAGTGTCTGTATAAAGTGTTGCAGTCATCTTTGAACCCTTTTGGCTACGTCATGGGTTAAAGAATGCTTGTTTTGTAACATACTGTAAATGTAAGTTATTTACTATTTCATGCCTTTGAATTGTGGGCTCTTTTTATTTCCTTGTTTTCTGTGTGGAGGTTATTTAATAAAATTTGAATGCTGTTTAACTCTGTGCTGGTGTGGATGTTATTGGGCTTTGGATCCAGGGCATAAACATGTAAACTTCGAGATATTTTCTATTTGCACCTGAAAACTTTTTCAACTAATGGCACATAAGGCTGTTTCTGTGATCAGCTTTTTCTCCACCTGTGTTTCTCCGCAGGCAAATACAGATCCTTGCGTACAATTAGCCTTATGTATGAGCCATTAATACACAAGTGTAAAGGAAAAAATGTTGGGATACTTAAAAACCTACCTATTGAAATGTAACTGTCCTGAGCAAGCAAGCCCTGGACAACATTCTCAGTTAATGGCCCACAATGGGACTCCTCATGAATGCCTTTAGGAATGTAAAACTGGACAGAACAAACCTATTTTTTTTTAGCAAAACAATTGAATTAAAACAGTGGGTATAGGCGTTATCGGTTCGGGGCCCACATCAACGGTCCATGTATGGCCACCTTAAAAGATGCAGGGCTGAGAAAAGTGGATATACACATCATGTGTTCTTGTCCTTAGGGCCGTGGCAGACAGGGAGATTAGTGCCAAAAAATCTCCCTTGTCGTGGGCGACTAATCTCCCCGAAATGGCATCCCATCGGTGAGAATGTAAGTCACTGGTGGGATGGCATATGTGGCACTGCAATCGCCAAAGTTGCCTCTCCAGGGAACTTCGGCGATTTCGGCAAATCTCCGCGCCTCGTAGGTCATCCCACCAGCGATTTACCTTCTCGCCAGTGGGATGCCATTTCGGGGAGATTAGTCGCCCGCAACAAGGGAGATTTGTCGCGGGCAACTAATCTCCCCGTCTGCCACAGCCCTTATGGTTCCACACAACCCCACCAGAGAACAGTACTTATCCACAAACTGTTGGCAAGTGCACGCCCCCACTCCCGAGTGAAAAAAATACTGCAACTACCAAATCTCCCTTACTGACAAGGCAGAACTAAAACTTAACTAAAGAAGCAGGGCAGACATTTTGTACATATTTATTAAAGTGTGTAAGTCAACATCACTAGTGATGTTGCCCATTGCAACAAATCAGATCTTTGCTTTTGTTTCCTAACTTGTAGGTGACAAGTAGGTGTGTTCAAATTTAAATTCAGATTTTCTGATTGGTTGCTATGGGCAACATCACTATAATAATCCCCCTCCCCCCCCGAGTTTTGGGCTTCTGTACCAACCAAAAACAACCACAGCCCTTTCGCAGGGAAGATCTGTGCCCCCAAAGATACCAGTTTAGCTCCTCATCTTCTTTTCTGCCGATTCCCTGCACATGCTCTGTGCTGCTGTCCTATAAGGAGCCAACTCACCGACTCACAATATACTGTATATATAGAATATAAATGTCACAATATAAGGCTGATTAGTAAATAATACAGTGCATAGTAGCTTTGATACCTGTAGAATTGGAATTACAAATGCAATTTTCTGCTTCATATTTGGCACACTGAGCCTGTGAGTGCAATAGGTTTTGTATATAATATTTGGCATTTTTAACAATATTCATTTTTAGGGTTTAAGTCATTAATAGTAACCAGTATGATGCCAGATGAGAGATGATTACCTTACACATATTTATACCATTCTAACAATTACTAATTACCATTTTTTTAATTTATAGCGTAGCTGTTAATGTGGAATATTCTGATTGGTACATTTGTTTATAGCTGAGACTACAGAGTATGCATACCTTAGGAATGTGCCTAGGTCACAGGTAAATTATGAACATGTGAATGTGTTGATTGGACTCCTTTTAATGAAAAGCAAAGCCCTGATAAATGTTGAACCCTTACAAATGACAACAGAAGCCAAAAGATGCATATAAATATATTTGTCTTTATTAAAAAAACACCCAAAATATATATGTTTTGAACTGCCAAACCTGCCTAGTAAACCCATCAGCACCCATAGGAATTATAGAAAGTGCTAAGTCCCTGGGGGTGGGCCCTATGCATGGCCTCTGCCTGAGAAGAAACTGTCCCTATATTTAATTCCACCAGCTAATATTATCCACAGTTGCCCGAGAATATGTATTATCAGGAATGCTGGCTGTGAATGCGATTGCTCCTTTAAAGGAGACATATAGGATAAATAAAAAACCTCAAATCTTGTAGACAATAATGTATAATATATGGTGCTGGTTTCACTCTGGGCTAAAAATGATCATTATCTTTAAAGGAGACATATCCTATAAAAATTAAGAATGTACCAGTGAATTATATAGAAGGATTGTGCTTAAAAAATTGTATTTCAGACTGATTTATTGAGAAATTCCACCAAAACCCCACTAGTCCCGCCCATCTGTGCCACTTCCTGCTGGCTGAATTCTCTGGATGAGCTGGGGAGCCGGCGGCCCTCCGTACCCTGCACTGTGGGATAGGAACCAATCAGCAGCTAGGCTGACCTGATAGGGAACTGAAGCCTGTCTGTGCTTCTCTGCCTGCAGGGCTGTGATTGGCTCTCCCCCTCCTACTGTGCTTCTGGCAGGGACAGTTAGGACACGCCCACTCTTTATTTCACACTGGGCGGAGAAGTGAGAGGATTTATAGGGAGCTCCAATAAAGGGGCCATTGTTACAGATAGGATTAATGTTTAGCCCAAAGGGAAACCAGCACCGTATATTATTCATAATTGTCTACAAAACTAGCGTTTTCCCCATTTATCCAATATGTCTCCTTTAATACTGGCCCCTTTATTGGAGCTTACCATAGATCTGCTATGGCCCCTTTCTGTGTTTAAATGAGGGATGGGTGTGTCCTAACGGTCCCAGCCAGAAGCACAGTAGGAAGAGAGAGCCAATCACAGCCCTGCAGTCACAGAAGCAATTACAGGCTTCAGTTCCCTATCAGGTCAGCCTAGCTGCCGATTGGTTCCTGTCTTACAATGCTGAGTGCTGCCCCCCCTGTACAACCTGGGAAAGAAAACAGCAGGAAGTGGAACAGATGGGCGGGGCTAGTAGGGATTTTAGGAAACTTTCTCAATAAATCAGCCTGTAAAACTTTTTAAAGTATATTCCTTCTATATTTACATAAGTACAATTCATTCATATAATATTGCTTTCCACACAATGTTTTGTGTTTTTGTTTTTTACCCCTGCCTATTTCTAATGATGTCATTTCCGGTTTGAAGCCACAGCACTACCTGTTTAATGGTGGTCAGTGGGTCAGGTTTTAAAAATTTAAATTTGACCATATTTGCACTGGCCTGTTCTCAGAAATATATGCACAGTCCAGCCCATTGCACTATAATACAGGTCTGTCTGGTGCAATAAGGATTTATATTTATAGCCCATTGCAGTGTAATAAAGGGCTGTCTGGAGCAAAAAAGAAAATATGTCTGTTACCATATGTATCTGTATATGTGTACATATTTACAGCCCATTGTACTGTAATACAGCTCTGTATGTTTCCATATTACCAATATATAATTATTGCACAGTAATACAGGTCCATCTAGTGCCATACGAGTCCATATATATTTAAACCACCTCACCTGCCTTTACTGCCTGCCATGTACTTGAACACGTCCCAGACTCACACAGCTCAACTCACTCGCTTTGAAATCTCCCGCCCACCAAGGGAACTCACTTCCTGTGGAAGTCCCGCCCCTTCCTGTTCTCGCAGCGCTGTTGGTAAAGGGAAAGAAGCTGTCAGGGGTGACCCTAACTGTGTAACCCAGCTGGCAGCATGGCTAAGAAAAAGAAGCTTGGCTTAATCGCCGAGATGGCCAGAAAGATTCGCGCCTATAGGGAACTCAAGAGCCAGCCCCGGGACTCCCAGAAGTATGCCTTGGACTACCAGGTCAGTGTGCCCAGTGCCCGCTATGGAGCCTTCTGGCTCTTTATATCTGCAGAGGATGATCAGGCTGATATTCTATACAGACGCAGTAAAAAAACAGCATCATTATAAATCCAGTGGCAACTTATTGTATCATACCCCAGCATGCAATGTAAGATACATACACTCAGTTCTTCTCCCTGTATAATAATGGCTCAGTGTCATCTCATGTGTGATGCCTTAGCTCAGGGGTGGGCAAACTTTTTGGCTCAGGGGCCACATTGACTTACAGACGGCCTGGGCCGAGCCGCACCAGCGTTACGCCCAGGGCCGCCATTAGAAATCACGGGGCCTCTCAACTCCCACCCGGCATCCTGCAGCTCCCCACCCCAGCATCCTCCAGCTTCCCCCTTAGCATCCCACCCCGCATCCTCCAGCTCTACTCCCCAGCATCCTGCAGCTCCCCCCTCAGCATCCCACCCCGCATCCTCCAGCTCTACTCCCCAGCATCCTGCAGCTCCCCCCTCAGCATCCCACCCCGCATCCTCCAGCTCCCCCCTCAGCATCCCACCCAGCATCCTGCAGCTCCCCCCTCAGCATCCCACCCAGCATCCTGCAGCTCCCCCCAGCGTCCTTCCCATCATCCTCCTCAACATCCTCCCTCCAGCTCCCCCCCAGCGACCTACAGTTTCCTTAGGCTCCATCCTCCAGCGACCTCCTGCCTCCTCTGGCTGTGTCAGTCCCCCGGTTTACGCTGCATCTCAAGTTTTATACGATTGCGCCCCGTGCATTCTGAAGTCACGCACGGGGCGCAACCAATTAGGAGTTGGCGGGCCGGATTAAAAAGGCAAATGGGCCGGATGTGGTCCGCGGGCCGTAGTTTGCCCACCCCTGCCTTAGCTGCATAGGGCAGGATAAAATAAAGAGCTAGTTTAATGTGTGATGTCCCCAGACATATGCCAGGATAAGGTGCCAGTTATTAGATTACAGTCATGTATGCAGTGTATGCAAGGATAAACAAGCAATGGCATTGTAAGAATAAGTGCCAGTGTAAGGTATATTGCCCTGGAACATAACAGGATAAATAAAGGGACTGTTTTATGTGTAATGCCCCAAGTACATATGCAAGGATTTATCATATACAAGGATTTATAAACTGTCAGTTGTATGTATAGTAACCCCTGAACACTGCCAGGCGTTCCAGTTGCCAATTGCTTGCTCAAAGCCAACACAATGTAGGAATGGAAGACGTAAACCAAGGGTGTCACTTTCCACAAAAGGGCAAAATTATGCATTATATATTTCTACTTCATACAGTAACAAATAACATACCCATACAGACATAACCAGACAACCTCCTCCCCAACCACAACAAACACAGACTTACACGCACACAAAAGTGCAGAAGTCTCCCTTCCACACAACATGGGTTGAATTTGATTTTTTTCAACCCAAATCAATTACGTAACTTTAAGTGATGGTCAGGTGGGTTCAGGCCTGTCTATGCCCCACTTCCACCTTCAGACATTGCTTTTGCTTCAGACGTCGCACCTGTGTGTCCCATCCCTTTTGTGTCGTTAGAGAGGGGCAGAGCGGACGCAAGCTTATAAATGCCCTGGCTTGCTGGGTTAGAGTCAGGTGTGGATAAGAAATACTGTTGATCCATATGTAGCAGTAATCTACAACTTGTGTTGTGTTTCTTTTTATTTTTTCCATTCTAGACCATGACTCGCCCCCTTACTGGGAAACGTCTACCAGTCCTAGCATGGGAGGATGTGAGAAACGAGAAACGTTTATTCACACTGCTTACCGGTCTGCGTTCCTTTGGTATTGGGAGAGTGGTGACAAGGAAGTCCTGGCTGGAACAGTATGATGAACCATGTTATTGGACAATTACAAAGGTCAAAGTAGATTATACGGCTGAGGTGAGAAAATGGTTAGCCATGAATGCACATCTTACTGTTTAAAAAATGAAGATAACAGAGACTCATAGCCTTGGGATTCCCTTGGCGTTCTTACTGACCAGCAAATTATGTGCAGTCTTACTCTGGGGGCAGATGAATGTCTCCAGTCCACCGAATATTGTTGTGTGATAACCCTCACCTTGCTCCACTACTGCAGGGATCAGATTTTGACTCTGTTTGAGGCCATCACCAGTGTTGCTGATTTGGACATACTGCCATGCCTGATTTCACAAACAGCACTGATGTAGTTTAAAGATTGCCTCACTCAAGGCCTCAAGGGTCTTCATCCACCAGGAGTTAGGTTTGCATCAGTTTAGGACAGGATGATTATTTATAATGACAAGAAGACTAAAAACTTATCCAGCTCAAGCAGGGACATGTTAAAATGTTGGCCTTTTGTACAGACACAAATTATTAGCTGCCTTCTGGTGTTATTAACAAATGAGTAAGGAGACTTGTTCCAGTCTGTCTTGCTGCTGAAACCTATTGCAAAATCAGAGTGCGTTTGAATGCAGGCATGTTGTAAATCTAACCTGTAGTTCTTTTTTGTGAAATAAGTATATGGATTAGTATCTGGGCAGGACTAGGGTTAGGCACAGTAAGTGGCTGCCTAGGGGGTGCAAGCTGGAAACGGTTCCTTGAGTTAGCGGTGCAGAGCTCATGCAGAGATAGAGGAGCTTTTCAGCAAGGACAGGGTGGTTTCTTGTTTGCATTCATATGGTTTTTTTTGTACTTTAGAACATGGACCATGGAAAGGCTTGGGGCTACTTAACATTTAGAGGTAAGTTGATATTTTGGTATGCTGTAGGAGAATAAACCCCAGAATCATTATTGCCTTTTCTTTTTAAAAAAAAAAAAAAAAAAACATACATTATCTGGGCTACTGAATAAAACTGAATTTTGGCCAAAGCATGAATGATTTTTTTGATGTTCAGATATAAATATGGCACGTGATATCACATGTGCAGGGGATTGTGGGCTTTGGAGAAGGCAGGCTGAGGACAATTGGCTACTGTTACATTTTGTTTTGAGTCTCAAAGTAGTCAGCCAGATCAGCAGACTACTGCTGACACTAGATTTTACATTAAAAATCGTGAAAAGGCTCAATATTTTTTTATTGATGTATATTGCAAAGTTACTTTAAATTAGTTAAGTTGTGTTTGGGTGGAGTTCCCCTTTTAATCAGCCTTACAGTGTATTTCTCTTTAATTGTCTTTCTTTCATTAGGCAAGCCTGAGAATGAAGTTAAAGAAATCCCTAAAGTCATGTACCATGACTGGCGCATTGTGCCAAGGCATGAAGAGGAGAACTTCAAGAGTTTCACCCCAGTGCCAGAACCAGAACCAGTCAGATATGTGCCATACCCGCCTCTTATGCGGGCCATGATCCTTGCACAGATGCAGAAAGAAGGGAAACCATTGACTGAACCTATGATAGATCTTCAAAGGCCAAGTTTCTTCCCTAAAGACTATTTTGAGAAAAAGAGGGAAGCCAGAGAGGGGACAGCGGTCTGATAAGGACTTGGCCAGTTTTGGGGAGCTTCAACCACTTGGCAATCTACTGTTCCACATCATACAGTCTTTCATGTAAACATCTTGTGGAAGAAAATTATTCGGAATTGGTGTACAAGGGTGTTTAGATTTCAGTGGGACTGGCAGGAGGCTTGGAAAGAAATACAAACACTCAGTTATTTTTTTGCAGAGTCCTCATTAAAAGTTTGATTCTGCAGTAAATTAACCATAAAGAAGTAACAGGCAGTTAATGGTTGTTAAAGTCAAATTATTATTATAAAATAAACATATACTGTTTTCTACAAATAGAATATTTTGTATTACTGTAATTAGGTGAGCTAGCTGGCACATTGCTAATTACTGGTAGCTGCAGTGTCTGGTTCTGACAAGTAGGAGGAGCCCCTGACCTACAAAAGCGCTCACTCACCCTACTAGTTCACATGACCCATTAATACTGTCTCAAGCTTCTTGTTAAGCAAATTCTAATTTAGTTTCTCTTAATTGGGTCACTGCTGTTTCCAGTCTTTTGCAATTGGAGTAGTGTGATTTGCTGCTGGTGACAATACACCCAGTATGCAATTGCCCCATAGCGCGGCCTGGTTTATTGTGTTCCGTGGACCCTGTACATATTTATGATTTGCCGTAAGCAGTCAACCACAAAACCGTTTCAAATTATAATATTTCACTTTCTAGAAGTGGGACTATGGGTTATGCTCCCAAAACATGACTTGGTGATGTAATAAACGTACAGGGATCCTCCCCACTTCACTGGCCCCATTGTGCTGGTCATTCTTTTTCATACACTTTGGGAGGGGTGCTTATTCTCTCCATACCAGACACCAGGCTTATCTACTTGGGCTGCTGACACATTTTAAAAATAGCATCACATTTTTAAATATGCAATCTGGGCCATGCATGCCCCAATTAGATCAGGCTGATTTGGACCATAATAGCCATCCATTTAGGTGTTTAGATTTTATGCCATGGCAAACATGCATCAGCAGCTCATATTCACTTCCTGCAGTTCTATTATTTGGGCTATTGGCCTGAACAAGGGGAACTATAGTGTATAGGCAACCCAGTATGATCTGTGTATGATCTGTCGACAGCTCCCTAGTTGATTCCGTTAAGGTGGTCAAGCACTGGCTAACTCTCAAGTCAATATATGTGAATACATGCAGGGCACCTTACTTTCCTGGTGTTATGGGGCCTTTAAGCTAAAAGGGTTTGGTCCCTGTTAAAATGTTGTCCGTAAGATACTAACTGCAAGCAAAACAGCTGTCCATCAAACTGGCTTGTTATCTAGCCCAGTGCTGTCCAACTAGTGTGGTACCAAGGGCTGGAATTTTTCTGGCCTACATGGTGGAGGGCTGATAATGGAAGCCAGTTTTGACCACTCCCCTTTTTTAAACTGCACCCACTTCTAATCACACCCATGTTATCACAAGAGCTTTTAAGACAATGCACACATTAATGTAGCACATTAAAAACCCAAATGGTTGGTGCTCACTGTAGGGATATCACCCTTCATATGTGAAAGAATGTCCTATTAAGACACACCCTTAAATCCATATGCCTCCTCCCCTGTGGATAGTACAGCAACCCCAACATATAATTACACACCTTAGGGACCATTTCATGACTATTTCCAAATGCTAACAAACCCCTGCCAGGTTCACGTACCACAGGCAGCACAGGGCAGGCAGAATATGGCACACATAGGCAGGGTAGGGCAGGGAGAGTATGGCACACACGGGCATAGGACAGACAGTGTATGGCACCCACAGGCAGCATAGGGCAGGCAGAGTATGGCACATACAGGCAGCATAAATCAGGCAGAGTATGGTACACACAGGCAGCATAGAGCAGGCAAAGTTCTGCCTGTGTGTGCCATAATCTGACTGCACTATGGTACCTGTGCGTGGCATACACACAGGCAGCATAGGGCAGACAGTACATACAGTGACACAATACTGGCACTGCTGCTACAATCAGAGGTGTGAACAGGTGAACAATGTGGGTGCTTACAGTCTGAGCCTGAGGTGTTAATAATGCAGGGATTGAACAGTACAGGGTTTAAACAATACAGGGGTCTGTATCTATATGTGAACCAATCAGGGGGCCAGATAATCTTAGTACAGGTGGGGGGCTGCAGCCGGATGCAGATTCTTTGTATGAGGTCATCAGTGGTGTAACTACTATGCACCAGGTCCCCCTACAAAAAAATGTCTTCAGAAGGGCCCCTTCCACCTCCTCCTCTCCCTGCGCTGACATGTCCCCCACCCTGACATGTCTTGCAGACCAGTTCTCATTTAATTCCTCACCTACTCTCCTGAGAGCCTACAGTGAGCAGATATTTAAATGCAAAGAAGAAAACTGGAAGAAACAGTGTGGGGTCTGCTTGCTCTATTGTTACATCACTGGTCAGAATTACTGGATTGGTTAAAGATGCGCTCACTTGCTGACCCCAGGCAGACATGACCTTGCTTTGTAGGGCTAGGGGGCCCATTATGACACTGACTGATAAGCAGAATATATATTTTGTCTAGTGAAATTAACAAATGGTTTACACAGCACAGACACTGCCTATTTGTGTCTGTAAGTTACCCTCCCATATAGATTGTAAGCTCTACGGGGCAGGGACCGTTAAGTGTCTTTGACTCTTAACTTATTGCAACTGTATTTATCTTGCATCCATCTGTATTTATTGTTGTACTTTGTATTTATCTATTATCTTAATAATCCCGTTTGTATTAATGTATTCTACTGTACAGCGCTGCGTACATAAGTAGCAGCAGCCAAAACCTGAGGATTGTGGGTCGATCTTTGGGCAGCTGATGCTGGTTTCAGTGGGCACATCCAGAGTCCGCAAGCAATATGGCTCCCACTGTGCAGCAGTAGTAAGTTCTGTGTATTCAAGAAGACATGTTGCCTACAAATGTATTTTGATGCAGAAATCAGGGATTAGTGCAACTGCTTCCTCAGCTAAATCATTTAAGGGCAACTTAAACTTTGGGAATAATGGACTGCTTGGTAGTGGTACAGCCTGCTTCCTCCATCTTATACACCTGGGTATAGAACGCCTAGATTTTCCCTTAAGGTGGTTTACTTTTAAGTTAACTTTTATTATATTATAGAATTCCCTATTCCTGGCACCTTTGCAATGGTTTTTTTATTATTTAGTTTTTATATATTTGCAATTATTTTCCTTTCTCTTTTGCCTCTTCCATAAGCAGAGTAGAATGAAAAATGCACTTCCTCAATGCCGTCGCTCCTATAGTATCGCCTTGGCGGAACTTTACAGTCCCCCAAAGGTGATGTCATAAATTAAAATCCATCAAAGGGCAGGTATGAGCCGTGTTCCGACCAATAAGCCTTAGGCAGCGCTATCGGCGTAAGAGCTGCAGTTGCTTGCTCCGCCCTTTTGGTAGCTCCAGCGAATAGCGTAGCGCCCTGGAGTGATTGGCAGTCTTTTGTGACAGTTTATCCAATCATGCGCTGGAAGGGTGGTGCGTTTTCGCCGTGGATTTTACTTCTGATTGGCTGGCAGCCGTGATGGATAGCTAGTGTTCCCAACCATGTTTGAACCCGCGCTGGCAAGGGATTTCCCGCAGTGTGCTGGCGGTGCGGCTGTGTCTGGGAAGACGGGTTATTCTGTGGTAGGGCGAGGAGAACATGACTTCCACGCACAGCTTCCAGGGGTTGGATTCCGAATCCAAGCCGAGCTCAAGGTGAGGCCCGCCTCTAGGAATCTGCTTATATGCGGGGCACATATTTGGGAGAGGGTCGTGCTGCTGGGCAGACAAGGCGGAATGCTGCCGGCGGAGCAGTGTGCCAGAGGCTACCTTACACAGACAGGGGACCTGTGGCGGAGTGATAGCACAGTCCTACATGGGCCACAGCACACAGTGCCGCACAGGCTTAGCCAACCTTCCGCCTGCGGGCTGCACAGGGGCCCCTAACTATATATGTACTCTTCTACTTCCTACAAGTCCCACTGGGATCATATAAAGTTCCTGCCTTATTCATCAACCCAGGGGCGTAACTATAGATTAATCCGACCCTGTGACTGCCGGAGCCAAGTGTCCCTAAAGTCTTGGGTTTTGCAATGGAGGGGGCAACTTTACCACTTATTAACCCCTTGTTGCTGGGGAGCCTGTGTAGAAAACTGTACCTCCCTGGTCTGGGGGCTTGGAACTGTATACACATGGGATCAGAGATAGAACCCCAAGGGGTTGGCTTTAGGGTAAGGGATATGCTGCATAGTTGCTTCAACTATGTTAGTTCTACAGGTCCAATACCTGTTATCTATATAATTAACCCAACCTAACTTTCTGCACTGCTAGGGCTCCTCAGCAGTAATAAAATTTATATCACTTTAAAAAACACAGCAGTTCATGTTTGAGTATAGGTTTAAAGAGTCCATACACACAGAATTTTAATGAAAATAAATGGGGAAACAGACTAGTGTGGGGTAGAAAAAAAACCTGGTTTATCTTATGAGGACTAGACTGTGGGAATCTGCCTCCTCATTAACCCTTGTTAGGTTGCAGATATAAAAACAGGGGATTTTATAAAAATGATGCAATAACCAGAAGCCTGTGCGATTAGAGGCCCTTACAATTGCTGGGGAGGGCCACATCTGGCCTAAGGGAGGGGGCAGAAAACTGGGCTCAATGCTTGCAATCCAGTGAATATGATCAATACATGTTGCAGCAGAATGTTCTCGTTCATACACAGACTGCAGGATTATACTTCAGATTTAGGAAAAGGAGGGCTATGGTGTAATGTGAGATACATATTTTATGCCCCTTCATTTCCATTACCCTCTTCCCTGGGATTGAATACGTACCAATGTGGTGCCCAGACCTACTGTTGATTTTGTACTGTGCCGGGGGACATACTGTGCCAAGCCCATGCTTTGTTCTACATTGCTAGTTTTTTATTGCATGCATAGCCTTATGAGGAAGCGAAGACTGGCATTTAACTGGGCTAGGATGACAGTAGGCTAAAGGATACATTTGTTACTGTTGCTTTCGATTCCATTTTACTGCTGGAATGAGGGAAATAAAGCATTGAAAAGACAGTCAGCAAAATGATGCAGTGGAGCTGATCTTGTGGCATACGTTCTGTACCAGTGTGGAGGGGCCACACCTAAATCCAAGGCACCATGTAAAGATAATTCAGAAGCCAAATTTAGAGTTGTGACTTGCATAGGCTTCTCATTAAGTGACTCGTAATGAAAGCACGGAGCCTCTTTCATAAAGAGGTGGCGGCAGCCTTGCTGTACAGTGTTTGCATAGTGACACCCATACAGACAATGCTTTTTTTTCTGCTTTTCTTAACACGTGTTCCTGAGCCTGGTATGTCTGAATGTGCACTGGTAAATATGATATTCACACATTGTTTGGTCATTATAATTCCTCACAGCATATGTAACCTGCAACTCTTGCAGGTGTGGCTGAGTTGGCTTTGAAACAGAGAACCTTTCACATTAGATGTTACCTTGGGCAGACAAAAACTGATTATTAGTAATTATTTTTTTTAATTAATGTATAAAAAATCTTTCTATACATGTCTCTACAGAGCGGGCGCCATGCTATTTCTTTGGTTTAACTCTATTATATATGAAGGGCTATAGTGACACTGATGGGGTGGGGGGGAAGCAACTATAGAGTGTAGCACAAGGGCTCAGTGGGCAGCTTGCAGCTCTGGGCTCTTGAGTTCACTTCTTGCCTGGGCACAATCTGCAAGGCCAAAGGTTTCCCCTGCCTTTCTCCAACACTCCAAAATACATACAGGCACTTTAATTGGTGATGAAATTGATGCTAGTATGTGAATGGAATAGGACCTTAGATTATGATCTCTGCTGTGGCAGGGACTGATGTGATACATAAGTGCTGTATAAAATAACATATAGTAAATAATAGCTCTGCTCTTGGGATCTGTTCATTACAGTTCAAGTAGCTTTTATTACACTGCACTTAGAAACCACTTGCTGGTCAGGCACAGCATTAAGTGGGGGTGAGTTATTTATGTGTGTATATATAAAACCTGTCAAGGATCCCTATAAGGGTAGAAAAGAATATTAAGGGAACCAAAGGTGAAAGGCCATAGGCTTTCGCAATAAACTAAAAGAAAGTATGCTGCAAAAAAAAAAAAAGCATTTGGGGGGGCAATATACCTTTATCTTATTGCAGTTAGTGAGTCCCTGTCATATCTTTGAAGCCTTTTACATAGTACACACCCAGTGACCCTATAGTGATCCTTAAGTTCAGTAATGTGCACTGTCCCCTTTGGGTGCTTCTGTCCTATGTGTCATAGGCCATTATATCCATTTAATCCTAAGGAGTTTTAGGCCTTACAATAAGAGGCAACCTCCTAGTTTTCCAAACAAGCAGTGGAAGAATTACATTAGAAAACAGCATGCCTAGGAACTTCCTAGGGAACTACAGTGATTTTGGAAGCAAAGCATGTTTTAGGCCATGAGCCAAGTACTTCCTATTGGCAACAATGGGACATTATCCATAGTGATACCATTCGTTTAATCGCCTCCTTATTCCCAGGGGGTATGATACATGCTGTTGCCTTAAGGACTGTTTATGATTCTGCAGGGTTTTAAAGGACACCTATCACCCCTATATTGTAATAGAGCCCACACTCCAGTGCTAGACTGCCCACACCACGAGGGAGCGCTCAGTTTGGGCAGCCATGTTGTGGCACATGTGTACAACTCGCTCATTATGCCCATGACATAGGGAGGTGAGTCACATCCACCGATTCTACGTCACATGCATGTGCATAAGGAGTGAGTGGGGGGTCCCGCTAATGATGTGCACACACAATAAATAACTCTATTAGTGTGGTGGTGGAAACAACTTTAGCACAATATGTGCCCTTTAAGAAGACCTTTGACTAAAA
Organism: Xenopus tropicalis; assembly: GCF_000004195.4. Taxonomy (NCBI): domain Eukaryota; kingdom Metazoa; phylum Chordata; class Amphibia; order Anura; family Pipidae; genus Xenopus; species Xenopus tropicalis. The sequence goes on from NC_030685.2 coordinate 21,624,264, forward strand.
GCTGGTGCTCCTGTTTATAAAGGTTTCAGAAACATACTTTTTTTTTTTTAATATGATTTGGATCCAAGTCAGTGGAATGCAGAGACTGCAGCTCAGCATGCCATAGAACTTTAAGTTTTCTTCTGATTTCGCTGACAAGGGTTGGAACATTTAAATGCCAGGTTCTGTAGTGGCCCTGAATGACCCAGTCTGACTTGGCTTTTTATACAGAATATAAAGTACAGGGCATTTCTCTTTGGGTTTATAGTTAAACCATCTGGGACAATGAAGCACTTGGCTTTATTTCTTCTTGTCACATTTAAACGCCTAAAATTATAGTTGCTGACTTTTTTTAAACACAAGAGGCAGGGAAACTAGTCATCCTTAATGATGTTTGAAATGTTTAATGGCTGTGTTATCCTTCTGGTTATCCAGGATGCTGGGGACTGGAAACCGCTCCCGAGGGTTGCTAAAAGGAATACAAATGGAAGGCTAAATCTACAATGTACATAAATATTCTATGACAGACCGTAACACAGAAGGGATAAATATATTTTAATCTGTACTTATTTCCTTCTGAGGGGGGTTAAAGTGCACAAGAGGAAGAGTGCAAGGAAACAACCTTCACCTTTGCACAAAAAAAGAAGTATCCGGTCAGGAATGTTCACCCCCCAACATCATAAAGCAACCATTGCCATTATCCTCAGCCAGCCGTGTACTAGCAAGTTACACAGTGCTTTACAATAATATATTACTGGAGGAGTCTTACATTAAATCAGCAAACTAAGGGTCCAGAGAACCCAAAAATCAGTTCCACATTCCCACAATTAACTGAGCTTCTGCTGTATCATTCACTCTGAGTCTCATCCAACTGGCTCTTCCAACTTGGGCCGTGGGTTAGCATTGTATCTCATTAAGGTAATTGCCATTATAGCTGACTACAGCAATGAGACTTCCTGTGATGTTTTGGGAGCTTCAATTCTAGCACCCTCCTGCCAATCCCTTGTATAAACTGTTCCAGAGTTATTGATTATATAAGAGCTTACACTTAAGTCATTATAGTTGCCTATGTGATGCTATAAAGTTTGTGAGCAACACCCAATGAGGATCAGCTGGAGGCCATGGGCGTTTATACATTTTCACTACATAGGCTGCTGTGTACAGCTGGCTGTATGGCGGCCCAACTTGTCTGCCTGTGTATGCTCCAGCCTCAGCTTCCATCCCCACAGATATATGGGCAAAAATGAAACTGGTGCTGGCAGGGAAACCTTGCCTTTTGTGTACCTAGTGTGCACCAGTCTGGATAGTTTGCTTGAGTTTTTGGCCCTGCTTGGGTGGGGGGCATGTCGCTGTGTACAGAAGTACAGTGGAACTGAAATACTGTCCTCTTGGGAAATTAAACAAGGGAATCCTTAAAAAAACACACAGCAAAAATGACTAGTGAATAGCTGAGTAAAGCTATTAAAATGATATTTCTTTTCTACTTCCTTCTTGTCTGTCTCTGATTGTTAAGTGAAAGCTTTTATCAGACAAAGACTTCTCTATCTTACCCAAGCCCCCCCCCCCCCCCAACACAGGCGTTTCCCTTTGCTGAATAGGGACCAGGAGGAGAAATCCGCTGAAATGCTTCATTGGCCTGTTCTTTTGTGGGGCAAGAAATGTGAGGAAATTGGGTTTCTTGTACAATGTTTTAACATGTGGGTGTTATCACTGACTTTATTGTGCCTCCTCTTTCCTTCTGAGACCCAAATCCAAATGTTTCTACAGATACACTTGGTTCCACCCCTAAACAAGGATGTTTATTCCCTGAAGATACCTTCTTTATTACATTTTATTTCTTCCTGCATAGTTGCCTTTGGTAGAATCTTTTCTATGGGAGAACTCCTCCACCCCCTAGTCACGGCAGCAAACTGTGGTCTTATATTTTGATAAATATGCCCCATATGTGCCCTAAAGGTGGCTATGTACGATAAGATTCAATCATTTGGACAAATGATCGCTTTACAATGAAGGGTATATGAAAAAGTCAGAGCCAGGACCACATTGAGCCATTGTGGGCCTTGATCGGACAGAAAAATCAAGCCTTGGCTCCAATTTTTGGCCAGATATGGGGTGAGGGCCCCATACACGAGCAGATCAGTCTGAAGGACCCGAGTCAGCAGCTTAAATCTGCCAGTGCATGGTCATCTTTATCTCCATCTTGTGGCTTTTCGGCAGTTAACCGCGACTCCCAGCATGCAAATCTCTGGATATTCTAGGCTTTGTTCAGTTTAGCACTTAATTGGGTTTTCTTTTGTTCATTGGAAAGGAGGACTGAATATTAAGCCCATTCTGTGATAACCCCATTCCCTTTTCCTTAAGTGCTTCCGTCCGTTTTTTCTTACCTTCGGGGCCAAGTTAATGTTTCTCTGCGCCACTGTACGCGGACTATTTAAACAATGTAGCAGAAGCTGCTGATTGTAAGACCTGGAGGAGACCTGACTTCTGCTTCATAGTTTCAAAAGGCCTGATTGATAAATACTATTTTGCATGATGTTTTACAATGCAGTTCTGTTATCGGGTGGACATTTCCTTTAAATATGATCCTGAACTGTGTACACGTCATAACGCAGGTGGCTTAGTGTAATGGCGTGTGCAAACAAACAAGCTGGAACTTGTCTGGGACAAAGACCGCATTTCCATGAGTATTTTCTTTCAGACCGATACATTTAGCCACCCTAAAAAATGCAAGCCTTGAAATCCTGGACGCTCTCTATCTCTAGGCTTTTCAAGACTGAGCCTGTCTATTCAAGGGTATGTTTGTTACTGTGCACTGCAGTTTATCCTCTTATATAAGTGCTATAAAAGGACTTAAAAAGGAAACTGAAAGGGCCACTGCAGTTCTGCTGTTATTTTTCCTATGAATCTGTTTGTTGGAAACAGAGCAGATTGTTTGCAGAATATGCAAGAACCATAAACATCCTGTACAATACATTGCGCTTAGTGATGTAGTTTGTGTCACACAATTCACTGAAACTTGTATATTATAAAAAAAAAAAAATAATGTACCTCCTACTATGAGGATCACCTGGGACCTGTATAAAACTTTGCTTTTGTCCTTGTACCTTTCATATGTTTATAACAGTGCTGTCCAACTGGCGGCCCGCGGGCCGCATGCGGCCCGCGACCCCCCTCTGTGTGGCCCCCCACCTGTCTGGCTGCTTTGATGACTTACCTTTGAGTAAGCTTTAAATGGTATCAGTACTGAGATTAACTGGCCCCCTGCATGGTTCTCACCTCAGATTCAGGCTGTAATCAGGCTGTATTGTTTAAATATGTAATCCCCTGTACTGTTCACACCTTTTAATCTCTGCATTGTTCACCCCCTGCAGTGTTCACACCTCAGGCTCAGACTGTAATCACTCCCATTGTTCACTTCTTCACACCTCAGACATAGGTACTTTAGGCAGAGTATGGCACATACAGGCAGCATATGTCAGAGAGGGTATGGCACACACAAGAAGGGTAGTGCAGGCAGAGTATGGCACACACAGTCAGGGTAGGGCAGGCAGAGTATGGCACACACAGGCAGGGTAGGGCAGGCAGAGTATGACACACAGAGGCAGCATAGGGAAGGCAGAGTATGGCACACACAGGCAGGGTAGGGCAGGCAGAGTATGGCACACACAGACAGCATAGGACAGGCAGAGTGCTGCCTGTGTGTGCCATACTCTGCTTGCCCTATGCTGCTTGTGGGAGGTGAACCTGGCAGGGGTTTTTTGTGGGAGTTTGTTAGCAGTTGGATGGTCCCTAAGGTGTGTAATTATGTACTGGGGGTTGCTCTGCTATCCACAGGGGAGGAGGAGGCATATGGAATTATATATGTATATCTTAATATGACAATTCTTTCACATATGAATGATGGTTGATATCCCCACAGTAAGGACCAAGCATTTGGGATTTTGTTGTGCTACCACCATTGTGATAAAATAGGTGTGGTTTGAAGTGGGTGTGGTTTCAAAAAGGGGAGTGGTCAAAACTGGCTTCCATTAGCGGCCCTCCACCATGTACGCTAGAGAAATTCCGGCCCTCGACACCGTAGAAGTTGGACAGCACTGGTTTATAACATTATTATAATGTTTTATAATCCCTTCACTAGAAGCCATGTTATAATGGTATGTCCTGGCAGGCTGTACCATAAATGACACTCTTCACAGCTAGTTATTCTGTACAAAGGGATATCAGTACAGCCATTCCTCTCTACTAAGTGAAATTGTGCAGAATATTACTGGCCCTTTAAAGGATTATGTGCCCTAACTATGTATAGAGATGACTTTGAATCTGAAAGCACAGAGCAGCCTGCAGGCCCCCAGATTAGCTTCATTGTGCAAAAAAGCCTTCTGAGTAAAGGACATATCCATGAGATTCAGGAAATGGGACAATTCATGTTTCCTGTTTACAAGGCTTCCCTTTTTTATAACTGCTAAAGGTTTCTCTTTAACTTGGTAAAGGGGCAGTAAACCTTCCATAACTGTTTCTACAACATTGGTTACTCATATATTGCTGGACTGCAACCAGCAAACACCAACAGGGTTTGGTGCATTCTGGGAGCAACATCTAAACAGCACTATGCCCATCCTATGACTGATTACAGTTTAATATTAGCCTTCAGTTAGCTGACATCATGTTAATCATGTGGTGATGGTGGTTGTGTTATTTATTGAAGAATCCAATTGCTGCTTGAAGGTGGTGCTAACTATTGTGCCATCATGGGCAACAGATAACATAGCTGCCTTGCAGAGCTTGGGTCCTAGGTTCTATTCCAGCCAGGGCATTATCCGTAAGGAGTGCATATGTTCCCTGTGCTTGTGTGAGTTTCCTCCCACACTCCAACATAGGTAGGTTACTTTGTTCCCAGTAATATTGCTTATAGTGTGGGTATGTGATAGGGGCCTTAGATTGTAAGCTCCACTGGGGCAGGGACAGAGGTGAGTGATTCATTAATGCAGAATACATAAGAGCTGTATAAAAACTGCACCGTTTTGCAGTAATGGCAGTAAAAGCTTCCAAGGCTGCTCATAGCAAGATCTCCTTCAGTTAACATTTGCTCATGTCAGACACTCTGTTCCTTCAAATAAGGCATCTGGGTGTGAAGCTGAACAAATAATGGACCAAAAGGAGGGCCGGGGTGTTTGAATCTAAAAACTTCCATAATGTTATTTCATTTGATGTTTGGTGCAGGAAAACAAACTTTACACGGGGGCAACAAAGACACTGAATTTTAGGAAGGCAAATTTTAGCTCCTTAAGGGCAGCGCTTCAGGGCATAGATTGGGGCATTATGTTTTCTGATAAAAATACAGAGCAGAAATGGTTGTCATTTAAAATGATATTAAATCATTACTGTTCTCAATTCATTCCATTAATAAGAAAAAGTAGAAGTGTTAAGAATCACCCCATGTGGCTTAACTCTGAGGTAAAGAAGTTAATAGGGAAAAAAAGGAAAGCTTTTAAGAAATATAAGTCAGAGGGGACAGTAGCTGCGTTTAATGAATATAAACACTATAACAAGTGTTGTAAAACAGCAATCCGGAAGGCAAAGATAGAAAATGAGGAGCGCATCGCGGCCGAGGCCAAGACTAACCCCAAAAAGTTTTTTAAGTATATTAATAGTAAAAAGATGCAGGTTGAGGGTGTGGCCCCATTGAGTTATAATAACAATATGGTTACAGCGGATACAGAAAAGGCAGATGTGCTTAACCAGTTCTTTTCTTCTGTGTATACAGTAGAGGAGCCAGTGGGCCAAGTCTCACCCAATAGCTTCACTGTTGCCTCAGCTCCAACTACACAGTGGTTGGCACAGGATATGGTGCTTAAAGGGTTACACACGATAAATGTAAACAAGGCACCTGGGCCAGATGGAATACACCCTCGGGTACTGAGAGAGCTAGGGGCAGAATTGCAGTGGCCCTTGTTTCTGATATTCTCAGACTCTCTTTCATCAGGTATGGTACCTAGTGATTGGAAGAAGGCGAATGTCACTCCCATATTTAAAAAGGGAATAAGATCTCAGCCTGGCAATTATAGGCCTGTAAGTTTGACATCCGTGGTGGGCAAGTTATTTGAAGGCTTGTTAAGGGATCACATTCAAAATTATGTAGTGGAGAATGGCATTATGAGCAGTAATCAGCATGGCTTTATGAAGGACAGGTCATGTCAGACCAATTTAATTGCTTTTTATGATGAGGTAAGTAAGAAGCTGGACAGTGGGGATGCAGTAGATATAATCTATTTGGATTTTGCCAAAGCATTTGATACCGTTCCCCACAAACGACTGCTTTCTAAGCTAAGGTCTATTGGTCTTAGTGAAGTCGTTTGCACATGGATAGAAAACTGGCTACAGGATCGGGTACAGAGGGTGGTTGTTAATGGCACATTCTCTACTTGGAGTAAGGTTCTCAGTGGGGTCCCTCAGGGTTCTGTACTGGGTCCACTTTTGTTTAATTTGTTCATAAATGACTTAGGGGAGGGTATTATGAGTAATGTATCAGTGTTTGCAGATGACACAAAACTCTGCAGACCAGTCAATTCTATCCAGGATGTGACATCCCTGCAGCAGGATCTTGACCAACTGGCAATCTGGGCAGCTAAGTGGCAGATGAGATTTAATGTGGATAAATGTAAGGTCATGCACCTGGGATGTAAAAATATGCAAGCCCCGTATAACCTTAATGGGACTGCACTAGGCAAATCCATAATGGAGAAGGATCTTGGAGTCCTTGTAGATAATAAACTTGGCTGTAGCAAGCAATGCCAGGCAGCAGCTGCAAGGGCAAACAAGGTTCTGAGCTGTATTAAAAGGGGTATAGATTCACGGGAGGAGGGGGTTATTCTTCCCCTTTACAGAGCACTGGTAAGGCCCCATCTAGAATATGCTGTTCAGTTTTGGTCTCCAGTGCTCAAACGGGACATTATTGAGCTAGAGAGGGTCCAGAGAAGGGCAACTAAGCTGGTAAAGGGTATGGAAAGTCTCAGTTATGAAGAAAGACTGGCCAAGTTGGGTCTGTTTACACTGGAGAAGAGGCGCTTAAGAGGTGACATGATAACTATGTATAAATATATAAGGGGATCATATAATAACCTCTCTAATGTTTTATTTACCAGTAGGTCCTTCCAACGGACACGAGGGCACCCACTCCGTTTAGAAGAAGGGAGGTTCCATTTAAATATTCGGAAAGGATTTTTTACAGTGAGAGCTGTGAAGTTGTGGAATTCCCTCCCCGAATCAGTCGTACTGGCTGATACATTATATAGCTTTAAGAAGGGGCTGGATGGATTCTTAGCAAGTGAGGGAATACAGGGTTATGGGAGATAGCTCTTAGTACAAGTTGATACAGGGACTGGTCCGATTGCCATCTTGGAGTCAGGAAGGAATTTTTTCCCCTCTGAGGCAAATTAGAGAGGCTTCAGATGGGGTTTTTTGCCTTCCTCTGGATCAACTTGTAGTTAGGCAGGTTAGGTATAGGCATTATGGTTGAACTTGATGGACGTATGTCTTTTTTCAACCCAACTTACTATGTTACTATGTTACTATGTTACTTCAACAACAAAAAAAGTGCCTTAAATGGGTAGTTCATATTAACGTTAACTTTTGTTGTTCCTATTATTATTTTTATACTTTTCTCTAGCAATCAGGTTTGGAATTTCACCTACTTCCTTTGCTAGGACTTAACTACCCTAGAAACCAGGTGGCATTTTGAAAGTCAGAATGGTAGATGAGTATTAGACTTGAGCAGAAAGAAAAACCATAATTAAAATTGTCGATGTTTTTTGTCTGCCAACCCTATCAGCCTGTATTAAGATTTCATTTCAAGGTGAACTTGCCTTTTACAGACAGTGCTCAGACACAAGCAAAATATGGCAGAATAATTCAAATATACAATCCAATCACCACGTATCCAGTGTAGTTCCAGTCATTTTTTTTTTTTTAAAGTTTAAATGAAAAGCCCAGAACAGCTCTTTCATAAAGTGATGCTGTCCAACTTTCCATGTATTGGGCCAGTTATCAGCATGTTCAGGGGCTGCATTATGATAAGATGATGGGAGTCAGAGGAGTATGTGGGCAGACAGGGGGCCATAAATAAAACTGACAAAGAAAACTGCATGCTCCCATTTGGCTAGCACTGAGGTATGCGGCTTAAAATCAAGTAGACTTAAATTGTCAGGATTTGGTTATTTTTATATTGTTGCTGCAGTACACTTCTGAAAACACCTTACTATAAATATATTTATTTCACTGACATGCACCTATCAGTGTGTGACTCTTTGCTTAAGTGTCTATTTTTACCTCCTGGACTGGTCTCTCACTGCGAGACAAGCAGTCGTGTATGTCTGACAGCAGTATAAGGTGACTGGTGCGACATTTAAAGTGCCCTCTCTTCATAAAGGCTTTCTTTAGGGTAAGCAATACAGAGCTTGAGGGGGCAATTGTATAATAATGTAATATTTCTTGATTGCAAAAATATTTATCGAAATAATCGATAAATATTGGTACAATTTCCAGACAGCCTCTCCCATATTCAGTATTACACAGACCTATCCGCTCATCAGTGCAATCAAAATTACTCTCCAGAACTTATGCAATGCTAATTGCCAAAAAGTAACCTAAATGGGACATTACAAGGATTCTAGTGTGCATTGTGATGCGATTGTCTGTTCTATGCAGCTGTCAGCTCAGTCACATTGCTTTGTCAATACAATGTGAATGAACGTTACATAAGCATTATACTGGCATCGCTACTGAGTCTTCTGCCACAGTTCTATTATCATGCATTTAATACCTGCTTGTTTTCTTTTATTCACAGAGTATTAAAACCCCCTGGAGGTGGTTCAAGCTGTATTTTCAGTGGTTCAGATGAAACCCCCGCTCCCAGCAGGTCGCACAAGATGGCTTCCAATATATTTGGTTCACAGGCCGAGCCTGAGAATATGTCGAAGAGATCCAATCCTCCAGGTTAGATTGCCATGATCAGTCATTTTTTCCATTCTCTCTTATAGGTTTGGCACCCCCAGTGGTTGAACCTTTCCTTCCTCTTAAAGTCATCCATGCGACGCTAGTCCTAAAATAGTCTTTGTGGAAGTAATATTTAACCCATATGGAGGAGTGACTAGGCCCAAAATAAAACCTTCTCACTCCCATGTGTGTTTATTTAGTTCAGTGTCTGTATGTATATTCAGTAGCTGTCACTTGCTTTGCCTCAGTGCTAAATGCCTGCTGCCCGCCTTCACTGAATAAACAAGGTACAAATGCTCCTCCTGCCCTGTCTATATCTGTCTGTTGCTGTTTAATCTTTAGGAGGATTTCAGGCCACCCAGGGCTATGCACGCTGCTACATAGCAACACTGCTGCACAGGCTTTCCAACAGCAACAGTCTTTTATAGCCCCACGTTCATGCCAAATGACTGCAGTAAATGAACTGCAATACATTTGTAGATACATTTCCACTGAGCTGCAATAATAAGACTTGATACTATTAAAATGAAAACAAAAGTTGTGTTCTCCCCAGTTCTACCCTGCCATTCGGCTTTGAACTTTGAGACTATTTACTACTTTCTTTAGGTAGCCAGATTAGCTATCTTTCATGTACAAGCCACTGATTCTAAAAACTATTTCTGGCCAATGTAACTCCGGCAGCAGGGTCGCTCAGTTTGCCAATGTCCATATAATAGTAAGTGCTAGATGTTTGCTGTGATGTCTGCCTGGTTTCCACAAGCCACTGCGCTTGCTGTAAATCTTCTGCCCATAATGTACACACTGCATAGTTTATGGCTGACATCAGCTTTGGAATGCAAACAAGCAAATAGGGCACAATCTCACACAGATGTGCGGAGAAGGGGCCTGTGTTTCGTAATGTTGGTGGGGTGAGGGGGGCAGGGAAGTTATTAAGCTTATGGACCATATGGTAAGATTATGTTATCAGGCTATAGCGTCGACTGTTAACAGTGGAAATCTTACCTTCTTTAAACGGGATATCCTGTAATTTTGAAGCTGTTTTTCTAGGTATGTATATATCTAAGGCAGATGTTTTAGAACAACTTCTTCTCAAGTTGCCTTTTATTACCTAATATTTGCTCATGCCCCATTAGCTCATAATGAGGTAATATACGCATATAAAACATATAAAGTATGTTCTATATAAAAGTATATGCAAAATGTGACTGCTCTGCTATAGTTAATCAAAATCCAGGAATGCAAAGTAGCACCCAGCTGCACCGTCGCTCTAACAGGCCCTTAGGATATAAAGGCATGCATCACGCAGGCCCTTAGGGGAGATATATCATTCATTGCTGCTGCTGCTGCAAGCAGGTACTTTACAGACTTATACCAATGATCTGGTATAAACACAAATCTATATACTGAGGTATGACATCAAGGCTTGCTTCTGGCCAAGTAGGTAGCTTGGAACTGTATGAAATATGTGCATTGTGGATCACACATTCATTTTTTGCAGTTATACTGTTTTAAATTAACAAATACACAGTTTGTGCTTCTGTATAGTTGGGCTTTGTGCTGCTCAGTCCGTTTGCCTCCAATTCTGAATGAAGCGCAGTTGAACCTATTCATGCAGAGAAGCCCTGGAGCTACCTACCCTCCAGACCAGGCAGTAGTTTCAGGGTTCCCTCTGCACCATGCACCAATAGGCACAGTGCACTTGCATCTAAAGAATTGGGCACCCACGTCACTTTTGTGCAGAAATTATGCCAAACAAACTTGAAAAGCTTTCAGCACAGTTGCGTGCAAAGTACAGTAAAGTGAGTGGCTGCATCGCCACAATAACATCTGCACACTGGAATTCTAGCGGCAAACACTGCGTTATGGAGAAAATAATGCTGATTGCGCTCGTAAATGAGGCCACTGAAATACAGCCCAGGATTCATTTTTGGACCTTACTAAAAACTGCTGCCCACACGCTGCAGTTTGTGGAACACCATGGGATTGCCACTACACCAACCTTATCAACTGATTTCTTTTCTCTTTCTCTGTGCCTTTGCAGGTGGAAAACCCAGTGGTATATTCCAGGAACCAGACCCTGTGCAAGCGGCGTCTCGAGTAAACCCGCCAGGGGGAAAGGGCAGTAATATCTTTGGGGAAGCAAAACTTACAACAAGCCCTAAAGCCCATCCCAACAAACCCAAGGTACAGATCAGAGTCCTCATCACTTCTTCCAAAGTGCTATCTTGGCAGATCCCTTTAACAGTTCATTGGTTATCTGCTATTTTTTCAGTACCCTTAAAGGGGAACTATCATTAAAGAAAAGCGTATTATAAGCTTCATATCATGGAAATAAGAAACTTTCTAAATATAGTCGGTTATGTAAGAAAAGGCACTAAGTTTGCCCAGGAGCAGTAACACACAGCAACCAATCGGACGGTAGAATTTTCTGGATACCTGTTTAAAAGCCAACATCCAATTGGATGCTATGGGTTACTGCTTCTGGGCAAACTTAGTGCCTTTTATTACATATGGGTGGTAGTGAGTTATACAATCAGTACTGCTTCAGAATTAATCATATTTCTCTTCAAATATTTCCATTATCTAGGCAAACAGCACCAGCCCATAAAAAAAGGATTTGGTCATAAAGTCTCCATGTAGATTGCTGAGAGGGGAATATTGGAGTAATTGTGTTTAATTTTTTACAAGCAGAGAATTTATTACATGTATAGGATCTGTTATCTGGAAATCCGTTAAGCAGAAAGCTGCAAAGTATGGGAAGCCCATATACCAAAGACACTATTTTAAACAAATTTCAATTTTAAAAGGAGAACCAAAGCTTAAATAACAAGGTAGACTATAAATGTTGTACATTGTTTTGAGCTTCTGTACCAGCCCAAGGCAACCACAGCTCTTTAGCAATGAGGTTTTTTGGCTCTAAAAATGCCCCAGTAGGCCACCATCTTCTTTTCTACTGATTCACTGTACATGCTCTGTGCTGCTGTGATTTACCTGAGCTTGGGAACCCACTCACAATATATAGTATATACAAAATGTAAATGTTTATATGGCAGATTAATAATTCCAGTTTCACATTACATGGCATCTATTAAACCAGTGCAATTAGAATTTAAATCAGCCCTGTAGCATCATTTATATGACAGACAAACCTCCTTTTTTGCTTGATAAATTGTGACCCCTAATCTTAGCTTCTCGGCAGTTGCTCAGAGCACACTGAGCATGTGAGTGTCACTGACACTTCTAACAAAAGCCAAGATGGGGTGTTGCTTTGACAAGTTTGAAGGCCTGGATTATTACTGTTACGGAGATTCCGCACCAGCCTAAAGTTCAGCAAGTTCAATATGTAAAATATGGCATTTCTACCCATATTCATTTTTAGGGCTTAGTTCTTATAAGTAATCCTTATTGGAGGCAAAACAATTGGGTTTAATTAATGTTTACATGATTTTTAGGAATGAGGGGTTTTTTTTGCCAGATTTATGGTATGGAGGTCCAAATTACAGAAACTCTCTACTCGAAAAACCCCAGGACACGAACTTGGATACTGTGGATAATGCGTCCCTGTACCTGTATATAGAGAGAGCTTATTTCCATGAGATGAAGCTTATATTAAATGATTCTTTTTGTATCACATAAAGATAATTTTCTGTTACTGCAAAGTTCAAGGAACTTTCAAGTTCAGGCTTTTACAGTTATAAACTGGCCCTGCCGTGTCCCTAACTATTCTGCTATTGTACTGGGATCTGAATGGGCCACGTGCCATTGCTCCACTCCCCTGTGCTTTCAAGTGAATCTTTTGACTGTATGGCATTTTGGTAATCTGACTTAATACTCTCACTTAAGCTGGTCAAACGCAGGCCAACATTGGCTGATAATTTGGCTACTGAAGATAGAGTCGGCAGCTTTTTGTCTTGTGTATGTGGCCAAATCCATGGTCAAGGATCATCCAGATAGATATTAGAAAACTCCATTTGGTCATTAATATGGTTGTCTTCTGTTGGGCCTGCAAAAGTGCCTGTTCAATCAAATCGGCCTGTGGATCTTTCTGTGTATTGGTGATGTGCGGGTCAACTATTTGTTGACCCGCACCCTACTCTAACCTGTCCCTTCTGCACCTGCCCTGCCTATGACATCACTGAGGGGCTGGAGCAGGGCAGGCACGCGCCTATAAATAGATGCTGCCAGACCTGGAAGTGGGGCATAGTTAGGTTGCGGGCGGGGAGGGAGGCAGAAGGACTTGACCCACACCCACACACAACCCTCTTTTGATGTTGCATTGCCGGCCTGAACTTGAGGTAAACCCGTGGGTTGCAGGCCGGCCCGCACATCACTACTGTGTATGGCTAGGGGGAAAGCAATTCAGGGCACAGTTTAGTTTAATTGTGCGCTGACTAGATCCTATATACAAGCTGTACTGTGTATTTAGATATACAGGACTGGGGGAGAAGCCTCCTACATCCCTTTGGCCATGGGCCCGAAACAATTTTCCAATCTTTGTAGTGCCAGAAATGTAAAATATGCTACAAATTAAATTAGAATACATTTATTTAAGGGAATACCTTTCATTTGATTACCATGGTTATAACATCTTTCTGTCAGCACTTTGTTAAAGTTAAAGCATTAATTCTATGCTTTTATTTCCTAGGATAACATCAATATATTTGAAACTGACGCTTCAAAGGGCAGCACCCCAGGTATGTGCCAGAATAAGTACGATGATGACTTTGAGACACAGAGTTTAATATTTATAAGTTTGTTTTTATAGAACTAGGGGGTGGGATGATTTGTTTAGTTCCCCAGGAATCTCCAAATAATGGGGTCATTGGTGTTGAAATCTGAAATCATCACAGACTGTAAATCCCTGCTGCAGTGAGATTGTTGGGATGGGTGGATAATGCGATGTGTCGTTCCCAATGAATTTAGCACCTCTCACAAAGACAGAACTTGAACAAGCGCATCTGTTTCCAGTTATCATAGAGCTTCAAGCATGGAACAGTGGAATGCTGCAAATTGGAGGATGCCTTGGCACAGACACACATATGGTTCTCATAAGATTTCTAACCTCTCAGTAGTTCTTCTGCTTAAGCGACTTAACACTGTGAGGGCTAGAAATGTTGTTATAACCATAAGCTTTCCCTGTCTGAGTTTTCTTCTATGAATAAACTCTGTAAGATTTAAGAAATTCCTATGGATTTACCAAAAATATCTATTCGGTTCCTAAGGGGCCCCTTATGTTTCGGCTTCTGGACCCAAATTCAAATGTTTCTGGCATTTCACAGCTGTGTTCTCAGATCCAGATTTGTGAAAAGACATAGGGTGTCTGTAAGGGGCAGCAGGTCATCCCAGTCCAACTATTGCAAAAAAGGAGCCACACATAGGTTTCAAACCGCTGTCAGATCTCATACCACCCAGTCCCCAGTGCAGTTCCCTTGTTTGTGATACCAAGGGGAGGGAGTGGCTGTGTATTCTACAGCTAAAGTTCCCATTTGCTAGCTAGCAGCCCCAAGCTGGAATCTGCTCTGACAAAGAATAGAAAGGTTTATACACAATACATAAATTCTATGCTAAAGCTGCTACTCTCTCATTGCCTTGCAGTAAAAGCTGCGCCCTCACCTGCAAAACCTCAGGAACAGAAGATACCTGTTGCCAAGGAAGAGAAAGTCGTGGTTCCCGACCCAGCTCTGGCTGCTCATGAGCCCCACTTAGGCCCTCGACCGCGGTCTCATAACAGAGTGCTGAATCCCCCCGGGGGCAAGTCCAGTGTCACCTTTTATTAACATCTCTATTCATTGTAGCTTAAAGACATTCTCTTTTAGCACGAGTAGATGACAGACAGGCCTGCTACATGTTATTTGCAGGCCTCTTTCTCATCTATGGAGATTATCGCTGCATTATCACTTGGCGCTAAATTAAACTCTGTTGAGTAAAAACAAAACATTACAATGCAGTTTATATTGGAAGTAAAACTGGATTCTTTCTGAACTTTCATTTTCCTCCTGTACAAACTTAATCATAGGGTTAAAAATAATGTTCTCAGTCTATGGTTGTTTTCATGTTGCTTTTTGAGTATGGTTATAATGCCAGTCCTAGTAGCAGTGTGTGTGTGTAGGGACACTGAGATACTTCCTAGTGCTCCTTACAATTTATATAAATAAATAGAGAGGGATATATGAATCTATACACTTATATAGCTTAGACTTTGAGCCAAGGTGAAAATGTCGGGGGAATTATTCCTAAATAATTGATTATTATGCCCAAATAAAACAGGGCGTTTTTCCTGTTTCCCAGGGCAACCATAAGGGGGTACAGAAGTGTAGGGGACCCCCATCATTGCCAAATCCTGGAAACCAATGTTTTTGTGCTGTTACATGATGCCCCAAATGTTATATTGTACAGAGCCTGAGAGGAAAATTGGGTTCTGGTTAATGCCCTGTACCTTTCCAGTTAAATTATCTTATCAGCCATAAAACGCAGGCCTGTGGGATGGATACCCAGCCTGATGTCCCCTTGCAATCTAATTTTTCATAGTGATTAAGACTGGATTCTTTCCCATCAAAAGCCTTAGTTTTCCTTGCAGTTGCATAGCCTAAGAAGTGCTTTTATTTTACTTTAAATGGCCCCTAATGAATGTACAGAAGTGTGTCTTTTGGGGGGGGGGGGGATTGGGGTCACAGCCTTTGCTTGGCTAAACAAACTGGAATGTAACAGTTTAAATATGGGGGAAGGGGTGTTTCCTGTTGAAATATAAACCCTTGCAGGCTTGCCGCAGTAAGAGACATTATGTCCCAGATGGAACCAAAAGCCCAGTAGCGCTCATTGCATTGGTGCCGGAGATTAGATTGTGTCAGTCTGTTGTGAGCAGTACATACAGTCTGGGTTCAGGCTTCATACTGTTGCTCTTTCACTTGTTTGGGTTTCTTAGTATGTTTGTTGAGATAATTGGACCTTTTTTTGTATGATGATGATAATGCATGGCTGAAATTTTCAGCTTGATATAGAGAAGCATTTAGCTTAGCCTTTATAGAATCTATGGAACACTATGGGATAAGGAACAGTGCTGTATGCTTAGGCCAGGTGTTTATGCTTAATGGCCAACTGCATCGCTGCTGTATGCGGAATAGTCTGTTAGATAATGTCCTATTCGCCTTTGGGTATAACGATATACAATAGGGTGAGACTAGGATGGTCATTCTCTAAGACAGTGATCCCCAACCAGTGGCTCAGGGGCAACATGTTGCTCACCAACCCCTTGGATGTTGCTCTCAGTGCCCCCAAACCAGGTAGTTATTTTTTAATTCCTGACTTGGGGGCAGGTTTTGGTTGAATAAAAACAAGATTTACTATTAAATAAAGCCCCTGTAAGCTGATAGTGTGCATAGAGGTTGCCTAATAGCCAATCTTAGCCCTTTTTGGCTCCTCCGTGTACTTTTATGATGCTTGTGTTGCTCTCCAAGTCTTTTTACATTTGTCTGTGGCTCATGAGTAAGAAAGGTTGGGGATCCCTGCTCTAAGATGTTCATTCACTTTGTGTATAGTCTTGTAATTTGATACTGGTTACATATTAAATGGGTCAAACATATGTTACTTTAAGTATTTAAGCCATTTATCCATGGAATTGTTTCATTTTAGGGGACTTCCTGTACCTATATTAAATTTTGATTATAAATCCAGTTTTATCCAAGAATGCAACCTCTCCATCTGTAGTGCCATAACTTTTACTGCATGGTAAGCTACTCTGAGGGTAATGGCAAACAATGGGTGCATACCGGGACTGGAATTCCAAATAGGCCCTGGCATTTCAAGTACAGAGAGGCCCAAACAGCCCCCCACCAGCCCAATAAATAGTGACTGACTATGGCATCTTACAGCAGCCCCCCACAGAACCCACAGATTGCCAGTTCAGCACTGAATGTGTGATTTTCAAGCATATCGAAATTGCCCCCATCCAAAGTCAATGGAGAATGGTTGTGCCTGGGAATAGAAAGGACCCAGTGGTTGCCAGCTATTCCCCTTGAGCTTGCATGGGGGGTGATTCTGACCATTTTCTCTCCCCCAGTCTGCCATTAGCCCAAGAGTTTTTACTTTTTTTATACTGTCAATATTTGAACCATTTCACATAACTTTACATACAAAGTAATTATTTTATCACATGGGTGGGGTTGGGTCATACAGCCGGTGCAACTGTTTCCTGATGGGAAAAATAGGGGAATGGATAACTGTTGAAATTAAGGTGCATAACATGGCGTAATGAAGGAAAGCTGATAGGGGATGTCAGTCCCTTGTAAACTGAATGTAAATCTAAACTGCTGTTCTAATAAGTTTTGTCTTTGTATTGTTTCTCCCAACAACTTTCTCTGTTTAGCCCATTCACTTCCATGACACACACATGGAGAATCAATGGCGCTGCACCATGGTACTTTCATGCTGATGCCATAGATTGTATGATCTTCCGCACTAGAAGGGCATTAAAGCTAAAGTACCTGTTGCTGTCACATGAATGTGTTTGTAGTTTAAAGGTCCTTTATTTGGAAAGCCCAGGTGATCCAGACCTGTACTAAATGCAACGGACATCTTGCTTTACCAATCTGGTAAATCATTCCTGTGGTTGTATGATATAACACTTTTTGTGTGGGTACAGGGTGAATTTTAGCTGTAGTTTTTCCTACTCGGGAGGGGGTGGGGGCTAAGTAAAAACTGTAGAGGCTGTCGCTCTGTTTTTATTGTGCTGCAGCAGGGCATCACATTGTTGAACTGCTTAGTGCATGTTAAGAGAAGGAAAGGTAGAAGCATTTGCTAAAATGGCAGGCATGCTCTAGTGGCTTACTTCCTACACCAGGCTGGTGCTCCTTTCTGTCCCAGGGCACCTCCCGTGAGCACCACACAGCCATTCTTGTTGTCAGGGGTGGCACTCACAAGTGAAATACCCCAGGCAGGTGCATTTACAAAAGAGGAGCTCTTGACTGGGGTGACTACAATCACTAGAGGTGCCTGACAACTTAATATTCCTAGTGATTCTACCTTTCCTTCTTTAAGTAAATGAGGCATTACATTCATTATAAGAGCAATGGTGTCATGCGAAAATGGCCTTCCTGCTCCAGATAAACAGGAATAGATCCTGCTTGGTTTTTTCGCATCGGGCTCAGAATCCATATTTTCCTCACCCATGGGGCACTTGAAATGTGACTGACCCTGATGCTCCACTTCCAGTCACTGGGGTGCAACCTTTGCTAACAGGATCCCTGAGTATTTGTTTGCATCTTCCCTGTTTTACTTACAGAAATCCTTTCTCAGTATAGTGAATAAGAACTTTTGGGACAGAAGTGAATGGGTAAAAAGCCTGGGGGTCAGGGGGAGATGTTACCTCTTTTATCTGCTATGCCAAATACCCCCTGCGTGTGTGTTGCTGGCACACCCCCTTGGCTGCCCGGAGCCTGCAGGCAAATAAGGTTTTTTATATGCACTTTCTATGATCATCCAATGTATGTACCGGTTCCCTTCTGTGCTCCCTCGGAGGCCTTAGACCCATGATCATGGCATGCAAAGTGCATATAGCGAATGTATGGGTCACGAGTCATCCGTGTAGCTGCAATTCTCATTGTCCCTCCTGCCTTTATTAAACTGATGCATTTTTACTGTTATCACACTGCACCTCTGAATAAACAATGTATTTTGGTTAATCATCCTGGCTGGTGGGTATTTATTAAGCAGGTAGATTAATACCATTGATCCATTTTATTATTCAATATTAGCCCCCTGTCCAACAATAAGGAATATGTACAAGGTCTCCTTATACACTAAGGGGTATATTTATCATGCAGTGTAAAAAGTGGAGTGAAGCATTGTAGTTAGATTTCAACAGTTAGAAAACCCAAGCAAAGCATCTGACTGCTATTAGCAACATCACCGGTAATGTTTTACTCGTAGTAACATGGAGCTCCTAGTAGCAGCTACTCATCATTGCTGCTAAAAGAAACAATGCTGATCATTTACTGATAATTGTCACTATGTGTGTTTCAGCAGAGGCAATTCTCAGTTTTGTCTATGGCAGGGTATTTCTGGATATTAGAAGCCCTGAAAATGTAGCTGCTACTAGTAACTCTGTGTCACCCTAAAACCACTCTCTCACATCACTCCTCAGTGATTCTAATCACTTAAGGCTGTGACTGACCGGGAGATTTCTCCCGGGACAAATCTCCCTTGTCGGGGCAACTAATCTCTCCGAAATGCCATCCCACCGGCTAGAATGTAAATCACCAGTGGGATGACATACGCAGTGGCGCAGTTTGCAGAAGTTTCCTCTCAAAGCAACTTCTGCAAATTGCAGCACCATGTATGCCATCCCACAAGCGATTTACATTCTAGCTGGTGGGATGGCACTGCAGGGAGATTAGTCGTGGGGCAACTAATCTCCCTGTGTGTCACTGCCGATAAGATATGTCTCCTTAAGTGTAATCTTCACTTTGGTCAGTAGCTGGCAGTAATGCCTAAGATTGGCCACAGAAGGAAATTTCTAGCATGTGGCCTTGTAAACCATGCATGGGGGTGGATGTAGAGCATAATTAGCCTAAGCATCTTCTGCTAATAGTACAGACCAGGGTGTGACTGCCCTACCAAAAAGACTGGATAAATCCCAGTGGGTATCAGGGCCCTCCTATCACTATTTGCCAAGTGGATCACCATTGGTGGCGGAACACTGGAAAGTTCATGCAGCATTCTAAGGATTTGCAGCGCTGGTCGGGGTGTGTTTGTGCAGTGTGGGGAGGATCTGTGCAGAGCTGGCAACCCTGAATGAATGTAATGTGCACCACATAGGTGTGACCCAGCAAACCCGGCTCAGGGACAGAGAGTTGAAAAGAGGGCTATTCTTGGAAAACTATGGTTATGGAGGGCCTAATAAAGGATTGGGCCCCAGACTGTGAAGCAGGTCCTGGGGAAACCAGGCAGAAGGCCAAATTGGGAGAGGCTTGGTAACAACGCAGACTATCTGTCCTACATTATCCTGAAGCCCCAACTTGAAGGTCAGTTTGAGTGAATACACCCACTATCATAATAGGATATCCAACAATAGACATAGAAAGAGAGAGAGAAAATAAAAAAGTGTGGTATTTTGAGTACAATTTCAAATGTAAATATTGCTTTAAATATTGTGATAGCGTATTACTCTTGTGTCCAAAGAGTGACTATTGCTTATTATAATAAATATGCATTTAATATGCAGTAAGTGCTGTACATGTGCAGAGGTTCAGCAGCCCTATAACAGTAATGATCCAGGTCTTCAAAATTGTCCACTGCGGCTCCTGCTTTTGTTGAGCCGTGTTTTTAGTGCCAGTGGCACGAGAGTTATGCAGCGGGTTGGGTACCCGCAGAATACCAGCAAATCAGTCAGGATTTGGCCAGGAAATCCTGGATGTCCTGACTGTGTGCACACACTCTGGGCCTCTGTTAAGAAACTAAGCTTGTTGGATGTTGGAAATCACCATTAAAAGGGTAGCTCACTTTCAAAGGGAAAAAATACTCACTTTTTTGACATGACCTTTTGGGCTTATTTAGAAAAGGTGCATAAATCCCATCTGAACTTCCAAATATAAATATATTCTGATTCCACAGACTGAAAGAATACCTTGACACTCTGATGGACCATATCCCACCATGTATGTATGTATGTATGTATAACTTTATTTATAACTTTATTTATAACTTTATTTATAAAGCGCCACAAGGGTACGCAGCGCTGTACAATCTTACAGAATACAAAATTATACACAGGGAGGACAAGTGATATAATAAATAAATACAATAAATATATAGCCATGTGGTATGAGACACAGTAGGAAGGAGGTCCCTGCCCCATAGAGCTTACAATCTAAGTGCCATGGCTTAGGGTTGCCAGGTGGCCGATATTTTACTGGACTTGCCAGTAAAACACCTGCAAAGGCCGGGCCCAATGTAGTTGCTGGTAAATTTGTAATAAACTTAAGTTCAGCTCCTGGCCCTCCGCCAATCCACCCAGAATGCACTGCTAACTTACCTTTTCTCTGCCTTTTCCTTTCCCCAATCTTCCTCTGGATGTCTGTGATACCATAGCCCCACCCACTTTCATCATTACCCCACCCCTTTTGTCACTGCCCCCACTGCTGGCCAGTAAGTTAGTTTAAAAGGTAGCAACTCTACATAAGCTGACTAATGCAACCCCTCCCTCACCTTGTTCAACTGATGGATTCTGGGACTTGCCCTTCCTCTTCTTTTCCCTGTAGGTGTTGCACAGAGACTTCAAGCCCTTCAACAGTGGGCAAATTTGCACATAGGCAGTAACCTATAGCAACCAATAAGTGATTGGCTTTTATTTTTCAGCCAGCTGCAGGTAGAACAATGAATGCAATAGTTTGATTGGTTGCCATGGGTTACTGCCCACAGGCAATTTGATAAATGACCCCCAGTATGTTTATGTTACTAATGCTTTGTTATAAAGGTAATTGGCCTCCCTCCTCTGTAGGCAGCAGATGCACTCTAATAATGACTACTGTATACAGGTCTCATGTTTCCTTTTTTAAAGGAGTGCACCTCAACCTACCCGTTTTTTTACTTAGCTTACATAGGAAACATGGATCTCCTCACATCTAGAACAATGAGTTTAACATCAGCCACCTGTTTGCTACCGCCAGAAGATCCCTACAACTGATCCAACTGGCTGCACTCTAGCTGCTGGATGGACAAAAGCTTGACCTGTCTCTTTTATAATGAGTAAGGATCATATATGATTGCCCATCATGCATGGGTTGTACCAAAACAATCCAATTGGGTAATGTAATAATAGGTTCAGTTTCAGTCATTAGCATTTATTTGCCTTCTGCTTGATTGGATTGGTCGCTTTTATGATCCAGTGCAAACGTTTTATTGGTTATTACATTACCCCAAAGTCTCAAGGTCATAAATCAACACAGAGCAAGGTGTTTTGGGGTTTTTTATTTTTTTTTGCTAAACTCTAGATTTTTGCTAGTATGGAGTCATATGCCAAACTGGAGTGGCACGATAGCATAGTGGTCCAGGTGACAGCATCAGCTTATTGTTAGGCATAAATCCAACTCACTGCACTCTGGCTAGCCAAGTGTGTGGCCAAAATGTATAAGGGTGAAGACACACAGAGCTACTTAGTAGCAGCTACTTGTCACAGCTACTACATTTCAGAAAATCCCCTGCCATAGTCAATACAGAGAATTGCCTCTGCTAAAACACACGTAGAGACAATTATCAGTAAATAATCAGCATTGTCTATTTTATTAGCCATGACAAGTAGCTGCTACTATTAGCTCTGTGTGTCTTCACCATAATGCATGGCCAATCTACCTATGAGACAATGGGTCAGGTATCCTAAAAGTTTGCCCATGGATGCCCAACTTTAAATGCCTAGTTCACCCGCTGGTCCATATTATCATTTATATGCAACACAGCTTCTATGGATTCTGCTAATGAGGCTGGCCCAGATATTTTTTTTGCAGTAAAAATACCTATTGATGCCCAGTAAAAAAAAAAATCACTTAATGTGAATCTCTAAGATGTGATAAACAGGATGAGTAATATAATGATCAGCAAGAAAATGACTCATTTCATGGGTGACTCATATCATATCTACATTAAAGGAGAAAACACGGTCGGGAAAGACCCCATATAAAGAACTGTATGTAACAATAATACCTCCAGGCTTGCTGTATGCCATCACTATACAGGATGCAAAAATATTTTATTCCAAAAGATTAGAGGGCCCAAAAATGAATTGGTTGTGGGCCCCATCATTTCTAGTTTCACCACTGGAGTAAAAAGTTAAGAATACTGGGTTCCCCTGGGGAAGATCATTAAAAACCACCTATATAGAAAATAATGTACCCCCTTTTGTAAAACATAATGATATTATAAATTACTAAGAAGTTCCACGGCCATATATAGGCACAAGTAGAGTTTTTATACAAGACCAAGACCTCTGGGACAATGTGTTCAGAACAAATGAGGCAAAGGTAGAGGTGTATGGCCACACCGCCAGAAGACAACATTTCACCAGCAGAACCTGATGCCAAATGTAAAGCATGGTGGTGAAAATATTATGCTTTGGGGTTGCACTGCTGTATCAGGGCCTGGATAACTCACCCTCACATTAGGAAGTCTTCATTGGACCACAAAATGCTTGAGGATAATGTAAGACCATCATTAAAGCTCAACTGAAAGTCCATGTTGCTCTAAAAAATGACTCTAGGCAAATCCACCAATAAACTGCTGAAATGGAGGGTTCTGAAATGGCCAAGTGAAATCCCTGATC
Source organism: Xenopus tropicalis (assembly GCF_000004195.4). Lineage (NCBI taxonomy): Eukaryota > Metazoa > Chordata > Amphibia > Anura > Pipidae > Xenopus > Xenopus tropicalis. The sequence continues at coordinate 21,647,542 of NC_030685.2, forward strand.
TAAAGGTCCCCATACACGGGCCGATTCTAGCTGCCGATATCAGTCCCTTAGACCGATTCGGCAGCTAATCTGCCCATGTATGGGCACTACGGACGGGCCTGCCCGACCGATATCTGGCCTAAAAACGGGCAGATCTTGATCGGGCAGCTTAAAAAATCTAGTCGGATCGGGGACCGCATCAGCTCGTTGAATACAGTCCCCGAACTGACTTTGCCTATACCCGCCATAAGAATTAGCCTGTATTCTCCCGATATCGCCCACCCGTAGGTGGGGGATATCGGGAGAATATCTGCTTGCTTGCCGACATCACCAAATGAGCGGATCTTAAGGTGTATGGGCACATTAAATCCCATGAAGAAGCTCTGGGGGGATTTGAAATGTGTTGTGCATGCAAGAAACCCCTTAAACTTCAACAGCTGAAACTATTTTGGATGAAGGGGTGGGAAGAAATTTCTCCCAGTTGATGTTAGAGACTGACTGGCAGGTACCAGAAATGCTTGCTTGGGTTTGTTTCTGCCAAAGGCGCCAATACCACCAGGGTGTGCTTACTTATCCACCAAAGGAAACAGAATATGTTATTTTCTTGTTGAATCAATGATTGCAAGGTTAGTTTGTCCTTGTGTTTTTGTTCAGTCATGTCACTTTTATCTTTATAGTCTGTTTAAGTGATGACCAAATATTTATATGTCAACATGTTTAAAAAGAAAACAACTTTACATGGGGTGTACTTGCATTTTTCAAATTACTTTGCATATATATGTTTAAGTGGGAGGTAAACATTGTAATACAGTAGAACCTCTATTTTACTGAGGACCAGAAAATAAATGCATTATGCATTACGGTATATATTGGGGGTGACCACAACAATATGGTATAACATCTTAAAATCAAGTAAAATAGAGGTTTTGCTGTAATTTAAAAACAGACAGGAAAATTTAAAACAAGTGGCATGCCAATTTTCAGAAACAGGGGCTTTTATTTCTTGGGGGCCTTTTTCAAGAAGATTTTAAGCCATACCTTGAACACACCCTATTATGCCATGGCCACACCTAATTAAAGTGGAAAATGAAGGAGAGCTGACAGCTCTGCATATCCTGCACAGCATAGTAATTGTAGTTGCTTACCTCTAACCCTGGGCCGGCATTCCTCCCCTCTGCACTAGCCCGGGTACTTCTTCTATCTGCCCTGAAAGGCCATATTGTTCTGGTTTCCCACCATCCCTAGTGCCAAGGGAAAAAGTACTCTGGGCAAGTGCATTTCTGAAGCATGGGGAGTCCCAGTCCAATGTCAGAAGCAAGCAACTAGAATCACTGCTGATGGGGGGCCTGGTACCTAACCTAACAACCAGGGCTGGACTGGCAATCAGTGTATTCTAGCAAATGCCAGAGGGGCTGCTGTAAGATGCCATAGACAGCCACTATTTATTGGGCTGGTGGGGGTTGTTTGGGCCTCTGTGTACTTGAAATGCCAGGGCCTATTTTGACTTTCAGTCCAGACCTGCTAACAACCCACAGTGATTCACCCTTTTCTTACTTCTTAGGCTAATGTCCTGCGGAGCAAGTCGCCCTCGATAGATCTCTGCTACTGTGGACGACTAACCACTTCGAATTGCCTTTCCACCGGCACCAATAGGAGTCACCAATGATAAGGCCTATGTATCTTCCGCTTTCCGATGTCACACAAATTTGCCCTCCTGCGGGCAACTTCAGAAAGCCAAAGCATTGCGTAGGCCTTTCCATTGGCGACTCCTATTGTTGTTGGTGGAAAGGCATTTCTGAACAATTAGTCACCCACAGTAGCAGAGATCTATCACGGGCAACTAACTCACTCCCTGGGACATTAGCCTTAAGGACTATCACACATGGAGCTACAAGCAGACAGCTACTTGCCGCGGCTACAAAACGCCAGAAAATACCCTGCCATAGATGTTTCTGAGAATTGTGTCTGCTAAAACACATGTAGAGACAATTATCAATATTGCCTATTTTGTAGCCAAGGTAACTTGTCCAAAACAGGCCCACTTGGCCATCCCAGACCAAACATTAGGCATTTTGTCTACCTGCATAGAAATACACAGAAAAGCAAAATGTAGACGTCACCATATGTTTTCATAAATCGGCAGGATTCCACTCCCTAACGTGCTTGCTGGTTCTGCAGCTGTTAGGCTACTATTTACCTTTTGAATTCCTTCTATGCTCTTGTCTACATTCTAACACAAGATAATTTAGGAAGTGATAAGAAAACACCGAGGGCAGTTTTATCAAAGGTCAAATTCTATCTACTGGGCAAACTCTGCATTTTTCATGCTTCTGGGTGTTTTTTTCTTTATATGCATGAAAAATGTTCCCAGAAAAGGTATAGGACCCGTTATCCAGAATGCTCGGGACCTGGGTTTTCTGAATAAGGTTGTTCCATAATTTGGATTGCCATACTTTTGAATTCATTGAAACATGAATTAAACCCAATAGGATTGTTTGGACTCTGATAAGGCTTAAATATATCTTAGCTGGGTACAAGGTACAGGCATGGGACCTGTTATCTAGAATGCTCAGGACCTGGGGTTTTCCAGATAAGGGATCTTTCTGAAATTTGGATCTCTGCTAAAATCATTTAAATATTGAATAATCCCAATAGGCTTGTTTTGCCTCCAATAAGGATTAATTACCGTATAACTTATTTGGGATCAAGTACTCGGTACTGTTTTATAATTACAGAGAAAAAGGAAACCATTTTTAAAAATTAGAATTATTTGCTTATAATGGAGTCAATGGGAGATGGGCTTTCTGTAATTCGGACCTTTCTGTATAATGGGTTTCCGGTTAAGGGATCCCATACCTGTACTGTTTTATTATTACAGAGAAAAAGGAATTCATTTGTAAAAATCTGAATTATTTTATTAAAACAGTCTATGGGAGATGGCCTTCCTGTAATATGGAGCTTTCTGTATAATAGGTTTCCAGATAATTGAAACCATACCTGTATTCTTAAAACTTTTTACAACTTTTACTCAAAATCAGAAACATTTTGCAAATCTGTTATATTGTCCTGCACATTTTTCTACAGCTTGAGCAGTAGACGTCCATCATTGCACTAACGTAAACATTTAATCGCACTGACAAATTTCTGGCAGTGTATAATTCTGTGCAATTGCTAAAGGCAAAGGTGTCACACCTTTTGCCCTCCACCTGTTGTTAAGTGACAGTTAACGGAATTCTATGCCCCAGGTAAAAAAAAAAAAAAAATCCGCAAACTACACAGATCTCTGCTGGACTTGCTGGGTCAGTACTGTGCTCAGTGTTAGCTAAAGCTTGTGGAGCAAAGCTAAATGGAGCATTAAAGGAAGAGGGAGCTGATACACCTGAAACAGGCACCACAGCCTCCGAACCTCACTGGTGCCTAAATATGGATCACCTGGCACTGTTCATAACAGGCCCGGACTGGGATTTGAAACAGGCCCCAGCATTCCAAGTACAGGTAGGGGCCTGTTTTCCAGAATGCTTGGGACCTGGGGTTTTCCGGATAAGGGATCTTTCCGTAATTTGGATCTCCATAACTTAAGTCTGCTAAAGATCATTTAAATATTAAATAAACCCAATAAGCTTGTTTTGCCTCCAATAAGGATTAATTATATCTTAGTTGGGATCAAGTACAAGGTACTGTTTTATTATTACAGAAAAAAAGAAAATCATTTTTAAAAATTTGAATTATTTGCTTATAATGGAGTCTATGGCAGATGGCCTTTCCGTAATTCAGAACTTTCTGGATAATGGGTTTCCAGATAAGGGATCCCATATCTGTACACAGAGGCCCAAACAGCTCCCCCCCCCCCAAGCCCAATAAATACTGACTGTCTATGGCATCTTACAGCAGCCCCTCTGGCATTTGCCAAAACCCACAGATTGCCAGCCCGGGCCCCTGACTCACTGCCTGCTGTTGCTTGAAGACATTCTGGGTACCCAGTGTTCCAAAGTGTAACTAAAGAAGCTCCTCTAATCAAAGAGCCAAATAACACTGGGACCCTACTAATTCTATCAGTCTGTCACACACACACACACGCTGACTTAAAACAGTATATAGATATACAGATTTATACATATAAATGGTACTGCTACAGATCCAGAAACACTAAGGAAAGCATTATAAAGCCCATATTGTATGCTTTATGATTTTCAAACCAGGCTTCAAATAATATTTAGAACAACATTCACCCCTAATTGCACACTATGGGGCAGATTCATCAAAGTACGAGTTTGAATCCCGAAATGGGTAAAATTCGGATTTGATACGATAATTTCTGATGATCGGAAATGTCACGAAAATGCTTATGAAAAAATCGTAATAGTCCAAGCGATTGTAAACGGCGGGAAAACCTTTCTGACTTTGATGCTTCAGTGCATGTTTTTGGAAGCCAAGGAAAGTCTCCCATAGGGCTCAATGGCACTCTGCAGCTCCAACCCGGCCCAAGGAAAGTCTCCCATAGGGCTCAATGGCACTCTGCAGCTCCAACCCGGCCCAAGGAAAGCCTCCCATAGGGCTCAATGGCACTCTGCAGCTACAACCTGGCCCAAGGAAAGTCTCCCATAGGACTCAATGGCACTCTGCAGCTCCAACCTGGCCCAAGGAAAGCCTCCCATAGGGCTCAATGGCACTCTGCAGCTCCAACCCGGCCCAAGGAAAGTCTCCCATAGGGCTCAATGGCACTCTGCAGCTCCAACCTGGCCCAAGGAAAGTCTCCCATAGGGCTCAATGGCACTCTGCAGCTCCAACCTGGCCCAAGGAAAGTCTCCCATAGGACTCAATGGCACTCTGCAGCTACAACCTGGCCCAAGGAAAGTCACGATACCGAAGCTTCGTACTAGTTGCAAGTACGCAAAAGTCACGCAAATTAATGAAAAGAACACAGAAAATACGCACAGTTCTATAAATTAGAAAAAATATGATTTTTTTTTTGTATTCAGAAGCAATCGTACTTTTAGAAATGTGCCCCTATGGCTAAGAAGCAAATGGCACACAGAGCTATGAATTAGGGAACAAGCCCTTCAAAGTTTTATTGTGGAGGTGCAACATTTCGGGGCAGAATAACCCCTTTATCAAGCTTGATAAAGGGGTTATTCTGCCCCGAAATTTTGCACCTCCGCAATAAAACTTTGAAGGGCTTGTTCCCTAATTCATAGCTCTGTGTGCCATTTGCTTTTTTTCCAAGTTGGTTTTGGGAGGGTGCCGATCCCTCCAGCAGTGTGCACCGGACGTTTATTACTTCGGAGAGCCAGGGTGTGCGGAAAGGGTCTCTGTTGTGCCCCTATGGCTAAGAGCACAAATGGAGTGAAATGTTGGTACTGCATGCTTGTGTTATATATAAATAACTTGTATGGGGCCCCAAAGTTTCTTCTCCTTTTTTTTGGGGGGGGGGGCAAAAATAGGTCTCAAAAACTCAGCTTCATAATTCAAAAATTGGCTTAGAACCAGACGTCCACCTTGTTTTAAATACCATACCCTAATGCAAAAATAAGTACAAAATGTCCCATTTACGGAGGCCCACCCCACCCAGCATAGGGCCGCATTTCTGGGTCCCCAAAACGGTGGCAACCTCAGTCCAAACCCACAAGCTTTAGAGCATTGCCTGTGGCATTTTAAAGTCTCACTTTAAACCATATTGGCTTCAGTTAAGGAACACTCTCCATATGCCCAAGATGCGTCATACAAATGCACCAACTCCCATAACACAAATAAACATAAACACATACCCCCTCTATCCTGACTGACTCGACCTTTACTTTCCACGGTCATGTGACCGAACGGCAAGCTCGGGTCATGTGACCTCACCCGGAAGCCGCTGGGATCTGTTGTTCTTCGGCTCTGTGGTGACGTCACCGCTTGTCTGAATCCCTGCGAGACAGCTGCAGCAGCAGAAGGAGCAGCTCCAAAGAGACAGCTGAATGTAACCCTGGCACCGAGAGGGACAGAGCTGGGAACCTTCAGCACCTGCACCGAAAGAAAAGAGGCTGCTGCACCTGCTGAGAGGGATACTATATAGGGAGACCGCAGCACTTGCACATAGAGACAGTAAGGGGAGTGGGGGCATTACTAGGGACACTGTTGTACTAAACCAAATTCCACCTTATTTGCTTCCTATATATATTTATTATAGCAAGAAACTTGGATTTTTCATTAATTCTGCAAAAAGGTTGCAGATTCAGCTTTTACCAACAGAGATTGCTACAAGGTTCCAGTTCCCTGGGGACCTACTGAAATAGACATGTAAATAGAAGAACCATTGTCATCTGCCTACAAAACAAAAAAAGACAAAGAGATCAGAGCATCTGCTTGGGGACTGCAGTATTTACTCTGCCACGTCCAGGATCCGCAGAGAGAGAGAGATCCTATGTGAGAGCCTGTAGAACAGCACCAATGGAATTAAATCTTCTATACAATATTACTGACTAATAGTCTCCACGGAAGGAGAAACGTGTACAGTGTGCCCAAAGGCGGCAGGAGAAACACTGGAAAGGATCCAAATGGGAGGGACTGCACTAAAGGAAACCTCAAATCCATGATCTCATAACCTCGGTTTGGCCAGACCGGGCACCACTATTCAGTTGAAGCAGGTAATATCTGTAAGAAAACCTGAAATAAAGGGGGATTACAGAGAAGAAGCTTCCTTATGATTGATTCAGTCTGGAAAAAAAAGGTTCTTACTCCAAAGAAAAGCAATGAGGTTTGGGAAGAGGTAATTTGCAAAGTGTATATACATATATAGATACACAACACATATATAGGAGATATCCTTTCCTAACCTCTCCACCTTTCCAGATATTACAGTTGTAAAGGTAAGTACTTATAAAATCAGACCTCCTCTCATAGGAGATATATAAACAAAGGCTTGAGGAATAGGGATCCCCCGTGGGGAGGCTTCTCATACACACACGTCTTGCAAGCACTGATTCTGTCTATGAAAATGAGGTGCTTGTGTGGACGTTGGTATCACCTTCTGAGGTTGCATAACCTTGTAATCTTTACTTCATGGCACGTAAAGGTCTTTGACCTGTCGGAAGTGTCTGTTTGAATTTATGGCTTTCTCACCATGCTGTTATTTTATTATGGTCACGCTGGTAGAAGGGGTAATTACAGTGCTATTCTGGATTTAGTGCTCTTGGCTTCATTACAAATTCACCTATTTTTAGTCAGACTCCCTGCCATGTTTGAAGTGGCAGAGAACGCCCTTTCAGGTGTATACCACTTTGTTGTGCACCCTAATGTATGTGTGCCGGAGGAGGTGTGTTCACCACATGTTTTATCCTTCCCTGTTTGTGCCCCAAACCTGTGCATGCCCTGTGTAATTGTAGAGTAAGAAGGAATTATGTTATAGTAACTTTCTGAACTTATACACCAGAGGCTAGTTGTGTTTTACATAGGGGGGGCAGCAGCAGTAGTGGCACTATTTCTCTTAAACAGGAAATGAATGGAACAAAGAAACTTTGCAGGAATACAACTGTCTTGGTAAACGTGACCCAGAGGAATGGCTTTGCACAGTGATTAAACTCGTGCCGCTGCAAGTATGTCATGACACTAGTGATATCCTAGCGCTGTGAGTGTTGTAGGTCAGTGTTTTATATACTGTGTGTACACTAAGGGGTCCATTCATTTAACCACAATTTTGTGTAACCACAATAATTTCTGATGTTCGAAAATTCTTTTATCGGTCTTACGAAAATATTGTGGTTGCATTCCAAAAGTCACAAAATTTTCAAATCCGAACGTTCGTAAACGGCACGAAAACCTTTCTGGCTTTGAAATTTTCAATGTATGATTTTGGAAGCCTTCCATAGGACTCAATGGCACTCTACAGATCCAACGTGGCCAAAAGATAGTCACGATAGTCTTTGCGAAAAATACAACTTTTTCGTGCAAGTTAACGAAAAAGAATATTAAACAAAATTATTGTGGACATTACCAAAAGTTCTATAAGTTAGAAAAAAAATATACATTTTTCTCAAAAAAACTTTATTTATTTTTATATTGAATGGGGCCCTAAATGTACGTGGACATCCAGCCATCAAAACAAAACATTTTCTTTGTGCCTGCAGAGGGTGTGTTATGTTGAGTAGAATGAAATAGCGTTAGTTGTGGCGAGTAGTTCAGTTAATAACGGAGATTGTAATGGCTGTGTCACAGATCGTCTCACTGAATCAATAAGAACTATAGTGCAATAATCTGTAATTTTAACGCAACTGATGAATTGAAAAAGCCAAACCGAGTGCTCCCCATCTGCATCTGCCCCTGCCACTAAATTTGCCATTAATTTGTATGGGGAAATAATGTTGGTCTAGGAAGGGTATTATAATGTATGGTTGACACAGTTGTCCCTCAGGTCACTGGCGGTCAAAACACCGGATGGACCATATAACTAAAGGAAGTTCAAGGAAAGGACAGAATTGCTTTTAAAGGGGACCTGTCGCCCTAAGAAATAATTCTAAATCCTTTACTATTGTCTTAGTTGAGCAAAATAAAATGTACTTACAACTCTATATATTATTTAATTTTGTTTCTTTCAGTCATGGAATTCATAGTCACAGCAAGCAAGCAAGCAGGCACCATTTTGTGGATACTGTTATAAAGCTGTATCACCACAAAATCTCTATTTGCACCCTCTAAATGACATTTAGGAAGTGCTGACTGGAAAGTAAAAGTAGTTTTACTGAAAATCTGAGTTGTCAATCATATATTGCTTGCTCCGCCTCTATGCCTCAGACATAGAGGCGGGGCAGTCAATCTATGATTACCAAATCGGATTAATTAATTACATTTATTGATGATTTAATAAAATTTAATAAAAAGTAATTTAGTTTCATGTTTAATTTGCAAAGGATTTTGTTTTATACAGCTTTTTATGTGTGAGTGACCGGACTCCTTTAATACTCAAATAGGTCATTTTTGCTGTAGTCCATTTTCTTTTATTGCTGCAGATTTGTTGCTAAAAATAATTCTGTCATGGGCACATTTAGATGGGAGAGTGCTTCCGTTCATGTATAACAACATTTGGAATTGGTCTTCACTGTATATTAATCTGGTTGCTATAGTCACTGAACATAGCACCAAGTGAATTGGCAGACAGACTGGTGAGAAGTAAGAGAGGATCTGACCAGCAAAGAGAAGTAATTGCAAAAAATAAATGAATTCTCACTTGGAGTTCACTTTCTGGGGGGAGGGGGTCACTAATTCTATACACCATATGGCACTTTAATCTGCAAAGAGCATAAGGGTGTAAATAGAATATATATTAATGTAGATGAATAAGCCCCAGTGTTGGAAAGAAGCACAGGAGGAAGTCAAATGTATATAATGATTATTATGCTCTTAGATTACTGTTGTCTAAAACTAAAATAATTTGTAGCATAAACACCCCATTAATGCCTGGTTTGGTGCAGCACAGGGCCCAAGGCACAATCGCAACTGTGTATGTGTTTGTTATTGGACTATTTATGACATTTTTGAATGCCACCTTAAAGGGGTGCAGGCTTAAGTCTTAATACGGAACTATCCAGAATTTATCCAGCAGAAGCTTATGCCATTTTACCTAGATTGGTGTGGCTTAATATGTAGGGTTTAGTAATTTAGGTGCTGTTGAAACTTGAAACCTGTTAACAGAAAAGTTATAAGGTTTGTTTTGTTTACCCTGCTGCCTGGCTGTGCCTTTATGGTAGTAATAAAGGTAAAAGAAAAAAATATATAATGGAAGGCACCTAGAGGCACTGTAAGTTTTACTGGAGAATATACAGTATAAAGTGTATGATTATTTTAACAGACTGGGAAAACAAGCTTTTCTACATCCAGGCCTGCAGTTCTTGAGAGTATAAACATAATAACCAATATTGCAACACACTCTGTGTAATAAAAACAAGTTGCATTTTTTTAAACAACATATGCCCTAGATCCTTGATGTCTGTATAAGCCCTAGATCCTAGATCCCAGCATCAGGAAAAGTGGACAGGGCTAGGATGGAGGTGGGGGTAGCCCGGGGGCCAAAGGAGTCGTTAATCCAACCCTGGGGCTGTTGGTTGTAATTCATCTAAACCTGAAGTACAGGTATGGGACCTATTATCCAGAATGCTCGGGACCTGGGCTTTTCCGGATAAGGGATCTTTCTGTAATTTGGATCTCCATAACATAAGTCTGCTAAAAATCATTTCAGTATTGAATAAACCCAATAGGACTGTTCTGCCTCCAATAAGGATTAATTATATCTTAGTTGGGATCAAGTACAAGGTACTGTTTTATTATTACAGGGAAAAAGGAGATAATTTTTAAAAATTAGAATTATTTGCTTATAATGGAGTCTATGGGAGACGGGCATTCCGTAATTCGGAAATTTCTGGATAATGGGTTTCCGGATAAGGGATCCCATACCTGTACTTAAATTAGACTGAGAAAGTTCCATAGCACCCCTGCAGCACTGGTGTAAATATGCTGCTGGATTCCTACAGCTACATATAGTTGTAAATAGATAGATAAAGGTATGGGATCCGTTATCTATAAAATTCCAAATAACAGGAAGGCCATCTCCCATAGACTCCGTTTTAAGCAAATAATTTAAAATTGTGTAAATTATTATTTTTTTCTCTGTAATAATAAAACGGAACCTTTTACTTGGTCCCAACAAAGCTATAATTAATCCTTATTGGAGGCAAACAATCCTATTGGGATTACTTGATGTTTAAAAAGACTTGTTTAGTAGTTTTGGAGATCCAAATTATGGAAAGACCTTTTATCGGGACAACCCCAGGTCCTGAGCATTCTGGATAACAAGTCACATGCCTGTAATATGTTCCTCTGAGTGACAAAGCCAGCCATTCACTGGTGGGAGTCAACTTGTTGGGCTTCTCCCACTGAATCTAATCACAAAGCTGGGTCCCTGGGACACTGCTCCTCTTGTCAAAAAGACTCACTTTTTAAGTGTGTCTTCGTCTTTCATTTATTTTTGTTTCTTTATTAGCAGTTAGTAGTGCTCCTTAATACAGAATAGTAATACAGGTGGACAAGACTGCTATTCTAAACATCTTGATCAGCTTTAGATTGTAAGCTCTGTGTCAGAAACAGTTCTGCATGAATAATTTTGCAGAATGTACTGCATATAATTATAGTCTCTATCATAATATGTGATAGATATGACATATTGTATGGTCGGCTGAGGCAGGGACTGATGTGTATGATCTCTATAAAGCACTGGGAAATATTACAGCTCTATATAAATATATTTAATAATAATAATAATAATAATAATGTCTTATCAAGGTGTATTACTACAACTCCTAACTCTCTGAACTTCAAAAGCGCTGAAGTGCTATGGATTTGCTAACCCACTCACTAAACATTCCTTCCTCATTGCACCTTCCTATAGAATGTGCTACTGTTTGAAGACGTGAAGTTAGGCCTCTATTGATTCATTGCATATTGGCCAATCATGATATGAAGCCTCTGGTGTAATACCTGGAGTACCTGTGAATGATATCAGGCTATCCTATCACAACGTACAGTGGGGTACTGTGCGAATGGTGAGGGGTAGTACTGGTCTGCAGTGATTGGTAGAAGGTTAGCCAATCACACTTTGGCCTGGGCATGATGTAGAGCTGGGGTATAGTGTTTTTAGGTCAGTGTATGTGTAAGAGTCACAGAAGATACTGCCTTGCCTGGGGTAAGTAGGGCCGTGCCAGGGGTAAGTACGGTCTGGCTTAGTTATGCTTCCAAGCAGGTTGTTTGCGCTAGATATTCAAGCAATCATTTTTATTGGGAGTAAGTGGAAAGTGTTAATTCTTTGTTGCAAATCTATCGGGTTTTTTTTTATACTCCTCCATCGAGCTGATTAGTACGGGGGATTTCTTATTCTGTTTCCAAAACAGCAATGGTTTCTCTGTAGCTCAGATCACAATTTGTACATATTCCATTGCAGCCTCAGAGAAGGAGTGAGACTGGCAGCTTAGTGCTATCAGCACACAGTGAGTTATCCAGGGTGTGTGCATGGACCTTAGAGCCACAGCTAGGCTATGTTCTGGCTTCTTCATAGGACAGTAAAAATCTAATTTATTGAGGGGTGCTGATATGTTAGGCACCTCCCAGTTAATAAAACTGCTTACTTGCCATGCACCTCTTGAGAGACACAGCACTCACTACCACCTTCCCTGCAGGGCCATATTTATATAGGCGTATGAATGTTTGTGACTTGGAGGGTGGTAGACTTAGGGGGTAGCCCTTGGGTGCCTGTATAGAAAATAAAATGTAAAAAATTCCCCCATCCGCTGCTGGAGATTGCAGTTAGCAGAGCTGTGGGGCGGGGGATACCTGGTTAAAGGGCTATCGGCACATTCATAATATGCGCCAGTTGTCAAGGATGGTGGAACCTTCCGGGTTCCGTGCCTAGAGCCCTGTATTTCCTTGGTATCCCATGTGCCTAGGCTAGATTTGCACATACACAGTATCGTAAGACTTTCTGTGGCACTTTGAACATTTTATGTGGTGCATTTTTCCAAAGGGAAACCCTGACCCACAGCATTGCTTTTCCCAAGAGTTCAGCAGTATATCCCTTCTTACATTTCTTATTTTAACATAAAAACCCATTTAGTGGCAGCACCTTGCATTTTGGCACACAGTCGTTTCAACATTGCTGATCTGCGTCACCAACCCCCCCACCCCGCAAAAGTGCCCCCACCCGCCCTACAAGGTAAACCTCTAGGACACTTAAGGGAGAGACAAGTGCTGACTCAATGTGTGCATAAATCAAGCACCTCCAGGATTTCTTAAACAACAGCGGGGTTAGGATCAAAGATAAAGGCAAAGTTCTGCACCATTAGAGGATGAAGCAATCTTGGGTCTGGGGGGTGAATGAGAGGCCTGTTATTGTAAGAGCAGCTAAGAACATCTCACAAAGAAAGTCGGACCCTTAGTGGGGAATGTACAATCCTGACTTAACGCGTTTTGCAAGCGTGGAGGTTTTTTGGTTCTTCTTCTGTTGACCAAGCCCTTGAGACCTAGCTGCTGTGTGGCTCCCTTGTGTAGGGTAAGTGAGTGAAAGAACACTATTGTGCTATTGTAAGGCAGAGGGAGAGCTCAACAAAGGGAAAGGGAAAGAAGCAGCTCTGGAAACCCCACATGCAGTTTATGTGCAACAAATATGATTTAAGGGCAAATTTACTAACAATGGAAAATAAAGCTTGAGACTTGTTAAGGCTTGTTCCACTTTCCTTGGGTGCAAAAGACATGTTTGATTCAATTTTTTTTGTTGGTAGAGGAATTGTATTTATTTCAAGTTTTGTTATTGGTGTATACATTCAAATCCCTGACAACGCACAGAAAACTTGGGGGCGAATGCCTAAGCACTCCAGTTATTACAAATGTTTTGCTTAAAATGTTTTTTTTCTTCTAGTGGCTCCTCAAATGAATAAAACTGTAGATGGCAAAATACAATTTAGTAAAAAAGGGGAGGGGTTTGTACATTTCTAAAGAAAAAAATTTAAAAAATTGTTTTGAATTGACTTGAAAAATGTATTTTGCCTTGAATAGGAAAACAAAATTCTGTTTGCTTCAGAAATACTACTATAGTTTATATAAATAAGCTGCTGTGTAGCCATAGGGGTAGTTAATCAATCTGAAATCAGCCTAAATGGCACAGGTTTCACGGCAGATAACAGATAAGCTCAGTAAAACACCATTGTGTTCTGCAGAGCTTATGTTATCTGCTATGTAACCTGTGCCTTTTTTCAAGCTTGAATGGCTACCCACAGCAGCTTATTTATATAAACTATAGAAGTCTTTCTGAAGCAAACACACAACTTTTACCAGTGCAGGGCAACAGTACATTGTATTCTAATTATTTTAAAACAATTTCATTTTTTGTGTTACTGTTCCGTTAAGGTTAACTCTTAGTATGTTCTTAGTTGGTCTTTATTATTACATTGTTTTGCAATTATTTGCTTACTTCCTCTGGTTTTTTTTGGAGCTTTCAGATGAGGGTTGGGGGGTTACTGAACCTGGCAGCAAAAAACGTATTGCTCCATGAGGTGACAGTGTTGTTGTAAATTCGGGTATGTTTTTGTATACTGCCCTCTTTATTTATTGACTGGTCTCAGCCAGGTATAAGTCTTTTGTAGAGATCCTCTAGCGTCAGACTTGAGCACACTGATGGCTTCCTGGCTATGTCTTTTTTCCCCCATCCCCAATCAGGCAGATACATAATATATGCCTATGTAGGAATGTGTGAAATGCATTTTGTATAAAAACAGTGAGAAGGTAATTTCCTTGTATAGAGAACCTGTTCTATTTGGTTTGTTTTAATTGAAAAAGGTGAAATAATGATTTGGGGTTTCTCCTTGCCCGTTTCTCCTTGTGGAACCACCAGAATGAGATTAAAGAGAGAAAATGAGTTTTGGATAATAAGTACCTCCCTCCTTCTCATTGTTGCCTGGGCCTCAGGCTCATCCATAAGGATTTTGCTATACATGTTTTTTAAGTAGAAGGAACCAAGTAACTGTGCGTGTTGCTACACATGTCCATATTTGGGCCATGTTGAGTGCATGCCCAAACCATCTTGCCACTTGTAGCATGTCCAGGGGGGCTGAAGGTCTGTCCCAACTGAAGGCCCTACTCAGTGCCTAGATGGGGTATTCAGAGCTGAATTGGTGAGAGGAGATGTTGCACTCAGCTGTACTTGTCGCCTATCCACCTGAAGGAGGAGGGTAGTGCCACTTGGCTATTCTCATGGATGGCCAGTTGAGATATCTCTGAGGTTGGCCAGTGTATGGCCACCTTAAATATTTACACACACACACACACTTTTGCACCTGTCTGCAAATATCAGTTCACCTGCTGGTATTGAAAGCTGAAAATGTTGGTTTGGGTCTGCATGAAGCTTTCTATGGGCGTTGGCCTAATGTGAGTTGGAGGATGTGCATAATTGGACCATTGACTTTTATAGTTGCCTTGTTGAAATGCCAGGCTGATACCAGACTAAACATGTTTAGTTCATCTGTTGTCTTTATCTTTTGCAGCTGCCCCAGTTCCTGGGTCCCCACTTGCAAGATGGCCGTGTTTAGACAGCTGGGGCTTCTTCTGTGGAAGAATTACATCCTGCAGGTAAAAAGTACTCGCTATGTTGTGTTGCGGATATGTGTATTTGTGCCCCCCATGCAAATAAAGAGATGCAGGTACACTAGAGTAGAGGGGAATGTTTGGGTGGTTGCATGCATTTTGACTTACGCTTTGGGTCCCCAGATGTTGCAGGACTTTAATGCTTATAATTTTCAACACTTGTTGTTCTGCAGTATTTGGGTGTCTACAGTTAAGAGACAGGACTCTAAGACCCTAGTCATATTGAGTTTCTGTTTAATCACAATGGGAATCAGCTGTGGCAAAGTGTAGCATTTACGGGTTCAATATACATCTATCTGTGTTCCCAGCAATGATCAGCTCCTTTGCAGCAATCTGCATTGTAATCAGTGGAAAGTGAAAACAGCCCAGCTTCATTTAAGCCACAGCAAAACACTCTAGGATCGCTCATGTGTCTTCAACCACATGAGACTCATTAGCATTAATCTAATCGTAAGAAGGAAAATGGAGCTAGAACAGCAAGAGCAACATAACTACAGCTTTCAGACTGTTTTAGCTCAGATCAAAAAGACCAAAACTGCACTGTATAGTCTAGATGGGGTGATACCAATGAATTGTAATGGGGAAGAATGACCTAATTCTTCTGGGAATTAGTACCCATTTTAAGAGATAAGACCTTGATAGTCCTTCCAACTGCTGACTGGCATATAAAAAATTAAAGCTGGCATACAAAAAGGTATGTGCCCATACTTGGGGCCATAAAACTCACTTGGAGGGCCTCAGACAGCTTGTTGGTCTCTTCTTGGATAGTTCTGCACTCCAAAGTGGCCTTCAGGTTAGTCCCCCATCCCCGTAGGGTTTTAGCTCTAGAGTTTGGGAACCACTGAGCTAGGGGTATGAGATGCCAGCCTAGCACCACCTTGTAGAAGGTAGACAATGATGTAGTAGAAATAAATAGAGCTGATGTGTAATTTAACATTTATCTTCCTTTGTGTTACAGAAGCGACAAGTCCTCGTGACCGTGATTGAGCTAGCCCTGCCCCTCCTGTTTTCAGCCATCTTAATTGCACTTCGGCACAGAGTCCCTTCTGTTACATACCCCAATGCCACCCTGTATAGAGAAATGCCTTTCCCAAACCTACCATTTATCCCAGGTCCAAGGCCATGGGAGCTGGCGTATGTGCCTTCTCATAGTAAAGCTGCCCACAGCATTATCCTGGATGTAGGGAACCACCTTTTTCCCTATTACTTTGGTAAGTAGTGCCCTGCTCAATGCCATGAATGGGTCTGGTCAGGTTTTCATTCATAAGAACTTTAGATTTAATTTACCCTTTTATCTCTTAGCCAACCAGTCGGCCCGAGGATTTCCCACAGAAGAGGATTTTGAAGACTACATCAGGCATAACAACCATTCAAGTAAAATCCTGGCAGCCGTGGTCTTTGAACACAATTTTAACCACAGTGGGGACCCCTTACCACTGCAGGTAACCCACCAAGGCTTTGCAGATATTGCTTTTATGATTAGATTCATGAGACACCAATAGGTGAATCATTGATTTGAAGTATCTGCTATTCAGAACACATTTTAATTTATTCTTATTACTGACACAGGTCCGTTACAGGCTGCGGTTCAAGTACAGCCCACGAAATGCCCCAATGAGTGAGCAGACAGGGCTAAATCCCAATGTGGACAGGAACTGGCACACCCGATATCTGTATCCGCTTTTCCAGATGCCTGGGCCTCGTGAGGCAGGAGACAAGACTGGAGGCACACCAGGTGCTTTTACTAAAAGTTTTGCTCATCTGTACTACCTGCACATACAGAATCACCCTGTGCATAGCACACATGTAATGCCGATAGCTCATTTGTTGATGCCAGGATGTTATAGAATGATTATCTCATTAGCTCACATGCTTGCTGTCTGTGCATTCAGGATACCAGCGGGAGGGCTTCTTGGCCATGCAGCATGAAGTTGACCGTGCCATCATGCGGTACCATGCCAATGAGAGTGGCCGTTTACTATTGGACAACATAGATGTGGCCATACGGCGCTTCCCTTATCCACCCTATGTCAATGACCTCTTCATCCTGGCTATCCAGAACCAGCTTCCTTTGCTCCTAATGCTCAGCTTCACCTACACATCATTAAGCATTGTGCGGGCACTGGTCCTGGAGAAGGAGAGAAAGCTAAAGGTACAGCCATGGGCACCCTGACTGTGCATGATTTTTATTTAGTTATTTTGCTTCAGAACCACCTTGTAGGTACAAATCTGACATGCCTGTTTCTCACATACAGGAGTACATGCGGGTCATGGGGCTCAGTTCCTGGCTTCACTCCACTGCCTGGTTCATCCATTTCTTCCTGCTCCTCTTGGTGTCTGTCTTCTTTGTCACTTTGCTGCTGTGTATCCAGGTTTGTATCAATAGGTTCTCCTTAATAGTATCAGTATCATGTAAAATATTTTTATATGGACAACACATATAAAGGCTTCACTATCAGCTCACCGTGCAATACTGCCTTCACTTGCATCTGGTGCAGAGCAGCTGCACCCTGTGCCTTTGTGTTAGTTGTGCCTTTAGTACTGCATCCATTGCAGAGTGCAGTACTTCCAGGTGCAAGGGGGCACTATTTAAAGCAGGTGTCCAGCATGCCTTGCAGGGATGACCTTTTAGGGGATGCCCAGGCTCAGACTGGAAATCTTTGGGTTCTGGCAAATGCCAGAGGGGCTGATGTAAGATGCTATAGACAGTTACTAGTTAGTGGGCTTGTGGGGGGACTGTTTGGCCCTCTGTGTACTTGAAATGCCAGGGTCAATTTTGAGTTTCAATCCAAACTGTGCGAGGTGCCTCTCCTACTGTATACAGGGCTGCTAGGTGCACATGCTTTGTACCTGTTTTTATTTTTTGCATTTGTAATATTGTGATAAATTTGTCCTTATCTTGTATTTTCATACCCTTCCATCCAATGTTGATTTGTTATCTATAATCCCAGCATTTCAAGAGATTCCTGGATGTGTAAAGCTGGCCATACACGCACCGATAATATCGTACGAAACCTCGTTTCGGTGCGTGTATGGCAAGTCGGCAAGTCGACCGATATCGCAGGAAGCTGCTGATATTGGTCGACTCGCTGATCGGGCCAGTTAAAAGGTTTTGATCGGGCGCCATAGAAGAAACTTCCGCGACTTATCTCCCCGTCTACCATGGCCCTTAATAACTAGTTTTCAAACCCTGCGCCAAACGACTAGTGTAGCCATTTCCTTTTAGTGTAGTAATCGTTCCCCGTCCTTACTTTGTAAATGTGTGACGTTCTGTGTTCTTGTGATTGTCTTATGCAAGCAACCTAGCATAGAGATTCACTTAATTAGTGAGAATGCGTCAGTGGTAGAAATGAGATACTCAGTCACAAGACCTTGGGTAGAAATACATTTGTTTGTTTTTGGGATAACCGCAGGTCTGGACTGGGATTTAAAATAGTCCCTGGCATTTCAAGTACACAGAGGCCCAAACAGCCCCCCACCAGCCCAATAAATAGTGACTGTCTATGGTATCTTACAGCAGCCCATGTGGCAGAACCCACAGATTAACAGGGAATGTTAAATTATAAACATTATGGTGCAACCACATACAGGTTGGGAAGTGGCATTTATTGTTGCTGCTGGTTTTACATTGCTTTTTTTGTATGTTGTGGGTGCAGGATAAAGTAAAAGGAAAAAGATGCTGTTGTTTTTGCACACACCATAATGTATACACACCTAAATGAAAAATCCAGTACAAATATAGACATTTTGCCTGCTGTGCTGCCATCTCTGTATCTCTGTTTATTCTATGTCAGCAGCATTTTGTAGATGAGGTCCTATTTGTCCAGTGGCAAAAAACAAGACCAGAGGGAAGTTAATCTGTAGCACAGACATTTGCTTCTCTCACTCATTGAGAGAGGGCCAATCGCAGAAACCTCACTGCAGATGTAGGAAACATTTTATCTTCATCCTGAATATGGATCAATACAATAACCGCTGTGTGTTTCCTAAGAGGCCTGATGAGGTTTATAAAGAGCAATTGCCTTTTCTCATGCTATGAGAATATATATCTCTTTTATTAACCGTTTAAGGAGGCCCGTCTTGCCAACATTTTTCTTTGGGATTCATTAAAGGGGAACTCAGGCTTTGTTAAAGTGCCCCACACAGCACAAAAAACCATAATATACCTATCACTGTAATCTTTTCTTTCAAAAAGTATGAATAAATACCATTTTTATATGCTGAAATACAGCTGCATCATTTAAAATCTTGGCAGGGGAGGAGGGACTAAAGCATTGATGTTAAAAATGGTAAGAACTCTCCACAGCTTACAGACTGCATGCTGGAACTACATAACCCACAATGCATTGCACTGCAATGCTCCTTTCCTTATTTACATCACATGTGCAGGGAATTGTGGGATTTGGAGGATGCAGGCTGAAGGCAGGCTGAGGACAGTCGACTACTGTTACATTTTATTTGAATCTCAAAACTAGTCAGCCAGATCAGCAGGGGAACAGGGGGCGGGGCTTAGGTAACTATTCTCTGTTTCAAAAAACTAAGTTGTGTTTGGGTGGAGTTCCCCTTTAAGGCACAGTTGAATGCTTACGGGGCACAGAAAAGACATGACTTGGTATAGGAAAGCTACCAAAGGAAATACAACTATGACTGCTGTTCTTATCTGACATGCTGCAACACAGTGGGAAGGTCACATTTCTGCATTCTCTGTTAAATATTTCATTTACTTTTTCATTCAGTCCAGTATGTATATTATGTCAAGTGAAAGCACCAGTTTTGGCCAAAATCATTTGCATAGTACTTCAAGGATCAAAAACAAAACAATAACCAATAGTTTATGTCCCATAGGATTAGGAACCTTATCATATTGTTATATACATGTCTTTTTTGTGTAACCTGCTAACCTTTTCAGTTTCATTTCCTGGCCAGCAATGAGTGCAGTCCTGTGCTCTGTTTGATGTTTAATCTCACTTATTTCACCCAGGTCAGCAGTGAAGGTGCGGTCCTTACCCGCAGTGATCCCTCGTTGGTGTTTGTCTATATTTTGGTGTTCTCAGTCTCCACCATCAGCTTTAGCTTCATGATCAGCAGTTTCTTCTCTAGAGGTAAAGACTTACTCCTGTATAGCTCCGGCTAATAACATTGTCCTTGTATTTGTCACTCATTAGGCCTTGCTCATTGGTTTTTATTTTACAGCGAATATGGCAGCCGCGGCAGGGGGCTTTCTGTATTTCCTCTCCTACATTCCCTACTTTTTCATCTCTCCGTGGTATGATGAGTTGAATCATGGCGCAAAAGTTTCTTCGTGTCTTTTCTCTAATGTGGGCATGGCAATGGGGGCTCAACTCATCGGGATGTTTGAAGGCAAAGGTGAGCGTTTGATAACCCTGCAGTACTTATATTAATAATAAATATCTGTAACATTATATTTTATGCAGTAGGTGGATCTGTTTAACTGGTTACTTAAAGATGGCGTTTTGCCTATTTTTGTTTACTCATAATATTGATGCTGAAAATGCACTCTCTTTGTTGTCCTTGCAGGTACAGGAGCCCAGTGGTCAAATCTCTTTACGCCAGTCAGTGTGGATGATAATTTTACATTGGGTCAGGTCTTGCAGATGCTGATGTTGGATTGTGTTCTCTATTTTCTGGTTGGGTGGTACGTTGAGTCTGTCATGCCTGGAGATTATGGAGTACCCCAGCCATGGTATTTCTGCTTCTTGGTGAGACCCACTTCCAAAACCTATTGTATATGTTTATTATCTGCGTCTTTGCAGCTAATTCTGTACTGTTTATAGCACTGTCCAGGTACACCCTAAGGGTAAGAACCCACAAAGCGAGTTACTCGCCCGTGAAAGATCTCTGCTATTGCGGGTGAGTAACCACTTTGAAAAAGCTTTCCACTGGCAACAATAGAAGTCACTGGTGGAAACGCTTTGGTTTCCGAAGTAGCATGAAGTTTGCTGCCGGAGGAAAATTTGGATTACCAAAGTAATGCGTAACTTCTATTGTTCCCGGTGGAAAGCTTTTTTTGGAGAGGTTAATCGCCTGAGATAGCAGAGATCCATCGCGGCGAGTAACTCACTCCATGGGTTCTTACCTAAAGGTACATAGACATTTAAGGGGAAGCTTATGGGAACATTTAAAATAAGGGGGTGAACTTATAGCATTGTGTTTTCTGCCCCAGCAAAAGTGTTGGCAGTAATACTAGAGTGGCCAGTATTACTAGAGTAGACCATCTCTTGGTCATATGAGATGTACATTGACATGAGTAAGGTGGAAGGGGCCCACAGGGGTATTGCTGGGTATCCTGACTGACCAGTCTTGTATAGAGAATCCAAGCAACTCTTAAAGGCATTAAGAGAATCTGCCATTACAACATCGCTAATCAGGGCATTCCCCAACCTCACTGCCCTTACAATAAAAAAAAAATCTATTCTGCTTCAACTGAAAGTTATCTTCCTCTAGTCTAAAGGCGTGGCCTCTGGTGCATTTATTGTTTTAATAGGAAGAAATATCCCCGCTATCTGTATATAATGTCCTTTAATGTACATTTAAAGAGTAATCATGTCCCTTTAGGGACTTTTTATCTTCCAGAAGGTTCAGTTTGGAAAAGGGAAAGCTAATCCATGCAGAAATGAGGCATTGCTCTCCTGCTTTTCATTGTGTCATTTGGCCATGTTTGCGCTCTAAGTATATATATTTTTTTAACTCTATTCAGCCTTCCTACTGGTGTGGGACGCCGCGGCTAGTGGAGGGTTTGGAAAAGGAAGATGATGAGGATCCGGAAAAGGCGCTGAAAGGAGAATATCTAGAGGAAGAGCCATCAGATCTGGTACCAGGAATACGCATTAAGCACTTAACTAAGGTAAGTATTATACAAAGTTTCCAATACCATGTTACATTATACTTTTGGTGGGTGTGGTTTCCTGAGGTCCCAGTTATGGTCCTTACTTAGCTGGCCAGTGTGCCATTATATGACATTTACCAGTAGTACAGGTAGAAGAGATATCTGTAGTGAACCTTAGTCCCATTGACTTTTGTTATTCAATTTTCCCAGGTGTACCATGCGAGTGGAAAGAAACGCATTGCTGTGCGAGATCTCACGCTTAACATGTACGAGGGGCAAGTCACAGTGTTATTGGGACACAATGGCGCAGGAAAGAGCACCACGCTTTCCATGTTGACAGGTACTGATTAGTTGCAGGGCATCAAAGCTGGACTAACATCATTGTGGCATCCCCGCTCTGTTTGATAATAATAATCATAGGGTTACTTAGCCTCTGGTACTATGAGTGTGGCCCAGTGTCTGCCTTGCAAGTAAATAATAGTGTGTTATGTAAGAAAAGACACAAAGTTTTCCCAGGAGCAGTAACCCCTAGCAACCATTCAGTTTTGCCAATGGCAAAATAATATCTGATGAGGTGCAATTCCAGACTTTTGTTCTTTGAGGCTACAATTTCATTGATATTCTTACTTTTTATTAGTTATCTTTCTGTTCAGACCCGCCCCATTCATATTCCAGATTCTCATTCAAACCACTGCCTGGTTGCTAAGGTAATTTGGACCCCAACAACCATATAGCTGCTAAAATTTCAAACTGAAGAGTTGCAGAAGAAAAAGCTAAATAACTCAAAAACCAGAAATAATCAAAAATGAAGACCAACTGCAAATTATTTCAGAATAGCACTCTCTACAACATACTAAAAGTTAATTTTTAAGGTGAACAACCCCTTACACCATGTGAAACCGTTCCCACGGTTGCCCTAGTGTTGCACACTTTGATGCCGTCTTTCCTACTTTTTCCCCAGGACTCTCTCCCCCATCATCTGGTGAATGCTATATTGGAGGTTATGAGATCACTCGAGACACAGCTCTGATCCGTCGCAGCCTGGGACTGTGCCCCCAGCATGATGTCCTGTTCCAAGGTCTTACTGTTGAGGAGCACCTCTATTTTTATGCAGGGGTGAGGGACATTCTGATGCTAGGCCCACGCCATAGAAACATTTCAAACAATAATATCTTGTTTTTTCTGTAGTTCTTAAGTGGTGATTTATATGGTCACAAGCTCATAGTTGCTTTCCTTCCTTGGCAGTTAAAGGGATGTCCACGCTGGTGCTGTCCAGAAGAAGTGGAGAAGATTCTCCAAATCCTGCGACTGGAGGAAAAGCGCAATGCTCTCAGTACACAGCTCTCAGGGGGGACATGCCGTAAACTGTCCATTGGAATTGCTCTGATCGGAGGATCCAAGGTCAGAGGCCTGAGGGGTGTGAAGTTGGGGTTTCTGTAATTTGGGCTATAGCTATGAACATGTGCTGGTTCTGGTGTTGCTATGACATAATAAGAAAGATCTTCCCATATGAATAATACTGTGGACACTAGGTGCTGCTGTTAAAAGGCCATTGTTGCAGCATACATATAACATATGGAAATTTTGCCTTTACAGGTTGTGATGTTGGACGAACCCACCTCAGGAATGGACCCGGCTTCCCGCAGGGACACGTGGGAACTATTGCGGCAGCACAAACATGACCGTACCCTGCTGCTTACTACTCACTTCATGGATGAGGCAGACATTCTGGGAGACAGGATTGCCATATTGGCTCAGGGCCAGCTCCAGTGCTGTGGGTCCCCACTCTTCCTGAAATGCAAATACGGTGAGGGGTGGAAGGTTAAGGACATACAAGCACCCACAAAATACTGGGGCACTATGGTACTGAACAAGGAAACACATTACAGGTAGTAGCCTGTACACTAGGTCCTTTATATTCCTGGGGCCCTAGCAGTCACTATTCTTGTTATGTCTCTAAGCTACAGGATATTTTAGGGTAATAGGCTCCATACAATGATACAACTACAAATGGGGTAAAACATGCAAGATCCTATGACCAAAGCAAGTAACTGTTGCAGTACAGATATGCCAGAATATAAACCCTGTTTTACACCCATATTCTTGGAGGAGTAGATTGTTCCTTGTCTCATTAATGGAATTGTACAATATGCCTTTCCTATGCCTTGATTTGCAGGTGCTGGGTACCACATGGTTATGGTGAAGGAGCCACACTGCCAGGTGGAAGACATCACTCATCTTATCACCAGCTATGTGCCCAATGCCACCCTGGAGAGCAATGCAGGAGCTGAGCTGTCATACATTCTTCCCAAGGAGAGCACCCATAGGTAAAGTGCAGAAATTCCACTGTGCACAGCACTTTATAAGCATAGATAAAGTCAGCTGATTTTAGTCTGTCAAATATAAGGAAGTTCCCAAGGAAAGGGAGCTGACTGGTGCAAAATCCAACTTCCCCTTCTAGGAAATGACATGCTCTTACATGCACAGATGGATCCATAACATTTCTATATGCTGATTGTGCTTATTTTTTTTTTTAAAGGAGGAGGAAAGTTATAATCACTTGGGAGGGGGGGGGGGTTTGCAAAAACATTAGGCACCCCCCAGTGATTGTAATCACTTACCTGAAACCCCCAGCCAGTGCTCCTCTAAGGAGAAAACAGCACTGGCCCAGGTGCATGCAACAAAGCAGTCCTCTTCCTTCTTCCTGGGGGTGCCTAACATTTGGCACCCCTAGTTATTTAGCCTTTCCTTCTCCTTTAAAACATTTCATCTGATTAATCGGTGTGCTTATTGATATATATATATATATATATATATTTTCTTTCTTGCCCAGTAAGTATCTGCTTGGTCTTTTTCATCCCCTACAGGTTTGAACCTCTCTTCTCAGAGCTGGAACTCCGTCGTGAAGAACTGGGAATAGCCAGCTATGGGGCCTCTGTTACCACGATGGAAGAAGTATTCCTGCGGTAAGCACTGTCAGGCAGCAGCATTTCATACAGTGGCCGCTAAATGGCAGCTAGAGTGTGATGTCTATGTTTGTTGTTGCCACCGACAGTGTTGGGAAGCTTGTAGACACCAGCCTGGACATACAGGCTATCCAGCTGCCTCCTCTTCAGTACCAGCATGAGAGACGCGCAAACGACTGGGGAACTGAGGAGTCCTGTTCTATGAGTGACTGCACAGAGGACAGCGGGACCCTCATCACTGAGGATTGCTCTAACATCAAGCTTAATGGGAAGGTGAGAGATAATGCGAAATTAAAGGAGAAGGAAGCTGTTAAAATGGAACCATGCTTAACAATAGAAGTGAGCCCTGTAAGTTCTTAGTAATTGATGATGCAGTCAGGCCCGGACTGGCAATCTGAGGGGCTGCTGTAAGATGCCATAGACAGTCACTATTTATTGGGCTGGTGGGGAGCTGTTTGGGCCTCTGTGTACTTGGAATGGGAGCTGCAGCAGGGGGTACACAGTATGTTGCAAAAGCTGTTGAAATAATTACCCAGCACCATGTTTAAGGGCCTTGTTTAAGGCCGCAATGTTGAGTCCTTTAATGCTACATGTGCATAATATTAGTCTGACCCTTGTCTCTCAGTAACATATCCTCTCACCCTGCATTCTTTGTGTTCTTTTTTGTTTTCCTCAGTGTACCCTGTGGTGCCAGCAGTTTTACGCCCTGTTTGTGAAGAGAGCTGCTTACAGCTGGCGAAACTGGAAGATGGTGGTGGGTCAGTTTCTGGTTCCTCTGGTCTTCACCACTTTAGCATTAGTAGTGGGCAAGACTTTCCCTGGTCCCCAGGACTCACCACCATTGGATCTAAGTCTGGTGCCCTATGGGTACACAGTGGTGCCGTATTCTCTTCCCCCTAATGCCTCCACCTTGCTTCAGAGCCTGGCTGATAATTTCAGGGATCAGTTTTCTGGACAGCAGATGGAGCCGCAAGAGGTGCTAGGTGAGTGCTGAGCTTTTGTTGTGGTACTATGGGCATGGAATGCTGAGTCCTGCTGCTGAAAAACAAAGCAGTGTTGATTGCCGGCATTTGTAAAACTTTTTGATTCTGCCCACACTATGTTCTAATATCTGAAAGTAAGGAAAGACTTAATGAATAAGTGAAAGGCAAGGATCGGTTCAAATAACCAGCAAGTTCTGTTTCTTTAGATGATCTTGACAACTATTTGCTGACCAGAGCTTCAGATGAAGGGGCACTGTTTGCCGAGCGTTGCCTTTGTGCCGCCGACATTCAGAACCTTGGCTCTAGGATCAAGGTGACAGCTCGCTTCAATAACCAGGCATACCATGCAGTCGCTTCGGCCCTTGCCCTGGTCGACAATGCTCTCTTCAAGCTGATCGCTGGCCCAGAGGCTTCCATTTCTGTAACCAACTATCCTCAACCACGAAACACCACAGAGACTGCCCAAGATCAGCTGCTAGAGTAAGGAAATGTAACGGCATTGCAAAGGTTAAAGCAAGCGTAGTGGCAGTGATTTTGCTTTCCTGAATGTTTCAGAACTGCGACAGGATTATTGGGTTATATCTGAAGCTCCTCTTGCAGGATGGGTTAATTTGGAAAATATGTTTGATTAACCTTGTAGTTGAGTGAGCTCAGTGGTGAAATTTTCTGTCACTGAAAGCAACTGTGGGTGAGGGGTAGCCTATAGGGCAGTTATTATAGTAATGTTTTGTGTTTGGCTGCAGGGGCCAGGCTGGCTTTGCAATAGCCATAAACCTACTGTATGGGATGGCTTCTCTGGCAAGTACCTTCTCTCTGTTGTTGGTCGGAGAGAGAGCGGTGAAGTCCAAGCATGTACAATTCGTCAGTGGAGCCTCTGCTCTCAGCTATTGGCTGTCTGCACTAACCTGGGACTTGCTCAACTTTCTGATTCCTTGCACCTTCATGCTGGTGAGTTAGAGGACAGCTTAGTCCAGAAACCATAGCTCTACTGATTTACTCATATTCTCTTCTCTTAAAGGGATCCTGTCACAATTTTTTATGGTATAGTTTTATACCATATAGTTTTTATAGCTTGAACCAATAAATGTATTTTTTTTAAGATCTAATATTGGCGTGTAGGCGCCATCTCAGTGCATTGTGCCTGATTTTGAGCTTCGGAAGGAGCCAGCACAGCACAATAAAACTGCTTTCAGATAAGGTTTGAGGTGGACTTGGATTTTAACTATTGAGTGCTCATATCTACCAGTAGGTGGGGCTTGGGAGCATTTTTAGCAGTACAGGTGTCAGGGAGCAGCTACCTTCCTTGCGGGGGTAGGGAAGGGGGGGGTGATATTACTCCAACTTGCAGCTCAGCAGTAAAGTGTGACTGAAGTTTTTCAGAGCACAGGTCACATGGCTGTGGCACCCTGGGAAATGAAGAATATGGCTACCCCCATGTGAAATTTAAAAATTAAATATAAAAAAAAATCTGTTTTCTCTGTTGAAAAATAGCTTTCAATGCAGGATTCTGCTGGAGAATCTCTATTAACTGATAGGTTTTGTAAAAAAACTGTTTTCCAATGACAGTTTTCCTTTTACCTTCAAGTTCCCTCCTGGGCTCATGCATTAGCCTTCTTTAGTCTTATTTCTGCCACTACTATCCTATATGTCTTCACATTCCTCCTGTTTCATTTTATATTTTTACCCATACTATTGGAGGAGGCTCTTGACCACCCCCTTCCTCTTCCATAGGCGGTGTTCCAGGCATTTGATGTGCGTGCTTACACGGAAGAGCATCACCTTGTGGACGTGATACTTATGTTGCTCCTGTATGGCTGGGCTGTGATACCCCTAATGTATTTATTCAGTTTCCTGTTCACCTCAACGGCCACTGCTTACACCAGGCTTACCATCTTTAACATTCTGTCCGGCACGGCCAGCTTCCTTTCTGTTACCATCATGAGCATTCCAGGTGAGAAGATCTTCAAGGCTTTTCCTTACTCTGCCATGAAGATGTCTAGTTTAGACCTCCCCTTATTATGCTTGTTATAGAGTACTCCATGATGCCCCTTACTTTAAGCAGTTCTCCAATGTGCATTTGTCTGTCTTTCAGCCCTTGGCCTGGTGGATCTTTCTCACATCCTAGACCAGGTTTTCCTGGTACTGCCAAATTACTGCTTGGGACGATCATTTAGTGACTTCTATCAGAATTATCACTTATTAAAGTTCTGCCGTTCATCACCCCGTTCAGCGATCATCTGTCAGGCATTCAGTGAGTGACAGGAAGTAGTGAACTTCTTCATAAATACTAATTTTTTTGGCGTGCGTCTGTAGTAACCAGAGATAAAATAAGCAATTTTTTTTCTTCAGATATTACCTGTCAGGACAACTACTTCTCGTGGTCTTCACCAGGGGTGGGCCGGTATTTGACGGCCATGGCTGTTCAGGGCTCAGCTTTCCTTTGCCTTCTCTTTATTATCGAGAGCCAGATATTCTGCCGTTTGTACAACCTGTGCCGCAGCTACAAAGAACACAGATGGGTATGTAAACTGGATGAGAGTACTGGGGGAACCCAGAGTAATAAGGATGTTTGAGTGTTTGAGGACCAATCAAAAATGGATCCTCATTTTTGACCTCTTTTGTTGTTTCATATTTCATACAAACATATTGTATATTCTCCATGTTCGTTTTGCCTTGTTCTGACTTATCCCATTGGCTGACACTCATGCAGCTTATGCCAATGTAAGTAACTATATCAGTTCTTTTCTTTCTCTCGCCTTACCTAGGCTTCACTCCCGGAGTCCCCTGTTTCTCCCCCAGAGGATCGAGATGTGGCAGATGAAAGAAAAAAGGTTCTGGAGTCACCCTTGGAGCAGCTTTCAGCACTTAGCAGCCCCTTGGTCATCCGGGAGCTTAGCAAGGTGAACAGATATTCTAGTGTATCTGTATCCTTAGATATTCAGTGCAAAGTCTTGTGCTGTTTACTCAAAGGAGCCCAATAGTGCACCAGTTGCACCAGCATCAAAATGGGTGTTGCTTAGGCAGCACTGAATTCAAAATCTCGTCCTAGGTGCAGAAAGCAGTGTTCAGGGTTTTGCTTTCCTTTTGCAAGTTCTCAAAACTGATTGGTGATTGTTTGCTATTGGCAGTTGCACTTTAGCACCTATGTCTGGTAGGTACCCATGCCTCTTGTCATAGTCTGGTTCCATTATGTGTTGGTTAGTAATGTGCAGGCTGGCCCAAAACCCACTGGGTGGGTTTGGGCGGGCGAACAAATATTTTTTGCAGGTTGTGGACGGGTCCAGGCCGAACTCTGACTTCCACTCCGACAATGTCCTTATGCCCTGCTTTTGCCTCTGGCCCTTTGCCCTATCCCTTTGGAAATGCCAGGGATGGGCAGGTCAGCTATGGGTATAAAACTTTGTTTATTAATGGCAATTTGCTTTTTATGTTTGGTGGTCAAACCTAGAACAAAATAGAGGACAATGGTAAAGTTGTAAAAAGGAGTGCATGTAATCCACCAATCTGTTTTAAATATAACAGGTGTATGGGCGCCGTGCCTTGGTCCTAGCAGTTGACCGTATATCTTTAGCGGTTGGACGAGGCGAGTGCTTTGGCCTGCTGGGATTCAATGGAGCTGGCAAGACCACCACATTCCGCATGCTAACGGGAGATGAAACTGTCAGCTCTGGGGACGCGTATATTGATGGGTACAGCATCCTGCGCCACATCAAGAAGGTAATGCAGAGCATCTGTGCCCCATGCAGCATGTTGTGTGTATTGGCGCTGCCCAGATGTGCATGAGTTTGTCACCTAAACTTGCACATTTTCAAAACTCATTCCCTTGTATTTCAAGGTTCAGCAGCGAATCGGCTACTGCCCACAGTTTGACCCTCTGCTGGACCACATGACTGGGCGCGAGACACTGTGCATGTATGCTCGCTTGCGGGGGGTGCCTGAGGGATACATTAACAGCTGTGTGGAGAACATGCTACGTGGGTTACTCCTCGAAGCCCATGCCAACAAGCTGGTGCGGACATACAGGTGAACAAGGACTTTCCTAACTAGAATTAACCTGTCATGTCTAGGGCCATTATTTATATAATGAAAATTACTTCTTCCCAGGGGGGACTTGGGGAGTCCCTGGATTTTTTCCTTCTCCTTACCATACATTAGTTATTTACTCTATACCTCTCTCACCATCTTTTTATATTTTCTCATTTTAAACATGTCTTCCTTTTCATCCCTCCTCCTTTTCTATGTAGCTCACATGCCAGGTTTCTCTGTGTCGCCCCCTACATTCTCTTAAATTCACCCTATGGTTCTTTCCCTTCCTTACGTTTCTGCCCAGTGGAGGAAACAAAAGAAAGCTCAGTGCTGGTATCGCTCTGATTGGAGGGCCATCCGTGATCTTCATGGACGAGCCATCTACTGGAATGGATCCTGTTGCACGGAGACTGTTGTGGGATGCAGTGACAAGAACAAGGGAGAATGGAAAGGCAGTGATCATTACCTCCCACAGGTAGGGTGGGGAGAAGGGAAAATTAAGACATAAAATGAAAATAAGTGGGTAAAATGTAATAGTCTGTTGGCAAGGCGTATTGAGAATAATCTAGCACAGGTATGGGATCTGTTATCCAAAATGATTGGGACCCTGGGATTTACCCAATTAAGGGTTTTGCATAATTTGGAACTGTGAGGTAATAAAGTTACCCCATGGTTGTAGTCCTTAGCAACCATATATTAACCATTCTAACTTCTGTTGACTTATTAAGGCTTATTGTTGATTGGCTGAAGTGGTTTTACTTCCCTGAGGAGAACCGGCTCCATTTAAAGAAGCCCTTTGTAACAGTAACGTAATGTATCCCCACTTTCTTTCTTACATCCACCAGCATGGAGGAATGCGAAGCTCTATGCACACGTCTTGCCATCATGGTGAATGGACAACTAAAGTGCCTCGGAAGTCCCCAGCACCTGAAGAACAAGTTTGGGAGTGGTTACACATTGCTGGCCAAGACCTCCCGAGGGGCAGAGGAACTGATGGCTTTTAAAGATTTTGTTGAAACGATATTCCCAGGTCAGTTTGAATAAAGTCTGCGCTGTCTTAAAGTGACAGTATACCCACTATTCAGTTTATCAGCTTTGCATTCCTTTTTAACCAATTAGTGTGCCGGTGGTACTCTGTAGCTTGAGATTTTACTATCTACAGCACATTACAGGTTAATGGCTGAGGTTTATGGAGGATATGTCAGCAAGCAGTGTGGGAGGAAGGAGAGTATAAATCAAAAGGATGCATAGGAATGAAAATGCAAATGGCAAATGTACAAGTATCTTCTGTCTCCCCCTGCAGGCAGTGTGCTGAAGCACGAGCATCAGGGTATGGTGCACTACCACATAACCAGCCAGGAGCTCAGCTGGGCACAGGTAAGAGAACAAAGCCAGCTAAAACATCATTGTATGTGCAATACAGCCCTTATTATCATTGTGTATTTATATAATGCCAACGCTTTGCATGAATTTATAACAAACAGGGGTCTTACCATAAGAGAATAGAACTGAGTCCGAGGGTCTATGAATGGAAATGTGTATGTTGGGGGTACAAAGCTTAGCATTTATAATTTCTTTCGCTTTCCAGGTGTTTGGGACTTTGGAAAAGGCCAAGGAGAAGTTTGATCTGGAGGATTATTGTGTCAGCCAGATCTCACTGGAACAAGTCTTCCTGAGCTTCAGTCACTTCCAACAGTCGCCAGCAGGTGGCGTAGTATAAAGGGATCTGCTGTTGTGCCCCGAGCGTGGCACAGTCTGCTCCGTCCAAACTCCATTGTGGATGCAGTAACTCACCTATGGTCAGACTGTCTGCCTAACTGGAACACGGAGAGCACTGACATTGTATCCGTCCAAAGCCGTTGCTCCTACATATCCAGTTAGGCCCCTTCTGTGTCCATCCAGAATACCCTCTTCTGCATGTCTGTCCAGTGCCAGCCCTAGCCCTTTCTTTGGCTTGTGTGCTCAGAGCTATTGTTTAATGTGTCCGTCCAGACCTTTCCTTTCTGTGTGCTATTTATTTACTTTGTCCATTTGTTTTGCTCATTCCCCCATACGCCACCAGCAGGCTATCTGCAGGACAACCCGTCTTAATAACAACAAGGGATAACAACAAGGGCCCTCTGCTCAGATCTGCTTTTTGGAGAAACATTGATGGTCGTGACTACCTCTCTGGCCCATTCCAGTAACTGCATTGCCACTGTATCAGAACAACACTATTTTACTTGGACTGGATCTTTGCCTGGTGCTGTGGGCACCTGAACTTTGGCCTGTATGAAGGATTATGGTTGGGACACTTCACTCCTTGCCTCCTGTTTGCTTTATTTTAATACAGTGTCCACTGTATGATGTGACAGTCTGCACTCTGGATCACACTCTCTTCCATTATAATTCTGAGTGACCCCCCTTACCCCCAGCCCCCCTCAATCACAGGCATCCATACTCATGATCTTGAGAGTTCTTGATTTAATAATTCCTAATCGCGCGGTTGGCAATATGCCAACAGATCAGCTGATTTAAAAATTAGCAAGCAAGATTTTATCATGGTCTCTTTTAGCAAAGAAGGAGTTAAAATTAAGAAGGGACTTAGTAGAACATGCAACAGAAATAAAAATACACATCAATTGGGCGAGTGCTTTCATTCGGTGCTGCTGACCTGATGTCACGGGTGGCCGTACCCCAACTCCCACGGTGCCTTACTACTTCACCAGGCAGTCCCAGAAGAGGTGCTGGGAATGTTCCAAACTTACATTCAGGGGTGGAAACCCAATTTCACCCTTTTGCTACCAAAGGGGCCTAATGTTACTGCCAGTCTACTGCAAATGTTCAGTAGGAAGACGCACATCCAATGTAATGGGAAAGAATGACATTGGCTCTTGCCTTGGTGTGGCATTTAGGCTTCTGTGCTTTTTGTGAGCACGCCGTGATGGAGAGAGATGTTCTGCAAGGTCCCTTCTGTCTTTGTCCTGGGAACACAACACTGACTGCTCCAAGCAGGTACTTGATTGTAGAAACCTAATAAAAATTATTTATGCTGCTCTTTTGACAGCTTTGCCTTCCTGTGTTTATTCTGTCAATGTTATGTGGCGGGAGGCTGAAGAGGTGGCATTTTTACTACCATAAAGCAGGGAGTGGACTCTCAAACCAGGGACCTTAGTGATGGCAGATACAGTAGATAGATGATGTGTGGCTGATGCAATGAAGGTAACATACAAACAAGTAGCATTGAGCAGGCAGAGTATGGCACACACAGGCAGGGTAGGGCGGGCGGGCAGAGTATGGCACACAGGCAGCATAGGGCTGGGCAGAGTATGGCACACAGGCAGCATATGGCACACACAGGCACCGTAGGGCAGGCAGAGTATGGTACACACAGGCAGCATAGGGCAGGCAGAGTATGGCACACACAGGCAGCATAGGGCAGGCAGAGTATGGCACACACAGGCAGCATAGGACAGGCAGAGTATGGCACACACAGACGGCTAAGGGCAGGCAGAGTATGGCACACACGGGCAGCATAGGGCAGGCAGAGTACTGCCTGTGTGTGCCATACTCTGCCTGCCCTATGCTGCCTGTGTGTGCCATACTCTGCCTGCCCTGTGCTGCCTGTGGGAGGTGAACCTGGCAGGGGTTTGTTATGGGAGTTTGTTAGCAGTTGGAAATAGCCATTTAATGGTCCCTAAGGTGTGTAAGTATGTGCTGGGGGTTGCTGTGCTATTCACAGGGTAGGAGGAGGCATATAGATTTAAGGGTTTGTCTTAATATGACATAATATAATTCTTTTAGATATGAATGATGGTTGATATCCCCACACTGATCTAGAACATCAAAGAATTGTTCACCTCAAACCCTGCCCTAACTGACTGACAATATGGGCTTCAAAAGTACTTAGGAGAGCAAATAGACAATCTCCTCCCTCAATTCCCTGTCCCTGTGCCCCAACTGGCCTTCAGGCTGGCTCCCACAATTTGGGAATCAATATGCAGAATTATTTTGAGTACACTGTCCAGCAGGGGTGCAAACCCCATAAAAGCACAAAGTTTCTTCTCTCTGTCAGTTTCCAGGGATATTGCACCTATGTAGAAGTGATGGAGTAATGGAGAACCTTCTCCCATTCATACAAGCCCCCAGCCCCATGGAAGTATCTCTCTGATATTTTGTCAACCCTCATTTTAATTCTGGTTCAGTTGTTCTTCTATTTGGAATATGTATGCATTTGGATTTCCATACAACACCAGTTAGAAAATCTCTTGTCATTGGTTCCTGAGCTCAGTTCCGTCTGCCCTGTATTGTGCACATTTTTAGAGCAAACCCACTTTTGGAAAGCAGAGATGGGGTGGGGGCTGTGAGACCAGGGCTAGATGTATATGGGAATTAGAACTGCACAATGCTAGAGATAGTTTCCTGCTTGTCATTTAAACTGTGTTTAAGAAAGCAAAACTATAAAAAAAAAAATTGCTTAGAATTAACCATTCTATAACCCTTTGAGGTCCAGCCTTTGGCTGGGGCCCTCTCAGCACATCTAGAAATAACAGATGGGTCTATGGTTGTATTTCTCAGATGCTGGGACTCATTTATAAACACTGGGCACATTTGCCCCTGGGCAGTAACCCATGACAATCATCCAAATATTTGCTTGCATGCCTGCCGCTGACTAAAAAGAAAAGCTGATTGGTTGCTATTGTTTACTGCCCATGTGTAAATTTGTGCAGTGTTTATAAATGAGTTCCCCTGATGCCAGGTACATATATTGCTATGTAAATATGTATATAGAAATATGTAGTTTTGCACTGGGTTTGCTGCACACCAGATAAATACATTCTATGGTGTTAGCACCCAAGTTCCTTATTTTACCAGGAATTTAATAGGGTTGAATCATTTTTTCCCCTGACATCCGTAAAGCACTAAATCACTTGCTCCATCTGATGCTTTGTTACAGTATATATCAGCAAGCAGGCAGTAAATTGCAAGACTAAAGTAGGGATTGTTCTCATTCAGACTGAAGTGCCTGTTTGGGAGAGCTAGGGGGCACAAAGGAGTCGGTTTTAGGAACGTTTATCCGCTTTAAGTATGGGGGATTGTGTCCTGGCTGGTGATTTTCTTGATTATCCACAAAGTAGGATAAGGGCCAACATCCACTTAAGGTCCCCATACACTATAAGATCCGCTCGCTTGGCGATGTCGCCAAGCGAGCGGATCTTTACCCGATATCCCCAACTACGGGGGCCAAACGATCGGATTACATTTGCGGCCATGGGCAGTCGGTTCAGGGACCGCATCAACAAGCCGATGCGGTCCCCGATCCGACTGGATTTTCTAACCTGGCCAATCGATATCTGCCCAATTTCAGGCCAGATATCGGTCGGCCAGGCCTCTCGTTTCTTCCCATAC
The DNA here is from genome assembly GCF_000004195.4 of Xenopus tropicalis. Classification (NCBI taxonomy): domain Eukaryota; kingdom Metazoa; phylum Chordata; class Amphibia; order Anura; family Pipidae; genus Xenopus; species Xenopus tropicalis. The sequence goes on from NC_030685.2 coordinate 21,682,887, forward strand.
ACGGGCCGATTAGCTGCCGAATCGGTCCAAGGGACCGATATCGGCAGCTTCTATCGGCCCGTGTATGGGGGCCTTAAGTCTGATAAATCCAATGCCATCTTTCTAAAAGCTATGATTTTTCTCTAAGGTGCTATATCAGATTCAAACTCTGATTGTGTTTGTTTAATCTTAATTTAGTTCATTTTGTTTGTAAAACTGAGCCCATGGCACAAGCAGACTAAGCAGGAATAGGATTTAAAGCTTTCCCTACCAGGGTCCTTTTCATGGCAGTAGAAGCATCCCTTTCTCCATATTACTGATTGTTTACTTGTTTATCTATCTATCTATCATCCATCTATCATTACACCAGTGGCTTAGTCCCTCATATTCTGTAGCATAAAACTGCTGCAGGATTCTGTTTGACCTGAAGGGGGCACACATGAACACACAGGATAACTGACACTGTTTCACCTCTGACTTTTGCCACATATCCCACCCCTGGAAAACAAGGGCTTCTCCTTTCACCTTCCTGCAACAGACGCTGAATCCAAGCCAATTAATTTGTATAACCAGAAGTGCAGGTTTTAAAGAGACAGCTTTGTATTAAGCAAGGGAGGGGTGTAACTTGAAGTGCAAAATGTGTGCACTGGCACCCAAGTACCCAGAATTTTGGGATTCAAAATGGGCCCTGGCATTCCAAGTACCCAGAGGCCTAAATAGCCCCCACCAGCCCAATAAATAGTGACTGACTATGGCATCTTACAGCAGCCCCTCTGGCATTTGCCAGAACCCACAGATTGCCAGTCTGGTGCCTGCTGGTGCTTCTTGCAGAGGGAAACACACACAACAACAATAAAAGCCCTTCTGATGTACTAAAACAAAGAATACTGAGCCACAACAGCAAACAGGACTGAATGAGCCTGCCATGGTATCAGCAAATCAGCTGTAATTACATTGTAATTCTAAGGGAAAATGCTGCATTTCTGGAAATTTCAGAAAATTGCACTTTGCACTGGCTTTGTAAATGACCCTTAATGCAAAAATATGCTTTTCATGCTGGGTCCAGCACATGGCTACTGATTAATATTTAATATTATATTTAATTTTCCCAAGAAGGGGCCACCCAGATTTGCCTTTGCAGGGTATCTAAGGCCAAAGGGGAAATAAGCAGAGCCATCATCAGAGGGGCACAGAGGTCCCCATGGTAGATGGCGCCACAAGAGACTGCAAGTATGATTTGTGGGTAGAGGACAGGGAGGGGCTTGTGAGGTGTTGCAAGCACTATGTGGTGTGACTGGGGTGGATCAGAGGTGAGTTAATGCGTGTGCTGGGGCCCCATTCTTTTTATTGGCAGGGCCCTTTGCCATGGGCTTCGGTAACCAATAGTTTAATAACTGGGGAACCCTGGGGGAGGGGGGAGGCCTTGCTTAGCAGTATGGATTCCTGATAGCAGCCCTGCCAATAAGTGGATACAGTATCCATTTGTAGACTCAGCTCTCCTACTGCTGCTTAGGCTTCCTTGTTAGCCTTTATTAATGGCACACAACTGTATGCCCTGGCTGCTTGGCATGGCCTGGTACAGTCCAGCTCTGTAGAAAAGACTTCAGCCTGACAGCAGAGCATTTAATCCACTGCGGTGCTGCATCCTGCGGAAGGGATACTTTCCTAGCTTCCTAGCACAATGTTCATTTGTAAGTCTTTGCACTCTCACACAGATCACTGGTGTGGCACTTTGCCTCCGGGTATAAAGGTTAATGAGAATCTCTAGTCCCTCCTTCTGTTACACCTACCAAATATATGAAACCTAGCAACCCCACACTATGCCTATTTGTAAAGCAACAGACTGCACATGATGACCCTTGATCAGGGCTCTCCAAGGGGAATTTGAAGCCCCCACATGTTGCTTCAGGCTTGCCCCCACCAGGGCTAGACTGGCATTTAAAATAGGCCCTGGCATTACAAGTACACAGAGGCCCAAACAGCCCCCGCCCAGCCCAATAAATAGCGACTGTCTGTGGCATCTTACAGCAGCCCCTCTGGCATTTGCCAGAACCCACAGATTGCCTGAAGCTGCCCTTCTATGCACAGACAAGACGGGGGCAAGTTTGGCTGATTTGGGCCTAACTGTCTGGCCGTTGGGGCACATAGGACCCTGTAATGAAATCTGCCCCCACACACACACACACACATACTCTTCTGCCTGACTGTGAGGCAAAAACCAACTTTATTTAGAAAAATAGACATTTCCCACTCTGTACAGAACCCTCCCATAAAAAAGGGGGGACGGAAGGAGAGTTTCCCTGGACTTCATTTTGGGGCCATGTTGTTTGACATTCGTATTTAATTTCTTCTCACTCAAAAAAACTACCTGACATGGGCATTATGGGGTAGGCTGTGGCACAGACTCTGAGTTAGAAAGATGGATCTCTGCATCTGGGAATAGACTGGAGCAGTGCCACATGTGGGTACAATAGTTTTGGTACCAAGCGATGCACCCCTGCATCACTGCTGCTTAGTGCTCTGGAGTCCATTGTATAAAGGCAGAGTTTTCTGCTGTTAATGGTACAAAATCCATCCCTATTGGTTGGAAAATCAGAGTGCCATATTTTACTTGGGCTTCCATAATGGTAACCAGTACCATGTCATGCTGTGCAATGTCAGTCATCCAATAGAAATCCAGGCTCCTGAGACGGAAAATTGCCGCTGCTGATTCTATGCCAGCACATAAAGGGTTCTGTGTCCTCATCTGCTTATTCAGACAGGAGGAATCCTCAGCAGCACCAGGAGAGGGGTAAATGTCTCTGTAGTGCCTTCTTCTTCTGAGCACAGCTTAGCCTTCCCGCTAGGGGGAAAAAAGTGCAATGAGTCTGTGAACAACGACCACAATTATCCTATAGGGGGGGACGAGCTTTTGCGTATCCCACTACAGGAAAAAAAAACATGGCTCTCAAGCGCAGTTCTCAATGTTGGCTAAGAAGCGTTCTGCCCACCACTCATCGAGATCTATAGGAACGAAGTCTGCAGAGAAACGACAAAATGAAAAATAATAAATAAACATTTTATGAAACGTTTTATTTCACTTCACAGCTGCACACATTCTTTTCTAATCATTTTGTTCCCTCTCATCATAATTGGCTGATAGTCAGGTCCAGACTGGGATTTCAAATAGGCCCTGGCATTCCAAGTACACAGAGGCCCAAACAGCCCCCCAGCAGCCCAGTAAATAGTGACTGTCTATGGCATCTTACAGCAGCACCTCTAGAGCTATGTGGTCCTGGTATTCAGGGTACAAACTCCCAGCTGGCAATCACAGCAGTAGAGACTCTGACAGGTTATGATGTGACCAAACAGAGGCCAGCTTACACCCTGTGCAACTATGCATTTCAGACAATAATATGGGGCTGCAATGTGTGAGTCTGGCAGAATTCTAGAGCAACTTTTTAACAGGTCTTACTTCTCCTTTAAATCCATAAGCTGCATGCCTAATAAAGGTGCCCATACACCTTCAGATCCGCTCGCTTGCCGATGTCGCCAAGCGAGCGGATCTTCTCCTGATATCCCCCACCTACGGGTGGGCGATATCAGGAGAATCCAGGCTAATTCGATCATTTGGCCCTGGGGCCAAACGATCAAATTATAACGACGGGTATAGACAAAGTCGGGCTGGGAACCATATCAACAAGCCGATGTGGTCCCCGATCCGACTAGATTTTTTAACCTGCCTGCTCGATATCTGCCCGATTTCAGGCCAGATATCGGTCGGGCAGTCCCGTCGGTAGTGCACATACACGGGCAGATCAGCTGCTGAATTGGTCTAATGGGCCGATATCGGCAGCTAGAATCGGCCTGTGTATGGGGACCTTTAGGTTGAAGACACACAGAGCTACTAGTAGCAGCTACTTGTCACAGCTACTAAATTAGACAATGCTGATCATTTACTGATAACTGTCTCTGTGTGTTTAGCAGAGGAAATTCTCTGTATTGTCTATGGCAGGGGATTTTCTTGTGTTTAGTAGCTGTGACAAGTAGCCGCTAGTAAGTAGCTCCATGTGTCTTTACCCTTAGCCTAATCAGTTTATAGAAACGATGCAGACTATACTGATTCCTGTGCAGCCATGCAGTATGCGCCCAGTTTTAAAGGAGTGATCTGGAAACCCCAATTCCTGGCACAGTTGTACTTTTGCATAAGCCAATTCTAGAAAACCCACTCATGTAAAAAGTCCTTTTCTTCTGCAAGTTAATCCAGTTCTGGCATTTTAAGACCTTAAGCTTATTTGGACCCAAAAACATAGCTTGGACATAAAGAACTTGATGACGTTGGTGCTTGACCTGGAATTCAGGTTAGTAATGGCTAATGAGTAGGCTTAGCAAGTCTTACTTTTAAGAGGGGTGTCGGGGCTCTGATCTTGATATTGCTGGGGGGTACATTCGTTCTGCTGTGGCTCCTCCATCTGATGTTTTACGTCTTGCCAAGCTAAAAACGTGAAATTGGGGTAATCAACAATGCAAATGACAAAGCATGACAGTTATATAACTCATACATAATGATCTACTGTAGGCACAGGTATGAAAATATATAATAATATAATATATAAATGTTTACGCAAAGATCTTTTCTGAGGTGATTTTAGGACTCAGTTACCAATAATATGGGAGCAAGTTCTATAGCATTAAGGGGCATAAAACTGCGCCACCTAGGGTTCATCCTGAAAGCACTTGTGCCAGTGGTGTCGGTCTGTACAAGCCACACGCTGCACCTTGTACCCCAGGGGAATTCCAGGGATGCCGTCGTACTGCCCACCCTGTATGCAGAGTAAGGGGCAAATTGTTGCATTTAGTTTTAGTGCAGTGCACAGTTGTGCCTCAGCATGCTTTGCAAAGACAGCACTTGCCCTGTAGTTTAGAAATGAGACTCTTTGTCTTAAGGTCCTGACACAATAACTCACTTGCCATGGACCATTTCATTTGCCAGCGTCACATGGGCCCCAAATCATGGCTTATCCTATCTATTCCTAGGTTTACAGACTATTTGTAGTTCAACTACATGCACTTTATTGTATTGGTTTGAATCAGAAATATAACAACTTCTGACTGGTTGTTATGTTTGTTAATTTGGCCCACATGGTCGGGGTCAGATGTGAAGATTCCAAAGCAGTGGTACAGTCCATACCTTGGTGTATGAATCTGACGTTCTCTTCGTGTGCCATCGTGTACACCTCTCTTTCTAGTTCAGTGCCTGGCGTCTGCGTCCTCTTACCATTTACACGGTTAAATACGAGTTTTGGAGGTGCACTGCTGTAGATACAAAGGAGAACCAAATTAAGAAGAAAAGGGGATACTTGGTGTCTGAAGGATCACAAACCAGCGCCCCCAGAATAACTTACCTTTCTTCCTGCATGCATTTTTATTTTGTTTCTCTATTACAAGTAGCTGAACAGCAGCTTTTGCTTTCTGAGCACTCCTATATATATATACGAGGCAGCAGAGGGCCTGTGCCTGGGGTTACCATTGGGTGGATATACAATTGATAATAAAGATAAAAAAAAGAATAAAACCCCTCCGCAGGAGCCAGATGCTTCCTGGCCAAATCCACCGGCAGAGCTGTGGGGTGAGGGTTCCCATGGCAATCGCAGGCACATGTAACATCACTTCCGGTGGAACTGGCGTCACCCACTGAAGTGACATCAGGCACCCTACATGTGACAGGCTATGACTGACACCAATGTCACACAAATGCAATGGTCTTCATTATTTATTCTTTCTAGTTTCTGAGTAATTTGGCTTTATCTTTTACTTCTTTCCAGCTTTCAGATGGGAGTAACCCCAGCAGGCAGGGTTGGACTGGGCCGCCGGGAAAAACCCGATGGCCCCGAGCCCTGGTGGGCCCCAGCGGACCCGACCCTATTGCTGCTTCCTCTGGCCTCCGATGTCCTCCCCTGACACGTTTCACATATGTGTTTAGGGGAGGACGTCAGACAGGGGCCCCTGTGGGGGGGAATTTAGGGGTGCGCGGTGGGGGCTCCTGCAGGGGACATGGCCGGAGGAGGCACCTTGGGGGGTGTGGGGCCCCCAGTCCGACCCTGCCAGCAGGCAAAAAAAAAATTGATGGCTCTTTGAGGCAACAATTGTATTATTATTGTTATCTTGTATTACTTATCCTTCTATTCAGTCCCCATCGTATTCTTATTCCAGTCTGTTATTCAAACCACTGCCTGATTGCTATGGCAATAAGATCCTAGCACCCAGATAGCTGCTCAAATACCAAGCTGGAAACTGCTGAATAAAAAGCTAAATGTATGAAAAATTTATAAAAAATGAAGACCAATTGCAAACTCAGAATTTCACACTAAAGGTAATTTAAAGGTAAAGTACTCCTTTAAGGCTGGGTCATCCAGGTAGCTGGTAACATACCTTGTGATAAATGTGTAATTTTACCCTAAAAAAAAAAAAAAAACTGGATTTTTGTCATGTGATTTAACTCATCTTCCAACAGGAATTTACCTCCCTGACTAGAAATCCCAGTCTGTGGCACTGAGAGGAGTCACCGTAATGGAGCCAACTCGTACAATTGGCTCTAAAGTAAAATATCTCAAAACATGAGGTCAAAGTTCAATCCCTATGAAACCATGAGGCAGAGGGGGCGGAGCCATCTCAAGGACACACAGAAGGTCACTAACAGGGTCAGACCACTTTAGGGAAGCGGCCATGTCAAATAACTTCATGTCAGGGATACATCAAATTAGCACCCTAATGGCACGTGAAGTGCTTAAAAGCACGGCTACTCGGCCTCAGTCCAAGTGGCACCCAAAATCCCCGTGCGTTGCATAGCCCTCAGGTATATCAATGACTGGCACTGGGCACACACCCAAGGTGCTGCACAACACAATGTACCCTGCCCTGTTCTCTTACAAATCTGAGAGAAATTCTCCTCCCCCACAGAAATAATGTAGGTTTGTCCTGCAGACCAAAACATGCCATTCATAGCAATCAGAACCTCGGACACCAGGCAGGTAGCGGGGCGGGCCAGCACATAATACACAGAGATACAGGGCTGAAAAATCACCACAAATCACTGACAAAATAATATCATAACTGACTACAGCTAAAAGAAAAAAAAATGATTGCATTGGGTTGTCAGGAGGATGCTGGGAGCTGTAGTTCAAGATACCTGCCACAGCATGCTCCCTTCCCATTATTTAATAAGACATTATACCTACATAAACAACAAAACCAACAGAAAGGAAGCTATAACTTTTTAGCGTGTAAGCTCTTTTGGACAGGGCCCTCTTCACCTCTTGTATCGGTTATTGATTGCTTTATATGTTACTCTGTATGTCCAATGTATGTAACCCACTTATTGTACAGCGCTGCGGGATATGTTGGCACTTTATAAATAAATGTTAATGATATAATAATACATTCTGATTATTCTTTTCATTGAAAAAATCTATTATTTATTAAAGGTTTCTATTATAAAGCAGTAATGTATTATCTTGCTTTCACACTTACTATCTTACCTATAATTGAGTTGTTTTAGCTAGAAATACTTGAGCTCTGTATAAACAAACCCCTCTCTTTGTTGTGACATTAGTCCATAATGCAGGGGTACTTTTGTGCACTGCTAACCTGACTAATTATTTTGCAATCACTAGCAAACTAAAAAGTTTAAAAAAAAAAATGGAGTAGCTTCCACCTTGAGATAAACGGGTGACACTGATTGCAGAATCACCTGTATGCCATTATAGCTGCCCAGTACAATAACTAGTGTCCTACAGGCCTGCATTTACTGTACTGAAACTTTTTTGCAGGCCATTTGTCCCCCTAGATATTTAGCCCAGTGTGGGCCCCACATTGGATAACTAGTCTTGCTAGACCCCTCCATCCTCTTAGCTACAATCGCCCTGGTTGAGGGACCCCCATGACTAATACCCTTTGCCCTTGCAGTCCTGCAGAGATCTATAGTTTTACAGCACTGCTACAGAACAGATAAGGGCAACCTATGGCTTTTTGACCATTGCTGAACTACACCTCTCGCCATGCCGCAATCCTCAGTAGCAGTTTGGGGTTGTGGTGACTGTGGGGCAGTGACAGCTATAGGTTCCCACTTCCTGTAGAAGAAACCTTAATCAGTAGCGTCTCACTTGCGGTACACATGCTAATCTAGAAAATAGCTGTAAGCGGCGATCAAAATACAGCGCGTCGAGATAGTAATGGGTTAAACAGCCCCGTATCACACCCACCCGTCTGGCCCCGCCCCTCACAAACACACCTCCCTTCCAAGCCGGTCATGTGACAATGACACCGGGCACATGGTCACCTCTGCACAAGGTCACGCAGCGGCAGCGTAAGGAGCAGTACAGTACCGTGAGGAGAGGTGGGGGGGCAGCACCATGGCAGCTCCGCACCCAACATTCACACCATGACACTATGGCAATGAAGAGTTAGCTGACCTTGGAGGGGAGTCCCAGCCGTTAGGTGTATTGGGGATGAGAAGCTGCTGCTTGTTCTTCAGTTCTTGCAGTTTGCTGTCAATCTGCTGCTTGGGGCCTGGGAAGGACATACATGGGTTGTAGTCAGATAAGGCAGTGGCAGTAACGCCATAGAGAGTCTTGTTATACCCTGTATGAATAAACGCCCAGTGCCGCTGACTCTCAGAGCCTCATAGCGCTCTCCTTGAGAAGGAGCTGCAGCAGAACTAGAATTCCCAGAATCCCCAACCATTGCGCCTAGTGCTAAAGCATGCTGGGGATTGTAGTCTTGTAGTTTAACAGCAGCACCCACATAATGAACCTGTGCGTATATAATATTTTTCACATACTCGTAAAGCCAAGGCTGGCTGCATTATACACGGGTGGGATTGACGCATATGTGCGCCGCACAGTGTATAGGGAACCCAGGCAGGCTGTAGGATGTGCGCATTGAGTACAATGTTAGGGCTCAGGGACGCACAGCCTATAATAGAATGGCAGACACATATCTGGGCCCTGGTACGATCTCCCCTTAGCATGCTATTAACCCTTCAGAGGGGCAGTAGAAAGGCATGGGAGCTGCCTGGGCAGATTGCACGGTGTCCCAGTGCAAGCAGAAAGCGATCCAGCTAACTGATGGCCTTTCATATGTCTAACAACAACTCCCAGCAGTATTCCTATCTATCAGCCAAAGGATATGGGAGGATGTCGGGAATTGTAGTTTATCAGCATGCCATAAGGTTACACACGTGCAATTTCCCTGTACCTGTAGGTTATTCTACAGATGATGGTTATGCAATTGAGACGCAGCAGCGTTAGGAATCGCACGGACAGCCCCTACCTGTTCTCCTCTGGGTGGTTAGCTTGCTGGGCCCTCTGGTTATGGTGTACATGGCAGCAGTGCGATGACTGGGGCAATAGCAGAATCGGATGCCCCTGATAACACTGGGATCAGAAGAGTGGCAGTGACTTTTGACTGGACCAGCTGGCTCTTTAAGAAGGCATGGGCTGCGGGACACGCCCCCCCTCAATCTCTTAAAGAGAACGCAGCACTTGGCACAGAGCTGTCTGACTCGTTATCTAATGTATTGTGTAATGTTTGGGCAGCGAAGTCTGTACAGTCTGCACCTCTAGCGGCAAGTAGCCAAGGGCTGTCTCTGTTAGTGAGTGAGGAGCAGCCGTTCATGTGCTGTCTCGGCTTTTACCGAACCTGACAATAGACTCGCTGTTACTGTACTGTAGTCTGGGCTGAGCCTGCTGAACTATAACTGATATGTAGGCTGTTCTATAAAGAGCTTGAATCTCCTTGTCTCCAGTTGGTTTCTTCTAGCATTTGATGAGGCCTGACTGGTGCCCAAGTTTGGTACTGGCATGAATTGTTACATTACATTTGTTATCATACGGGCTGCAGTACTGTACAACAGATGGGTGCAATGGGAGGACAGGTGGGAGTCCTTTCAGGGGTATTCACAGGCACATGCTTTGGGTGCCACTGGGTGGGGTGGGGTTCAAATGGAAGGACTAAGTAAGGGAAGAGCTGCATAGGGGACTTAGTAATGAAGTGGGGCTGACTATGCCTGAGGGCATATGAGCATGAGTTGGGGGGCAAGTATTATTGCAATGGGAACAGATACTACTTGGTCCATCTCTGGCCCCATAACAGCAGTGGAGCCTTGGTGGACACAATTGCCCTACTGACTGCTAAAATGGGTTTGCAGAGTGGATGGACAGGTTTTGGGTGGATTATGGAGCAGGTTTGAGTGTAATGGGTCATGGTTGTTCTGTTGGTGAGTGAACATTATTTTTTACATTGAATCCACCTTCTACTTAATAGGTAGAGCCTATAACACAGGGAGCCCAGGTGGGCTTATAACGCTGACTCCCTAGAGGGGGAGGCACATTCTAAATAGCATAGGGCCCCCAGAGATGCTAGTTTCCTAATGCAGTTAGCTGGGAATAAGTTGATAAAAAATATGTATGTGGCCTATTTGGTTGGGGCCGTGGCCTTTTGTAAGGGCCCTTTCCATGTAACTGAATGCTCACTGCACATGCAGTAAGAAATTGTAAGAAAATGGGGGAATGGCATATAATCATGGGAGTGCAGGGGGTGAGCCCAGGGGAGTTGACAGGTATGGGCTCCATGATTTCGCATGGTGGCAAACCTGGATACACAATAAAGCAACATATGGGAATAATACATAGAACCAGATAGGTACCTGGTACCATGCCCATCACTAAATACTGTGCCAAGTGATGCCATATACTGATACACTGGTGTTTGTACTGCAAAGTGCTTATTTGCATCACACCAATAAAACAAATATTATATAAAAGGATGGGGTGTAACTATAAAGGATCCTGTATATATGCAGCAGAACTAGCACTAGAACTGTATATACAGGTCACCATCAGTGCTACATTAGCAGAGGGCCCCAGTTATTAGTCATTATTTACCTGCCCCCCTGGCCTATCAACAACTTGTATGCATGATTCACACTCCTGATTCACCCTGACCACTTCCCAATTATGCCACACTCCATCCCTCATCTCCACCAGCTACATCCCAGTTATGCCAAACTCTGCACGTGGGCCTTCCAAACTTTGCCCACTTTGCCACAAGCCCTGGCTTATTTCTTGACCTGTGAATAAAGCTTTTCCATCATGGGGTCTCCTTTTGCCACAGGGCCCCTCACTACATTACCCCCTGTACTCCCCTAATGGTGGCCCATGGGATATGCCACTTAACTTATCTATGAGTGCAGAGAGCTGATAAGAGAGAATAAAGCAGTGTTGCAGTGAAGCTGTAAGTATTGCATCAGAGCCCTGTGGCACACATTCTAGGTCAGGGATCTGCCTTTGGTTCTGCTACAGTTCCTCTAGAATGGAAGGCTATGATATTCTTATTGCCTGTCTGAGTCAAACCATCCTGATTGTTAGCCTTTTTCATTCAAATGGTCTGAAATCATCCGGCCTAGGGCTCACTCTAAAGAGAACAGAATGTGGACTTCCACATTACCTTTTGGTGAGGGCTATGCTATGGCCCAGGCAAACTGTTTCTCAGTCACTTCACTGGGAAATGGCACCTGGCTATATGTTTGTGAAGATTCTTATTCATCTAGGTCATGGTACAGTATATCTGTAGTAAAAAGTCACTTATTACTACAGATATGGCACCTGGCTAATAAGTGTATTTTATTTGCCTGTGGCCCATGCCACTTAATGTGCCAGAGCCGGGTTACATATATTTTGTCTCAGACATCAAAATGGTGATCTGGGTTTTGTAACAGTCCAGAGTTAAAAGCGTCACTTTGTATAAAGTGCATGAAAATAGCATTTAGCAACCGAGCCCTAAGACCTGTCTCTGTAGCTACCTCTGCTGGATGCCACAGGGTGCAATGTAACAACCAAGGCAGGTTCTCATTGCTCCAGTTTAGAACCTGCAGCACCTAGATGGCTAAAACTGCCCCACTGCACATGCCTTATGCACACATTTCCTATGTACTTAATAGCTGCTCAGCAAAGGAACAGGAGGGTCTTGTACTAGACTCCATCGGCCAACTGGGTGTCCTTGCTGTCATCTGTCTAATTCAGTGATCCCCAACCAGTGGCTCAGGGGCAACATGTTGCTCCCCAACCCCTTGGATGTTGCTCTCAGTGCCCCCAAACCAGGGAGTTATTTTTGAATTCCTGACTTGGGGGCAAGTTTAGGTTGAATAAAAACAAGATTTACTCCCAAATAAAGCCCCCTGTAAGCTGATAGGGTGCATAGAGGCTGCCTAATAGCCAATCACAGCCCTTATTTGGCTCCTCCATGAACTTTTATGGTGCTTGTGTTGCTCTCCAAGCCTTTTTACATTTGACTGTGGCTCCTGAGTAAGAAAGGGTGGGGATCCCTGGTCTAATTCTTTGTTTTAGATATTTGAGTACCTATACATATAAAGAATGAAACCCAGAAGAAACCTCCAAAATCTATTTTTGACCACAAGATGGCACTATACCTAAGGATTTTATTTTGAAAAAGGTGACTATCATGGTTCTCCTCCTCTAAAAAAAATGTTTAATTTTTTATAATTAAAGAAAATAAAATTCTACACAACTATCCAATATATAATACACAATTTTCAGTGGGTCTGAAGTGTAACTGCAATTGAAACAGTGGCTTAACTACTCTGAGTAGACTCACCCAGTCCTGACTTGTCCCCCCACCCCCGCCTGCTTGCATATAAATCCCCACTCCCACCCACTGTTCTACCTGAGAGCTGGTGTGGAGCGAAGATTTATATGCAGCAATGGAGGAAGAAGACCATGCAGTCCGGCCCCCCACCGCAACTAGGTCTCTATTGTTACGCCACTGGAAAGTGTCTGTCTGAAGATCCTCCTTTTTCTTGGTGAAGTATCACCACCCAACGTGCCTCATAAGTTTAGGGTTGAGGGAGGCACAAGCTGCGGCGTTCTGTTAAAGAGAAATGGCAGCTGCCAGTCACTATGGAATGCTGGGTAGCAAGGCCCCATTTACAGTGAATAGAGTTTAAACTCTAATGTGAGTGTTCCCAGATATTTGTCACAGAATAGGATATGCCATAGATGGAATAAAGGAAATAAACAGAGGAAGATGCTGCTTGATGTTGTGAGTTTATTATGTTTATGGAGGCAAAGCAGTTTTAAAGGGGTGGGGGATGTAGCAAGAGGAAATCATAAACCTATTGAGCCCTTTTTTGTCCCGGTGCCCCTGCATGTCTCTCTCTCTACATATGGGAAACCTCACACCCCCTTGTGAAGTGGATTTTGAGTTGCAAATGTCCTTTATATCCTATGAAGACTGAGAGGCTATCCCTGCATCAGTGAATGGCTGCACTAGCAAGGGGCAGATAGGGAGTTTTAGGGGAGGCCATGTTGTCCATGCAATGTGTATATTTGATGTATACACCCGTCTGTTGTACAGTGATGTGGAGCGTGTATGTCCCACACTTTTTTCCAAGCCACACTAAACTTACCCCCACTGCACAAGGGGTCCCTTTCAGTAGCCTCCCTGGAAGGGGATGTTTATTTTATACACCAAAACATCCATGTCAGTACTTAAAATGCCCATATAGACCATCTCTGCCCGAAAATGTATTTCTACAGTGCCCTTCATGTTAGGGATATTTTTCTTTGCTTTACCCCTCTGCTACCTTCACTTGCTGCAGCTGTCATCACTAACCAGTGCTTCTCCTTTCCAGACTGGCAAACTGGGTTCTGGCAAATGCCAGAGGGGCTGCCACAGACAGTCACTATTTATTGGTCTGGTGGGGGCTGTTTGGGCCTCTGTGTACTTGAAATGTCAGGGCCAATTTTGAATCCCAGTCTAGGCCTGTTCCTTTCTGTAATACTGACAGGGTGAAAATTCTTCCCGCTCTAGCAAACATCCGATTGGCCAATGCTTTGTGCCATTCACATTGCAATTTCTTACCCTCCAAAACCTTTGCCCCAAATAATCCTATCCAAGTGGATAGAGGGCTGGGTGGAACTGTGCCCTCACTGAGTGACACTGTGCCATACCAATGAGTATATTGGAGGGTGGGTTTTGTTCCCTTTATACATTACCTTGACTTTATCACTATTCAATCTCATCTGCCATTTCACTTCATGGTCTTGTACTTTATCTAAATCGCGCCAATCAGTGAAAACATGAATCATTGCCTTGCACAAAGAAAATGCCCAAGGTCTGATGCACTGGTGTAACTAGAAGCTATCGGGCCCCACGGCAAAAACATTTTAGGGGCCCTCTTAAAGGAAACATATAGTATATGAAACTCCCCGCCTCAATTTTGTAGGCAATAATGAATAATATTTGGTGCAAATGATCATTATCTGTAAAAATGTTCCCTTTATTGGAGCTCCCCTTAAATGCACTATAGTCAGTGTTTCAAATGATGGGTGGGTGTGTCCTAACGGTCCCTGCCAGAACACAGTAGAAGGGGGATAGCCAATCACAGCCCTGCAGTTACACAAGCGTTTGCCTGCTTCAGTTCCCTATCAGGCCAGGTTCCTATTCTACAGTACAGTGTGCGGAGTGCCGTCGCTCCATTGCGGATAGGTGGAACTAGTGGGTTTTTGAAGAAATTTTCAGTAAACCAGCCTGAAACACAACTTTTTTTAAGCACATTCCTTCTCTTTTAAAAAAAGCATAATACACTGGCACATTTTTCCTATACATATATTTAAACAATGATTGCTACATCTGGCCCCCTATAACTCCCGTGCCTCACCTCAAGCTTTTGTATAGTCGGTTTCCTTTATAGTTCTGCTCCTGATGGCCAGCTTATTGTTTGAACAAGAAAATGTCCCATTAAACAACTTATTGCATTCTCCAGTATTTAGTCCCCTACTATTTTTATCCCACAATCTCATTAAAGCCTGGTTTCTGGGGGTAATTGGACCCTAGCAACCAGACTGCTGCTAAAATAACCAGCTGGAGAGCTGATAGACAAAGAACTATATAATTCCAAAACCCCCAAAGAATTAAAAATGACCAAATGCAGATTTTCATATCCCAGTTCTTAAGTAAAAGGTGAACTAGCCCTTTAAATTAATTTCTATTTAACAGCAAGTCACAATGAAATTTGGTCAAGGTAACAGATTTTTTAGGCAAAAGAGTTTGCGCACAGGTATCCAGCAGTGAATGTTTGGGACGTCAGAAAGATGAACAAGGATCAATTGAGAGGCGGACTGGCATGCTGTGGGCACCTGTCTTCTAACAGGTGTAAGGTGTTCATATCAACATGAAGCTAATGGACAAGAAACAGGCTGAACTGCTAGCAGAACTTTGCAGTTCGGCCTACTATCGTAAGCCTTGCTATGTCAACAAAGGCATCATGAAAATGCTGAACTGGCTTTGCACAAACCACCTAGTTCTTTTGCAGGTCCTGCAAAATGCCACCGAACCTTATGTCAGACCACAAGTATTGGGCTCTGTAAAAGCTTCCACTATAGCAATGATCCCCAACCAGTGGCTTGTGAGCAACATGTCGCTTACCAACCCCTTGGATTTGGCTCTCAGGGGCCTCAAAGTAGGTGACCATTTTGAATTCCTGGCTTGGAGGCAAGTGTTGCTTGCATAAACCCAGTGTAAAGCCAAACAGAGCCTTCTGTAGGCTGCCAGTCCACATAGGGGCTATCAAATAGGCAATAATGTTTCTCATTGGCACCTCCAGGAAATTTTTCCATGCTTGTGTTGCTCCCCAACACCTTTTCCATTTGAATGTGTCTCACGGGTATAAAAAGTTCAGGGATCCCTATGCTATAGCCTAGCCCTAATAGAGCACAATGGACTCAGTAGCAATTTCCTGGAGAACTGGTTTTCTGTACTACGACTCAAAAGTGGCAAATGTTGTTATATGGGGGGGGGGGGGAGTATCTTTTATATTTAGATGCAGCATGCAGCTTACCCATGCAAAGCTATGTGAATAACAAAGAAACATAGAAAATAAATATTATGTACAGACAATAAGTAGCAGTCAGTACTGGGAAATTATATTTAATGTGCAAATAACTAAAACATTGGCCTTTCCCTCAGGGACTATTGGGTAATTTATTCTAAAATAAGATACATTTAATGTGAACTAATAATACACGTCCCCTTTAACTCTCGCCGCTCTGGCAGTGACGATCCCTAGGAAACGTAAAAACGCCGCTTTCCTGCACCGAGGCAGTCTGGGATTTGTAGTTTTTCCCTGCCTACTCCGAGCGCCAGACGCGAATGCTCGGGTGCGCCTTTTCAGCGCATCATCGCGGAAATCTAAGCCTCGCTATTCGTTTGCTGCAGCCTTTCCACAGGCTCGGCCGTGCCCTGCCGCCTCACCTTGCTCTCTTGTCAAGCAGCCCCGGCTGTAGAGCGGCGAAGAAAAAGATGCTAGTGGCGGCTGCAGCGGATAGGAACAAAGGTCCTATACTGGAAGTGCTACAGCAGTACGTGGACCCTGCGGCCCCCAAGGTGCGAGCTTTGGAGGTGGCATCCGGTACCGGACAACACTGCGCACATTTCGCACAGGCACTGCCCAACCTACACCTGGTCCCCTCAGAGCTGGACCCGCACAGCCGGCAGAGGTGAAACACGTGATAATGCTTGATGGGGTCATGTGACTAGCGGCCCATCGATTGGCTTATCCTGCCAAGAGCAAAGCTACACATGCTAAAGAGTCTGTCTAGTAACGCTTCAACTTGCTTACATGTTTCAGCCATTCTGTATTCTGGGAGAGGCGAGGAATCTGATAAGGCTTGGTGGGGGTCATGTGACTGCGGAGGATTCTCTGATTGGCTCATACTTATAGTACAGCGGCCAGTAGCAGGCTTTGCACAGGCTGCAGGGAGACCTTTGCTTTATTTCATTTTCAAATGTGCAAAGTTAAAATGTAAATGTCCATTTGTACATTTACATATATTTATATTATATAAAAAAAATGGGAACGGTACAACGTGGTTCTTTGTATAAAAAAAAAACTCGGTTACCCTCAGAATCCTATGTGGCGCCCATTTTATTGCGATTACGCGTAGGGTGTCATTCTTTATGTAAAGCATTCTTTAAACTGTGGTGACTTTGTTGTTGAACTACAACTCCCATGATCCTACTCAGTTAAAGGAACAGTAACTCCAAAAAATGAAAGAGCTTTAAAGTAATAAAAATATAATGCACTGTTGCCCTGCACTGGTACAACTGGTGTGTTTGCTACAGTAACACTACTATAATTTATATAATAAGCTGCTGTGTAGCCACGGGGGCAGCCATTCAAGGTGGAAAAAAGGAGAAAAGGCACAGGTTACATAGCAGATAACAGATAAGTTCTGTAGAATACAATAGTGTTTTATCTGTTATCTGCTATGTGCCTGTGCCTTTTCTCCTTTGAATAGCTGCCTCCATGGCTACATAGCAGCTTATTTATATAAATTATAGTAGACTTTCTGAAGTAAACACACAACTTTTACCAGTGCAGGGAAGCAGCACATTACATTTTAGTTACTTTTATACACTTTAATTTTTTTGTGTTACTGTTCCTTTAACAGCATTGGGGGGGGGGGGGGGGGATTAAATATTGACAATGGAAATGTTTGCCCCCAGCTCACTGGCCCACAATCCAGCATTAGCATGTGCCTTTGCATAAATGAGCCACACCGGGCTCTGGTAAAAAGCATTTTGGGCCTCTTACTACCACAGATATGATGCTTACTTATCCATTTAGCCAATGGTGGGGGGAATTCACGGACCTTATAGGGTTCGCTATTCGCTTTCTGTACTCCCTGTAGTTATGACACTTGGCAGTTAGTAATGTCGGACACAATATCAGATTCTGCCTCATACAGAAATTTGTTCTGTAAATTAATTCTTTGTTTAAAGTTGGATCTGATTGTAGATTTGCACTTCATTGCTTATAAAGAGAAAACCGACTGCTTTACCACTACAGGACTGAACACATAGGTAATCATGTATTTCTGGGTTACTATAAGATGATGGTTTATAATTTGTGTTCTTTTTCTTCCATACAGTATTTCAGCGTATATCTCCCATTGGTCGCTCAGTAATGTGGAGCAGCCCCGGACTCTCGATTCCTCCAAAAGCTGGGAGACTTGGGGATTTAGTCCCAATTCACTGCACCTCATTATCTGCATCAATATGATCCATATCACTGAGCCTAGCTGCACACAGGTCTCTCTATTTTGTCCCCTGTCTGCTCAAAGTCCCTTATCTGCCTACAGTTGCCATCTTGTGTCTCTTCTTCATGTCCTATGCTTTTGTTTCTTATAGGCTCATATTACCTTCTAGGCCAACAGCTAGTATCTTGTATGCCTGCTTTATGGTCCTGTGCTTTACTATATGCTCAGGTATTCTGCTTGCAGCTCCTACCTTGTGTGTCTTTCCTATATTCTCATCTTATAATTTCTACATATGGCTGCCATCCTGTGTGACTTTTTATGTCCTTTTCTCCCTTCCAATATGCTAATACTACCTCCTCTGCCCATGGTTGTTATCTTGTGTCTCTTTTCACCTTTCCAATTTGCTCATATTAACTTCTCTGCCTCCAGCTGCCACCTTGTGTGGCTTCTTTATGTCCTATGCTCCTTTCCTTTATACTCAGGTACTCTGCCTACAGCTGCCACCTTGTGTGGCTTCTTTATGTCTTATGCTCCTTTCCTTTATACTCAGGTACTCTGCCTACAGCTGCCACCTTGTGTGGCTTCTTTATGTCTTATGCTCCTTTCCTTTATACTCAGGTACTCTGCCTACAGCTGCCACCTTGTGTGGCTTCTTTATGTCCTATGCTCCTTTCCTTTATACTCAGGTACTCTGCCTACAGCTGCCACCTTGTGTGGCTTCTTTATGTCCTATGCTCCTTTCCTTTATACTCAGGTACTCTGCCTACAGCTGCCATCTTGTATGTCTTCTTTTTGTGCTTTGTTCCTTCCCGTCATGTCAGAGTTTCTTGCTGTTTCTCCAAATCCCTGACATCTAGTGCCTTCTGTAAATATTTGTCTCGTCTCTTTCCCACTTTTTTTACTGAAACCCTCTCTTTTCCCAAAAGGGTCTTTTTAAAGGAGCAGGACACCTCTTGATGCCTGGAGGTGTATTATTCACTTATGGGGTAAGAGACCTATTGAGTGCCATCAGTTACTGCCCTAACAACAACAAAATATGTGTCAGTTTAAGAGTCGATGGTAGCATATCTTGTGGCTCTAAAACGAATTTACACTCAGTTGCATTGCATTTCATACATACATAACATTGTCTAAACAGGCTGTAAACTCAATTGCCTTCCCTTATCAATATATAAATCTGTTAAGATATTTCTATTCATATTGTATACACAAAATCATACTTTGTATATACAAATAGATGCATTGTTCACAGCCTGTGTATTTGTTTGTATATAGGTGTTTACATTTTATTTCCTGCAGACTTGATTCAGAATTTCTTTTTTTTATTCAGCCATACTCAGTGAATGGAATCCTCACCCCACAGAGCAATGTGGATTTTAACATCAGTCTGAAAAGGAGGTACATCTGTCGCTTATGTTTGTATATTTCTCTTGATTTAGTGTGTCACCAGCTAGAGTCTTATACCCCTGACATGACTCTTCTTTGTCTTGCAGAAACCCTGCCTGGGGAATCTGGGATACATCTGATCTTCAAAACCTAGCAACAACCTGCGGGATGTCACTGGAGAGGATGGTAAGGAAAACTGCAACATGCACAGGGCGAATCTGAAAAGTGCCCAAAATGGCCTCTTTCACCTCCCGCTGCGTTGAAATAGAAAAGCCTGGAAGCGACGGTACTGAAACTTTTTAGCCAAAAAAACACCTAATGTAAATTACACTGAGGGGTGTCTGTAATAACTGCTGTAGCTTTAGAGAGGGAATTGTGCAGAGTAATTTCCAGAGATGTTGCCTGCATCAGACATTTAATCCATTACCAGGGATGCTCTGCCAGAAGCAATGCATAAGCAGCGTAAAACTACTAATATCTTATAAATGAAGAAAACATGAATAACTAATATATTTTTCATTATTTATTTTACTAAAAGTTGAAGGGGGACTTTTGTTCTAACCCTCCAGCTCCCTGTAGCTGCTGGCAAACCTTCCTTGAAATTTATAATCATTACACTGATTGCTGCTTGTACTTTGTTTTTCTGGATACAGACATAGTTCCAGGAATATCATAGGCGGCAAAAAATAAAGTTTGAGAGCATCTGTAGTAAATGTACAGTATCATGCCTGCTTCTCATGGAATATTCCAGTCGCCTATATCGCAGTGCATTCGTCTTCTTCTAGCAAGAGTGTGAGGGAAAAAAAAAAGGACCGTTGGACTGTCCCTCCCACAGTCACATGCCTAATTTGACTTTGATATTGTGAAAGCTGGACCTTTATCCTAATGACTTTTACTTGTGTTGCAGGTGGATATGCCGGCCAATAATAAATGTCTGATCTTCCGAAAGAAGTGACCCCTGGCCTGCTGTGGCTCATTGTGCCAAAGTGAACATCATTTGTGTTAGCAACTGTAAGGCCCAAACAAGTTTTCTTGTTTGTATGAATCATTTATGTACGGAAACTGTGTTTGCAAGAAAGAAATATATACAGAGGGGTATAACTGATACTGGGAGTCTTTTTTGTTAAGAAACTGGCTTGTCTTTTAATGAACACTGTAACATTGAGCTTTTGAAACTCAATTTTAACTATTTTTTAGTCTATTTAGCTCTAGATGATTAATATTTTGGTTAAATTTTTATACATTGAGGGTTCTTCTTTATTTCCTTGGGGATAGAGCCAAACAGCTTCTTGGGATTCATGCAGAGCATTCTGATTTAGCACTACAGCTGCATCCTTGATATATGTCACATGTAGTGCCTTCTGCTGTGACTGCTGCCATGGCTCCTGTTAACTCACATAGGAGTGAGAATTTGCTGCTTGTGACATCCTTAATTCTAATGCCACACTAGGCTCATTCTCTGTCTGCGTTTCTTTGCAGGCAGCAAAACAGCCTTCAGATTTCAGTAGTCTATCTTGTGATTAGGACTTTTTTTAAAAGAATAATTTTATTGTTGTAAACCATTTATGCAAAACAATTGCCCCCCCCAACCTGGTTTTTACATCAGTGATATAGCAAACAGATGCACAGAAATCTCATAGTGATATCTTTGTTGAGATTATGCTTTAAAACAAAGAAGCTATATAACATTAAACATTTTCTAGTCGTGTTAGTCCTGATACAGCACTAAGTAAAATGCCTGGTGTTTTATAAATAAGATTTGTTTTTGTTGTGGAAGCGTGCCACACTGTGGTCAGTGTTAGTAAAGGCAAGCAGAATGGAAGTAGCTGTTATAATCAAAGAACAGTGCAGATAATAAGCTATTGTCTTGAATGTTAGTGCTAGTTTAAGGTAGAAAATATATATATATTTGGGTATATTTCAGGGCCAGACCGGCATTCAAAATAGGCCCATGCCTTTCACTTACACAGAGGTTTAAACACCCCCCACCAAGCCACTAAATAGTAACTGTCTATGGCATCTTACAGGGAGCCCCTCTGGCATTGGCCAGAACACACAGATTGCCTGTCCGGTCCTGGTGTATTTTCACTATTGCCCTAGCTATATTACAGTAAAGCACCACTTGATGCACCCTATATTACTGTTAGAACTCAACTTGTTCTCTTTTTTAACGGGATAGTTTACCTTTAAGTTATATTTTGGCATGCTATAGAAAGTCATATTATACGGTATGTTAAGTGGATTTTAAAATAAATGGTTAGTTATCCTTTAAGGTAAACTAAACTATACCTTTAACTTTTAGCGAATGCAAATGTACTTCCTCATACCTCCAGTATAATTTTCTATTATTCCTAAAACAAACCGACCAACCAAACAAACAGGACAATTAACATAGTCTGGAGATACCAAAGAAACATACTGTATATAGACGAAGGTCATTTATACATTCTCAAGCATCTTTGAAAGCTTCTATAATTAATTAATTAATTTAATGACTGCCTAGTCATTTCCAGCTGCAGATCTCAGCATTCTCAGTTAGTGTGTCTCTGGGCTGCTGGGAGTCGAAGTTTACAACAGCTGGAGATATTGGCATACATCAAAGTCCATTAACAAACAGCATGGCTAACAAGGCAAAACTATAAAATCCTATCCTGCTTTTGGACAGAGCAGGTCAGAAGTGCTCATGTCAAGGAGGGCTATAAAAAATGGAACAGATACTAAACATGAGGCTAAAAAAGCCCCTGTAAATGTTTTTGGGAAGACCAGAAAATGAAACCTCTTTAAAAATATCTGAAGTCCTTGTTGACCTCCTTACAAAACAATTAGAGCAGTTTTGCACAATACTTATTCAGTAGCACCAAAATTAGTCCTGGAATCTGTTGAGAAGTTTACATGTCCCTTTATCCAACATGTCCTTGACTTTCCTCAGCCTCTTTTCATTGGCAGGGCGAATGTAGCTAGATGGCCCTAACAAGGCCATGCCATCCTGCACGTCACCCATGATCAGAAGTTGCCCGTCCCCTGATCCTGCAAGATTAGCACAAGGGCATCCCCCTCCTTCACCAAGTGTGACCTCCAAGTATTTGGTGTGAAACAAATGTAGACCCATGTAGTCATCTTTGAGCACTTCTCCCAGGACAACCCTGAGTACTCGTTCCTCGCCAGAATCTTCCAGCTTGCCTACAATAACAAAGTCGCTATGGCACAAGCTGGGTACCAGTTTTCCCCTTGGGTGACATCCTTGGCACTGCTTGACTTGAGGTTGAGGGCAACGGTCCTCACAGGCTTGCTTGCTTTCAAAGTTATTCAAGTTGCCCTGGCAGCCTCCATAAACAAAGGAAAAGCATTGGCGCATCATAGTACTGTATGCCCATCGCCACTCTGGTACCTTGCAAGGACCTCTTACAGGAGGAAGAGAGCAGAGGTCAGGGGGCCTAGCATGGCACGATGATCGGCACTCCTCATAAGTGTAGAATGTGTTACCATTGCCTTGACAACCCCTATGTACAAAAGTATGGCACTCCCCACTCTGTGAGTCATAGTACCACTGGAGGGAATGGGGACCATGGCACTCTCTGCGATCAGGAAGTTTTTGGCATTCAGAAGGGTGCACCGGGTGATGTTTAGGAGCCGTGGTAGTACTTTTTCCTAGAACAGAGAGTGGGAAAAGGGCTCGGAGAAATCCAGCAGAGTTCCGAACCATGCAGACATAGATGCCAGCATCTTCTGGGCGTGCATTGTATACAACTAACTGACCTAAATTGGTGACCACCAAATTCCCATACATTTGATCTGGCCTCATGATTGGAGCAGATGGGCCGTCACCAAGCTTTTCCCATAGAATTTCAGGGCGGGGACGTCCACTAGATTCACACTGAAGCCCCACAGTGCCACCAATGGGCACTGATTGGGAGATTGGTGATTGGTACAGTGCAGGTGGCACAGGCATTTCCATTGGAGTTGCAGCCTGTGTAGGCAGGGGGGTGGTCATTGAAGGTGCTGGGCTAGTGATAGGCCAGGATGACACAAACTTACATGGCACCTCCACCAAGCTGATGCCCCTGGCACAAGCCTCTGCATCCATATAACATTTGTTATAATACGTGAGTCCGTCAGAAGCACAGGTGAAACCAGGGAGCTTCTCACAGCGCTCTCGGCAGCGGCAGACAGGTCGTCCCTCCCATAATTCACAGTCAGATCCTTGCTGGGCACAAATAAAGCCATTGCAGCTGGCAGGGCGCAGATAGCTAGAGGCGGGGAGTCCTGAATCGGGGTAACGGGCTGCTACGCAGCTCTTTTGACCACAAACATTAGTGCAACACTTTTCAAATGCTTCACAGTCCTAAGGAAAGAGAATAAGGAGCTTATTTTTTGTGCAAGGAATGTAAATTCTGATAGAAGCTAATTAAAAAACTAGTGTTGCAGCACAAGAGATTCAGATGCTTATATACTGTACATTATATATATATCTGTTTTGTAGACAGGACATATTAAAGTTATTATCTAACTCAGAGATGCCCCATTGTTTTCATATTGTAAGCCAGTTATTCACTATACAGGTTTGGGACCTATTATCCAGAATTTTCTATAAAATTGGAATTTGAGTATATGCGTGATTGCCTTCCTATAATTCGGAGCTTTCTGGATAAGGGATTATATACCTTCAGTTGGACAGGTATTGTATAACAGCTTGAAGCATAAAGGCAGTGCCATGAATTTTTTAAGGTAACTGTCAAATGAATTTTCAAACGATGTTTTCCTGACTCACAAGTATACCCACAAATCTAACTTTTAGAGTGTTGCAATTTTAGAGCTTTTCAATTGGTCTTTTTTTTGCAGTTTTTGTATTGTCTGCCTTGTTCTACCTCATTCCAGCTTTCAAATGTGGGTTGCTGAACCTGGCAGTAAAAAGCTATTGCTCTGTGAAGCTACAAATTCAGTCGTTGTTACCTTTTATAATTTATTTTATTCAGGCCCCACTTCTATTCATATTTCAGTCCTTCATTAAAACTACTGCCTTGTTGCTAGGGCAAATTGAACACCAGCAACCAGATAGCTGTTGGTATTACAAACTGAAGAATTTTGAACAAAAAGCTAAATCATTTTTAAATAAGGCCAATTGCAAATTGTCTCAGGATATCGCTGCCTACATCTACATCATACTAAAAGTTAATTTTAAAAGTGAACTTCTACCCCTATTGCCACCAAAGGTGTTGCCCAGTGGTCGGGCAGTTAGACCAAAGCTGGCCTAACCCTACTGTTGCATCAATTAACCTTTTCTTGGAAAGCACACAAAGTCCTGAATATCCGTATATAGGGGCTCTCTTTATGACACTCCTGCACTAAAATGCCAAATGGTTAGGGGAAGGGGTTGATAGAATGATGGGATCTGACAACTAAAGCAGATACTACCAGCCCTCTGGTAGTACAGTAATGAACTTATCGCTCCTAATTTTAAATAAAATCTCCTTTATTTAGAGTAACAGTTTGAGAAAGGCTACCCACCATGAAAATGTGTCATTAGCGAAGGATAAGAGGGTGCTTACCTGGTCAGACTGGCATTCTCTCTCGCAGGTGCTCTGGGCATCCACCCACAAGTTGGCATTAAGCTGGTTGGGGCAAATACCAAAATGTCTTCTGACTGGGCTGAAGGGGACACTTAATGCCCGCAGAGAGAACAGCACAAACAAGAGTATGGTTAACATCTCCCACCCAAGGCACCCATATAAAAGGTATGTTCTATTTTATAACTGAGATTTATGTATATATGTATATGTGTTTAACACTGTGCAATGGGTATTGGCACAAGTGTTCAGTCTTCTTAAGTGATACTCTGGTTGGCCAGGCTGAATAAAATAAAATAATAATTTGGCTGTGTTCTAATGACACATGTGCCTACATATTTGCTTCAGAAAATGTGAAGTATGCCTGCTGCTGCATAGTGTGTGCTGTCTGTGTGTGTGTTGTGTCAGAGGTCAGACCTCCCCTCATACCCTCAGGGGTGCCCAGTATGTCCATGTGGTCCAATGTAAGGAATCCACTGCCCCTTGGCAGTTTAACCTTTTATACAAGAAGGAGAGAGAGGCTCGGGCATCCTGAGTGGAAAAGCTGTAGACATGTCTGTGTTGGCCAAGGTCTCTCTTGTCTTGTCCCCCCCTCTCTCCCGCCCCCCTGACAGGATAACTTCCTAAGCAGAGTCCTGTGTGGGTGGGAGGGGGCAGACCTTCTCCCTCAGTCTGTGTGGCGAGAGGGGGCTGTGTGAGCAATGAAGGAGAGCAGTAAGTCAAGGTGGAGATGTTTATCTGGCCAGGTGAAGGGCCTGGCCCTAAATGTGGCATCTACTGGACTAGATTTACTAAACAGTACCTTTCCATAAACCTCCTGTACTGTAGGGGAATGGAAGTCAAATTGACAAAATAAAACTGTAACTATGGCAATGACAGTATAATGGTGTATTGTGTACCCGCACCACGTTCACATGTGGCACTAAGGTGTGAAACATTATGGCAGTGAGTCTGTATATGCGATGTAGCCATGTGCCTATGAACCCCCAAGTGCCTGTAGCAGAGAAGGATGTGTGTGTGTGTGTGTGTGTAACAGAGGTGCAGTGTGGGATTAATACAAAGTGGGTCTGTGTGGGTGGGTGACACAGAGGTGTGCAGTGTGAGGGATGGGAGGAAGAGGAGGGAGAGAGCAGCTCAGTGCCTTCCTGCCAAAGGAGTGTGAGTTGGGGTGTAACCTGATTCCACCTCCTGTCTCCTTTCATTCAGTCTATAGCTCCCTCCCTCTGCAGACACTAAATGAGGGGGGATCAAAGGCCACTGCCATTTAACCCCTTCCCATGCATACCCAGGACTGGCATTGGCATCTCCCTGACAATCCAGCCCATCCCTTTCACTCTATTCTCCTATATTCCCGGGATTAGCAGGGCCACAGTATACTGAGAGCACTAGAGCAGGAAATTAACTTGTAGCTAAACATGCATGATGAAAAGGGGTTTCACTTAGTCCAGGAAGCTCTGCCTTTAGATTTTTGTTCTATACATTTTTACTTTAGATGTAATATAATTAGGTGATCTGACCTTCCCTTTAAGGGGTGGGGAGTTTAGGAAGAGACATTAAGGCAGATTTGTGGTGCACTGAAGTAAGACTTGTTTGAGGCTATACTGCGCTCCCTCATTCGGGATTTAGAATAAATACTTTTTAAAACAAGGTTAACCCCCAGATAGAGAATTGTAGTTCTAAATGTTATAGCTTGGTAAAGTCAAACATGCTTTGAAATTAAAAAACACAAATATAAAGAGAAAATATTACTCCACATGCAGAATAATCTATGTCTATATGAGTCATTGAATATTTATAGGAACATTACATGCATGCAGTCCCTAGCCATATATACTGCATAGTCTCCTTTTAAATGTTTATTAAAGGTAAGGTCTAGTCATGTTATACTGATGCTTTTAGCAAGCAATGCTCACAGCTGCCTGATGTGCGTATATAGCATCACAGCTTAAATTATGGTTTTGCTAGTTTTTTTTCCCAGAAAATATAACCTAGTGGAAGACCCCAAACATTCAGCTTTAAAACCCAATTCCTAAAACCTAGTAACAATAGTACTAAAAAAAAACACTGAAACCATACACATATTTTTAGTTAAAAGTACACACGCAGGGGTAAACATGGGGTTCATAATGTGGGACATGGACTATATCAGTGGCAACAGTGCAACCTCAATAAATACAATATAGAAATAATAACATTTCGACATATGCCATAAATACATACTTGTTACCTGTCCCTAATTCCCAAGGTCAGTCCCTGGTTTTGATTCCACTTCCTTGGAAGTCTTCTAGACTTATTTTATTTTTTGCACTGACTGTGCAAATTGCAATGATCTTAGAGACAGAAATCAATTAAAGTTATAGGTATATGTTACATGGACATGTAAAGGCCCCTTTTAGCTTCACGCTGGTGTGGCTCAAAGGCTCAGCGACAAGGTGTATCTGGTAATTATTGTCACATGTTGCCAACTATGCAAGTACCAAATTTATATACAGTAGCTGTTTACACACATAATATACTTACCTGTACTAAAATAACTACAAAGAACTGGCCATCGATGTGCATTTATTTAAACAAATACGCAGCACCACCTACATGTTGAAAACAGTATTGCAGAAAATATGTTCCACTAACTGGTTTGAGAGGGGTCCCAATGGGGCCAGGTGATAAGCTGCCTCAGGCCACAGTGTGCTGCAGGTTAACTTACTGAGAAACTTTTTTTTAAAACGAAATTTCAGAGAGTGCAATTTTGTACACAAATCTCTATGTGATACAATTGCTGGCCCAATGATCTGGCCCATTACTTGGGCTGTCAGGTCCACTAGGATGGAGCTGCTGTGAATTTTTAAGACTATGTTTGTAAAAGTCTAGTAGAATAAAAACCCCATACTGTATGGAAAGCTTTGTCATTGGCATTCAGAGAAGGGGGGATTTTGTTTTGTAACCCAATGTAAGCGGCGGATCTTTCCATTAAA
Organism: Xenopus tropicalis; assembly: GCF_000004195.4. Taxonomy (NCBI): domain Eukaryota; kingdom Metazoa; phylum Chordata; class Amphibia; order Anura; family Pipidae; genus Xenopus; species Xenopus tropicalis. The sequence continues at coordinate 21,710,883 of NC_030685.2, forward strand.
GCTGTTGTCTCAGACAAAAAGAATCAGGGTGAGGGTGAGGATGCAGGGGCAATATCATTTTTCATTGCAGAATGACAGCAAGAAAGGATTTATTTCCCTTTTTTTGTCTGCGAGCTGAAGAGTCCAGCGTTGCCCCATCTGTTCATCACGCTAAAGGGCAGGCAGCTTGTCCCCTGCAGGGTTACTGAATGAACAAAATAAAACTGACATTTCTTTTCTGCTCCATAGTCTGCTTTTGTCAGTCTGCCCAATTACTTTATAGACATTTAAATATCCATTAGCTGAAGTCAACACAGCTGCGCCTTTTTATAGGGATTTTTGTAGGAAGGTCTGTACGGAGAATAAGGTCATGATTTTCCACTGTACCCATGTGCTTGGTCTAGATCTTATGTATCTCAATAAATGTATAAAGATAACATTAAAAAGGCAATGGATTTAATAAATTACTTACAGAGGGTCTATCATGTGCTGATCATGCTTAAATATTTTTACTCCATGAATATTTACATATATAAATATACAATAGAGAGCAAACTCTCATGTCTCACTTTATCGTTTTGTGTTCTTGAGGTAGGAAGGTAAATGTTTTGTCCTGCCTTTCAAGCCTCTGGTTTTAGGTCACATAAGAAATCAAAAGACATGTAGCAGGTCTGGACTTGGACTAAAATAGACCCTGGCATTTCCAGTACACAGAGACCCAAACAGCCCCCCACCAGCCCAATAAATAGTGACTGTCTATGGCATCTTACAGCAGCCCCTCTGGCATTTGCCAGAATCCAGAGATTGCCAGTCTGGGCCTGATCTGTAGACACAGTGTCTGACTAGCCGACCAGGATACCAGAAAAACTCCCGGTGGGCCCAGGGGTTACTGGGCCCTCCTGCTCCAATTTTTTGTTGTTATATCTTTTTTTCCCCTTTATATGACACGGGACATGGGAATTAAGGACAGACTTGTTCAGTGCTGGGAAACTGTGCTTATTGCTCCCAACTCCAATTGCAGGAACAAAGACCAGGGAGCCTTATTTACACAGATCAGCTGGGATTCTCATTGGAGGATTTTTTGTATTCTAAAGCAGTCCCTGGCTGTGGACATTTGTGGAAAAGTTTTATTGTGCAATATTTTTTTAAGAATACAACTCTGATGTAGCTGGACTACAGCACCCAGCATGCCTCTACCTTTATTATATGTTTTTTATTCTGAGATTTATAGTCCAGCAACAACTCGGTAACATTTGGTAGCTCTGCCTATGGTGCTGTGTAAGGAATGGTAGGGTGTCATTGCTGAAAGCCTACATTTTGTGTCTAGCCATTAGTGCTGATCACATATTTGTATTAAAGAGGACATACTGTCAAAAAATAAAAATTGCTTATATTTCGTATGATTTTATTTGTGCGTGTCGCCAGCTTAAGTCACATTACCCTAAAATCTCAGGCTCACACATTTATAGCCCATTTCCAGTTAATTTTGTCTCACCAAGTAAATTGTACTAGTTTCCTCAAGCACACTGACTTTCAGTATTTACATTTCAAGTTTTATCAGATAAATTATTATTATTATTAACATTTATTTATAAAGCGCCAACATATCCCGCAGCGCTGTACAATAAGTGGGTTACATACATTGGACATACAGAGTAACATATAAAGCAATCAATAACCGATACAAGAGGTGAAGAGGGCCTTGCCCAAAAGAGCTTACAATCTACAAATAGATAACTATCACATATACATATGGTAATTCAATTTCATCAGAAGCCAATTTACCTAAGCATGGTGAAAAGGAAAGTTTCCCCACCCATTACCCCCTCTACCCCACTGCTCACCACCTAAACCACCCCACCTTTGCTCGCCATTACCAGGCTGCTCCCGCACCCACCAGCCCACCCGGTATAGTGGGGGAATATAGAAACTATGCTACTGGGTATTGCACCCAACCCACCCAGTTGCATCTAAATGCACATGTATATGTTCCAGCCCTGCAAATAACCAGCTAATATATTTGTTTTCACCCTCCATGTTCGTGTCCTGTTGCCTTCAACATAAAACTCCTTCTTACCCCTGCACTTCCTGTAAAGTATAAGCTTTACACTGTGTCTCTTCCCTTTGTATCAGTGTAAATGTAGTGACATCTCTTTCTGTTTCCCTGCAGGGTAGCTTGGCACCTTGTGATGCCACCTAAGATTTCAAGTAAATACAAAGAGCATAGTCTTCAAAAACAGTTCTTTTTTTATTTTTACAAATTACATTGTTCTTATATCATCAAATATAAATTTAGGTGTAATAAATAGGCAAAAGGGACATTTGCGCAGGTCCATCAGGATAGGGCAGCCGGTGAATGCAGCATCACCCATAGATTACTTCTCATATCAATCCGGTGGCATGGCTCTTCAGCACATCCTGTCATTTCTCCCCATTTCTGGATTGGGTTGCAGATGAGACGCCTGGTGGAGCTCGGCAGCAATGGCTTCTTCCTGGCCGAGGTTCCTCAGAGAGCTCAGTAGGGAGTTACATGAGATTTCCTTTCCCTGCAGCTGCTCCGTCCCATACCTGGAAACAAACAGCAAGAATTACATATAAATGGTCAATAAGGGGAACTATTGTAAAAATGAAATATCAGGTTCCACTTTTTGTAATAAGAAACTTTTTAAATGTAATTAACTTCAAATATTAACAGTTTCTGACAAATCAAAGTCTTCTTCTCTATCCCCCTCTCAGCAATCTGTCTCTCTCCATGCAGGAGTTGGAGGGATAGTTAAGAATAACTTGGTAATTTCAAGTACCATACTTATTATATGTAAAAAGATAAAACTTATATTAAATTTTAATTTTTACAGTAGTTCCCCTTTAATTATAACCCAGGTTGATCTAATAGAAAATGTATTTTGAAAAACTTGAAATATATGAGAGCAGCTCCTTCCTGTCCTGGGTTCCTAGGAGAGCGCAGGGGAGAACTCAATGAGATTTCCTTTGACCGCAGTCGCTCCATCTCACTCCTGAGAAACAGAAACACAGCAGCAATTTCATCTAAACGCCCATTAAACCTGAGATACAAGTTGGTCCAATATGAAAATACATTCTGACTGACCTGAAATATTTGGTGTGAAACAAGAGAGTTGGTTCTTACCTTGGTAGTAGATATTTCTTGTCTGACACAGATGGCGACACAATCTGCAACATTTTTGCTGTGGAAACATTTTTTTTTTTTTTTTAAATGGTGCAATTATTTGTTTTTATTCAACATGTGCATCTACTATTGTGTTTTAGTAACTGAACTTATAAAGGGTTTATCTGTAAGAACGTGGGCTCACCTGCAGGTACTGTTGTTCCACCATTAGGCTGTTCCTCCACAACTTGTTGATGTCGGGGAATCTGATATCCATTTCGTACAGATGAGGCTTCTCATGTGTATCTGGGGCAGGCCCAGAGTGGCAATCTGTAGATTCTGGCAAATGCCACAAGGGGCTGTTTGGCTTGAAATTCCAGGGTCTCTTTTAAATCTCAGTCTAGACCTGATATATGGTGGCTCCTCCCACTGTTTCAGTCATATATTTGCCCCTTCTAACAGTCTGTAGCTCACTCAGTGACACTTGAATGACTTGAATGCTCTTCAGGGCTGATGTACAGATACTCTGGAGCCACCTGCAGATACTGTTCCACCATTAGGCTGTTCCTTCACAATCAGGTCAGGCTGTTTGGATCTCTTTGTATTTGAAATGCCAGGGTCTCTTCAAACTCAGTCCAGAACTCTGCTCTTCAGGACTGATGTACAGATATTCTGGAGCCACCATTAGACTGTTCCTTCAGAAACTGATGACTTGGGGCATCTGATATTAACTTTAAGTCATTGAGGCTTCTGATTTGTATATGGACTGGCCCACCACCCGCCCTTTCCAGCCATATATCTGCCCCTTGCAATTGCCTCTCACTCAGCTGAATAGTCGAATCCTTCAAATAGCTCTTGTGCCTCTGGTGATATCGCTTCAGCTGGTGGCATTAATCCCCAGGCTTGGCATTCAGATTGCCTGGTACTCTCTGTAAGGCCACTGACATCTGGTTTAAATGGAGGCATCAGTTCTCTTTCAAGAAATTCTTCCCAATCAATATCCTGTAAAATAGATGATATTAAATAGCTACACACATGAAACATACAGATTACATACAAACACTGACAGATACAGGAGGTATAAAGGGCTGTGCTCATTAGAGATCCTACTGTATTCCTGGCTTGATGCACAATAATTACAATATAAACTTACTTCAAAGAATTCATGGGCTTTAACCTCTTCAGCACCGGCCTCGCTGTATCCGAGGCGATGACATGGATTCTTCTCCAGTAACTACAATAAATGTAAAAACATTGTTAAATTGACAGAACCATCAGGCCTCATCCCAGTCCCACAGCCAAATCATCATCCACTTACTCTTAGTATTAGGCACTGAGCTTCCTCTGACAATTCCTCTGTCAGGGCAGGTTTGTCATTCCTGATGCTCTCAAATAATTCCATGTCATCTTCTGCATCAAATGGGAACTGAAACATGAAATATTATTTCTTTATTAAACCAGTGTTCTAATTTAATATCATTAAAGTGTTCTAAAATCCCATTTATCATTATAATGACAGTGATAGGTGATTTCTAGGCATTATGCTTACCTGGAACATGATCATGACATATAACACAACCCCAAGGGCCCACCAGTCAACGGCCCTGCTGTATGCCATCTCATCAATGATCTCTGGGGCCATGTAGCAGTTTGTTCCGCACCGGGTCTTACTGCGATCTCCATATCTGAAACCTTAAAGACAAGAAAACACAGTAAGATGATCTGTATCCCCTATCTGTGAGAGACTTCCCTCAGCTGCTTGCATACATACTGCACATACACAGATATATATATAAAAATCATCCAAATCAACCCCAACTATTCCCTTATATGCTTTGCAATTATAACAAACGTTACCATCTTTGCTCAGGCCGAAATCCACGATTTTCAGATAGCCATGTACATCCACCATTAGATTTTCCAGTTTCAGATCTCTGAATTTGAAAAAATATGAAAATTGTTAAATAGTAGACACCATAGTGAGGGAAGACAGATATATTAGATAGATCACACCATTTTTTTTTTTTATATTGAATTATATAATTTGTACAGTGCTATAACAGCTGTAACACTTACCTATGAACAATATTGTTCCGGTGCAATTCCTCCAGGCCGAGCACTATACAGGCAGTGTAAAACCTACATAAAGAGGAAAATAATTCAATGAGTGATTTGATTCAGGACATATATGTGAGTGCTACTCTATGTGAATGTGACTGTCAGTGTGCCAGGACTCTCTGCCAGTCAGACACCTCAGTATTTCACATGGATCCTAATCCCATCCCACTTACATGGCTTTTGATTCCTCAAATGCTCCTTGATGCTCGAGCAGATGGCACAGATCACCTCCAGGAAGATATTCCATAACAAAAAAGAGGTGATTCTCACTCTGGAATGTGGCGTATAAGGAAACCAGGAATGGGTGCTCTGCGCTGGTAACCTTCTGAAGGATTTGCTTCTCTTTGAAAACACTGGGGGGAGAGAATATAAAAATGTCACCACATGAACCCTGAACAGGGGAACTTGTACACAAATAGACCATTTACCACTTTTTACACTTTGTTGAAAATAGCAATAAACATTAATAATACTGATAATTCTTTGACATTTTGTTGTGCAAAAAGACACCAAAAGTAAATCATTATCAAATATATATATATATATATTTATATGACTAAATTAAAAATATCAGTAGAAAACAGAGAGCAGGTAATGACCGCTCTTTAACTGACCTCTTGATATCATTCTTGGCAATAATCCTCTCTTTCTTGAGGGTCTTTATGGCACACAGTTGTTTTGTGTCCTTGTACTCTGCCAGGAACACCTGGAATGAGACAGTAAGGTCAGTGCCTATGCTTTAGCAGGGTACTAACCCTTATTAGGGACACAGCAGCTCACCTTTCCAAAGGTGCCTTCACCCAATACTTTTCCCAGATTGAAGTTTTCCAGAGATCTGGGCATGGCGCTGAAATGAAAAGAGTTACAGGCAGAGAGTTATAGTTATTTTATAATAATAATGGTAAACAGAATAACAGCAGAATACAAATAATAGTGAGAATATAGTCCAAACTAATACCTATCAGAGGGTCCTTCTGCGCCTAGTAGCTCGGTGACTGACTCTGAGCCATTGGAAGCTTCTTCACACTATTAGAGAACAAAGGGAATTATATATCATAAAATGACTGATATATATGTGAAACATTTCTAAAGAATACATGGAATGTACTTACAGCTGAGGGGACACTAAAGGAGGTGACAGTGAAGTTTGCCACCGTGTCCTCTTCTGGCTCAAATCCACCCTCCTCCTGTTCTAGGATCATTTGTCCAACAGTGTGAGACATTCCAACATCAGGAGGCTCAATCACTTCAGGAGAATCTATAACAAACAACATGGCATCATTAGCACTGTACCCTGTGATTGTTATTGTAACCAGGACACCCCCCAAAAAATATGTATAATCAGGAAATAATAGACTATAATATTCCCATAAATGGATAAGAGTATTGAGCTATGAAAGATATTACTCAATAGATAAGAAAGATTAGTGAATGCTAAACCTGGTTATTATATATAATGTCACCCCATTTCTTATTGTTTTACCAAAAATATCAATAGTGAATGAGCCAGGAACTCATAGTATAAACATTACAGGTGCATATTAGTCTCTTTATGATCACACTTACCCATTAATGGCACCGGGTGGTCGGGCATCTCTACAGTGGCAATGAATTCCACCGGAGGCTCCAGCACATCAGTTATTTCATGAATCTTCACAAATATAGGTTCAATATAAGAATAAGAATAGTTCTGTAAAGGTGAAGACACGCAGAATATTAAATGACAGGCAGAATATTAAACAAACACACAAGGGCTCATTTATAAATGTGGGCAATGTGCTGAGTACAAAAAAATCTGGCCAAGTGACCATGCTAATTTTTGCCCACTAAAATGTTGTCTTTTCCAATATACACAAGCTATGCTATAACATAAGTGCAAGTTTTATGCCCGTATGTGAATAGTGCACACTTTGCCCTGTGCCATTATGGGCATTAAAATGGTGGGCATGGGCATTCTCTTACATGCATATATTGAAAAAGAGAAGAGAATCCCTTTACCTTGGATTTAGATGAAATACTGTGACAGCAACCCATCACCTTTTCTCCTGTAAAAGAAAAGAACATGGAATTAAAAACATCTCATGGAAACTGCTTAATGATGCAGGAAAATGTACTTACAGAGAGAGAGCAGGCAACAGGCAGGGATCTGTAGCTTTGCAGCTAACTGTCTGCCAGCAGTTGGGCACTCACCTTAGTGCACTAGGGGCATCATGGGATATCATTGGAAATCAAGCATCTGATTGGCTGCCATGTGATACTAGACCTGGTACAAACTTTGTGACTATTATTATATTGCCCCAAAAGTGCTGCCATAATGCATAGTGCTGCCCAGCTGCCCATGTCTGGACTAGTATTCAATTACACAAAGGTCCAAACAACTCCCCTCAGACCCAATATAAAGCATCAGCCTATGGCAGCTTACAGCAGCCCCTTTGGCATTTACAAGAGTTTCCAGACCTGCCATCCATTATCAGTAATGGCTAAAGAATAGGGAACCTATAACTCTGATATAAGCAGCACTAATGTTACACTAAGGGGCTGATTTACTTACCCACGAACGGGTCGAAATGAGTCCAATTGCGTTTTTTTCGTAATGATCGGTATTTTGCGATTTTTTTCGTATGTTTTGCGATTTTTTCGGATTCTTTACGAATTTTTCGTTACCAATACGATTTTTGCGTAAAAACGCGAGTTTTTCGTATCCATTACGAAAGTTGCGTAAAAAGTTGCGCATTTTTCGTAGCGTTAAAACTTACGCGAAAAGTTGCGCATTTTTCGTAGCGTTAAAACTTAACGTAACTTTCGTAATGGATACGAAAAACTCGCGTTTTTACGCAAAAATCGTATTGGTAACGAAAAATTCGTAAAGAATCCGAAAAAATCGCAAAACATACGAAAAAGTCGCAAAATGTTCGTTTTCAAGTCGGAACTTTTCCAATTCGGGTCGGATTCGTGGGTTAGTAAATCAGCCCCTAAATATATTATATAGGGATACTGTGCAGAAAAAATATGAATATGATTAATAAAAATGTATAGAGAAGTGTCAGTATCACTGCAACTACAATAGGGAGTCACGTGCCAGTGAAACCAAAACACAGGCAAAACCATATTTCTAGTGTTGGTCTCAATACACTGGCCCAAGGACTGGCAATGCCTCCCTATTAATGAATTAGAAATGTAATAACAGAATTTCTTTTCATATTTAACAAGAAAATGTACTTACAGAGAGAGCAGGCAACAGGCAGAGATCTCTAGCTTTACAGCTAACTGGCTGCCAGCATTTGGCCACTCACCTAATTGACTAGGGGCATCATGGGATATTATTGGAAAGTAAGCATCTGACTGGTTGCTATGTCATGATAGACCCATTACAAACATTGTTACAATTATTACATTGTCCCAATAAAGCTGCCATACTGCATTCCCTTTCTTTCAATCATTACCCAGCTGCCCATGTCTGGACTGGGATTCAAAATAGGCCCTGGCATTTTAGTTACACCAAGGTCCAAGCAACTCCCCTCAGACTATATAAAGCATCAGTCTATGGCAGCTTACAGCAGCTCCTGTCATCAACCGCCAACCTGCCATCCATTATCAGCAATGGCTAAAGAATAGGGAGCCCATAACTTTGATATAATCAGCACTAATATTACACTAAATATAATATAAAGTAAAAATATGAGGAGGAAATATTAATGGGATGAATAAAAACGTATAGAGAAGTGTCAGTATTGCTGTAATTACAATAGAAAGCCACGTGCCAGTGAGCCCACTGGCTATGGGCAAAATCATACTTCTTGTGCTTTTAGTTTTTATTCAGTGCAGCCCAAGGACTGGCAATGCCTCCCTATTAATGAATTAGCAATGTAATAACAGGATTCTTTCCATATTTAGCAGGAAAATGTACTTACAGTGAGAGCAGGCAACAGGCAGCGATCTCTAGCTTTGCAGCCAACTGTCAAAAAAAACAGTTGGGCAGTAAGGGCATCATGTGACATTGGCTGAAAGCATCGGTTGCTCTGTGACACTAGACCTGGAATAAACTGTGACAGTTATTACATTGCCCCAATAGCATTGCCATACTGTGTTACCTTTCTTCCAGCCATTGACCAACTGCCTCTCTTTAACTCTCAATATAAAGCTTCAAATCCATACAGTACAGTAACACAACAACACTTTGTATCTCATTAGATCTATAACACAGCAGGTTGCTGCCTGAGCCTAAGCCCATAAGTGCGGCTACTCGGTATAAAAGAGTTTAATTTTTAAATGTAAAGCTGAAATCATGGATTTATTTCTAGAAAGCAGCAGAAAGTGAAATCGCTCTACTCTTGCAAATAATAAACACATCACAGCTTTAACCCTTTAAGTGCCAGCCGAATTCGTCATTTCGGTTCCCCCCAGTGCCAGACGTTTTTTAAGCATTTTGTACTCATTCGCTTTAACAATGTTTTTTGGTAGGAAAACCTCCATGAAACTAGGGAAATTATATATCGTTTTTTTCGTCACTAATTGGGCTTCGACATACATACCAAATTTTATAACTTTTCTGGAGATATGATGTGTATTTTGGGTGAATTATGTAAAAAAAAAAAAAAATTATGAAAAATTTCTGTATATTTTGAGTTTTTTTTCCATAGAAAAGTTAATTTTACACACTTTTTTTTGTTGTTTGTAAAAGCCCTGATACTCCCAAGTCCAACGATACCAAATATGTGGTGGTACCCCACAGTTCCTGTCCAGAAGTAACCCCCAAACTAAAGCAATACTTTGTACAATATCACACCAGAACAAAGCGGAAAAGCGCTTGTAACAGTTGATGCAGCATAACTTATATGTAAATCTAAAATATCCCCTCATGTTTGGTATCTTTAGAAACTACAGACCTTCAGGTTTCTAGGTGCAATGTAGTTTTCACTCAAAAGCCAAATACCTTTTGTCAGTGCATTGTGAAATTTGGAAGTTTTTTTGACATTTTTTTTTTTTCTAAAACGTAAACTTGGACGCATGATCAAATGTGGATTTGACAAAAAAAAATCTCATAAAAATTTTCTAACAAAGGCAAATTTGAAAGACAAATTTCTACTGAATAAAATGATGCCCCATATGTATGGGTGCACATAAAGACATGGGCACCAAACACTCCAAAGCAGGGGCAATGCACAAGGGCAATTACAGCTAAAAATGTGGGTGCTGTGCTCTATGTGCACTACCTGCAGTTTTTCAGTGTTAACCCCCCCCTACTTGTGAAATAACCCCCACAAACTATATATTTCTGAAAAGTGCACACCTTCAGCTATTCAGAGACACCACTCTTCTCTTTCTACATAGAAAATTGTGGCCGCAGTCCCTTGCAGAAGTCAGCGCTTTGGTCAGAAATCGAGGAAAAAACTGATAAAAAACCTAGATTTCTCCCCAAAATCTCCATGGCAACTACCAAAAACTTACTAAACATCAATCTGCAAGTTCCCCTGAATAAAACAATACCCCATATGTATGGGTGCACATAAAGACGTGGCCACCAAATGCCCCAAAACAGGGGCAATGCATAAGGGCAATTTCAGTTGATATTTTGGGGGCTGCGCTCTATGTGCACTTCCTGCAGTTTTTCAGTGTTAACCCCCCCTACCTGTAAAATAACCCCCACAAACTATATATTTCTGAAAAGTGTACACCTTCAGCTATTCAGAGACACCACTCTCCTCTTTCTACATGGAAAATTGTGGCCGCAGTCCCTTGCAGAAGTCAGCGCATTGGTCAGAAATCAAGGAAAAACCAGATACAAACCTAGATTTCTCCCCAAAATCTCCATGGCAACTACCAAAAACTTACTAAACATCAATCTGCAAGTTCCCCTGAATAAAACGATACCCCATATGTATGGGTACACATAAAGACGTGGCCACCAAATGCCCCAAAACAGGGGCAATGCATAAGGGCAATTTCAGTTGAAATTTTGGGGGCTGCGCTCTATGTGCACTTCCTGCAGTTTTTCAGTGTTAACCCCCCCTACCTGTAAAATAACCCCCACAAACTATATATTTCTGAAAAGTGCACACCTTCAGCTATTCAGAGACACCACTCTCCTCTTTCTACATGGAAAATTGTGGCCGCAGTCCCTTGCAGAAGTCAGCGCATTGGTCAGAAATCAAGGAAAAAACAGACACAAACCTAGATTTCTCCCCAAAATCTCCATGGCAACTACCAAAAACTTACTAAACATCAATCTGCAAGTTCCCCTGAATAAAACGATACCCCATATGTATGGGTACACATAAAGACGTGGCCACCAAATGCCCCAAAACAGGGGCAATGCATAAGGGCAATTTCAGTTGAAATTTTGGGGGCTGCGCTCTATGTGCACTTCCTGCAGTTTTTCAGTGTTAACCCCCCCTACCTGTAAAATAACCCCCGCAAACTATATATTTCCAAAAAGTGCACACCTTCAGCTATTCAGAGACACCACTCTTCTCTTTCTACATGGAAAATTGTGGCCGCAGTCCCTTGCAGAAGTCAGCGCATTGGTCAGAAATCAAGGAAAAACCAGATACAAACCTAGATTTCTCCCCAAAATCTCCATGGCAACTACCAAAAACTTACTAAACATCAATCTGCAAGTTCCCCTGAATAAAACGATACCCCATATGTATGGGTACACATAAAGACGTGGCCACCAAATGCCCCAAAACAGGGGCAATGCATAAGGGCAATTTCAGTTGAAATTTTGGGGGCTGCGCTCTATGTGCACTTCCTGCAGTTTTTCAGTGTTAACCCCCCCTACCTGTAAAATAACCCCCACAAACTATATATTTCTGAAAAGTGCACACCTTCAGATATTCAGAGACACCACTCTCCTCTTTCTACATGGAAAATTGTGGCCGCAGTCCCTTGCAGAAGTAAGCGCATCGGTCAGAAATCAAGGAAAAACCAGATACAAACCTAGATTTCTCCCCAAAATCTCCATGGCAACTACCAAAAACTTACTAAACATCAATCTGCAAGTTCCCCTGAATAAAACGATACCCCATATGTATGGGTACACATAAAGACGTGGCCACCAAATGCCCCAAAACAGGGGCAATCCATAATAATGGGGCTGCAATTTATGTGCACATCTCAAAGCTTTTCAGACAAAATTGCCCCTTACCTGTGAAAAAAACCATATAAACTGTATATTGATTAAAAAAAGACAACTTCAGCTATTCAGAGACACCACTCTTCTCTTTCTACATGGAAAATTGTGGCCGCAGTCCCTTGCAGAAGTCAGTGCTTTGGTCAGAAATTAAGGAAAAACCAGATACAAACCTAGATTTTGGTCAGAAATCAAGGAAAAACCAGATAAAAAACCTAGATTTCTCCCCAAAATCTCCATGGCAACTACCAAAAACTTACTAAACCTCAATTTGCAAGTTCCCCTGAATAAAACGATACCCCATATGTATGGGTGCACATAAAGACGTGTCCACCAAATGCCCCCAAACAGGGGCAATGCATAAGGGGGGGGCTGTGCTCTACCTGCAGTTATTTAGTCTAAACACCCCCATACCTGTGAAATAACCCCCACAAACTATATATTTCCAAAAAGTGCACACCTTCAGCTATTCAGAGACACCACTCTTCTCTTTCTACATGGAAAATTGTGGCCACAGTCCCTTGCAGAAGTCAGCGCTTTGGTCAGAAATCAAGGAAAAACCAGATACAAACCTAGATTTCTCCCCAAAATCTCCATGGCAACTACCAAAAACTTACTAACCATTAATCTGCAAGTTCCCCTGAATAAAACGATACCCCATATGTATGGGTGCACATAAAGACGTGGCCACCAAATGCCCCAAAACAGGGGCAATGCATAAGGGCAATTTCAGTTGAAATTTTGGGGGCTGCGCTCTATGTGCACTACCTGCAGTTTTTCAGTGTTAACCCCCCCTACCTGTGAAATAACCCCCACAATCTATATATTTACGAAAAGTGCACACCTTCAGCTATTCAGAGACACCACTCTTCTCTTTCTACATGGAAAATTGTGGCCGCAGTCCCTTGCAGAAGTCAGCGCTTTGGTCAGAAATCAAGGAAAAACCAGATACAAACCTAGATTTTGGTCAGAAATCAAGGAAAAACCAGATACAAACCTAGATTTCTCCCCAAAATCTCCATGGCAACTACCAAAAACTTACTAAACCTCAATTTGCAAGTTCCCCTGAATAAAACGATACCCCATATGTATGGGTGCACATAAAAACGTGGCCACCAAATGCCCCCAAACAGGGGCAATGCATAAGGGGGGTCTGTGCTCTATGTGCTCTACCTGCAGTTATTTAGTCTAAACACCCCCCTACCTGTGAAATAACCCCCGCAAACTATATATTTATGAAAAGTGCACAGCTTCAGCTATTCAAAGACACCACTCTTCTCTTTCTACATGGAAAATTGTGGCCGCAGTCCCTTGCAGAAGTCACGCTTTGGTCAGAAATCAAGGAAAAACCAGATACAAACCTAGATTTCTCCCCAAAATCTCCATGGCAACTACCAAAACTTACTAACCATAAATCTGCAAGTTCCCCTGAATAAAACGATACCCCATATGTATGGGTGCACATAAGTACATGGCCGCCAAACCTGAAAATGCATAATATTGGGGCTGCACTCTATGCACCCCTTTTTTTTTTTGCCTGCACCCGAATGAATGGAATACGCTCGGGTGCAGGCACATGTAGCCGATATACGCATGAAAACGCGTGAGAATGCAAAGTCTCGCGTTTTCATGCGTATATCGGCTACATGTGCCTGCACCCAAGCGTATTCCATTCATTCGGGTGCAGGCACAAGTAGCAGGCGTAGGGCTGAATTTTCGGCAAGCGTTTTTCCACTTTCTGAAAAAATCAGCCCTACGCCATGTGTGGCATCAGCCTAACCCTTGGCAATAGAAACTACCAGAACAATCTTAGCACCTCTGGACCTTTCTAGAACAACTGAAATCAAATGAAGTTAAAATGGAATAAAACCACTAAAAGCAATCAAAGAACAATAATTGCAATGAAATCGGTGGTCAGAGCCCTGGATCCACCAATGTCACTGCAAAAGCAACCTTTTTGGGGCACTAAATACACAATAAAGAACAATGCAAAGATAAAACACCATAAAATCAGTAAATTCAAATAAAAACCGCTCAAACCAACAGAAGAACAATTATTGCAATGAAATCGGTGGTCAGAGCCCTGGATCCACCAATGTCACTGCAAATTCAGCACCCAATAGCAATACAAAAGTTATAGTGCAATAGAATAATTCAAAAACAGAAATCAATTATGAAAATGCAAAAAAAACACTAAAATGCAACCAAATAAATCAGATAATTATAGAGCAAGATCAGAAATAAAGTTTTAGTAAAAAAAAAAGACTGCCAGAGAAAGCAAAGAAAGAAAGAAAAGAAAGAAAGAAAAAAAAAAAAAAAAAAAAAAAAAAGTGTAAGTGTAAGTGTGTGTGTAAGTGTCTGTGTGTGCTTGGGAAAGTTGTAAATAAGTGTGTATGTGTACAAAAGTGTAATAATGACAAAGATAGAAGAAGAAATGGAAAAAAAAAAAAAAAAAATTTTAGACAGTTGAGATTGAAATAAGCAAAATAAACAGTGGTTAGAGAGTTGTAGTTCAGCTTACACAATGCAGGCAGGCGATCAGGGCGACCAATCTGGCAGGAAGGCAGCAGGAAGGCAGCAGGGGGGCTCCAGCAGTCTCACGTGGCAGCAGAGTGAAGAGGCGACGGCGGGGGCGGCGACAATTAAAGGGACAGCAGTGGACACGTCATCAATGCGTGTCCACTGCTGTCATTGGCTGAGGACCCGGATCGGCGGCACTGGGGGACCCGGATCGGTAAGTATGACCTTACTTGCTCGTTGCCTAGGGGGTTGTGCAGGCTTTACAAGCGCTGCGCTGCTTTAAAAGCGAGCGCAGCGCTTGTAAACCCGTTAGTGCTGTAGGACGTAGATTCTACGTTCTATGGCACTTTGGTCCCTTGGTACCTAGGACGTAGAATCTACGTCCTATGGCACTAAAAAGGTTAAATGGTACAGACATCACATCATAGCATTAAAGGGCAGCAAAGCAATAATATTTTTGGGCAGAAAATGCTCATAGCTAATTCTACACTGCACACACTGTGATATATTAAAAGCATAAATCAAGACATAAGATCAGACTGTTGTGCACAAAAGAGCTTACAATCTAGGGCCAGTGGCATAACTAGGGTGGAGCAGACCCTGTGGTGGGGCCTGCAGGCAGAGGGGCCCGGACCCCAACAAACTTTTGAGACCCGGCCCAACCCGAACCCGCATTCTGCATCTTTATTTGCTTTGACCCAGTTCCCAACCCACAACTGCCTTATCAGCAACCCGATCCCTGACCCGCTGACAACCATTAAACAGAAAGCACTGTTGCTGCAAACCTGAAAGTGGGCAGTGGTAGGAAAATTAAAAATAAATTGTGTAAAATATAGATAACACAGGTAATATAATATAAGAAATATGGATAAGACCCACAGACCCGCATTTATACCCGCATCTGAAAATACCACGTGCAACCATCAGGGTTACAGCTTTACTTGAGGGTACCCGACCCCCCTCTCTCCTAATATTCCCATTCTGGACCCCCCTCCCACATTTACAGCTAGAGCTACCGGGGCACAACGTGATACATAGGATATCCATTGGTTGCTAGAATCCAACTTCACACAAAGAGAAATTATTAGCGCTGAGTCTAACCCACACTGTAGCGCTGACCTGCTGCTATTTTTTATAGCGCTCAGACCTACACTCTGTGAGTGAGCACAGTTCTACCACTCAGTCACATATAATGCACATTGCTGCTGGGGGTTCCATGTTTTTTAATGCATTACAGTAGGCAGTGTTAGACTCAGGTTAAATGAGGGCACTGACACGGCAAGTGAGCTTACACACATACATAATAATGGCACATTCTGTTAGGAGAGCTGTAGGCCCAAATGTCAGAGTTATGGGGAAGGCTACTATTTAATTAAGTTTGAGAAACATTGTTTCTTTTTTAGTGTTAAGTGCAGGAGATCAAAAGGAAATTAGGGACTTTTCAATAAGAATCTGGGACTGCGGGCTGAGCTATTAAAAGAGGGACTGTCTCTTACTCTTAACACCAGGTTAGTATATCATTATACCATAGGAGTAGGGTAACGTGTTGCACGTATTAAAACCAGAACTAAAACGTTCAACTAAAAATAGGTATTAGCTCAGCCAAGAGCCAGTCTAGCACCTATAGCTATTAGCCCAGCCAGGAGCCAGCCTAGCACCTATAGCTATTAGCCTAGCCAGGAGCCAGCCTAGCACCTATAGCTATTAGCCCAGCCAGGAGCCAGCCTAGCACCTATAGTTATTAGCCCAGCCAGGAGCCAGCCTAGCGCCTATAGCTATTAACCTAACCAGGAGCCAGCCTAGCTCCTATAGCTATTAGCCCAGCCAGGAGCCAGCTTAGTACCTATAGCTATTAGCCCAGCCAGGAGCCAGCCTCGTGCCTATAGCTATTAGCCCAGCCAGGAGCCAGCCTAGCACCTTTAGCTATTAGCCCAGCCAGGAGCCAGCCTAGCGCCTATAGCTATTAGCCCAGCCAGGAGCCAGCCTAGCGCCTATAGCTATTAGCCCAGCCAGGAGCCAGCCTAGCCCCTATAGCTATTAGCCCGGCCAGCTTTGGTGCAGTCTCACTAGTTTATCCTAAGACCATGAGAGGAGACCAAACCAGTAGAGAAAACAGCACATTATCCTGCCTAGTTATAAAAACACAAGGCTTTTTTTATTTTTTGCTTTTATTTTAAAAACTTCCAGATTCCCCTAGGCATTAACCCCTTCTTATACATTCAGAATAGCACTAGCTTTTTAATTTACAATTGGTTATTTCCAATGCCTAATTTATACAAATTATTACCATACAGGCCACAACCCACCCCAACCTTGTGTCCATGTAGCCATTATCATGATTTTACCCACAATACCCTTACCACATGGTTATACCCTGTGAATATGAATCAGAACACACATCCAGTCCATTCTAAATGTTGCCAAACCCATATAACAGTGCATTTGCATAGGCCCCTGCAGCTTAGAGACATATGAGTGGTTACAATAAGGGGGAGATTTACTAATCCACGAATCCAAATCCCAAAAGGGAAAAATTCAGATTGGAAACTAAAATTTCGCCGTCTTTTCGTCACGACTTGTTCGTATTTGTCACAACTTTTTTGTCACCACCGCGACTTTATCGTATTTTGCGCGACTATTTTGTCACCGTCGTGTTTTTTTCGTATTGACCGATAGTAAACGGCGGAAAAACCAATCCGATTTTTTTGCGGCGGCGATGAAAAAGTCACGACAGCGACGAAAAAGTCGCAAAAATACCGATCATTATGAAAAAACGCATTCGGACGCCTTCGGACCATTTGTGGATTAGTAAATCTGCCCCTAAGTGACAGTCTGCATCCTGATGGGCAGTTACAGCCCGGCCAGCTGCATCCCTTCACTGGCACCTACGTGAGTCTTATAAGTATAAAAGTCACCATTACTTCCCAATAATTCTATTTAAAGTTAAAGAGTTCAGTTTTCTTAAACAAGGGCTTATTGCATGTAGAATCTGTTCAAGTGCCAATTAGTTAGAGCGAAACTGCATCCTCCACTAATGCTTCTCTCCTGGACAGAATTCCTGGGAGTCGCTTCCCTGTATAAGTCCCTTAATGCTCCCAAACACAGCTTGTAGCGCCAGCCGGGCACAGCCTCAATGCCTGAAGTGACTGCACTGGAACATGGTAGGGTGGCTCCTTATTCATATATCCAGCTCTCGTGCTGTCCTGCCAGCAGACAAGCTCATCGGGTTGGAACCAAAGAGCGATCTCTCGCTGGGCGCTCTCCCTGGAGTCACTGCCGTGTATAACGTTCCTGAGGGAGAAACAGGGGGACCCCATGAGCATGTAGGGAAATAAAGATAGATGCAAAGAATCCTAAAAAGCAGAGTAGCACGGTGGGGTTGGCGGGTGTCACCTCATGCCACTTGGTTTTCTCTTCCCAGTGATCTCGAGCCAGAAGCATGCTCAGTTGAAGATGATTTGGACAGCGTAGGGCCAAGCTGGCCGGGCCCCCTAGGCAACCTGGTTGGCTTGGCCTACCCTAGCCCCCCAATGTGAACATGCACAAGCAAACTGGCAATGAGCGCACACAGGGCGGCGGGGTTGCCAGGGCTGCTGGCCCAGAACTAGTGGTAGGGAAAGAAGCGGTACCTGCCTGGCAACCACAACTTTTTTTGACACACAACAAATTTTTCACGGTGAATTTTCACAGAGGTTTCAAAAAACAATTCGCCAATGCCGAAATGCGGAAATACACTGCAAATCCATGCCTATTTGGAGCACTCTGACTCCCCAGAATCGCTATGTGTGCCATAATCCTCAGAGAGGCTGGGTCTGGCTCTGTGTAATCATAGAACCCAAAAGTATTTTATATTCTCCTCCTAATATCAATCAGAAGATTCTACACGTCTGTCTATCACGGTCATCAGTAGAAACTGGGTGTTACAATATCACCTGCATTATCTTTATGGCCACCAGATGGAATCAAGTTTCAAGTTTACAAGTTTCAAGTTTATTGTCATATACAAATAACAATGAAGCATCATTACTGTAATGAAATTTTTTGACCCGTGTTCCTCCCAACTTTACATAGACAAAT
This sequence comes from Xenopus tropicalis, assembly GCF_000004195.4. Lineage (NCBI taxonomy): Eukaryota > Metazoa > Chordata > Amphibia > Anura > Pipidae > Xenopus > Xenopus tropicalis. The sequence goes on from NC_030685.2 coordinate 21,729,833, forward strand.
AAAAAAAATAAAAAAAATATTAAATATAATAAAAGTGTGCAATAAAGGTACAAGTGTTTACAATAATAAAATGCAATGCAATATTTAAAATTGTGCAGTGAGGATTTAAAGTGGCTTTGCTTAAAGTGACACTGGGAAGAGTCCAGTAGTTATGGGGAGTGTGTGTTGGTTTGGGTAGAATGTCAGCAGTTGAAGCCTGATGGCTTGTGGGTAGAAACTGTCTCTGTATCTGCTGGTGCGGGTCTGGATGCTCCTGTACCGCCTGCCTGATGGTAGGAGCGTGAAAAGTCTGTGGCTGGGGTGGCCGGGGTCAGAGAGGATCCGATGCATCTTCCTCCTACAGCGCTGTCTGTACAGGTCCTGCATGGCCGGCAGTTCAGTCCTGGTGATGCGCTCTGCTGATCTCACCACCCTCTGCAGAGCTTTGCGGTCCAAGGCATTACAGCTGCCATACCAGGTGATGATACAGCCAGACAGAATACTCTCAATGGTGCATCAATAGAAGTTTGTGAGTATTCTGGAGTCCATGCCGAACCTTCGCAGGCGCCGCAGAAAGAAGAGCCGCTGTCTTGCAGCTTTTGTGATCACACCAACATGGTGAGACCAACTCAGATCCTCACTGATATTGATGCCCAGGAATCTGAAGCAGCTGACTCTCTCCACCTCTGCTCCCTCAATGTGAATGGGGGTATGGCCTCCTCCCTGCAGTCTCCTGTAATCCACAATGAGCTCCTTAGTTTTGCTGACATTGAGCAGCAGGTTGTTGTCCCGGCACCATGATGTCAGGGCTCTCACCTCTGCCCTGTAAGCCGACTCATCTCCATTAGAAATGCAGCCGATGATGGTGGTGTCGTCTGCAAATTTGATGATAGTATTGGAGCTGTGTGTTGCTGTACAGTCGTGGGTGAACAGGGTGTACAGCAGGGGGCTGAGCACACATCCCTGGGGGGCACCGGTGCTAAGTGTCAGTGTGGATGAGGTGATGTTGCCGATCCGAACCACCTGAGGTCTGTTTGTCAGGAAGTCCAGGATCCAGCTGCACAGGGAGGAACCAATGTTCAGGTCACGGAGTTTCATGACAAGTCTGGATGGTACGATGGTGTTGAAAGCAGAGCTGCAGTCAATGAACAGCATCCGCACGTATGTGTTTCTCTGGTCCAGGTGGGAGAGGGCAGTATGAAGTGCAATTGCTATTGCATCGTCTGTAGATCTATTTGACCTGTAGGCAAACTGGAGTGGATCAAGTGAAGCAGGGAGTAAAGATGTGATGTGAGCCTTGCCTATACGCTCAAAGCACTTCATGGCAATGGAGGTGAGTGCTACTGGGCGATAGTCATTTAGGCAGCTCACATTCATTTTCTTAGGGACAGGGATGATGGTGGTCATCTTAAAACATGTTGGGACAGCAGACTGGAGCAGGGAAAGGTTAAAAATGTCTGTGAAGACATCTGCTAGCTCATGGGCGCAGGCTTTGAAAACACGACCTGGGATGTTATCTGGTCCAGGAGCTTTCCGTGTGTTTACTTTTCTGAAGTGTTTACACATGTCTGCCTGAGATATCTGATAAGGGCGACTGTCCTCTTCCAACAAAAGCTCCTGAGATAGGTGTTTATCAAAGCGTGCATAGAAGGTGTTCAGCTCATCAGGTAGAGAAGCAGTTACCACCCCCACCCTGCAGCTCTTTCCTTTGTAGTCTGTGATGGTCTTCAGTCCAGTCCACATGTTCCTGATGTTAGAGTTGCTATAGCAGGACTCCACCTTTTCTCTGTACTGTCCCTTAGCTGTTTTTATTGCTTTCCTGAGTGCATACCGGGATGATTTGTACTCACTTGGGTCTCCGAATTTAAAGGCTGCAGTCCGCGCTCTGAGCGCTGCGCGTGCCTCTCCGTTAACCCATGGCTTCTGGTTGGGGTAAGTCCGTACATTAACCCGCGGTACGACGTCATTGATGCATTTGTGAATAAAGTCCATTACGTACTCAGCGTAGTTGTTGATGTTGTTGTCAGCGGCAGTCCGAAAGACTTCCCAGTCTGTGATGTTGAAGCAGTGACGCAGGGTGCTGTCTGACTGGTCGGTCCAGCGCTGAACCGAACGCATCATAGGCTGCTCGCGTTTCAGCTTCTGCCTATAGGCTGGCAGCAGCAGGACTGAGGAGTGGTCTGATTTGCCGAAAGCTGGTCGAGGGCGGGCTTTATAGGCATGTGCGTACAGAGTGTAAACATGGTCCAGGATGTTCTCACCACGCGTTGGAAAGTTTACATGCTGGTAAAACTTCGGCAGAACTTTCTTCATGTTGGCTTTATTAAAATCGCCAGCCACGATAAAAGCAGCCTCCGGGTGTAATGTTTCCTGCCGGTCGATAGCATCAAACAGTTCATCCAGTGCCCGTGTGGTGTCGGCGTGGGGAGGAATATAAACAGCGGTACAAAATATCGCTGTAAACTCCCTGGGCAGATAAAAAGGTCTGCATCTGATCATAAGATATTCAAGATCAGGAGAGCACCCAGATGAAACTGTCTGTACATCAGTACACCACCGTTTGTTGGTCAGTACACACACACCAACCCCCCTGCATTTACCTGAGTCTATTGTTCTGTCCCTGCGGTGAATGGAGAGTCCCTCAGGAACAATGGCAGAGTCAGGGATGGAAGGGACAAGCCATGTCTCTGTAAAAACAAAGATGTTGCAGTTCTTAATGTCCCTATGAAAAGTTATCCTGGCTCTTAGTTCATCCAGCTTGTTTTCCAAAGACTGGACGTTCGCTAGAAGAATGCATCTGTTGGTGCCCAGGACATATATGTGAGTGCTACTCTATGTGAATGTGACTGTCAGTGTGCCAGGACTCTCTGCCAGTCAGACACCTCAGTATTTAACATGGATCCTAATCCCATCCCACTTACATGGCTTTTGATTCCTCAAATGCTCCTTGATGCTCGAGCAGATGGCACAGATCACCTCCAGGAAGATATTCCATAACAAAAAAGAGGTGATTCTCACTCTGGAATGTGGCGTATAAGGAAACCAGGAATGGGTGCTCTGCGCTGGTAACCTTCTGAAGGATTCACTTCTCCTTGAAAACACTGGGGGGAGAGAATATAAAACTGTCACCACATGAACCCTGAACAGGGGAACTTGTAATGACTGGAAGAATGGAAACCTCTAAAACAAGAAACTGGACTGGAAACAGTAACACAATACTTTGTATCTCATGAGATCTGTCATTAACTTTTCATATAACACAAACATGGTAATGGCTGGACCAATGCTGTATAAACTTATTTTTATAGTTGCTTTCTATGCCGACATACTTCTCATTAGTACTAATTTAAACAGGTTTTCCAGCCTATTCAGGGAAGTAACACTCAGTATATAAAAATGGACAGTAGGAGGCTATTTATGATCAATTCTAATTCCAAAAGGCACCTAGACCTGGTCTCACACGTCATCAGCCCCCACTATAAAATGGTTTCTAGTGGCTCCCACATAACTGGAGTTCAGAACCTGTGTTGGTGCATGTGGCTTTGCTAAAGACCCCTAATGATCAGTAAGCTGCTCCAAAACTGTGGCGATGGTGGGGGGGCTACCAGATCTGCTGTCAGTTTAAGGTTACGGGAAAGCCCTGGTGAAAACTATTGCAGGGTGATTGCCATCATTGTTATGGGATAAGGGAATCAGTACCTAAAAAGACTACAAAATAAGTAAGAACTAAGTACAATGCTCAGTCAAGCAGATTAGGGTTGAAATCTGGGGGAGCATTGCAGGTCTGGGTGCAGGTCAGACTGGGGAAGTACACTTTTTCTCTGCTTCTGAAATTGACCTGTCTTGAAACCTAAGGGGGATGCAGAGCAAACAGACGCGGGTCCTACAGTGAAAACATATTGTGGGTTTAGGGTCAGATGCGGGTTGAGTTTTTCTTGCCTCGCACATTACTATTGCACACTCCAAGCTCTCCATAATAGAAACTGGAAATGGGAGATTGCACCCTGATCATTGCCTCTCCTTGCAGATGGCATCACAAACATTAAACAAAGGCACATCCTAAAGGACAGCATTAGAAACCAATACACAACTTCAGGGTGATCTACCAGATCAATGTAATTGAAGCCTTAAATCATGAATTGGGAGGTTCAGGCTGCCTTTCTCTGACCTATTAGGACAGAACATGATCAGTTTCAGGAGGAAGGGCCTCTGTATGGGTCTCATTAGGAAGACATATTTAAGATGTAAGTTATTGATAATAAAAGTCTGCCATAATGCAATACTGCATGTTATCCTTCATGATTTTGCCATAGGTGTTAAAAAAGCCCCAGGAAGTGGTGACTGTGCTTATGATCCAGACCCTGGCTGCTATTGGTGCCATCTATCCCTGTGTGTCTCAGTACGGCCATGGAATGGGCTTCTCCAGAGGACAAGCTCAGCACGCTGTTGGAACTCTACAACGCCACTGGTCACTTCGACAAAGAGATGGATACTGCTATCCTGCAGTAAGGGGGTGGGACAAAGACTAAGATGTCATACTTACAGCCCTGTATCCTGAAGTTTACTTGGGATTTTGGGAAAGTTCCGTTTGCATTAAGAAATGCGCTAAGTTAAATATTACGTTTGTTAAAGTGCTGTGCTGCTGCTGATATGAATTTCTGTCTTGCCCTTTTAAGGCTAAGGGTCAGCTTCTATTCCCGAGTGCAATGGATAGAGCGCTAAGTGAGCAAGAGTGCACCCCTTAGTGCTTATCTAACAAGTTTGAGATCCTCTCTGAATTGACCTCTCAACTGCCAAAATTAATTTTCTGTCTGCACATAGGCACATTCTTTACAGACCTGTGTGGCCAAGTAATACCCCAAACACCAGTGTAAGCTAGTGGCTGGCCAGCCTCCTACATAGACTCTCTCATATAGCCCTTATAGTGGACATGATCAAGTTTAAGCTGGGGAAGCCATGTTTGTTCCGTTTGCATCTTTTCAAATGTATGTAAGGCTAATGGCACACAAGGAGATTTGATGCAAAATAAGGCAAGTCACTCACCTAGACCCAGTGTGCAAAGTGCAATTTTGTGCACAATCGCTATGTTCTAATTTAATTAAACAAACTGTCAAATATAAATGTAATTTTTGTTGTGTGTGTGTACATGTAGATGAAAATAAACACAGAAACTTTACACAATTTCATTGTTCCAATATTTAAAACTTAGAATGCATAGGTGTCTTTTCATTGCCCTCAGCCCCATAGCCACCTCAAAGGAAAGATGAATACAAGGCTAAAGGAAAGAGAGAAGTCACTGATTAGAGGCAAATAAGTTTCATCGTAAGAGTAGGATTTTGCCCCCATGACAAACCTGTAGTCTGATACACAATATTCACAGTGGGGTAACTACAGTCTTCCCTCACTTTGAGAACAATTTGGTATCTGGTTATCCTAATTACTATTTAGTGTGCCTTAAGGTCCCCATACACGGGCCGATTCTAGCTGCGATATCAGTCCCTTAGACCTATTCGGCAGCTAATCGGCCCCTGTGTGGGCACTACTGACGGGCCTGCCCAACCGATATCTGGCCTGAAATTGGCCAGATCTCGATCGGGCAGGTTAAAAAATCGGCTCGTTGATGCAGTCCCCGGACCGACGTTTCCTATGCCCATCATTATAATTCGATTGTTTGGCCCCAGGGCAAAACAATCGAATTAGCCTGGATTTTCCCGATATTGCCCACCTGTAGGTGGGGGATATCGGGAGAAGATCCGCTCGCTTGGCAACATCGCCAAGCGAGCGGATCTTAAGGTTTATGGGCACCTTTAGTCTTTAGCCATTTAAACAAACTAAAAGTAATGCAAATAGGTCATATCATAGATATATATATTTCTTTTTTAAAAAACAAACTTGTAAATACAATTATTAGAAACTGCATACAATCTGATCTGTTCCACTGATCATATAGTCCAGTTCAGCCACGTGCTGCCAAAATCAAGGCTCGAAACCTACAACAGTCCACACAGTCAGTTCACTTTACAAAAGTTCCATCTTAAATGCGCCCAAATCAGGGAGTGTTGCCTCCATTTGCTCCCCGGCACCATAAGTGCGACAGTTTTCAGTAGCCTTGGCTGTTAAGGTAGCTCCCAACTGCTGAATCTGCTGCAGCAACTCCTGGTGGTTGTTCTGTTGCTGCCTGTGTTGTTCTTGTTCCCAGCGACTCTGCCGGTCCATTAGGGTCTGTATGGTCTGTGTCAGCCTGTGAATGTCCCCTCTTACTGTGTCCAGTTGCTCTGCACTCATGGTTGGCCTTGGTGGCGGAAAGGACAATGCTGTCTGTATGCTGGCATCTTTCACCTGAATGAGATAAGCAATAATATTAGTGCATGTGGGGCCAATGAAGTATGCACACAGCAAAATAGATTTGTAGTCAGGCTGAATTTCCCTTTTGGCCAGGTAATTGTGCCGCACATACACATACACTATACAGTAGTAATGATGTGCTTAGACTTTCTCATATATAAAAAGACTTCAGTTGCAGCAAGGGTAAAATCTTTTTGAGGCCTTGGGTAGGATAACAGGTAAACTCCCAGGGCAACTTTTAACATAATATAGGCGGGTAATTTTCATTGGTCTTCATTTTTTTGTAGTGTGGGTTTTGGAATTATTTAATATCTAGTTTGGAATTGCAGTAGCTATGCGGTTGCTAGGGTCCAATTGATTCTGACAACTACGCACTAGTCTGAATAAAAGACTCGAAGATGAATAGAAGTGGGCCTGAATAGGAAGAGAACTATGTATATGTATGCATAATGAAAGAACAACCATAAAATTGCAATAGGTGTTTGGCAGACAAAAAAGGCAGATAATTCAAAACCTATAAAAAAAACTAAGAAATGGGGACCAACTGAAAAAATGAAACAGCACAGGCCACATATGAAAGGGATTGTTCACCTTTGAAGTGACTTTTAGTATGATTCTGAGACAATTTGCAGCAGGTTTTCAATTTTTATTATTTGTGGTATTTCGGTTATTTAGCTTTGCCTACAGCTGCTCTTTAGTTTGGAATTTCAGCAGCTATCTGGTTGCTAGGGTGTTGTTTACATTACCAACCAGGCAGTGGTTTAAATGAGAGACTGGAATATGAATGGGAAGAGGCCTGAAAAGAAACAAAGAATAAAAAGTAGCAAGAATAAAATTCTAAGCATACAGAGCAATAGTTTTTTTTTTTTAAGCTATCGAGGTCAGTGACCCCCCATTTAAAAGCTGGAAAGATGTAGAAGGCAGCAAATAATTCAAAAACTATTAAAAATAAATAATGAAGACTAAATGCAAAGTTGCTAGAAATAAGACATTCTATAATATATTCTATAAAACTTAACTGAAAGGCAACCCTCCCCCCCATAACAGTTAACATAAAGATATTACGTTTACTATTGTTATTTCTGGGAGCTACGAGTGCCTACCCAAAGGTCATGAATGAGCTAAAGTAGCTAGCCCCCAGCAATAGCCCTTGCACTGCCAAGCAAAAATAAAAATGAGAAAAGAGATAGTTAAAAACACAAAGAAGTCACATTTTTAGTTCACCTACCTGCTTGGAAGGTACAGAGACTGTTCTTATACTGGGAGGATGACTGTCAGCGTAGGTTCTGACTGGGTAATGTGTTCCATTAGCAACCATTTGGGCTCCATTCTGAACAGTAACCTGCTAACAAGTAAGAACATGTAATTTACAAAGAGCAATTGACTGTGAGTTGCAATGGTGCCTCAAAATTCTCTACAGTTAAAAGTACCAAGGGCAACTAAAACCAATAAACCTACTGTACTCAACATCGAGTAATGCAACACCTTATAAGTAAGTAAAAATAAGGTTGGCAACTCAACTATAAACTCACACCATGTGATCCAGTAACTTAGAATGCTTAAGTTAGCAACCCTACTATAATAACGATCATGTGATCTGGTACCTTAGGAAAAACTAGGTTGGCAGCCCTCCTATATGCACCACATATGTAATCTGCCACCTTAGAAAGACCAAATACTACTTCTAAGTACCACCGTGTGATCTGGTACCTTAGAAGAGGTTTGGATGGCACCCCTACTATATGCACCCAACGCCTCATCTAGCACCAGGAAGTGAAGGTTGGAAAACGATGTGATCAAGCATGGATGGAAGGCCTCCTTTGATTCAGCACCTCAGGAAGCACATAACTGCAGCCCAATCACAAACACCCATCAACTGATCAGGCACCTAGTAAAATCTTAGCCTGGCAACCCCATTAACACACATCATGCAAACAGCCTGGGAAGCTCAGGTTAGCAACCCTACTAAAAGTGCCCCCATGAGTTCTGTTACCTTTTTCTGAAGGTGGATAGCTCGATCCACTATCTTCTTGGTTACCAGCAAAGCCGGATTCCTAGGAGCAGGGACGGGAGTTCTTGCTCTTCCGTGAAGCTGTGGGGGAGCCACCGGCAGGCACTGCGCTGGTCGTGGCCCATTAACTGTGAAATGCACATATGATCAAAGGTCGACCCCTGCAGAAGGCTTTTTAATGCTTTTGTGGTTTCCATTTTGGTTATACCAAAATCTATAAACAGATAATTGTTTCTCAGTCATCAATATAAGTGCCATCTGCCATTGATAAAGCCTCGCCAGGGTGGGATGGCAGTTTCCACTACTAAGCATGATATATATATATATATATAAATATATATATATATATACATACATACACACCGATATGAAAAGCTAGTGCAAGGGTACATCATATAGTGTTGTGAAGTTTTAGCTAACAATAATGTACAACAAACTCACACTTTACTGGTCAGAAAGATTAACTTTTAGGAACTCATGATGAACCACTGCAAGCCAAAATGCAAAATGGCATCAATGGGTACTACAGAGATATTGCACTCACACGTTTCTGCTGGAGCCTGTCCTTGGGATATCAGTCTCTGGTTGCTGGAAGATGCCTGAAAGGCATGGTTACCTTTGGATAGAGAGGTCACACTCACTATCTTGATACCTTCTTCCTGGCTGACCACTTGCGGTACCCTGTGTCCAGCATCAAGTTTAGTCTCTGTACTGGCTGGCTTCTGCCCAGTCTCCTGATAGGGAGTCCAAGGCTGGCGGTCTGCCCATGGCTGTGCTCTTGGGGGAATGCTTTGGGTCTGGTTGGCAGAGGATGACTTTTCAGGTTCAATGTTCTTTCTTTTAAGGAAGAGATAGATGGCTTGTGGTGTCACCTTAATATTATCCAACTCCAGAACTTTCTTTATTTTACGAAAGCTTAACCCGGCTTTCCTCAAGATCACAATCCTGTGCTTCGCATTCTCATCCAATCGCCCCATATTTCTAGCATTCAGCAAACTTTACGGGGCTGAAATAGATTGAAACCACATCCGTCACAAAGTTTTGCGATTAATCAAAAGTCTCAGTGCACTGATCTCAATTAAGATCCACCCACAATCCAATCAAATGTGGATGAAAAATATTGCATTAATAACCAGTGGTGCTCAATCTGGGTTCTAAAGCCAGTGGTGGTGCTAAATCTTTGGGCAGCAGAACCACTCGGCCAAGCTGATTCCCTTTAATAAACCAGTCGCTGGATTCTGATTGGTGGAAGGTGATGCAGTTATATTCCACCATGACCTTAAATTGGATCCTTGTTGTATTCGGTTTCAGAAGTTCTGGCCCCAAGATATTCCACCTGCTAAACAGGTACTTTTATTTCATTGCTTGCAACTAATGATCTGAAGAAAACAGGAGGTTGGTGTTAGAGTCATGAATAAAACCAATATCATTTCTCACTACATACATTAGGACACAAGTAATTCTGACCCCTACCCATGATAAAACTGCCCAGTCCTTCTTTATACGCAGTCATCAGAGATACAGACACCCACTCCTCATATGGGAACATACCTTTCACTTCCAACTAACAGACATCAGGGCACCTACCTCTCACCTCCTCCTAATACATCCACAGAACCTGCTTCTCTCCCCACCTAATAAAAATAGGTCAGGGGGCTCATTAAAGGTGATGCTGATACCAATCAAACCCTTCAGGCAGGCAATTCTGTGTTGTGAGTACAGTAACTGACCCTTTAAGTTCTCTGTGGATTTGAGTGTAGCATTAAAAGGAATATGCACCTTATTTATAAGAGGGGAAATATTCCCTTTATGAGAGGACAGATCAGAACAGCTTCCCTCCAAACCTTAGGGACCTTCTGGAAGGTTCAATGAAACCTTACTGAATCCTGTACAATGTATACAAACCTTATGCTTGCCCTAGGCGACCTAAGTAAGGTTTATGGATGCCCTTTATAACTCAGGCAAACCTAAGGGTTGCCCTGGGCAACTCTAGCGGGACTTATGGTGGCCTTGACAACTCATGCAAACCCCCTAGACAGCCGGGTTTATGGGGGTTCCCAACAACTCAAGCAAACCTTATGGGGAGCTAGACTAGTTGCACTCTTTTTTCCCAAAGGTAAAGGGTCACCCTTGCTTTTTGTCACACTCACCACCTTATGGGCCCCAAAAGTGCGACGAGACACGTAAAGCAATCCTCCCATCCGGAAGAACTAACATCCCTGCACCTCTCCTAACACAGGCCACACTTGCCTTTATAGCGGCTGTCCCTCGCACCTATCTATATACCGACGCGTAGTTGTACTTCTGGCACAGTTTCTTTATAACCATATCGCACTTAGTGTTTGTTTACGGAGCAAAACAGGAAGCAGCATAGGTTTCCGCTCCGTGCAATAGACATACACGCACACATATTAACCCCGTCACTCCTAGAAATGACAATTACTAGTAATGTTCCTGCTGCAACTCGGGACTATCCTACTTCTTTAAAAGGCTGAATCGCATTTGCGTCCGCTGTTGTGCCACGCCCACGTCCAGCAATGTGTGACGTCAGCGCCAAGGCGACCAGAGTCGCTTATCTTTTGTTTCAAGATGGCGGCGACACGTCACAACGAACGCGACGGTTTATCTGATCTTAGAAGGGACAGGCAACGAAAGAGCGGCAAAATGTAAGCGGAGCTCCATAATCTTTTTCCATCCTGCAGCGCTGCTTTCCGTACGAGTTGGATATTGGTGGGACGGTGCAGGGGAAGCATGGCGGGTTCTATTCACCGATGTATTGATTAAGAGAGAGCAGGGTGGTGTTTGGGATTGGCCCCGAACGCAGTACCGAGGATTTATGGGGGTATAGGCCGCAGCTGATTGGATACACATATCGCTGCGTCTATACCTTCCTGGGGAGTTGTTTCTTCTGCACACTATTCCCTTTGTATATGGGTTTGGGCGATTTCTTCTTTATGTAAAATGAATTCTTTCTGAGCTTGCACTGGTTAAATTGTTGTGTTTATGTAAGGGGACAACAAAAATGGCTGCCACTGCTTGACTGCCCCCGTCTAGGGAAGGCTGCCTTGTATTTCTCTCTGGGTATATTCCCTCAATGTGTATATGCTTTGCACTGGATTTTTTCATTCATTGATATGTGCTGCTGCCCTGTGGGTTTGCTTACGTTTTGTATTGGGGCACCATTAGTTTTAGTGCTTTAATATATGTATTAAATGTCTGGAAAAACCTTGGGGTTCTTGGATCTCCAGTAATTCTGTATTTATATAACAGCAACATTATACTCCATTTACATCAGAACCTGCCCCAGTCTAAGGGTTACATATAAACTCCTTGTAGATAGTGACCCCCAGCTGGAATTGAACATTAGGACCCCAGCGCTGCCCAAACGTACTATGCTCTACCCCATTGTTATTAAAGGAACAGTAACACCAAAAAAATTAAAGTTTTTTTTTAAAGTAATTATAATATAATGTATTGTTGCCCTGCACTGGTAAAAATTGTGTTTGCTACAGTAACACTACTATAGTTTATATAAATAAGCTGCTGTGTAGCCATGGGGGCAGCCATTAAAGTTGGAAAAAAGGAGAAAAGGCACAGGTTACATAGCAGATAACAGATAAGTTCTGTAGAATACAATAGTTTATCTGTTATCTCCTATGTGCCTGTGCCTTTTCTCCTTTGAATGGCTGCCCCCGTGGCTAAACAGCAGCTTTGTTTATATAAATTTCTGAGGCAAACACACCAGTTGTACCAGTGCAGGGCAGCAGTATATTTTATTATTATTTTTATACATTTTCATTTTTTGGTGTTACTGTTCCTTTAAGTGCCACAGTTGCATGGATATAGGTGTTATAGGGCCACCATGGCATTTTAAATCCCCCCTTCCTTGTTTTCTAATTGTTCAACTTATCAGGATAAAGGTTTCAAGTGTTGCCTGCAAATTAATGAGGAGGGATTAAGGGCTCTGGTACACGGGGAGATTAGTCGCCCGCGGCAAAACTCCCTGCTCGCGGGCGACTAATCTCCCCGAGTTGCCTTCCCTCTGCCATCCCACCGGCGAACATGTAAGTCGCCGGCGGGATGGCAGACGCGGCGGCGCGATTTCGCGCAAATCGCCGAAAAAGACTCGCGAGGCTTTTTCGGCGATTTCCCGAAATCGCCTCGCCGGTGTAAGTCGCCGGTGGGATGGCAGAGGGAAGGCAACTCGGGGAGATTAGTCGCCCGCGAGCAGGGAGTTTTGCCGCGGGCGACTAATCTCCCCGTGTACCAGAGCCCTTAAGGAGAGATACAATACAAGGTGGTGGCCATAGCTATGTTGTACATATATGCTTTGAGGTTGGGGAGAGTCTGAACCACACTGACCTGCGTGTTTCCAGTACCCATAATAAAGCCTCCATCTGCGTTTACACAGACCAACATAATTTAACTTTTAATCGCTGTAATAACCGGTACATGTTACTCCCACTTGCATTTTTCAGCTGTTTGACCCTGTATCACCCTTACAGGAACATTCTAAAAAAAAAAAAGCAGTTGCGCACCAGATGAAGTGCTCAGCTGTACGCGGCTTAAAGCGGAAGTCAGCGTTTTATTGTAAAGGTCTGATTGGTTGCTATGGGTAACATCACCACTGAAGTTTGTCTCCAGGGGTAATAAGTACGCCCTTAAGTGATTCTCCAGAATGGCCGTCCTGCTCATAATTCAGTAGGCAAGTGTGCACTGCATTGGCAAGCAGGGTACTCAGTGCCCAAGAACCCCCAATACCCAGTTGCACCAATGCTGTAGAAGGTTTGGAGATCAGCAAAGGAGAGATTTTCATCAGGAGTGCAGCACTGCTGGCTGGGTACTGGCTCTTAAGGCACAAACCCCTATAAGAAGGCACTTTGGTTCCCAGAAGCAGCCACATAATACAGCACTGACACTCCACTAAGCACTGGAAGGCATTATTTTTCATGGGAGGAATCGGGTTTCTTGTGCTTCAGGCTGCTCTAGGTTGGATAATATAGTTATTATTAGTTGCCTTGAAAGTGCCATCTCCAGGATATATGGTACCCCCACTCCAGTGAATATAATCACTTACCTGATACTCTGGGCCAGACATCTGTGTGCTGAAGAGTGCACCAGCCTGGGGCTTAAGAAAAGATTGCAGTGTGGCACTCTTACAGATGTACCCTGGGCCAGTGCGTTTTTCAGCAAACAGGAGCACTCGCCTGGGGTATTAGCAAAGCGTTGGCAATTACTGGAGTGCACCTAACATTTGGCACCCCCCAGTGATTATACATTTCCTTCTCCTTTAATCCCATGCACCCCACCAGTTCTTTAGCCCTACCATCCTAGCGTATCACCTGGAAGCACATTCCCAGAGCTGCCTTTTACTCGCCCGTGATAGATCTCTGTTATCGAGGGCATCTAACCACTCTGAAAATGCCTTTCCACTGGCAACAATAGGAGTTTCCGGTGGAAAGGCCTTTGCGTCGCTTTGGTTTTCTGAGCTTGCCTGCAGGAGGAAACTCTGCACAACTTCAGAAAACCAAAGCAATGTGAAGGCCTTTCCACCAGCGATTCCTGTTTGTGCCAGTGGAATGGTATTTCGGAGCCATTAGTTGTCCCCGGTAGCAGGGATTTCTAACTGTCTGCTAACACATTTCATGGGACATCAGCCTAATGTCACTAGGCATTAGAGTGTTTCTCATCACAGCATGCTGTATATGATTAATGAACTGCATCTGAGCAGCAAGATGGTTTTTCTTGGGCCAGTATCAGCCGTCTGTTCTTGGCCAAGTTTGTTTGATTAGACAGATATCAATTGGAGGGCTAGAAAATCCTGTCTGGACTATATCTGGCTGTGGGTGTGGTGCTGTCCTGGAAGGGGTGCACGGGCTCCCTATGTGGCATGACTGTCTGGGCTGGGGTCGATTTGGACTAGCACTTGTCTTGACAAATCAAGCAAACATCTGCGTGTGGCTGGATTTGGGCTTTATTACTTGTGGTTTTTGTTCATGTACAAACTAAATAAACCATGATTAAAATATAGAACCAGGGGATGTTAACTGATCAGTTATTAAATTCATGTAGGCAGGATTTTTTTATATAATAATGTTGCTAAGCCACCCTAACCATGTCATCCTAAATGGTTGTACAAACTTAGCTTGGATGCTGCCCATCATCCGGCCAAAATATTGACACAAAACATGTTGCTACAGGGCTCTAAATTTTCTTTTCCTCTGCTTATCCCAGGGCTCCTTCACCCAGCAAGAGGAAGGAACGCTCAGAAGACAGAGCAAAAGATAGAGGCAAAGAGAAAGCTCCAGGGAAAGAAGGCACAGATAAAGACCGCGGGCGTGATAAAGCAAGGAAGAGGCGCAGCGCCTCTAGTGGCAGTAGCAGCAGTAGGTATGTGGCAAAAGAGATGTCTTAACACATTTCTTTCTGTTAAACATGGGCATATGAGGAAATATTAAGCTACAGTTGATGGTTCTTACAGACTAACCATGCCTTTCTCCCCAGCCGTTCCCGCTCCAGTTCATCCTCCAGCTCATCATCAGGTTCCAGTTCTGGATCCAGCTCGGGTTCCAGTTCTTCATCTGCTTCCAGCCGTTCAGGAAGTTCCAGTTCTTCTCGCAGCTCTAGTTCCAGCAGCTCCTCGGGTTCCCCAAGTCCTTCTCGGCGCCGCCATGATAACAGGAGGCGCTCCCGTTCAAAGTGAGTCTTTGTTCATATTTTATTTTTTTTGTTCTTGAATGATGGAGAATGTCATGTGAGCTAGCACTGGGCAAAGGGACAGGGTGGTAGAAGTATAAGTAGCAGTGGTGACTTGTCTGACTCTGCATGCCAATTAAATTTCATTGGATGCCTGTTTGATCTAAAAGCTTATTCTGCAAGCCATATTGGAGGCCTATTAGGTCGAGAGTCAGTATGAACACTTATTTTTTTATTTTTTTTTTTTAATAGATCCAAACAGCCAAAACGTGATGAAAAAGAAAGAAAACGACGGAGCCCAAGTCCCAGACCCACAAAAGTTCACATTGGGAGGCTGACAAGGAATGTAACTAAGGTTGGTGTGCCTTATGCTAACTGTGTTTTGCTTTTCTGTAGTTTTTGCTTTGCATGCACAGACTTTGTACAGAAAAACTTTTATGTTCTGCCTTCCCAGTGGAGGAATTTCCCAAGGCGCCGTTCTCATTTAAAACCAAAACCAAACTTCAAACCAAAAAGTTTTTAAAACTTTTAAAGGAAAACTATACGCCTGAACAATGTAAGTCTCTGTAAAAATATGTTGCACAAACAAGCTCATATGTAAAACCCTGCTTCATCTAAATAAACCATTTTCATAAAAATTATACTTTAGTATTATGTGCCATTGGATAATCCTAAATAGAAAAGGGCTGCCTCCTGGGATCATATGATGCACATAAACCAAGCCACACATACATGATAGGCCACTTCAGTCGATAAATGGGGCAGAGTTCTGTTTTTTTACTTCCACATTATTCTAGTTTGGCAAGGTTCTTTAATAGGTCACTTAACATTCTATAAATTGTTAAAGTATTTATTCTAGGGGTATAGTTTTCCTTTAAATGCCTACTGATATAATATGATATTGACATTTGGGATATGCTGGTTATTGTAAATATGATTGAAAAAGAAACGATGCATGGGACAATCTGGGCCCCTTCAAATTACTTGATCTTTTCCTCTTCTGTGAAGGGTCTTTGGGTAGTGGGCAGCCTTTCACACAGTTACATATTGTAGTAGTGACAGCTGACTCTTAAGTAGGTTCTCTTCAAGGCAGGGAATGCAGTTACTCCTGTGGGCAGCTGTCTGCCACCTGGGGCCAGATGTTTGTCGTAAAAAAGAGATACTACAAAACCCAGGAAAAATTCAAGACCGTCCCTTACAGGGCAGCATTTGGTGCATCCTTTCACCAATCTCTGTATAATGCACGTTGGCATAGTTTTGCTTTCACAGTTTTTATGATATATCACTTAGATTTGGTCTAAAACATTTCACTTCCTTATTCTAGTAGTTTAGGTAAACTGAACTTTATGCCTCTCCTCTTTCCCCAAGGACCATATTCTAGAGATCTTCTCCACATATGGCAAGATTAAGATGATAGATATGCCTGTTGATCGCTACCACCCACACCTGTCCAAGGGCTATGCCTATGTTGAATTTGAAGCTCCTGAAGAAGCAGAGAAAGCTTTAAAGCACATGGATGGAGGTAGGAGGGGTTTTCCTTGATAACCCATTAACTATATATAGTTCTTTTGACAGATTTTACGTATTTGTTTTTGGAATGTGGCATAGAGGGCGTTTTGGTCAGTGATGGGTGCAGATCGCTCATGGCACTTGTGCTGATGATAGCGACCTGCATTTAACAAGGCATCTTTGGTTAGTGCCAAATAAAATGCCCAACTAGCCACTGCCCTTAGCTTATTGCATAGTCCAGGCTAATGTTTAGATGATTAAATAACTGTTAATATGCTGACTTATATAAACAAAGAAGATACAAGCTGCCTGCCAATGTTTTTTTTATTCTGTGTCTCATCAGGACAGATTGATGGTCAGGAGATCACTGCTTCAGCTGTTTTGACACCGTGGCCTATGCGGGCAATGCCCAGAAGGTTCAGTCCTCCTCGGCGGATGTTGCCACCTCCCCCGATGTGGCGGCGATCACCACCACGCATGAGGAGAAGGTAGATAATCTCCATCCAGCTGTGTCTTGCTACTCCGTTCTCTGTAGTGTATACAATGTGTATTTATGTTATCTAATAAATTCCAACCTCTGCAGGTCACGTTCACCTCGGAGACGCTCCCCAGTAAGACGCCGTTCACGGTCACCCGCACGTCGCCGCCATCGCAGTCGTTCCAGCTCCAACTCCTCGCGGTGAACATGTCGTCCTCTCATGCCCCTTCCCTCCCACACCCTCTGCAGTCTGACACCATAAATCTTTCTCAGCAAAGTTGGCTGGAGTATCTTCTATTTTTCAAGTTTCTTGAAACTGTTCCTTGTATAGCAGCATCCTGAAATGATAGGTCCAAAGTGAGAGGGTGGAGACAATATTGAAGTAGGCATTGGCTGCCAAGGGACCTACAGATGTTGGCCTCCACCCCCCAGAATCCCACTCTCAGTGGCATGCTAGCAGCTCTAAACAGGATTGAAATGCATTATCTCTGTAGCTCTCTAGTGTGGAACTGAATCTGTGGCTGCTAGTCTCAATGAAGGGTTTATGGTAAAGGGGCTTAATAGGATATGCAAGAAATACTGTCTAGCCTCATAGCCTTGCTTACCCTATCTAGTGGACTGATCAATTCGCTGCGGCCCTGCTGATTCCAAAATTCATCCTTATATTATAAATCACAAATGAATGATTTACTTTCCTCTGCCTTTGGCTAATGGCGCACATTGGAGAGAAAAAAAGGAAAAAAAGTCCCTGTGAAATGAGGGATTGCGAAATTGCACCTTCTCACTGTTTAATGCACAGCTATCAAGGTCTCATGTTGCATAATACTAAAACGTAACTTTTATTCCATGTAAATATCATTAAAGTCCGTAACCGTGTATATACATTTTAGTACATTTTTAGCAGCTCCAAACTCTCAAGCTGACCCCAGTGTGCTTATTATCTACCCCCTTCCCGTCTCCTGCTGCGAATGCAGCATTATTGCTCTCCTTCTAGCGTTATGTTGGAGTTCATGGTTAATGGTGGTCACAATTTAACATTAAATGTCAAAAAATATCTCTAAATTTGGGGCACAGTTTAAGGACATAAGGAGAGTGAGTTCAACATTGGAGATGCTGAGATTCTGACTTCTCTATATACCCTGGGTTACATTCATTTTTACTGGCTTTAATGATCTCACATGGAATAAAGTTAAGTTTTAGTATTACTGTATATGAAACCTCAATGATTGTGCATTAAACAATCCCTCTTAAGGAGTTCTCCTTGTTTTCTCCATTTTTACATTTTGGGATATTTATGTGCACCACAAATTACTATGGGGGTTATGTAATAGAAGGCACTAAGTGTACCCAGGTACAGTAACTTATAAGCAAGCATCATTATTGGTTGCTATGGGTTACCGCTACTGGGCAAACTTAGTGCCTTTTTTCACATGTGGGATTATGTATTTTCTCTGGGCTGTGGTGCAGAGCCACACATCAACGTGGGGTTGCTTAGCTGGCTGCATTTGGGGTTTTTTTTTTTTTTTTTTTTGCTCCTTAAAGGGCACCAATCATGGCCCCAGTTGCTGCCTGATGCAGTTCCATGGGAGTTGCCCACAACTATGTTTTCACAAGATTTCCATAAGCAGCGATTGGATGGCAGGAGGGTGACGAGAAAAGATTTAACCATTTTTAAAAAGGGATGTGAAAGCGCCCCAATGTTGCTCCACGTGCAGCTGGTTTTTATTTAAAAAAAAAAAAAAAAAATCCTGAAAGATACTGTTTAGTTTTTAAGAAGCAACTGTGTTTTCTTTAAGTGACTCCCAAACCCCCCTGTGTAGGTTCTGTAGGCTCACAAAGCAACATGGGTTGGCTGGGTCTGACCTACAAACCTTGGCAACTGGGAGTTAACAGTGAATACACCTCTCTGGGCAGGGCCAGGACAGCCGCCTCCTTACAGCTGCTGGGGAACACCGCTCACTTCTGAGCTGAGAGTTGTAGTTTTGCAGCTGTGGGAGCTTCCTGCCTGTCGCTGTGGAGTTCAGTGCTCCATAAATATTATAAATGGGGATGGGAAATATAACCTGTACAGTTGATATTCTACTGTGTTTTGTTTTTTTGAAGTTTGTTTTATAATATCTGTTCCATGTCTGTAGAATAAAATACGGAATAAATGGAAAGAATTTTTTTTTTTTTTTTTTTTTTTGTCTCTCTCTTCCCCTTACAGCTTTTGCCCATGTCTTGTTTGGTATCTTATTGCTTTCACCTAGAATCTCCATTACCTTTAAGGTGTATATGTACTAGATATACTCTGTATAGCAGGAATGGAAATTTGAACGTTTCAGTCGATGAAGTAAAGTACAACTCCCAGCATCCCCTGATAGCCTTGCCTGTTATTGGGATTCTGGGAATTGGAGTTCAAGTTGCTCACAGCAGTCACTGTTGTCACTGACCAGAAATAGGCTGAGGTCCAAAAGTATGTCCATGGGTGTTTGGGAATAATATGCAGTTCAGCATATCCTCATGGAAAAGCCAAGGCAGAAATCTGTCTCGCAATCTGTCAAAAAATAAAAGATGATATAGATACATTATTCATTTCTGCTGATGACTTGAACATGAAATGTAAACCTGCCCACTGGAAGGAGGCTTGAGGTTAACACTGGTGACCTTAAGAGACTGCCCTTGGGCTTTTTATTGCATTGCAAAGGGTTAATGCATTGGAAGAAGCTAGATGTTTGAACTGATGGGCAAAACCATAGGAATTGAGTATTTTCCCAGTGTCAGGGAAGGCTGCAGTGTCATTGGTCAGATAGGCAGGTGGGCCTGTACCAATCACTGCCAAGAAAATAGATCACATGACCAAGCTCAGCACCCTTGTAACCTCTGGTTATGTTTTCTTCTTTGCTATAATGCAATTCTACAGAAGTAGTTCTGTGATACTATGAAAGAGACATGTCATTAGATTGGGATTGTGACATAAATGGATGGCAACTTAAAGGAAAGGTAACAGTAAAATATTTTATTAAAAAAAAATAAACAAAACTACACCCTCTAAATAATACCCCTGTCCAGCTGCATTGTACTTATTTACCTACCACTTTGCCAAAAAATCCTAAATAAAACTCTTCACCTGAACACAATGTATTCGCTAGCAGTATAGTTTAGTATGTGAATAAAAAAAGACTAGGAGAATAAAGAGGCTGAGAGAGGACAGGGAGATAATAATAATTAGGAACATGGGCCTGTGGGCTAAAGTTTTCTGGTGGGCCCCTGCCATCCCAGTCCAACCCTGGCACACAGTGGGCAATGCAGTTAACTCTTAGTATAATGTAGAGAGTAATATTCTGAGACAATTTGTGATTGGTCTTCATTTTTATTGTTTGTTGTACTTTTTAAGTTATTTCATTTTCAGTTCAGCAGCTCTTCCATTTGAAATGTCATCAGCTGTTTGGTTACTAGGGTCCAAGTTACCTTAGCAACCAGGAAGTGGTTTGGATGAGAGACTGGTATATGAATAAGGCCTGAATAGAAAATAAAGTACAAAAAGTAACTAACAAAAAAACTGTAGCCTCACAGAGCAATAGTATTTTGGCTGCCAGGGTCAGTCACTTATACTAAAACCATACCTTAAGGTCTATATATCGGGCAAGTTGGAAAGCACTGAGCCGTTAAATAGTGACTACATCTCCCCCTGTTCTTGTGCCACACTTCCCAGCATCCCCTATTGAGAATGGAGATGTGGGGACAAAGGGGCTTCACTGCACCTGCCCGAGTCTCCGTGTGTATATCCCCATTAGTACTGGGCCCTTCTCTCTGTATGATTTAGTTATATATCATTATACCGACCCCAGTGAAGCTTGCACTCTAATTGCAGTCACAAAGTTGGGTAAATTTCATCTGCAGGTTATGAAGTGTGGAATAAGCAATGGAAGTGGGGGTGTCATGTTCCATTATCCCGCTCAGCATACGGTACTCATTGCATGGATCCAGATAAAACATTGCAGTGATATAGCTGTAATTCAGTTATGAGCATCAGTTGTACTGTTTGGGGGAGTTCATATATTATTCACCCCTTTTTATTGTTCTGCAGCTCCCATATTTTCAATTAAAACTGGTTGCTAGGGGCTGATTAGCAACCAATAATGGTTTATTTTCTTTCTCTGGACTTATGTACATGGAAACAAGTGCCCTTGGGGGGATAATTCTTTATTTTGTCAGCAGCTTCCTTATGGAATAGCTGTGCCAACAAATGCACAACTGCCAGGAGTCGGATGGATCTGTTGGGCACCATGAGATGTTCTGCTTAGCCCTTCTGTACAAGGAAGGGGCAGTGGCCAACTGGGCAGCATCTATATACAGACCCCTTTTCATTAGTCCTATGGTTCCCAGTATATATACATAAAATATAATAATCTATGGGGGGGGGGGGTTGGTTGCCGAGGGCGCCCGGCCGGCTTGGCCCGATACTGACCAAATCATCTTCAACTGAGCATGTTTCTGGCTCGAGATCACTGGGAAGAGAGAACCAAGTGGCATGAGGTGACACCCACCAACCCCACCGTGCTACTCTGCTTTTTAGGATTCTTTGCATCCCTCTTTATTTCCCTACATGCTCATGGGGTCCCCCTGTTTCTCCCTCAGGAACGTTATACACGGCAGTGACTCCAGGGAGAGCGCCCAGCGAGAGATCGCTCTTTGGTTCCAACCCGATGAGCTTGTCTGCTGGCAGGACAGCACAGAGAGCTGGATATATGAATAAGGAGCCGCCCTACCATGTTCCAGTGCAGTCACTTCAGGCATTGAGGCTGTGCCCGGCTGGCGCTACATGCTGTGTTTGGGAGCATTAAAGGAAAAGGAAAGGCTAGTAAAGAGTTAATCTCAAGCTGTAGGCATACCTTCAGTTCTCTCAATAGTCTTAAGTCTCCCCATATTTCTCCCATTCAGATGATTAGAAGCCAAACAGGTAGAAAAAATGCTGAACTGTGTAAAGAAAGTTCCCATAATGCCTCACTCCTGCACCAAGGCCCAGACTGGTGTACATGCTCAGTTAGTCAGACAATGGAGCACAGTTACTAATCCACGAATGCGAATCCCGAATGGGAAAAAATCGGATTGGAAACGGAAATTGTGCAACTTTTTTGTCGCTGCTGCATTTTTTTCGTATTTTGCGTGATTTTTTTTGTCGGCGTCACAACTTTATCATATTTTGTGCAACTTGTCCGTTGCCGTCGCGATTTTTTCGTATTCAGCAATCGTAAACGGCGGAAAAACCAATCCGATTTTTTCGCGACGGCGACAAAAGAGTCGTGACGATGGCGAAAAAGTTGCAAACAAACGATCATTACAGAAAAAACACATTCGGACGCTCGTGGATTAGTAAATGTGCCCCTATGAGTCAGCTTCCTGCTGATTGGCTCAGATCCACATTCCTAAGGG
Organism: Xenopus tropicalis; assembly: GCF_000004195.4. Classification (NCBI taxonomy): domain Eukaryota; kingdom Metazoa; phylum Chordata; class Amphibia; order Anura; family Pipidae; genus Xenopus; species Xenopus tropicalis. The sequence goes on from NC_030685.2 coordinate 21,752,266, forward strand.
GGGGGAGCAGGAGAGAGCAGAAAGCAGAGAGCTGCGTGTCTCTGGAAGAGGAAAACAGACACAACTTATCTTTTGACAGAGTTGGATTCTAGCAACCAATGGATATCCTATGTATCACGTTGTGCCCCGGTAGCTCTAGCTGTAAATGTGGGAGGGGGGTCCAGAATGGGAATATTAGGAGAGAGGGGGGTCGGGTACCTTCAAGCAAAGCTGTTACCCTGACGGTTGCGGGTATAAATGTGGGTCTGTGGGTCTTATCCATATTTCTTATATTATATTACCTATGTTACCTATATTTTACCCAATTTTTTTAAACTTTTTCCTACCACTGCCCACTTACAGGTTTGCAGCAACAGTGCTTTCTGTTTAATGGTTGTCAGCGGGCCAGGAATCGGGTTGCTTATAAGGCAGTTGTGGGTTGGGAACTGGGTCACAGCAAATAAAGATGCGGAATGCGGGTTCGGGTTGGGCCGGGTCTCAAAAGTTGGTTGGGGTCTGGGCCCCTCTGCCTGCAGGCCCCACCACAGGGTCTGCTCCACCCTAGTTATGCCACTGGCCCTAGATTGTAAGCTCTTATGTGCACAACAGTCTGATCTTATGTCTTGATTTATACTTTTAATATATCACAGTGTGTGCAGCGTAGCATTAGCTATGAGCATTTTCTGCCCAAAAATATTATTGCTTTGCTGCCCTTTAAAGCTATGATGTGATGTCTGTACCATTTAAAGCTGTGATGTGTTTATTATTTGCAAGAGTAGAGCGATTTCACTTTCTGCTGCTTTCTAGAAATAAAATAAAACCATGATTTCCCCTTTACGTTTCAAAATAAAACTCTTATACCGAGTAGCCGCATTTATGGGCTTAGGCTCAGGCAGCAACCTGCTGTGTTATAGATCTAATGAGATACAAAGTGTTGTTGTGTTACTGTACTGTATGGATTTGAAGCTTTATATTGAGAGTTAAAGAGAGGCAGTTCAATGGCTGGAAGAAAGGTAACACAGTATGGCAATGCTATTGGGGCAATGTAATAACTGTCACAGTTTATTCCAGGTCTAGTGTCACAGAGCAACCGATGCTTTCAGCCAATGTCACATGATGCCCTTACTGCCCAACTGGTTTTTTTGACAGTTGGCTGCAAAGCTAGAGATCGCTGCCTGTTGCCTGCTCTCACTGTAAGTACATTTTCCTGCTAAATATGGAAAGAATCCTGTTATTACATTGCTAATTCATTAATAGGGAGACATTGCCAGTCCTTGGGCTGCACTGAATAAAAATTAAAAGCACAAGAAGTATGATTTTGCCCATATCCAGTGGGCTCACTGGCACGTGGCTTTCTATTGTAATTACAGCAATACTGACACTTCTCTATACATTTTTATTCATCCCATTAATATTTCCTCCTCATATTTGTACTTTCTATTATATTTAGTGTAATATTAGTGCTGATTATATCAAAGTTATGGGCTCCCTATTCTTTAGCCATTGCTGATAATGGATGGTAGGTTGGCGGTTGATGACAAGAGCTGCTGTAAGCTGCCATAGACTGATGCTTTATATAGTCTGAGGGGAGTTGTTTGGACCTTGGTGTAATTGAAATGCCAGGGCCAGGGGCTAATTCATTAAGAGGGAGGCATTGCCAGTCCTTGGGCCAGTGTACTGAGACTGTTTTGACCGTATTTTGATGCTTTCACTGGCACGTGACTCCCTATTGTAGTTGCAGTGATACTGACACTTCTCTATACATTTTTATTAATCATATACATATTTTTTTGCACATTATCCCTATATAATATATTTAGTGTAACATTAGTGCTGCTTATATCAGAGTTATAGGTTCCTTATTCTTTAGCCATTACTGATAATGGATGGCAGGTCTGGAAACTCTGGTCAATGCCAAAGGGGCTGCTTTATATTGGGCCTGAGGGGAGTTGTTTGAACCTCTGAATACTAGTCCAGACATGGGCAGCTGGGTAATGATTGGAAGAAAGGGAATGCATTATGGCAGCACTTTTGGGGCAATATAATAATAGTCACAAAGTTTGTACCAGATCTAGCATCACATGGCAGCCAATCAGATGCTTGATTTCCAATGATATCCCATGATGCAGTTAGCTGCACAGCTACAGATCCCTGCCTGTTGCCTGCTCTCTCTCTGTAAGTACATTTTCCTGCATCATTAAGCAGTTTCCATGAGATGTTTTTAATTCCATGTTCTTTTCTTTTACAGGAGAAAAGGTGATGGGTTGCTGTCAAACTATTTCATCTAAATCCAAGGTAAAGGGATTCTCTTCTCTTTTTCAATATATACATGTAAGAGAATGCCCATGCCCACCGTCTTAATGCCCATAATGGCACAGGGCAAAGTGTGCACTATTCACATATGGGCATAAAACTTTCACTTAGGTTATAGCATAGCTTGTGTATAGTTGCAAACACAATATTTTACTGGGCAAAAATTAACATGGTCACTTGATGGTCAAACAGATTTTTTTGTACTCAGCACATTGCCCACATATATAAATGAGCCTTTGTGTGTTTGTTTAATATTCTGCCTGTCATTTAATATTCTGCGTGTCTTCACCTTTACAGAACTATTCCAATTTTGAACCTATATTTGTGAAGATTCATGAAATAACTGATGTGCTGGAGCCTCCGGTGGAATTCATTGCCACTGTAGAGATGCCCGACCACCCGGTGCCATTAATGGGTAAGTGTGATCATAAAGAGACTAATATGCACCTGTAATGTTTATACTAAGAGTTCCTGGCCCATTCACTATTGATATTTTTGATAAAACAATAAGAAATGGGGTGACATTATATATAATAACCAGGTTTAGCATTCACTAATCTTTCTTATCTATTGAGTAATATCTTTCATAGCTCAATACTCTTATCCATTTATGGGAATATTATAGTTTAATATTTCCTGATTATATATATTTTTTTGGGGGTGTCCTGGTTACAATAACAATCACAGGGTACAGTGCTAATGATGCCATGTTGTTTGTTATAGATTCTCCTGAAGTGATTGAGCCTCCTGATGTTGGAATGTCTCACACTGTTGGACAAATGATCCTAGAACAGGAGGAGGGTGGATTTGAGCCAGAAGAGGACACGGTGGCAAACTTCACTCCCACCTCCTTTAGTGTCCCCTCAGCTGTAAGTACATTCCATGTATTCTTTAAAAAATTATTCACATATATATCAGTCATTTTATGATATATAATTCCCTTTGTTCTCTAACAGTGTGAAGAAGCTTCCAATGGCTCGGAGTCAGTCACTGAGCTACTAGGCGCAGAAGGACCCTCTGATAGGTATTAGTTTGGACTATATTCTCACTATTATTTGTATTCTGATGTTATTCTGTTTACCATTATTATTATAAAATAACTATAACTCTCTGCCTGTAACTTTTCATTTCAGCGCCATGCCCAGATCTCTGGAAAACTTCAATCTGGGAAAAGTATTGGGTGAAGGCACCTTTGGAAAGGTGAGTTGCTGTGTCTCTAATAAGGGTTATTACCCTGCTAAAGCATAGGCACTGACCTTACTGTCTCATTCCAGGTGTTCCTGGCAGAGTACAAGGACACAAAACAACTGTGTGCCATAAAGACCCTCAAGAAAGAGAGGATTATTGCCAAGAATGATATCAAGAGGTCAGTTAAAGAGCGGTCATTACCTGCTCTCTGTTTTCTACTGATATTTTTAATTTAGTCATATAAAATTTGCTTTTGGTGTCTTTTTTGCACAATAAAATGTCAAAGAATTGTCAGTATTATTAATGTTTATTCAGGATAAAATGAAAAAACAGCAGCACTCCGGAAATGTTGTAGAAAAAAGTGACTTTACTCAAGTGCACACAGCAACGTTTTGGGCATAAACCAGCCCTTTATCAAGCCTAGTCAAACAAATACAATCAAGTGTTATATACCCACAGGAAAGGGAGGGACCATCACTCCAGCCCTCCATTTAACCCTTTGTGTTCAATATACAAATTTTCAATATATAGATTGCACATATCAAATTTCAAAATTGTAAAAAACATATAAAACAGCACATATATATGCCATAATAATACTTCCATAATATGCTCTAGTGTATCAAGTGCATCAAAATGTAATAGTGATAAATATACTGCTAACGTATAGGAACAATAAATGTCTTACTTTAATGTATTTCATTAAAAATAATTGCTTTTTCCTTATTTCTTTTTCTTTTTGGCTCCGATGCCAAACTCAGGGGACAAATCACCCCTGAATTGTTAGGAATCTGGAGCTTCCACATCTCTGAATCTTACTGTCCTATAACAAAAACAGTAATAAACAAATTTTTAGATAAAAACCAAAAACAAAACACAATATTTGTTAAAAACACAGTATTTGTTAAAAACAAGCACTCGTAATCACTTACTTATATAAATAACATAGGGGTATATTCCCTGTTAAGACCACCTGGTGACAAAGTACCCAATATATTTATCCAGCGCATTTCTAGTTTCTTCAGCATCCACTGTCTATTACCTCCCCTCCTGAGAGGACCAACAGCATCAATAACCTGATATTAATTATTATTATTACTATTATTAATGTTTATTGCTACTTTCAACAAAGTGCAAAAAGTGGTAAATGTTCAGGGTTCATTTAGTGACAGCTTTATACTCTCTCCCCCAGTGTATTCAAGGAGAAGCGAATCCTTCAGAAGGTTACCAGCGCAGAGCACCCATTCCTGGTTTCCTTATACGCCACATTCCAGAGTGAGAATCACCTCTTTTTTGTAATGGAATATCTTCCTGGAGGTGATCTGTGCCATCTGCTCGAGCATCAAGGAGCATTTGAGGAATCAAAAGCCATGTAAGTGGGATGGGATTAGGATCCATGTGAAATACTGAGGTGTCTGACTGGCAGAGAGTCCTGGCACACTGACAATCACATTCACATAGAGTAGCACTCACATATATGTCCTGAATCAAATCACTCATTGAATTATTTTCCTCTTTATGTAGGTTTTACACTGCCTGTATAGTGCTCGGCCTGGAGGAATTGCACCGGAACAATATTGTTCATAGGTAAGTGTTAAAGCTCTTATAGCACTGTACAAATTATATAATTTAATATAAAATAAAAAAATGGTGTGATTTATCTAATATATCTGTCTTCCCTCACTATGGTGTCTACAATTTAACAATTTTCATATTTTTTCAAATTCAGAGATCTGAAACTGGAAAATCTAATGGTGGATGTACATGGCTATCTGAAAATCGTGGATTTTGGCCTGAGCAAAGATGGTAACGTTTGTTATAATTGCAAAGCATATAAGGGAATAGTTGGGGTTGATTTGGATGATATATATATATATATATCTGTGTATGTGCAGTATGTATGCAAGCAGCTGAGGGAAGTCTCTCACAGATAGGGGATACAGATCATCTTACTGTGTTTTCTTGTCTTTAAGGTTTCAGATATGGAGATCGCAGTAAGACCCGGTGCGGAACAAACTGCTACATGGCCCCAGAGATCATTGATGAGATGGCATACAGCAGGGCCGTTGACTGGTGGGCCCTTGGGGTTGTGTTATATGTCATGATCATGTTCCAGGTAAGCATAATGCCTAGAAATCACCTATCACTATCATTATAATGATAAATGGGATTTTAGAACACTTTAATGATATTAAATTAGAACACTGGTTTAATAAAGGATTAATAATTCATGTTTCAGTTCCCATTTGATGCAGAAGATGACATGGAATTATTTGAGAGCATCAGGAATGACAAACCTGCCCTGACAGAGGAATTGTCAGAGGAAGCTCAGTGCCTAATACTAAGAGTAAGTGGATGATGATTTGGCTGTGGGACTGGGATGGGGCCTGATGGTTCTGTCAATTTAACAATGATTTTACATTTCTTGTAGTTACTGGAGAAGAATCCATGTGATCGCCTCGGATACAGCGAGGCCGGTGCTGAAGAGGTTAAAGCCCATGAATTCTTTGAAGTAAGTTTATATTGTAATTATTGTGTATCAAGCCAGGAATACAGTAGGATCTCTAATGAGCACAGCCCTTTATACCTCCTGTATCTGTCAGTGTTTGTATGTAATCTGTATGTTTCATGTGTGTAGTTATTTAATATCCCCTATTTTACAGGATATTGATTGGGAAGAATTTCTTGAAAGAGAACTGATGCCTCCATTTAAACCAGATGTCAGTGGCCTTACAGAGAGTACCAGGCAATCTGAATGCCAAGCCTGGGGATTAATGCCACCAGCTGAAGCGATATCACCAGAGGCACAAGAGCTGTTTGAAGGATTTGACTTTTCAGCTGAGTGAGAGGCAATTGCAAGGGGCAGATATATGGCTGGAAAGGGTGGGTGGTGGGCCAGTCCATATACAAATCAGAAGCCTCAATGACTTAAAGTTAATATCAGATGCCCCAAGTCATCAGTTTCTGAAGGAACAGTCTAATGGCGGCGCCAAAGTATCTGTACGTCAGCCTTAAGGGGCAGAGTTCTGGACTGAGATTCAAAAGAGACCCTGGCATTTCAAGTACAGAGATCCGAACAGCCCCTTGTGGCATTTTCCAGAATCTACAGATTGCCACTCTGGGCCTGCCCCAGATACACATGAGAAGCCTCATTGGTACAAAATGGATATCATATTCCCCGACATCAACAAGTTGTGGAGGAACAGCCTAATGGTGGAACAACAGTACCTGCAGGTGAGCCCACGTTCTTACAGATAAACCCTTTATAAGTTCAGTTACTAAAAGCCATTAGTAAATGTTATGTACGTATTAAATAAAAAAAAAAAATTGTGCCATTTTAAATGTTTCCACAGCAGAAACTTGCAGATTACTAAACAAAAGTCTCCATCTGCGTCAGCCAAAAAAGGTCTAGTACCAAGGTAAGAACCAACTCTTTCATTTCACACCCAATATTTCAAGTCAAAATGTATTTTCATATTGGACCAACTTGTATCTCAGGTTTAATGGGCGTTTAGATGAAATTGCTGCTGTGTTTCTGTTTCTCAGGAGTGAGATGGAGGCGACTGCGGTCAAAGGAAATCTTATTGAGTTCTCCCCTGCGCTCTCCTAGGAACCCAGGACAGGAAGGAGCTGCTCTCATATATTTCAAGTTTTTCAAAATACATTTTCTATTAGATCAACCTGGGTTATAATTAAAGGGGAACTACTGTGAAAATGGAAATTTAATATAAGCTTTATCTCATGGAAATTACCAAGTTACTCTTCACTCTCTCTTTCTCTGCAATCTGCCTCTCTATAGGAAAACTTTGTGCCGGTTATTTTGATAGACTGCTCTGATACATTGTCTAGGCAAAGAGAGCATGTACCATGAGGTATTAGAGCTAAATGTCCATCAAACTCTGACTCTGACTCCTGCATGGAAAGAGACAGATTGCTGAGAGGGGGATAGAGAAGAGAATTTCATTTGTCACAAACTGTGACTGATTTTATTGATTATACTTATACAGTTTCTTACTACAAGGAGTTAAAGCTGATATTACATTTTCACAGTAGTTCCCCTTAGTGACCATTTATTAATTATATCTGTTTATTTTCCAGGTATGAGATGGAACGGCTGAGCTCTCTGAGGAACCTCGGCCAGGAAGAAGCCATTGCTGCCGAGCTCCACCAGGCGTCTCATCTGCAACCCAATCCAGGAATGGGGAGAAATGACAGGATGAGCTGAAGAGCCATGCCACCGGATAAAGACGACGGTCTGCCATTTCTGGGCAATTCTGCATTCAAAAGTTATGGTTTATGGTGGCCGCCCCTATCCTGATGGACCTGGCTAAATGCCACTTTTGCCTAGTTATTAAGCCTAACTTTATGTATGACACTAGAAGAACAATGTAAATATATGAAAATAAAACATGCTATTTTTGAAAACTATGATTTCTGTGTTTCCTTACAGGGTAGGTTCCAATTAATACAAAGAGATACCAATACATTTACACTGATACAAAGGGAAGAGACCCAATGTTCCAGGTTGGAGGCAACAGGACACATATGGAAACATATCTGCCAGGTTAACTGACTTGTAATGAAAATGACCCTAGTGTGTACAAATGTGATAGGGGCCCTAGACTATAAGCAGGGACTGATGTGAATAATGGACAATCTCTGTAACGTGATGCATTATTGTGCCAATAGATGAATCCCAGGAAATGCCTCAACCATGCAGGTGGCACATTGGCCGATTAGATTGCCAGTGGTTTTCCCATTAGAGGTAGAAGGGAGTACATATGCAATTAGTGTCCTAAACAATACACCTTGTGTGCCATAGCCATGCAGCTAAAGGGGTAGTTCACCTTTACATTAACTTTTTGTATGTCAAAGCAATATTCTGAGACAAATTGCAGTTGGTCTTTTTTTAAATTTTTAATAGTTTTTGAATTGTCAATTTTTGTCAAGCAGCTATATGGTTGCTAGGGTCCTTCCCACTGGCAATAAAGGGAATCCCTGGAACAAAGGCCTACACGTCCCTTCAGTTTTCCAAAGTTGCATGAATTTACCTAATCTCTCCACGGGGCATTAGTCTAAAGGTCCCCATACACGGGCCGACTATAGCTGCCGATATCGGTCCCTTGGACCGATTCGGCAGCTAATCGGCCCGTGTATGGGGAGAGCAGAGCGGCCTGGCCGACCGATATCTGGCCTGAAATTGGCCAGATCTCGATCGGCCAGGTTAGAAAATCCGGTCGGATCGGGGACCGCATTGGCTCATTGATGCAGTCCCCGATCCGACTGCCCCATTGCCGCCAACATAATCCGATCGTTTGGCCCCAGGGCCAAATGATCGGACTATTATTTTTTTTACCTAAATGCTCCCCGATATCGCCCACCCGTAGGAGGGGATATCGGGGGAAGATCCACTCTGTTTGTGTATGGCCACCTTTATACCTGCTCTACAGAACCACAACTCCTAGCATGTCTGGAGTACAGGAGCTGGGAACTCTTGGCCTACAAAACAAACACATTTCAATGCCTTTTTTCCGTTGTGGATAACCTTAATATACTGTATGCTGGTAAATGTTACAAGGTTATGGGCTTTGCCTTTTACAATATAGTGCTTATGGGCAGAGCACTTCCCTAAGGGCTTTATGGGAGCTCATTCGCTAGCACATATAACATTCTCGCCCAGGGCAGTTATTCATAGCAAATTCTCATCTGATCAAAGCCAATTGCTGATTCTATGACACTTAGCTCCTATGTTAGTAAGCTCCATGATGCCCTCATTCACATGGCTGCAAGAAAGCTAGCTCAGTCTGACTCTAAAGGTGGCCATACACGGGCAGATTTCAGATGCCAACTGGGGTCCTTCAGACCAATTCAGCAATGAAGCTGCTATGTATGGGCACCCCCAACGGGCCTACCCGACAGACATCAATTAGGCAGGTTTGACTTTCTGTCTGATTGGGGACAGTTGAGCAGGATAATTCCCAGGTACAGTGCCAACAAAAGCAATGAAACTAAATCACTGCTTGACAGCTGTCCTATGGTTTGGGCATTCCCAGCTATTCTATTTGGCACTCAGGGGTGGGTATATAAACCCAACACATACTGGATGTGTAAATGCTGCTATCATTCATGTGTTTCTCCCTTGTCTGGACAGTTTCAACAACGGCATATTGCTTCTTTAAGTGCCCAGAACATTCCTACTCAGCATGTTTGCATTTAACCAATCACAAGTTTGAGCACTGACTATATGAACCCATGTGTTCCAATTCATCTCACAGTTGGGTTGAGGTCAAGGCCCTGTGCAGGCCAATCAGGTTCTTCCATTCTCATCTCAGGAAACTCATTTTGCATAGACCCTACTTTGTGCATGGGGGCATTATCGTGCTGCAAAATTCCCCAAACTGTTACAGCACCGCAGGAATCATGGAAGGATGTCATTGTATGATATAGTGGCATCTGTGCTGGCATTGTTGGGTATGGCTTAAATACCCAATTACAATAATTAGATGGGAGTCCACATGCTTTTTTCCATATAGTGCATGACTACAAGATTTTCCCTCGCAAACAATCACACACTGCAAAGGAACAACATGTATATATGGCGTGGCACTGTCTGCACCAGTTTAATATTAAACTGAAAAAAATCCAATTATCAACTGAAAAATGCAGGGTATCTTCCCTCCAAGGATTCAGCGGTGGACATCTTGGTATAAAGATAAATCAATAAAGAACTTGCTTTGTTGTCATCTTAAGTAAAATAATTACAAAAAAAACAACCAACTAATAATATAGAGAGCAAGAAAGGAAGCTGGGGTTTATCGGCATGGGCTGGCAATAAGCTGGCAATAAGCATCCACTTGTCAATTATTTTTGATCAGACTGCTCCAAGCTGAAAATCAAAGGCTGTATAGAGGATGTAATTTCAAGTATCTTTTAGAAATGGGGTATGTTAAAACAGTGCTTCATCATCACTGTGACTGACAAAGACCCCGTAGGTTGGGCTGAAACACATTGGGTACCCTCTTATTCTTATTCTATAAATGGAATAGTGATAGGCTCGTATCTATAGAGAATTCCTGAAGTAAGAAAAGCATACTGGAGCATCCATCCATATAAAGTGAAAGAAAAATATAGAAAATAACTTTACTTATTTTGAATTCATCAGAACGTGTACTTTCCAAAACTATATAGTTGTCTGGGGGTCTCTGTATAGTTAGGGGGGGGTTACGGCACATAATACACTGACAGGGGGCTCTGTGTGCAAAAGCTGAGTTGGCAGGCGAGAAATCCATATGCGCTATTTTCATTTTGGGGTCAGTACATACCGCAGACTTTGGTATATCTATGCATATTGGGCATCAAACTGTTCAGTAGACCTCTGGTGTTCATATTTGGGGTGATTTGCCTTTGTACGCAAGAAATTGTGTGAGATAAAAGCAGCAAATTGCAACATTTTTAGGCGATTTTCTGAAATATCATAAAAACCACTAATTTTAGGAAAGCTTTCCAGATTGGTACTTTGGTGTAGAAAGGACTCTTTACCCATGTTGGATTTGTCAGAATGTGTACTTTCCAAAAATATATGGCTTTGGGGTGCGTGTACTCTTTTGTAGCTTTATCCCATATAAAATGATGTAAATGTGTTGATTTTGCAGGAGCTGAAATGACAGAAATGATAGATCATATGGGGGTATGTTCCCATTGGGGCCCCTACATGCCACATACTTAGGTAAACCTATACATATTGGTTTATTTTGATAAAAACCAATAACTTTAGGAAAGCATTGCAACTTAGTGGTTTGGAGTAGACAGACAGTTCTACCTATTAATTTTCTGGGATAAACCTTCTGTTAGTGGAATTTTTGGCCTTGAAATCTAAAGTATGCAGCTTTCTGGAGCAGTGCTTTGGAAATTTGGTAATGTACTGCTGGGAGTTTTTAACCTATACAAGTGAGAAATCTCTATAAAACTAAATACAGTGGTGTGAAAAACTATTTGCCCCCTTCCTGATTTCTTATTCTTTTGCATGTTTGTCACACAAAATGTTTCTGCTCATCAAACACATTTAACTATTAGTCAAAGATAACACAAGTAAACACAAAATGCAGTTTTTAAATGAGGGGTTTTATTATTTAGGGAGAAAAAAAATCCAAACCTACATGGCCCTGTGTGAAAAAGTAATTGCCCCCTGAACCTAATAACTGGTTGGGCCACCCTTAGCAGCAATAACTGCAATCAAGCGTTTGCGATAACTTGCAACGAGTCTTTTACAGCGCTCTGGAGGAATTTTGGCCCACTCATCTTTGCAGAATTGTTGTAATTCAGCTTTATTTGAGGGTTTTCTAGCATGAACTGCCTTTTTAAGGCCATGCCACAACATCTCAATAGGATTCAGGTCAGGACTTTGACTAGGCCACTCCAAAGTCTTCATTTTGTTTTTCTTCAGCCATTCAGAGGTGCATTTGCTGGTGTGTTTTGGGTCATTGTCCTGCTGCAGCACCCAAGATCGCTTCAGCTTGAGTTGACGAACAGATGGCCGGACATTCTCCTTCAGGATTTTTTGGTAGACAGTAGAATTCATGGTTCCATCTATCACAGCAAGCCTTCCAGGTCCTGAAGCAGCAAAACAACCCCAGACCATCACACTACCACCACCATATTTTACTGTTGGTATGATGTTCTTTTTCTGAAATGCTGTGTTACTTTTACGCCAGATGTAACGGGACACGCACCTTCCAAAAAGTTCAACTTTTGCCTCGTCGGTCCACAAGGTATTTTCCCAAAAGTCTTGGCAATCATTGAGATGTTTTTTAGCAAAATTGAGACGAGCCATAATGTTCTTTTTGCTTAAAAGTGGTTTGCGCCTTGGAAATCTGCCATGCAGGCCATTTTTGCCCAGTCTCTTTCTTATGGTGGAGTCGTGAACACTGACCTTAATTGAGGCAAGTGAGGCCTGCAGTTCTTTAGATGTTGTCCTGGGGTCTTTTGTGGCCTCTCGGATGAGTTGTCTCTGCACTCTTGGGGTAATTTTGGTCGGCCGGCCACTCCTGGGAAGGTTCACCACTGTTCCATGTTTTTGCCATTTGTGGATAATGGCTCTCACTGTGGTTCGCTGGAGTCCCAAAGCTTTAGAAATGGCTTTATAACCTTTACCAGACTGATAGATCTCAATTACTTTTGTTCTCATTTGTTCCTCAATTTCTTTGGATCTTGGCATGATGTCTAGCTTTTGAGGTGCTTTTGGTCTACTTCTCTGTGTCAGGTAGCTCCTATTTAAGTGATTTCTTGATTAAAACAGGTGTGGCAGTAATCAGGCCTGGGGGTGACTACAGAAATTGAACTCAGGTGTGATAAACTAAACTAAAAGTCCCCCCAAGGAAAGGCTCCTAAATTGAAAAAGTGCAAAACGTTCAAAAACTGTCTGGCAATACAAGTTCCACTTTGACCAAAATGGCTGGCAGTAAAAGGGTTAAAGCTGTGATGTGTTTATTATTTGCAAGAGTAGAGCGATTTCACTTTCTGCTGCTTTCTAGAAATAAAATAAAACCATGATTTCCCCTTTACGTTTCAAAATAAAACTCTTATACCGAGTAGCCGCACTTATGGGCTTAGGCTCAGGCAGCAACCTGCTGTGTTATAGATCTAATGAGATACAAAGTGTTGTTGTGTTACTGTACTGTATGGATTTGAAGCTTTATATTGAGAGTTAAAGAGAGGCAGTTGGTCAATGGCTGGAAGAAAGGTAACACAGTATGGCAATGCTATTGGGGCAATGTAATAACTGTCACAGTTTATTCCAGGTCTAGTGTCACAGAGCAACCGATGCTTTCAGCCAATGTCACATGATGCCCTTACTGCCCAACTGGTTTTTTTGACAGTTGGCTGCAAAGCTAGAGATCGCTGCCTGTTGCCTGCTCTCACTGTAAGTACATTTTCCTGCTAAATATGGAAAGAATCCTGTTATTACATTGCTAATTCATTAATAGGGAGGCATTGCCAGTCCTTGGGCTGCACTGAATAAAAACTAAAAGCACAAGAAGTATGATTTTGCCCATATCCAGTGGGCTCACTGGCACGTGGCTTTCTATTGTAATTACAGCAATACTGACACTTCTCTATACATTTTTATTCATCCCATTAATATTTCCTTCTCATATTTTTACTTTATATTATATTTAGTGTAATATTAGTGCTGATTATATCAAAGTTATGGGCTCCCTATTCTTTAGCCATTGCTGATAATGGATGGTAGGTTGGTGGTTGATGACAGGAGCTGCTGTAAGCTGCCATAGACTGATGCTTTATATAGTCTGAGGGGAGTTGTTTGGACCTTGGTGTAATTGAAATGCCAGGGCCAGGGGCTAATTCATTAAGAGGGAGGCATTGCCAGTCCTTGGGCCAGTGTACTGAGACAGTTTTGCCCGTGTTTTGATGCTTTCACTGGCACGTGACTCCCTATTGTTGTTGCAGTGATACTGACACTTCTCTATACATTTTTATTAATCATATACATATTTTTTTTGCACATTATCCCTATATAATATATTTAGTGTAACATTAGTGCTGCTTATATCAGAGTTATAGGTTCCTTATTCTTTAGCCATTACTGATAATGGATGGCAGGTCTGGAAACTCTGGTCAATGCCAAAGGGGCTGCTGTAAGCTGCTTTATATTGGGTCTGAGGGGAGTTGTTTGAACCTCTGAATACTAGTCCAGACATGGGCAGCTGGGTAATGATTGGAAGAAAGGGAATGCATTTTGGCATCACTTTTAGGGCAATATAATAATAGTCACAAAGTTTGTACCAGGTCTAGTATCACATGGCAGCCAATCAGATGCTTGATTTCCAATGATATCCCGTGATGCAGTTAGCTGCACAGCTACAGATCCCTGCCTGTTGCCTGCTCTCTCTCTGTAAGTACATTTTCCTGCATCATTAAGCCGTTTCCATGAGATGTTTTTAATTCCATGTTCTTTTCTTTTACAGGAGAAAAGGTGATGGGTTGCTGTCAAACTATTTCATCTAAATCCAAGGTAAAGGGATTCTCTTCTCTTTTTCAATATATGCATGTAAGAGAATGCCCATGCCCACCATCTTAATGCCCATAATGGCACAGGGCAAAGTGTGCACTATTCACATCCGGGCATAAAACTTTCACTTAGGTTATAGCATAGCTTGTGTATAGTTGCAAACACAATATTTTACTGGGCAAAAATTAACATGGTCACTTGATGGTCAAACAGATTTTTTTGTACTCAGCACATTGCCCACATATATAAATGAGCCCTTGTGTGTTTGTTTAATATTCTGCCTGTCATTTAATATTCTGCGTGTCTTCACCTTTACAGAACTATTCCAATTTTGAACCTATATTTGTGAAGATTCATGAAATTACTGATGTGCTGGAGCCTCCGGTGGAATTCATTGCCACTGTAGAGATGCCCGACCACCCGGTGCCATTAATGGGTAAGTGTGATCATAAAGAGACTAATATGCACCTGTAATGTTTATACTATGAGTTCCTGGCTCATTCACTATTGATATTTTTGGTAAAACAATAAGAAATGGGGTGACATTATATATAATAACCAGGTTTAGCATTCACTAATCTTTCTTATCTATTGAGTAATATCTTTCATAGCTCAATACTCTTATCCATTTATGGGAATATTATAGTTTAATATTTCCTGATTATATATATTTTTTGGGGGGTGTCCTGGTTACAATAACAATCACAGGGTACAGTGCTAATGATGCCATGTTGTTTGTTATAGATTCTCCTGAAGTGATTGAGCCTCCTGATGTTGGAATGTCTCACACTGTTGGACAAATGATCCTAGAACAGGAGGAGGGTGGATTTGAGTCAGAAGAGGACACGGTGGCAAACTTCACTGTCACCTCCTTTAGTGTCCCCTCAGCTGTAAGTACATTCCATGTATTCTTTAAAAAATTATTCACATATATATCAGTCATTTTATGATATATAATTCCCTTTGTTCTCTAATAGTGTGAAGAAGCTTCCAATGGCTCAGAGTCAGTCACCGAGCTACTAGGCGCAGAAGGACCCTCTGATAGGTATTAGTTTGGATTATATTCTCACTATTATTTGTATTCTGCTGTTATTCTGTTTACCATTATTATTATAAAATAACTATAACTCTCTGCCTGTAACTTTTCATTTCAGCGCCATGCCCAGATCTCTGGAAAACTTCAATCTGGGAAAAGTATTGGGTGAAGGCACCTTTGGAAAGGTGAGTTGCTGTGTCCCTAATAAGGGTTATTACCCTGCTAAAGCATAGGCACTGACCTTACTGTCTCATTCCAGGTGTTCCTGGCAGAGTACAAGGACACAAAACAACTGTGTGCCATAAAGACCCTCAAGAAAGAGAGGATTATTGCCAAGAATGATATCAAGAGGTCAGTTAAAGAGCGGTCATTACCTGCTCTCTGTTTTCTACTGATATTTTTAATTTAGTCATATAAAATGTACTTTTGGTGTCTTTTTTGCACAACAAAATGTCAAAGAATTGTCAGTATTATTAATGTTTATTGTTACTTTCAACAAAGTGCAAAAAGTGGTAAATGTTCAGGGTTCATTTAGTGACAGCTTTATACTCTCTCCCCCAGTGTATTCAAGGAGAAGCGAATCCTTCAGAAGGTTACCAGCGCAGAGCACCCATTCCTGGTTTCCTTATACGCCACATTC
The DNA here is from genome assembly GCF_000004195.4 of Xenopus tropicalis. Lineage (NCBI taxonomy): Eukaryota > Metazoa > Chordata > Amphibia > Anura > Pipidae > Xenopus > Xenopus tropicalis. The sequence goes on from NC_030685.2 coordinate 21,768,451, forward strand.
CAGAGTGAGAATCACCTCTTTTTTGTTATGGAATATCTTCCTGGAGGTGATCTGTGCCATCTGCTCGAGCATCAAGGAGCATTTGAGGAATCAAAAGCCATGTAAGTGGGATGGGATTAGGATCCATGTGAAATACTGAGGTGTCTGACTGGCAGAGAGTCCTGGCACACTGACAATCACATTCACATAGAGTAGCACTCACATATATGTCCTGAATCAAATCACTCACTGAATTATTTTCCTCTTTATGTAGGTTTTACACTGCCTGTATAGTGCTCGGCCTGGAGGAATTGCACCGGAACAATATTGTTCATAGGTAAGTGTTACAGCTCTTATAGCACTGTACAAATTATATAATTCAATGTAAAATTTAAAAGATGGTGTGATTTATCTAATATATCTCTCTTCCCTCACTATGGTGTCTACTATTTAACAATTTTCATATTTTTTCAAATTCAGAGATCTGAAACTGGAAAATCTAATGGTGGATGTACATGGCTATCTGAAAATCGTGGATTTTGGCCTGAGCAAAGATGGTAACGTTTGTTATAATTGCAAAGCATATAAGGGAATAGTTGGGGTTGATTTGGATGATATATATATATATCTGTGTATGTGCAGTATGTATGCAAGCAGCTGAGGGAAGTCTCTCACAGATAGGGGATACAGATCATCTTACTGTGTTTTCTTGTCTTTAAGGTTTCAGATATGGAGATCGCAGTAAGACCCGGTGCGGAACAAACTGCTACATGGCCCCAGAGATCATTGATGAGATGGCATACAGCAGGGCCGTTGACTGGTGGGCCCTTGGGGTTGTGTTATATGTCATGATCATGTTCCAGGTAAGCATAATGCCTAGAAATCAGCTATCACTGCCATTATAATGATAAATGGGATTTTAAAATACTTATAATATTAAATTAGAACACTGGTTTAATAAAGGATTAATAATTCATGTTTCAGTTCCCATTTGATGCAGAAGATGACATGGAATTATTTGAGAGCATCAGGAACGACAAACCTGCCCTGACAGAGGAATTGTCAGAGGAAGCTCAGTGCCTAATACTAAGAGTAAGTGGATGATGATTTGGCTGTGGGACTGGGATGGGGCCTGATGGTTCTGTCAATTTAACAATGATTTTACATTTATTGTAGTTACTGGAGAAGAATCCATGTCATCGCCTCGGATACAGCGAGGCCGGTGCTGAAGAGGTTAAAGCCCATGAATTCTTTGAAGTAAGTTTATATTGTAATTATTGTGCATCAAGCCAGGAATACAGTAGGATCTCTAATGAGCACAGCCCTTTATACCTCCTGTATCTGTCAGTGTTTGTATGTAATCTGTATGTTTCATGTGTGTAGTTATTTAATATCATCTATTTTACAGGATATTGATTGGGAAGAATTTCTTGAAAGAGAACTGATGCCTCCATTTAAACCAGATGTCAGTGGCCTTACAGAGAGTACCAGGCAATCTGAATGCCAAGCCTGGGGATTAATGCCACCAGCTGAAGCGATATCACCAGAGGCACAAGAGCTGTTTGAAGGATTTGACTATTCAGCTGAGTGAGAGGCAATTGCAAGGGGCAGATATATGGCTGGAAAGGGCGGGTGGTGGGCCAGTCCATATACAAATCAGAAGCCTCAATGACTTAAAGTTAATATCAGATGCCCCAAGTCATCAGTTTCTGAAGGAACAGTCTAATGGCAGCACCAAAGTATCTGTACGTCAGCCTTAAGGGGCAGAGTTCTGGACTGAGATTCAAAAGAGACCCTGGCATTTCAAGTACAGAGATCCGAACAGCCCCTTGTGGCATTTGCCAGAATCTACAGATTGCCACTCCACGCCTGACCTGATTGTGAAGGAACAGCCTAATGGTGGAACAACAGTATCTGCAGGTGGGCTCCAGAGTATCTGTACATCAGCCCTGAAGAGCAAAGTCATTTAAGTGTCACTGAGTGAGCTACAGACTATTGGAAGGGGCAACTATATGACTGGAACAGTGGGAGGAGTCACCATATATCAGGTCTGGACTGAGATTCAAAAGAGACCCTGGCATTTCAAGTACAAACAGCCCCTTGTGGCATTTGCCAGAATCTACAGATTGCCACTCTGGGCCTGCCCCAGATACACATGAGAAGCCTCATTGGTACAAAATGGATATCAGATTCCCCGACATCAAGTTGTGGAGGAACAGCCTAATGGTGGAACAACAGTACCTGCAGGTGAGCCCACGTTCTTACAGATAAACCCTTTATAAGTTCAGTTACTAAAACACAATAGTAGATGTTGAATAAAACCAAATAATTGCATCATTTAAAAAAATTATAAATAATAATATTTGTTTCCACAGCAAAAATGTTGCAGATTGTGTCTCCATCTGCGTCAGCCAAAAAAGGTCTAGTACCAAGGTAAGAACCAACTCTTTCATTTCACACCCAATATTTCAAGTCAAAATGTATTTTCATATTGGACCAACTTGTATCTCAGGTTTAATGGGCGTTTAGATGAAATTGCTGCTGTGTTTCTGTTTCTCAGGAGTGAGATGGAGGCGACTGCGGTCAAAGGAAATCTCATCGAGTTCTCCCCTGCGCTCTCCTAGGAACCCAGGACAGGAAGGAGCTGCTCTCATATATTTCAAGTTTTTCAAAATACATTTTCTATTAGATCAACCTGGGTTATAATTAAAGGGGAACTACTGTGAAAATGGAAATTTAATATAAGCTTGAAAATGGAAATTAAAAACTTTCTACCTATAATAAGTATGATACTTCTTGTTATCCCTCCAACTCCTGCATGGAAAGAGACAGATTGCTGAGAGGGGGATAGAAAAGAGGACTTTGATTTGCCAGAAACTAATAATATTTTAAATTGATTACACTTAAAAAGTTTCTTATTACTAAAAGTGGAATCTGATATTACATTTTCATTTTCACAATAGTTCCCTTTATTGACCATTTATATGTAATTCTTGCTGTTTGTTTCCAGGTATGGGACGGAGCAGCTGCAGGGAAAGGGAATCTCATGTAACTCCCTACTGAGCTCTCTGAGGAACCTCGGCCAGGAAGAAGCCATTGCTGCCGAGCTCCACCAGGCGTCTCATCTGCAACCCCATCCAGAAATGGGGAGAAATGACAGGATGAGCTGAAGAGCCATGCCACCGGATTGATATGAGAAGTAATCTATGGGTGATGCTGCATTCACACGTTATTTCAGATACAATGGTTTATTGTGGCTGCCCTATCCTGATGGACCTGCGCAAATGTCCCTTTTGCCTATTTATTAAACCCAAATTTATATCTGATGAAATAAGAACAATGTAATTTGCAAAAATAAATTCTTTTTTTGAAGACTATACTCTTTGTATTTACTTGATATCTCAGGTGGCATCGCAAGGTGCCAAGCTACCCTGCAGGGAAACAGAAAGAGATGTCACTACATTTACACTGATACAAAGGGAAGAGACACAGTGTAAAGCTTATACTTTGCAGGAAGTGCAGGGGTAAGAGGGAGTTTTATGTTGGAGGCAACAGGACACCAGAGTGGAGGGTGAAAACAAATATATAAACTGGTTAATTGCAGGGCTGGAACTAGAGGTAGGCAACATATACAGTACATGTGCCTTTAAATGCAACTGGGTGGGTGGGGTACAATTCCCAGGAAAAAATTTGCAGCATGGTTTCCATATTCCCCCACTATACCAGGTGGGCTGGTGGGTGCGGGAGCAGCCTGGTGGTGATGAGCAAAAGCGGGGGTGGTTAAGGCAGTGACTGGTGGGGTAGAGGAGACAGTGGATGAGGTACCTCCCCTCTTGGCCCTGCTCTGGTAAATTTGATTTTGATAAAATTAAACTGCTACAAGAATATAAAAGACAATCCCTATACAGTAAGTTACAGCTAATAAATAACTTACACCAACCAATTTCCTTACGGAGCTCCCCATAACAGAGCAGCCCATACAGTTCCTGTGAGGACTTCTTCAGGCCACAAGAGAACACTGTGCACAAAACATAAGGGTTAAGATACAATTGTGAAAAGAAGAATAGCCATATTATTAGAAAGGGTATAGCAGTGAGGCTGGACTCCTCCTTGCCGTGCTGAGACAGAAAGCAGGTAAAGAGTAAGTCAGCACCCACCATCTCTAATGAAGGCCAATCCATAATTACTCAAGAATAGTAAACTCTAAACCAAACATTCTTTATGCAGCATAGATTTATAAGCAGACAAATGCCCATTTCATCAAGACACCAACAGTAAACTGAACATCAACCAGGGTTGCCACCTTTTGCTTATGCCAAAGCTGAACAGAGAAGGAGGGTCCAGTGTCTAGTCCAGAGGAGTTCAGCACATAAAGGTGTCATTTTTTTTTTAGCCTTAGTCACAATGCACTGATTAGTGCCATCATCTAATGGGATGGTCTCTGAAATGTTATGTTGCATTTACTGGTAAAAATAGAAATAGTTGACCTTGTCCCACGTGAGAGGCCCACCCATGAAAAGCTTTGATGCATACCATGCGGTTACCTGAAATAACTCCATCGGTGGGACATAAGATGCACTAGGCAGCTGCACATGGGGTCTGATGGGAAACAAAGCAAATAAACAAGCTTATCAATCTGCACACACACGGGATGATTTATCATGGCTTGAATTTTTACCATGATTTGTATTTTTTTGTGCTTAAACGCACAAATTCAAATTAGAGTCCCAAAACTTCAACATTCGATATTTGTTAGAGGGGTTATAAACCCAATCATAACACTGTCCCACTGCGCCCCCTAGTTTTGCTATAGAAGTTGTCAAAAAAAATAATTATTGATGCAAAAAATTTACCAATGAGCATTCTACTGACCAAAAAGAAGTGACCAATGAGAACACTGATTCCCAGCACTACATCAGGCATCTTGCTGGTACCTTACATATAGAGATAATTGTGTCATTTTTCCCTTCAGTATATGACACAGGAATCAGACATGGGGATAAAGAACAGACTTGTTCAGTGCTGGGAAACTGTGCTTATTGCTCCCAACTCCAATTGCAGGAACAAAGACCAGGGAACCTTATTTACACAGATCAGCTGGGATTCTCATTGGAGGATTTTTGCACTTTAATACAGCCGCTGGCCCTGGAGATTTGGGGAAAAGTTTTGGAAAACTCCCAGCATGCCTCAACCTTCATTATATGTTAAATTGTTCTGGGATTTGTAGTCCGGCAACAGTTGCGTAACTTTTGCTTGAGTGGTGCAGTGCAAAAAAATCTAATGGAAAATTGATTTTTTTTTTCATGAGTGTTTTGAATTTTTTTTAGTTTTAAACCCAATGGAAGTGATGGGTAGAGTGTAAATTTGCTGCATTAAAGTTTTTTTCTTGTTTTTATTCTGTAAAGTTATTTTTTTATACTTGCGTTTAATAAATAAGCACACTTTTGAGTTTGGTAAAATTTTTAATTAAAAAAACCTCTAAAATTCACATATTTACCTTTGATAAATATCCTGTCCCAGTATTTCCTGCGGCTACCCTTGGTTATAGGCTAAACTCCATGGGAGATTTTCATTAGATTCTTTCTGATCTAGTCATGCAACAGCGTGAGATTTTATAGGATCTTAAAACACTTGATCCCCATAGGCTGAAGTGTAAAGTCGGATCAGATAAAGTCAGATGGTGGGTATTGTTCCTTCATCTACATCCGACAGTCAGTGTATTTCAGTGAGAAAGAAAAGTCTGTCAGGCACCATCAGATTTTATCTTGTCGCATAAAGGCACATCGTGCAGCTCTCCCTTCCGACAGGCGCGTCGTGTTGGCTGGCAGATCTTTCATGTAGTTTACACATCAGTCCCATTATATTTTAACTCATGTGGCTACATCCAACTTGCACCATCCTACAAAGTCTAACATGGAGTTTTGCCCCTAGTGGGCAGCTCTGTAACTGCACTGATGGCAAGCGAGCACGCTCTCAGCCGTTATGGGGAACCCTTCATGTCCTTTGGTGTCATTTCCAACTGGCGATATGTTGGATAAAGAACTCTTTCCACAGTTTTTATATACAAAAGTAAATTCAACTTTATTTAAAAAAATCTGACAATCTGCAAACAAAACTTTTCAAATTCTCAAATTCCATATAAAAAGCATTTCCAACAACAAAACATGGCTTTTGGAACAGTTTTTCAGTATCGAACAATCAATGTATCGGGTGCGATTCATCGGAAGCAGCCTCGTCCCTGTGTCACACCATTGGCACATTGTGTGCCGTCAGCCATTGGCCCCTTCCACCACCCAATGAGGTTCTCAGCCAGCAGGAATTTCTGCCCAGTGCAATCAATTATCTAACACTATCGCGTATGTATTATTGAGGACCCTTGCACAGACCAATAGGGTGCTGACTCAAGGCAATTATTGACCAAAGTAGGAGGCACCCTGCACCCAGAGCTGTCACAGCTCTTTAGAAGTTACAAAACAGTACTGAAGTATTGAGGGTCAATATGTGGTTTCAAAGTGGAAAAAGAAAACATTATTCATGTTGGTTAGGGAAACCACCAGAAAATAGGTTCAAAATAATTTGCTTGGGTGTATTTATACTCTTTAGTTGCCCTACAGTAGGACTAGAATACACTTGTTTTGCCAAGCATTCAGATTAATGCCCAGTTTTGTTCACCAAAGCGGTTCACCAAAACAAGCTGATCAGATTGGATTGTGCAGGCTTGGGGCCTAAAGCCACCCTGGCATTTTCTATACAGTCTTATCAATATTTAGAAAGCCCCAATGACAGGATCACTTTGAAGCCAATAGGCTGCTGACTCGAATGTGCCAACTTGAGAGCCGGCAGCCACTGGCAATATTGCTTGTTACTAGGAAAATCTGGAACCATATTATTAAAGGTGCATAACCATAGTACCTGCCAGAGAATGGGGAGCTACAGAAAGGCATGATCCTGGTAAAACGTATCATTCTGAATGTCAAGTACCTCCCTCTGCCGTATAGTCCCACACTCTGAGTGAACCAAAGCTTATGCTTTAGAAATGTAGCATGAAAAGTTGAACATTCTTCTCTATAAGCAAAATCAAAGGGAATGGACATTCTTAAAGTGCACATCAATATGAATTTGGCACTGCCAAGCTACTGCCTTCAGTACAAGAGCCTCTATAAGGTCCCTTACATTAGCCAAAGCCACCATTACTCATTAACTCCCCCAGAACACCCCTGCTGTGTTATTTGCCTCCAAGCAACACCACTTTTGCCAACTGCTGTGGATCAGCAAGCCAGCTTGTAGGTTTCAGAGCCCTGATTTATAACATGAATAAAAAGTCCCCCTTTGCAGTAGCGCGTTTCTCAACAAACACAATGCAGCCATTGTCATTGCTAGGGGATCTTCAACTTTTAGCCACGTCTTGTTCTCTTAGTATTCATATGTGAGTTCTAGGTGGGGATTCATTTCAATGCTGGTGTAGTTCTGGGGGCGCCTGGGATAAAAAAAAAAAAAAAGAGAGAATTATGTTAGTAAGTAAATGCAACATAAGGCAGTGTAGAAATTGTTGGGTCATGGGCAGGACACAGGCAAACCAGCTGTAAGTAGCAGCTTTAGTGACTGCTGCCTAACCATGCCTCTGCATAACAAAAAAGTAAAAACCCATCAAATATAACAATAAGACAAGTATCAAAAATTCTTCGGAAGCCGCTTACTAGGCTGAAGGTGAACTGCCTATTTAAAGATACAGTAACATACCTTTTCCGCAAGAAAAGTATAAGCCCAACTGCGCCAAATAACAACAAGAGGAAGAGCACGATGAGAAGGGAAATGTGCCACGTCCTGAAGGTCCCTGAATGAGAAACAAGTATCAGGTTGATTGTTCTATGTTCTAGTTGTAGCTATTAACCAACTTCCTTTCCCAATGGTTCTCTCTGACAAAGAACAATTTTCTGTGTATGCAGATTCCCCCAAGAAGCCCCCCTGGTTTCTATTTGGTTCCCACCTTGGCCTCGAGAATAGAATCACCTCATCAACAGAAAGAGCAGTTTCTAATCTAGAGGATTGTTTTGTGTGTTGTGAAGTGATAGCTGTCTTGTAACCACTCTGTGCTCCCTGTGTATTGCTTTCCCAGAGGAAAAGTCTATATTAACTCTGTGTTTCTTTGTTCTTTTGTAAGTTCAGGATCCATAGAGCTCACACCAGATACATTTTGTCTATTTTTCAACTCAAGTGGTGGTCTCCAGTAAATGAATTTCCCCCCAACGATTCTGGTGGAGAATGCAGGCAGCATGGAGGTCACAGGTGACACCCATCTACATTATTAGCTAGGGGTTGAACAAGACAGAAGTGGACATTTAAGATAAATAAATCCTTGATTGTCCTTCTTCTTCCCTTGGTTCACTGAAGACTGAAGGTGTTGTGCAGCAGCCTGATCTCAGGAGACCACTTAAGGTATCTGTGTTTTGTTCTAACCTAGTGTCCATGTCCAGTAAAGAAATGTGTGTATGTATGGGAAATAGAGGGAAAAGAGGCTGTCCATCCAGATGGTAAAAGGCAGATTGTTTGGGCAACAGCTGGTTTGACCACAGGACAGATGGGCCTGAGAGATAAGCTATGAGCACTGATCTGCCATGCATTCTAGCTGCACAGCTTCTGTACCAACCAATTCCATAAGGTAGAACTCAACCCCAACAGTGTAGGGGCTTCAAAGGTAATCAGCCTACGCTAAAGACTGTTCTGTCACCTCCCATAAGATCACTGAGGATGATGGGGGAAAAAAAGCCAACAGGTTCTTTACCTTGCACCTTCTCTGGAACTAGGCAAGCGGTAAGAGGCTCTAGAGATCTCTCTTGCAGTTTGAATGGCTCTGGATGAGTGAGAAGGTCAGCATTCCAGCTCTCGATGCACTGTTGGTCATTGTGGTAAGTCAAAATGTTGCCCGAGATGGACAGTTGGTTCTGGGCGCATGTGAGCTGCAAATCTAGGAGGAAAAACATGGGTTCAAAGATTAAAAGGGGTGAAATGAAGTAGAAGAGGGCAGATATCTTTTTATAATAGGACTCATCATTGTAGGGCTTGTCTGACCACTATTTTACAGATATGAGTTATTTTTACAACAGCTGTTGTTGAGGGGTGCAGATAGGAGTGGCTGTCTAGGACCCTGCATATATTGGGACCAGAAACTATTACACTTTATATCAGTATGGCCTATCAGCTATTGGTAAAATTCATCTTCTAATATCTATGTACAAGCAATGGCTGAAGACTCAGACTCAGAGAAGTAATAGGAATGGTATGCAAGAGTAATTTTTGTGGTTAGTTGCTGCCACAATCTATTGCAACCTTAGGGAAGGAGTCTTTACTTTGGGTGAGTGTCCTAACGTGGGCGAGCTAATATAGCGGCAGAGGCATTATTTCTAATAGACCCTCACCTTAGGGGTACAAGATGGTAATAGGCAGGGCTGTGGGCACAGTTTTGTTTGTTTCCCCACTCAGTAGACAGGTACCCATCTCTCTACTTTCATATTTTCTCTTATTCCAGTGCCCTCACTCTCCTCACAGGTTGAGATTAGAGGGTTCCACAGACTTACTTATTAGTACAATCATGACACCCAGTAAAGTGGTTTAGGGGTACCTTCTTGTATTTTTAAGGTGTGTATTAAGAGGAAATTAAAGGTAAGAGTCCAGTTAAAAGAGTAATGAAAGCCCCGTTTGAAGGGAGATTTGCAGAACTTGCCACCACAGTTGGTCAGTTTTGCAGGACACATTTGTGCAGAGTCTTAGTAGAGTCCATAGTAACCCTGCAGGATTTTGGAGACATGCCAAAGCATCCACCAGGAAGCAAGCATGCATTTCCATTTTGTGAGAATATATTGTCTCAATGGTATTTTTATTTGGGGACGTTTCTGCAGACCACGTTCATTCAACAGGCAAATATTCAAAAGCAGGAAAGCTGCAGGATGAGGCGGGTCAGTGTTGTACCTTGTATGTAGGATGGAGGAGTGAAGCCTGTTTTACAGTGGTTTTTCATGGACAGGCTCAGGGTGGTCTTCAGGCTGTTCATTGTCTTCTGCTCTGCTGGCTCCAACTCTGAACAATCTGCAGAGAAATCAACTGGGGTTGTCACTGGAGATGGCGGCACAAGCTGTCACATACAAGCTGCCAACTCTCTCTGCTTATATACAGGATCAGCATTGCTGCCACTGACCTTACTCCTGAAGGACAAACAAGTAGCTGGGACATTACAATGAATGGGGGTTAACCCTTAAACCATCCAGGTGAGTTGCTGTGTCTTTTCTATATTTGCCCGGTACAATATATTCTCCCTAGTCAAAGAGAATCTCATCAATTATTTTTAACCCTGTTGTCTTGTTGCAGGCTGAGAGAAATCTTCCGCCTAGAGAAGTAACACACAATGGGGCCGATTCACTAAGATGGGTTTTAACGCGCACTATTTATAGCGCGTGTTAAAACTTTTATCGCATCTTAATTTTCGCGACTTTTCGCACGATTCACTATCAGTACACTTGCGCTATTTTACGCGCGGTATTTCATGCAATATTTTTGACACGATAAATAACGTGAGCGGTATTTTTCGCATGCACGCTATTTATCGAATGCGCTAATTGTCACGACATTACGTACACGACAATCGGCAGCATAAAACTGGCGACATTTTGCCCTGGGAGAGTACAGAGTGCTAGAGAGGTGCTGTATAAATGTTTATTTGCAAAAAAACCCCCCAAAAACCAATAAAAATATAAGTAAGAAAAAAAAAGAAGTGCTAGAGTTATCACACTCGGCAGAAAATACGCTACGTACTAATTTTGAAAGATCCCCGAAACGGCGTGCAATAATTTTTATCGCACTTTAGTGAATCAGGCCCAATGGCTTTATCTTTTACTGTCTGATGAGTCACTTAAGTGAGAATTTTCAGGTTGAAAAGCCAACCCAGATCCAAAGGGATCCAAAGGGATCAGGGTGCATCATGTCCATGCCTGCCCCTCCCCATGCCCAACCCTAGCCATGATACTGGCAGAACTGTCAAAAGGGCCTGGAATGGATCATTATCTCCCTCATGACATGGGGTTGGTTGACAGCTCTGTATTGGTAACTTCTCTGCCCCATATGTAATAGCCCTAGTGAGACTTAATGGGTCTAGTGGGGCTTGGAAGTTCAGCAGATTAATTCAGTTCTCACTTAATGGGCCCAACTTCCTGTAGGCACCACCCATGATCCGTTTGTTGGCCCAGCCCAATGATTAGATCAGCCCAATTTGGCCAAGGGTATGGGTGGCCAAAATGGGCCAAGAACCAAAACAAAAGGAGCAGATGTGATAAACATCTCCAGCAATGATTGCAAAATGACAGAGATCTGGCAGGAATTTCATTGGAGGAAGCTTTTGCATTAAAGTAGGCATTTAGCCATGGACCTCCCTTAAGCCACAACTGTACCTTGTGCTTGGTGGCCCTAGAGACCCCTTTATTAAACAGTGTTGCATTATTAAATCATCTTTGATGCTGCAAGACCATAGCTGCCAGCATGATACGATGCTAAAGTATATGAATATGAAGATGAATTCCAACATTTGGGTAACCCATATGGCCTTTTCCCCACCAAACCTCTTTCCCTATTTACTTAGACTGGAGTCCTTCATGCAGAAATCCAGTTGCAATGACGCGATGCTGGTGGGACACAGGTTCTCAGTGCCAGGGCTGGGATGTGGAACAGGAAGCAGCATTGATCTATGGGAGCCTTTACCATAAAGACACCGACTGACAGATAAGAACCTACAACAAGAAAAATATTACTCTTAATCAGTTTTATTAACAAATAAAAAGGTGCTTATTTACTAACATGCTAAACTGCACCAGTGCCATGACCAGTAACAACCAATCAGCAGTTAGGTTTTGTTATTAGCCTACCTCTGTTTGGTTGCTATGATCTAAGAGCACTGGTACAAGGCAGCATCTGTTTTAGTGAATCAGACCTATGAGCTATCTGTACTGAGTGACTGATAAAAGACTGGTGAAGGTGGGTTTCCATCTGATACCAACCTCTGCTCAACATGTAATGTTATCCTGTCTTTGCTTAAGTCCCTCAGAGTTTCAGCATCTGCCCCATCTTCCCACGAGTGCACAACTGCATCCAGAAGGCCCTTCTGGGTTATGCTGCTGCCCAATGGGAAGCTCTCCAGGGTGCCCCTATACAAAGCCAAGGCCTGTGTGACGTGAGGGTTGGGACGAGACAACAATTGGAGAAGCTGATCTGTATGTAGAGAGAAGAGGTGAGAATTTGTGTTAGTTACAGCCGGCACTCATTGTGTGAAATCACAAAACTTTTTTGATTCGTGTTTCCCCTTTGAAAGTCCAAAGGAGAAGCATGACGCATGTGGGGGCCAGCCCCACAGTTTAGGAAAGTTATGGTTTCTACAAGTTGTGCTTTATAAAACATGGGTGCTCCCATACCTGGAGGAGGCATTGCTAAGAAGCTATTGTGACCCCAAAGAAGCTTTATATTAAAGTGTTCCGAGTTACAATGACCATTGTGGGACTGTTTACTCGAGACCAAAGGTGCCCATACACTGACCATCATTGGCTACTGACTCAACCTCCCAAGCAAGTTGCCCCTACATGGCCAAAAAAAACCCCAACCCGATTTCATTTTAAAACATCAGTAAGACCTGGCAACGTTGCAATCTGGACAACGTTGCAATCTGATTTAGCCCAAGAGTCAAACGATCAATCACCCATCTGGCCCACCACCTTCACAGTGAACTGGCCACATCTCTCTGTGTAGGACCAGCCGAAGGATTAGATTTTATCTGACCTTGCAGCATTGCAGCCTGATTATACATATGAATATATAGATAAAGTTATTGGCCAAAATAACCAATAACTTGATTTGGACATTTTAAAAGTAATTCTCATTAATAAAAACACAACCGACGTACCACTCGATGTGCTGTTGGTGCCAATCACGTAGATTCCGCTCAGACCCAGCATGCCTTGCAGCATAAACCGATCATATACCTTCCCATCCACATCATACAGGACAATAATAAGTTCATGCAGTTTGCCTCCCGGTGGCCCTTTTAGCTCAATGAAGTTGTACAGCTCTCGGCCATGGGACAAGCCAACCTCATTAATCACAATAGACATTGGTTGGATGGAAGGAACTGGGGGAGAAGACTCAGACATGGTAGGAGTCACGGAGGGAAGGCTGGAGGGAACTGCTTTTGGACAGTCATTATCTGCTAGAGGAGTAATCTTGGTGACCTTAAAAAAATGTAGAACAAACAGTTGTTGTGTCTTTGTCATAATAGATACATTATATATATAGTACACAGGGAGGAGCACACCCTATACAAGTCCAAATGCCCTTGGTGCAGGTCAAAAACAAAAATATAATAGAAAGAGTGCCACACACACAGGGACTTGATACAAAAGAAAAAGTGTTTTTATTGAAAATATTCCAAAGTTTCGAGCACAACTAGTGTCCCTGAGGAAGAGCACTGGTTGTGCTTGAAACGTTGGAATTTTTTCAATAAAAACACTTTTTCTTTTGTGTCAGGTCCCTGTGTGTGCGGCACTCTTTCTATTATATATATATTAAGAAAGGCCCTATTGAGGACCAAAACTTCGGATTCTTTTTAAACAATATGTTGAAAATAAACTTTTGACAAAGTTTAAGGGTGTGCCGGCCGCAGAACATTTATTACTGAATACTTACGTTTTGGCTGTGCACAAAGCTATAAGCTTTGGAGTGCGGACACTAACAAGGACTGAAATATATATATATATGGGCTGATGTTCTTGGCATCTAACAATGTGGCCTACTCTTTGAACAAGCAAACCATGGGACCTCAGCATGAGTGAAGAGCCATTTCTATTGGGTATAGGATTTGGTAATTTGCCTACAAAGCTTAAGGAGGAAAAGGATTTGAAGACTGCAATCTTGCCCCATATGTGGATGCCCATACTGCATTGATCACCTTGTTAAACCTACAAAGGGAATCAGAAATAGAGCATGGGCCCAGTCACTTTGGCACCCACCACTGACCTCTCGAGTGAGCATTAAGGAGCATCATCTAGCAAGGTTGTGTGTGAACAAGCCAGGTGCAATCTGTTTGGACCACAATGGCCTGTACAGCTACCTCCCAAGAGGCCCATACACATCTATATAACAGTGTTTAGACTAATCTGGGATGGTCTCATACCACTGAGCCTTATTGCAATGCTCGTTTTACCACATAGTGTATTACAGCTTGCTAAACCTATCAGCAGGCATATTCCATGTGTGCCATGTAGGTAGAATTCCTGTCCTCAGAAATACACTTCTACTTAGTTCTGGCTGTTTTCCTACACTAAATAAAACCAGTTTTCATAGAATTGCATCTTTAAAGGCTATGGAGCAATGCTTGGCCTTACTGAGCCTTCTTATCTCAATGACTGCAATCACTTTTATGCTCAGTAGTTTGGTAGTGCCTTGCTTTCCACTGTTATCTGTGCCAGTTAATAGAGAATAGTGGTGTTGTTTGGTGCTCACTTACCTGGAAGCTGGATTGGTCCTTTAAAATCAGCCCATGGCATCGGCTCAGAGACTCATCTTGCAGAAGAAATCTTTCATCCTCATGGACTGCCTCCTGCCCTGGGGCAAGGACTTTTAATAATCTCTTGGCATCATCGCCCACATCGGACACATAGACAATGGCATCCACCAGTCCCTCAGCCGTCACCTCCATATTCTTTTTGTATCCTTTTGCTGGGCGGTAATACAGAGCCACTGCATCTGCTCCATTCTGAATGGTGTTGAAGGGTAACGAGATGTGAGGAAGAGGTTTTAACTTATTGCTACCCACCAGGAAGTAACCATGGGTATTAGTATGGTTGCCTTTAAGGTCTAGTGCAAGATAAGCCAAGTTGTTCTTCCCATTGTAGAGTACCAGCCAGTAGCCATCCAGACTGAAGGAGCTACCTCCTGGGTGATAAAGCTCAATATATTCCATATCTTCAGCTGCACCCGGTGTATTGGGGTTGACCTCATTGATCAACAAGGCTGGGGCCTCTGAAGTAGGTGGTCCTTCCGTAGTAGGGTCTGCATGAAGCAATATTACAGATATTATAATTAACCTAGATTATTTAGTGTTGGATATAATTTCCTTCTTTAAAGCAAACCATCCAAGTACTTAGTCCCTTTAGACTTTATAAGCTTAAAGATTCACTGTTATTTTTCGGTACTGTTTCAGTGTCGGACTGGGCCGGCGGGACACCGGGAAAAAAACCTGGCGTGCCCTGCCAACCCAGGCCCCTCTGCCCTGATCACAGCCCCCAATTACAGCTGCAAAGTAAAGGAAAATGGAATGGAAATACACACCACACAGGGAAAAGGGTGGCCAGGCAGACGACGGGGGGGGGCACTTAAGCTTGCAGTCCCGGTGGGACCCAGCCTGACCCTGTACTCTCTAGTCCCCCTTTGACAACAAATTGTTTGCTTTATGGTATGGTCACAACACAAATAAACATGGCGCCTCACAAATATAGGGTGTGGCTCAGCCTAGCTGCGCAAGAGTACAATAACGAGAAAAAAAGGAAATAAAAGGAAGAAAGGGGATGTCAAATTAAATATACAGTTCATAACCTTGTTGGTTAATTGCAGCATTGTCTGCATGAGGAAATTTTCCACAGAGGAAGAGCAGACAAACCACATAACTGTATATTATATACAGAAATAGAAGAGATATTTGGTTTGTTACAAAACGTAAGAGACCCATTTAAGCCTGGGTTTTGTATAAAGGTAATAATGAGGACGAGCAGGATTCCTTGTCACTGCCCCCCAACTATCATTCTACCCCCCCAATGTCACCCTTTCCACTTGCTGTCCAGTGGCTCAACTGAGCCTACTTTATTTTTAAGAAACCGTGTTTTACGTACATTTTAAGAGTCATGTTGCAGAAATTACATCACTGGCACCGTTTATAAAGGATATACTGTAGATTACAGGGTATTCAGGGTTCTTGTGTAGCATATGAAAATACTGTCTTGCCATGAATCTGTATTGCTTGCTTTAACACCAGTTACCTGTAGCCGAGGGTAATGTGGAAGAGGCAATAAGTGGAAGACACGATGGCAGCACCGTGGCATTTCTGCCACCAACAATGACAGTGTCTCCTGAGCTCACAAAATGTTGTTGAAGTTCTTGAAAATCAGCTTTCTGAAGGGTCAGCGAGGCATTTAGTTGCATGTGAAGCGTGAGCAAAGTGGAGTCGCAGGTAAGCCTTGCATCTGCATATAAAGCCAACAGGTCAGTCATTGAACCGGTGGGTACTATCCCCATCATACTATCCCATAATGCAATGAGACTTGATTATATCTGACTGCATGACTTCACTTTAGCACTTCCAAAATAGCACAAAATACCGGCACAACAGGATTTGTTTTAGCGGGATAAACCCTGCTGATTTTAATAGTAGCAAACCACTTTAGCACTTCCTGGTCTCACTTTCTGGTTACCGTTTGCCAAGGAGAAGTTAGTAAAACAATTTACAAGTCTACTAATAAGACAACTTTATAATGAGCTGCTCCTTATCTCAAAGCACAAGAAAGGCTGCAGCTTAGGCAGAGCCCCCCATTAGCACCCCCTGGGGCGCAAGCGCGAACAAACCTCCCCATTAAGCTCCTATAAAGAGCAGTGGGAAGAAGTCCCCATTGCTCCGTATGGCCACAAAATGTCAAAATTACGTTGCGGCGGGGCGGCATGCCGTCCCTACATTTGTGTCGCCCTAGGCCCGGGCCTTTGTAGCCTCACCACAAATCTGGGCCTGAGCTTATGGTTTGTTGATACATAGCTCATTATCTCCCATTTAACAAACTATATATATTTTTTTTATAATTAATTAGTGCTTTATGCAGGCATATACGGCTTCAAAAAATATAACTAAAATACATAAAATCTGTATATTAAATGGTCCTGTGGTTCTGTATCAGTGGGACTGGACATCAATACTAAAAGCAGGAAAACCCATGACTGGCCTGCATTAAGGTCTGTGCCCATGGTATTAAATAGCTGCAAGCTGTGAATGGAGGTTAGGGTGACCAGATCACTTGAACATTCAGGGACACATCTAATACATATTGCAGGGCAGCACTGAATGCATTTAAAATAAACTGCACTCTTTTTAGGCGTGTCTCTGATTTTTCAAGTGATCTGGTCACCCTAACTTGCATTCACAGCCTGCAGCTATCCAATCCCATGGGCACAGATCCACAGCTCAACAAAGTCACTGGAACACAGAAAAATTCCCTGCATTGGGGGTTGTGGGGGATCTACTCACCTATGAAGGAGCTGGAGGAGACATTACACTGGCAGAGAGATTGCAGCGACTGAACCAAAGCAGCCTGGAATTCAGAGATGACATTTTCCCCCTCCCACACGGTACAATCTGCAAAGAAACAAGTCACTGTTAATTAAACAGACTGGTAAATTGAATTCTGCTATTTGTGAGAAGATGAAATAGCCCAGGAATAGGTTGCAAAACCTTAGCAAGCAGGGTTGCCATATAGAATAGTGGGGCCCAGTACACTGGCCGTGCCCCTGATCCCCATCCGCTTTCATGGCAGTCATGGCAGTTCCCCCACTTGGACTGGGCCCCAGTATCTTGCCTCTCCCTATGAGGAGGGCCCTGTTGGCATTCAGTCTGAAAGTACAGCAAATACCTGCCTTGGTCTGTGAATGGTGCCATACAGCCCAGCAGGCTGTGTCTGTATTTCAGATGAGGCACATAGAGCAGACAGAGCAGTTGTGCTTGGTGGCCCAAAGAGCACACAGACAGGACTCATTGCATTAATTCAAATTACAAGCATGGACACATGGATAGGGCATTTGGACTGTCACTAGCAATGTGGAACCCAGGCTAAAGGTCAGAAAGGGTTAATGCAAGGGATAATGTATTAATCTAAACATTCAAGCTAAAAGTCATTTTTTTATGTTTCCATTAAGAAGAAACAGCCTTAGAAGTTGGAATAAAGGCCCAGGGGGTAAATGCAAGGTTGTGCTTGAGTTGTATGTATAATGTATGTATGTATGTATAACTTTATTTATAAAGCGCTACTTATGTACGCAGCGCTGTAGAGTTGAGTTATAAATTACCTGTTATCCTAAAACATAGGTGGACATCATCGGGGACACTTTCTGGCCTGCAGTCATTGGCCTGGCCCGGAGTACTGTTTGTAAGCAGAAAGGCAGTCAGTTTGCCTTCTGGCCCAGTGCAGCGGCTTGCAGCAGTGCTGTTATTCCTGCCCAAGGGGTAAGAAAGGATGGATTAGCAGAGGAAAATGCTGCGGACATTCTTTATCCTGTATTTCTATATTGCAATTTAACTGAACATCATAAGAGGTTGCAAGACAATGAATGACCTTTATGTGGTGTTTAAGTTCAATACTGCTTTTAAGTGCAATATTGCTTTAAGAGTACAACCCTGATGTTGCTGGACTACAGCTCCCAGAATTCCTCAACCTTCATTATATATTACATTATTCTGGGGTTTGTAGTCCACCAACAACTGAATAAAGTTTGGTTGAGCAGTGCAGCTCGGCAGGGTTTACATCCCCCTTGAAGAAGTTATACATCCCATTTACAATGAGAAAATTAATTGCGTCAGTGAAGTAATAATGAATTACAGTCCTCGTTCCTTACCCATGCTGCCAGTAAATAATGGGACGCCCCGCAGTCAGCTCTTGGAGGGGCTGGGAAACCGTACCCTCATAATCAGTGTACACTAAGGCATCGATCAAACCATTGGTAGGAAAGGGGGTCTTGGGTAGGATCCTGCTGCTCTTCCCCAGGTAGAGGGCCACAGCACCCCCACCCTTAGCCATCAAGCGCACGGTATCAGGCAGCGTCTGTTGGGCTAAGCAAGAAAAATAAAAGCTGTCAGGGGGTCCTAAGCGGTTCAGCAACAGATGGAAATACCTGACGTATATGCTAAAAGACCTATATTCCTATATTTTTTTAATTACTGCTGGATCTATTTAAAGTTGTAAACTGTACAGTTAATACCCCCAGGGTATAGAGGGGAAAAGAGATCCTGCAGCGCAGCCAGCAGAGAGAAGGGGCCCCGTGAGAACTTAGGACCCCTTGCCCCCTTCCCCCCCCACTCTAAGTTGGTGGCACAGAATGCAGGGCTATGAATGTAGGTGTCATTGATAATAACTTACACTCCTGCATTACCCTGCCAAATTAATCATAATATATATGGCATAATATATTCCCTACCCATAATAGAGAGTTTATTATGCTACATATATTTTAGGTCTTTAGCTGTGCAATTAGTGAAAGATAACCTAATTTTTTTTTATCACACAGACAATGACAGACAAGATGAATTTCAGTGGGAGATTTTTTACATTTTTTTTTTTTTTTTTTTGGTTCTGTATCTTTTGCCTAAAGGGTTGACATAGCTGCCTGGTTGTTATGGTACCTGCCCCAAGCAACCAGTGTCAGAATGAGGGATGAATGAGAAGTGGGCCAGCGGAAACCCAATGCTCATCCTTCAATCATCTAAGAACTAACTGGGCCACCGTAGGAGCAGGATTTTTCTCAAGAAGGGGGTTAAACTGGGGCCCCACCATACCCACATGTTGCTGGACATCAGCTTGCATGTTTATGCACATGTATGTAATAGCCATAGTGCAATTATAATCTGTGTAAGGGGGTTGTGTATGTTCTAAACCAGATGATTTGTCCTTATATGTAATAAAAGGCACTAAGGTTGTCCATGAGTACTAACCCATAGCAACCATTAAGATTTTGCTGGTGACCAGTATATGCTTCCTGGCAATTGGTTGCTATTGGTTATTGCTCCTGGCAAAGCTTAGTGTTTATTTTTGTTCTGCATGTGCTTGTGAGATGGATAGTACTTTTCAGAGGGTTACCAAGTGATGAGGATCACTTATAAATCAGACCTTTGGGCAATTGCTGCTACTGATCAGACTATACTTAGTAGAAACAGGTGGCAGATAATGGGTGGATTAAACTAAATGAAATAGTAAGTTAGGGGAAAAATAAAGGCAGGAATGGACTTACCCCGATTGTCGTGTTTTTCACCTTCAAGCAAATAGAGCCCATTGCGGCCAGTCAGACCTCTAATGTCCGTAGAGTAGTAGATCTCATTGGACTCGCCGCTGATAAAGGCCAGCACCAAGCCAGAGAGGAGAGTAGATGGGGGACCCTTGATCTCTATATACAGATCCTGTGCAAAGGGAGAGGGAACCTCATTGATCATGATTTCTGGGAAACCTTTGCAGAAGTTGGGATTCCAAGGAGAAATGTGTGTCATTTTAAAATTCCACTGTCCATCCAGCTCCAAGCACCGCCCGATGGACTCATCCGAGGTATGAAAGCTGGCGTCCTCCAGAAATGCTTCCGCCCCAGGGGTGAGAACCTTTTGCAGAACATCGGCCTGATCTGTGCTCTTTGCTTTATGTACCAAGGCATCCACTAAGCCTTCACGGGTCACTCTCATATTCTCCTTGTAGGGCCCCTTCCCGAAATATAGAGCAATGGCATCAGGCCCATTCTGGATAGTGTTAGTGGGCAGAATAATGGCAGGCTTAGGGCTCACCCCAATTGATCCAATTAAGAAAAATCCCCTCTTATCTGTGGATCGCCCTGATAGATTTAACACTTTATACGCCATGTTGGTTTTACCATTGTAAAAAACTAATGTGTAGTTATCAAGAGAGACATTTTGCCCACTTGTGTGATAGAGCTCTAAGAATTCGGCAGTGTCGTGTCCGGGGTTATCTGAATTCACCTCGCTGATGAGGAGTTGCCCTTCCAGCTTCTGTTCTTTGCTGTTTTTAATCAGGTTCTGAGACTCCACCATCAGGATCCATGACAGGAGTAACGCTAGTAGCGCTCTGGCAGCTTCCATGTCTCCAGAGACACTTCTTCTGAGTCCCAACATGCAGTCAGTCCCGTTTCACTGTATTGAGCAAGAGATATGCTGTGATTTGCACACAAGAAAGAAAAAAAACTTAGCTTACAGGGGAACTAAGAGAGGAAGGCTAGAAATGCAGCACATAATGTATAATGTTTGGGGCTTTTGTACCAGCCCAAGGCGACCACATCCCTTTAGCAGTGAAGATTTGTGTGGCAGAATATACCCCCAGTAGCTCCCCGACTCATCTAAAAGCACATGCTCTGTGTAGGGTTGCAACCTGGCTCGTATTTTACTGGTCTGGCCGGAAATAATGATGCCCGATGCCTTTTTTCTCAAAAAGATGGCAATTCTAGCTCTGTGCGGCTGTCTGTTGACTGAGATTAGGGACAGACTCTTAATATACTATATATATATATATGCACACACACAGGTATAGGACTCGTTATCCAGAATGCTCAGGACCAAGGGTATTCCGGATAAGGGTTCTTTCTGTAATTTGGATCTCCATACCTTAAGTCTACTAAAAAAACAATAAAACATTATTTAAACCCAATAAGATTGTTTTGCATTCAATAAGGATCATTTATATCTTAGTTGAGATCAAGTACAAGGTACTGTTTTATTATTACAGAGAAAAGGTAAATCAATTTAAAAAAATCTGAATTATTTGATTAAAATGGAGTCTATGGGAGACGGGCTTTCTTCGGAGCTTTCTGGATAACGGATCCCATACCTGTATATAGAATATAAATGTCACCATATAAGGGTGATTAGTAAATTTTCATTACATGGCAGCTCAGAAACCAAAGCAGTTTAACAATCAAGACTGCAGCATCAGCTTATGACATGTGAACCTCATTTTTTCATTGCTACCCTTATTTGTTTATAGGGTTTACTTTGTCTTTAAAGCTACATTTTTTCAGGTCACCTATTTAATATATAATATAACGCTGTCCCACTGCGCCCCCTAGTTCTGCTATAGAAGCTGTCAAAAACATAATTATAGGTGCAAGAAAATTGTACTGACCAAAAACCTCATTATAAATGCAAGAGAAGTGACCAGTGAGAACACTGATTGCTGTTATCTAACATATAGAAATAGTTATATAATTATTTTTCTTCATTATATGACACAGGAATCAGACATGGGGATAAAGAACAGACTTGTTCAGTGCTGGGAAACTGTGCTTATTGCTTCCAACTCCAATTGCAGGAACAAAGAACAGGGAGCCTTATTTACACAGATCAGCTGGGATTCTCATTGGAGGATTTTATGCATTTTAATGCAACCGTTGGCCCTGGAGATTTGGTAAAAAGTTTAGGAAATGTTTTATTGTGCAATATTGCTTTAAGAATACAACTTGATGTTGATCAACTACAGCTCCCAGCATGCCTCAACCTTCATTATGTTACATTATTCTGGGGTTTGTAATGTTTGGTTGAGCAGTGTAGTGCAGCAGGGTTTACATTCCCTTTAGGGCATGCTGGATGCTGTAGTCAAGATACATCAGGATTGAATTTTTAAAGCAATATTGTTCAATAAAAAGTTTTCCCAGCTCTCCAGTGCCAGCAAGTGTATAAAAATGCAAAAGAATCCTCCAATGAGAATCCCAGCTGATCTGTGTAAATAAGGCTCCCTGGTCTTTGTTCCTGCAATTGGAGTTGGGAGCAATAAGCACAGTTTCCCAGCACTGAACAAGTCTGTTCTTTATCCCCATGTCTGATTCCAGTGTCATATAATGAAGAAAAAATATAATTATCTCTATATGTAAGATACCAGCAAGATGCCTGAGACAGTGCTGGGAATCAGCATTCTCATTGGTGAATTCTCCTGCATCTGTAATTAAGTGTTTTGGTCAAGTAATGATGAAATGACCCATCAAGGGATCCTTTCTACTTCAAATCAGCGCTACTCGACATAGTCTCATTGTTCCAGTTCCATATGTGACTTTCTCTGCAGACTCACCAGCCCCAGAAGACACCTTGGGTCACACTCCTCTCCGAACGTTCAGCTTCAAGGACTGCTCCTATATCTCCAGGGCTTTGGTGCTAGTGAGAAGCTGCTGTTTGACGGAGGCAGACTTCTAGACTTGTACATCTAGTGGAAAAATTAAAAAAAACAACTTACATTTTGTAATCAGAAGAGGCTGAGATGATTCCATGGCGTAAGTGACTCACAGGATATTTGCTAAATTTGCACAATATGAGCAGGTTACAGACACTTTCCTTGAATACCATGTGGAACAGAGTAAGAAGGAAGGATTATGAAAGAGGTTTGGTTAAAAGAGCAAGTTCTTCATCTGACTTAAAACAGTGTTCAAAATTAGGGTTGTCCGACCCTAATCAACCAAGGATTAATGCTAATTATAGGGACTGCAATGGTTATAGCTATAGAATGGGCAGACTAGTCATTCTAGATTTAACATTACATCAATACTATGGTCTTGAAGGTAAAGGCTTTACCTACCAAGCACGTAGTACCTACGTTCTTGGCAGTAAAGGCTCTCTCTGGCTTTTTGCACCAGCGCAGATGGTGCCCCCAATGCCTGATTTCTAATTACGGTGCCCAGAGGCCGCTCCCATCCCCTCGCTAAGGATCGCGTCTAAGCACATTCTTTTACCTTGCATATGGAACACTGGGGACAGGACGTGCTATGCCACAAATCCAGGCCTCTGTGCCCCCTAACACCCTAGGTAAAAAGCCAAGGGGGCTGCCAAGCCGGTCCGAATTCTACGACCCGACTTCTAACAGCAGACACAATCGCCCACTTGTCTGTTGTTCTCCAGCCCCCCTGTGCCCACCCATGCGCTTCCTGCTGCTAACCTCGGGTCCCCCATCACTACAAAGGCCTTTTTTAATTTTTTTTTCCCCATACACATAAATTTATACACACATACATGCAGTTACACACACAATACACCTTTTAGTAATGGTAGCTTTTATTTATTTTTTTTGCTTTAGCACACTTCAGTGCATATTTACACACTCACATACACATTTACACAAGTTTTAGTTCATGCATACACACAAACTTTTTTTTTTGTTTGTTTGTATTTTTTAGTACTTTATTTTATCATTTTGTCTTTTGGTTCCCCTAAAAACTATTTATTTCAAATTTGACTATTGGATCAGGTATTCTAACCACTAACTTTGCCGTAAATTTCTTTTGTTATTTCATTGATTTGCCCAATTGTATTAGTATACCTCTGGCATATTTAGGGTGTGACATGTCATTGTATGTAAGAAATTGTGTGGGATAAATTAGGCAAATTGCAACAATTTTAGGTGATTTTCAAAAAAATTATAAAAACTGCTAACTTTAGGAAAGCTTTGCAGATTGGTGCTTTGGTGTAGAAAGGACTCTTTACCCATGTTGGATTTGTCAGAATGTGTACTTTCCAAAAATATATGGTTTTCTGTGGGTCTTTGTATAGTTACAGGGTTTTTACTACATATAATTTGCAGTCATGGGGCTCTTTTTGCAGAAATTGATTTGGGAGGCAAATAAAATCCATATGCACAATTTTCAATTGGGATGCGTACATACCACATACATATTTGGTATATCAGTGCATATTGGGCATCAAACTGTTCAGTAGACCTCTGGTGTTCCTATTTGGGGTGATTTGCCTTTGTATGCAAGAAACTGTGCAAGATAAATGAGGCAAATTGCAATATTTTCAGGTGATTTTCAGAAATGCTGTCAAAACCACTAACTTTAGGAAAGCTTTGGTGTTTGGTAGTTTTGGGTAGAATAAAATATTTACCTATTTTGGATTTGTCTAAATGTAAAAATATATGGTTTTCTGGGGTCACCTTACTTTTTTGCAGCTTTTACCACACATAAAACTGGCCATGTGTTTATGAATAAGGTAAATGTATGCCCAGTCTCAGACTGGGGGTTTCAGGGGCCCGCACCCCCCAAGGTGCCCCCTCCAGCCCCATCACCTGCACCCACAGCAGGGGCCCCTGCCGTGTCCCCCCCAACCCCCACTGTCCTCCCCCGAGCGCACGTAACTGAAACGCGTCAGGGGAGGACATCGGCAGCCGGGGGAAGCGGAAACATCAATTGGGTCTAGGCCGCTGGGGCCCACCGGGTTTTTTCCCAGTGTCCTGGCGGCCCAGTCCAACCCTGTGTAAGCCATGAAGTTAGTGTTACAAGGTATAATTTGTACCATGTAGTTTGATAAACCTATGTATAGTGGGCATCAAACAGTTCATCGGACCCCTGGCGTATTAGGATGTTTTATCTTGGTACCTAATGATATGTGGGAGATAAGATGCTGCAAAATGGAAACAAAATCACCAATTTTAGGAAAGCTTTGCGGCTTGGTACTTTGGAGTACAAAGACATATGTACTCATTTTGGACTTGGGGAAACGTGTACTTTCCGACAATATATGTGAGAACTTACTTTTTGTAAGTAAATGTGTTGATTTTGAAGAAGCTAAAATGACAGAAATGATAGATCATATGGGGGTATGTTCCCATTGGGGCCCCTACGTGCCACATACTTAGGTAAACCTATGCACATTGGGCATCAAACTGTTCAGTGGACCCCTGGCATTTATATTTAGGATGTTTTATCTTGGTACCTTATGACCTGTGGAAGGTTTGAGGTGGGTTATGGAAACTTCATCAAAATCGCAATTTTAGAAAAGCTTTGTGGCTTGGTACTTTGAAGTAGAAAGACATGGGTACCCATTTTGGATCTGGGGGGAACACGTACTTTCCAAAAATGTATGGCTTTCTGGGGTGAACATACTTTGTGTAGCCTTATCCCAGATAAAATGGTGTAAATATGTCGACTTTGTAGGAGCTGAAATGACAGAAACGATACACCACATGGTATTTTAATTTTCAGGCCCCTACATGCCACTTACTTAGGTAAACCTATACACATTGGGCATGAAACTGTATAGTGGACCCCTGGCGTTTATATTTAGGATGTTTTATCTGGTTAATTTGTGACCTGTAGGAGATAAGATGCTGTTGACTCGAAGCTTTGAAGCGATTTTTCAAAATTTCACAAATTTTTATAAAAACCGATAACTTTAGGGAAGCATTGCAACTTGGTATTTTGGAGCAGACAGACAGTTCTACCTATTATGGATTCCCTGAATCTGTTATTTCCAAGGGTAGATCTACTGTACTGTAATTATTAGCTTTCTGGAGCAGTACTTTGGAACTTTGGTAGTGTACTGCTGGGAGTTTTTGTCCAATACAAGTGAGAAATCTCCATAAAACTTTATATAATTGGTATTGGTGCATTCAGGAGACATGGTACTTTGAAAATCAGTTGTATTTTTGTGCATAAAATAATTTATGTTTTTGATTTATGTGTTTATATAATGGAAAAAAAATCATTTAGAAGCCTATATCTTGTTACAGAAGTGTTATTACACAAAATTCTAGCATATTTTGAAAGCTTCGGTTTCCCTGTTGCTGGTCTACATCTTTCAGCATGTTAATCTATGATGTGATTTGTAGTCCTGAGTAACATATGGTTGATTAAGAGCAAGCAAGAGCATTTAGATCCTCCTTAAGCAAAACAACGCAGCAATCAATCAGAGTACTATGTGTATCTATGGCAGATAATTACTAACCAGTTCCTAACAATGTTATATTAGTTGCACCCGGTGCATACACACATGGCTGGACTTTCTTACATAGAGAATTTAGGGATATTGCAACACTGTCACGATGCCTTGAGTCACAGGAAACCTATCCAACTTGTCATCTGTACCAGGAAAATCAAATGATGATGGAGAGTCATTCAGTCCAAGACTGCAGATAAGGGTGGGCGTTTAATGACACAAATCCAGTCGTCATTTGAGCCTTTATTGGTGTTTTCTATTAATGGAACTACTATCTATTTAGCACCAACCTATTCTGCAGAGTGTTTATGGAGATGATACAGCATTCCTATCAGCCCCTACCCTTGCGGAACCTACAATCTAACGTCCTTAATGCATCCCCCTCGGCTGCCTGGGCAGCATCTGTGCGCTTGGAGGAAGTGGATATTTCTGCACTGCTAGGAAAATAACTGCACAGCGGGAGTAAATACCAATTATTCATTGCACTTGTGGGAAATAAATCCTGCATCTTAGCATGACTGTGCTTGGCTGCTTGTGCTAGGGAAAGAAAATACGGTGTTGGTAGGAACAGACCAGCCTTGATAAGGACAGGGCCCTGCATCCTCCACTGCTACCTAACTTGAGCATCTGAATAATGAGCATCAGGTCTGGACTAGCATTCCAAGTACACAGAGACCCAAACAGCCCCCCCAGCCCAATAAATAGTGACTGTCTATGGCATCTTACAGCAGCCCCTCTGGCATTTGCCAGAACTCACAGATTGCCAGTCTGGGCCTGGTGAGTATATTGGGGTGGGGAGGGAAAGACACCTTTATGCCTCCCCACCCCTCATGAATACAGTGATTCAGAGCACAGGCACAGCTGTATTTCTGGGGGCAGGTGTGCAGAGTGGTGTTTCAGTTTTTTGTATACTGCCTTTCCAAAAGTTAATGACCCCTAATAACTCAAAAAAAAACAAAAAAAACATACACTGTCTTCAAATTGGTGTATACTGTACTCTAGATTTGTGTGGAGAAATTTGGAACAGCAAATTCTGGCATTATGGGACAACAATTCAACTCCAAAGTTTACTGCCTTTGCAGAGCAGAATAGTGTTGCCGACAAGTTGCCAGTGCTAGGCCAAGTTATATTGGTGCCTAAGACACTACTATTTGGCCCAGTCCCTTACCTATCCTGCTGACCTGCCTGACGCCACCACTTGCTTGCCTGTTGTACCGCTGCCTTCAGAATCGGACCCCCCGAACTACACCCAAAACACATCTACACCTTGTCCTGGCACAGCTCCCCACCCTGTACCTACAGCAGGAGGAGAGGTACCAAAGAACAGGCCCGGACTGGTAATCTGTGGGTTCTGGCAAATGCCAGAGGGGCTGCTGTAAGATGCCATTGGGAGTCACTATTTATTGGGCTGGTGGGGGCTGTTTGGGTCTCTGTGTATTAGAAATGCCAGGGTCTATTTTAATCCCAATCCAGACCTGATGTTCCTTCTCAGTGAATGGGCCTCATCAGGAAAGCTTCCAGTCCTATCTGCAGGGCCAGAATTATGGGTAGGCAGATGAGACACATTCCAAGGGCTCAGTTGGTTTGGGGGCACTTAGCTAAGTAGCATTTGCCTTGAACTTTAATACTATTTGGCCCTGCAGATCCTCTCATTTGGGTTATTGTTGTGGTTATAACCACAACACTGCCACACTGTGCCCCCAGTTATCTATAGAAGTTGTCAAAAAATGTAATTATAGATACAACAAAATTCACCAATGAAACTACTGACCAAAAATTCATTATAAATGCAAAAGAATTGACCAGTGAGAATGCTGATTCCCAGCACTACAATACAGGTCCTTTTCAAAAAATTAGCATATTGTGATAAAGTTCATTATTTTCTGTAATGTACTGTTAAACATTAGACTTTCATATATTTTAGATTCATTACACACAACTGAAGTAGTTCAAGCCTTTTCTTGTTTTAATATTGATGATTGTGGCATACAGCTCATGAAAACCCAAAATTCCTATCTCAAAAAATTAGCATATCATGAAAAGGTTCTCTAAACGAGCTATTAACCTAATCATCTGAATCAACAAATTAACTCTAAAAACCTGCAAAAGATTCCTGAGGCTTTTAAAAACTCCCAGCCTGGTTCATTACTCAAAACCGCAATCATGGGTAAGACTGCCGACCTGACTGCTGCCCAGAAGGCCATCATTGACACCCTCAAGCAAGAGGGTAAGACACAGAAAGAAATTTCTGAACGAATAGGCTGTTCCCAGAGTGCTGTATCAAGGCACCTCAGTGGGAAGTCTGTGGGAAGGAAAAAGTGTGGCAGAAAATGCTGCACAACGAGAAGAGGTGACTGGGCCCTGAGGAAGATTGTGGAGAAGGACCGATTCCTGACCTTGGGGGACCTGCGGAAGCAGTGGACTGAGTCTGGAGTAGAAACATCCAGAGCCACCGTGTACAGGCGTGTGCAGGAAATGGGCTACAGGTGCCGCATTCCCCAGGTCAAGCCACTTTTGAACCAGAAACAGCGGCAGAAGCACCTGACCTGGGCTACAGAGAAGCAGCACTGGACTGTTGCTCAGTGGTCCAAAGTATGTCATTCGGAAATCAAGGTGCCAGAGTCTGGAGGAAGACTGGGGAGAGGGAAATGCCAAAATGCCTGAAGTCCAGTGTCAAGTACCCACAGTCAGTGATGGTCTGGGGTGCCATGTCAGCTGCTGGTGTTGGTCCACTGTGTTTTATCAAGGGCAGGGTCAATGCAGCTAGCTATCAGGAGATTTTGGAGCACTTCATGCTTCCATCTGCTGAAAAGCTTTATGGAGATGAAGATTTCATTTTTCAGCACGACCTGGCACCTGCTCACAGTGCCAAAACCACTGGTAAATGGTTTACTGACCATGGTATTACTGTGCTCAATTGGCCTGCCAACTCTCCTGACCTGAACCCCATAGAGAATCTGTGGGATATTGTGAAGAGAAAGTTGAGAGACACAAGAGCCAACACTCTGGATGAGCTTAAGGCCGCTATTGAAGCATCCTGGGCCTCCATAACACCTGAGCAGTGCCACAGGCTGATTGCCTCCATGCCACGCCACATTGAAGCAGTCATTTCTGCAAAAGGATTCCCGACCAAGTATTGAGTGCATAACTGAACATAATTATTTGAAGGTTGACTTTTTTTGTATTAAAAACACTTTTTTTTTATTGGGCGGATGAAATATGCTAATTTTTTGAGATAGGAATTTTGGGTTTTCATTAGCTGTATGCCACAATCATCAATATTAAAACAAG
This sequence comes from Xenopus tropicalis, assembly GCF_000004195.4. NCBI lineage: Eukaryota > Metazoa > Chordata > Amphibia > Anura > Pipidae > Xenopus > Xenopus tropicalis. The sequence goes on from NC_030685.2 coordinate 21,798,245, forward strand.
AAAAGGCTTGAACTACTTCAGTTGTGTGTAATGAATCTAAAATATATGAAAGTCTAATGTTTATCAGTACATTACAGAAAATAATGAACTTTATCACAATATGCTAATTTTTTGAAAAGGACCTGTATGTCATTTTTCCCTTCATTATATGACACAGGAATCAGACATGGGGATAAAGAACAGACTTGTTCAGTGCTGGGAAACTGTGCTTATTGCTCCCAACTCCAATTGCAGGAACAAAGAACAGGGAGCCTTATTTACACAGATCAGCTGGGATTCTCATTGGAGGACTTTTTACATTTTAATGCAGCCCCTGGCCCTGGAGATTTGGTAAAATATTTTGAAAAAGTTCTATTTTGCTTTAAGAATACAACCTTGATGTTGCGGGACTACAGCTCCCAGCATGCCTCAACCTTCATTATGTATTACAATATTCTGGGATTCGTAGTCCAGCAACAACTGGATAAAGTTTGGTTGAGCAGTGCGGTGCAGCAGGGTTTCCATTGCCTTTAAAGCATAGTGGGATTTGTAGCCTAAGAACAGCGCAGCAGTGTGTATACGGGGGGCTTGTGTAAGAGTAGAGCACACGGCCCCAGGTTTCCTTTTCATGAAACAAGAAACTCAGCAGAACTTTACAAGAAGCAGCAAGTTAAAGAATAGTAAAGCCTTGCACTTACCGGTGCCCCGTACTATCCGGCAGAGCACATTTCTTGCAGATATTCAGTGCCCAGGTTTATACACAGAAGGCTTCCATCCTGCGAGCTCCAATCCCTGCTGCCAGTCACTTCCCAGCTCCCTCTTCTCCTCCCTCCCTTACTGCTTTTCCCAGAAATCTGGGATTTACTCAAAAAAAAAAAAAAAGTGTGTGCTCCTTCTCTGTGAAATCCGAAACCTCTTTAATGTACAAGGAGCTCTGATTCCCAGGGAACTTTTTTAGAAGCAGCACCAACTGGGGTTAAGGTTTGGGGGGGGGGGTTGATTACTTCCAGATGCTGCTCATGCTGATGAGGGATTCATCCTCCTCATAGTGCCAGATGCACCTTCCTAGAATCCCAGCAGCAGCCCCGCAATGTAACAGACCCAGGGATCCAGAGCCGCGTATGAATGGCTGAAATAAAAGGACTTTTTGGACTTGTGGAGCAGTGAATTTCAGGGTGGTGTAACATGACCTGTGGGGGGGCGGGGGTTGTTGATTCACAAAAGTAGCATAACACATTATTTTATGACAAATTCCCAATTGTCTGAACTCCTTTTTAGGATTGACCCACTGTGCCCCTACAGAAGTTGTCAAAAATGTCATTACAGATGCAACAAAATTCACTAATGAGCATTCTACTGACCAAAAAATTCATTATAAATGCAAAAGAATTCACCAATTAGAATGCAGATTACCGGCACTATTGCTGGTATCTTGCTGGTATCTTACATATAGAGATAATTGTGTAATTTTTTTGTAGTGTATTTGTAGTCTAGCAGCAACTGAATAAAGTTTGGTGGAGCAGTGCTGTGCAGCAGGGTTTACATCCCCTTTAAAGGAGAAGGAAAGTCATTTTGGCATTTTACTGCCAATAGATTTGCCACAGTAGTGCCACCTAGAACACTATATTTATTCTGCAGAAACCATTACTGTACCTGAGTCAGTGTGGGACTGGCCCACAGGGATACCAGGAAAACTCCCGGTGGGCCCAAGTGTCAGTGGGCCCTCCTGATTCTAACAGTTTGGCCTAAAGGTGGCCATACACGCTAAGATCCACTCGTTTGGCGAGGTCACCAAGGGAGTGGATCTTCTCCCGATTGCCTTATGGGTGGGCAATATCAGGATAATTCAGGATAATTCAGGCTAATTCAGGGCCAAACGATAAAATTAGAACGACTGGTTTAGGTGCAGTCGGTTCGAGGACCACATCAACAAGCCAATGCAGTTCCAGTTCCGACTAAATTTTTAAACCTGCCCGATCAATATCTGGCTGATTTCAGGCCGATAAGCTGCCGAGTCTAAGGGACGGATATCGGCAGCTACAATTGGCCCGTGTATGGCCACCTTAAGTTTGGGAACAAAGAGACTAAATATTAAGAAGAAAAGATTATAGCATGGTGAGTAAGAAGCAATGAAAAATAGTTTGGAGAGAGGGCCCATGGTCTAGGGTTTTCTGGTGGGCCCCTGGGGTTCAAATCAGACACTGACCTGAGTAAAGAGCTTTAGAAGCTTTCTCCATTTGGTTAAGATAGCAGCTGCCATTTTAAGTAGCTTCCTTCCTGCAGCTCTAGCCGTTATAGCTGAGATCACACATTCCTAAGGGAGGGGGAGCAGGAGAGAGGGGAGAACTGTGCAGACTCTGGCCATGGGAATTAAGGATGTTTCTGAGAGGAATTTAGACACTGGAACATCATGTTTACAAAAAAAGAGACAAGAAATCCTGTGTTTCTTTTGATAGAGGATTCAGTGCAGCGTTTCTGTGAGTGCTTATGGCTGTATTTACACAGACCTTTACCTATCTTGTTCACAAAATGGAGACTTTGGAGGATCTGGCATTCTTTTGAAGGGCTACTAAACCCTGCTGCACTGGAAGTTATAATCACTGGTGGGAGGGTGCCAAATGTTATGCAACCCCCAACTGATTATAATCACTTACCTGATGCCCGGCCATGCTAACCAACATGAGATGCCCTCTTAAGGCCATGGCCCACATTGAGATTAGTTGCCATTGGTTAAATCTTTGCTAATGTGGGCGACTAATCTCCCCGAAATGCCTTCCGACCAGCAATAAAGTAAATCGCCTCCTGCAGGAGGAAACTTAACGATTAGCCAAGATTTAATCGGCAACTAATCTTCCCATGGGCCATGGACCTAAAGCTCTGCCCATCTGCTGTTACTGATTAAACTCAGTCTCAGACCTGCAAAGCATCCCTCTGTCCCCCCCTGTATCTTTTCATATGTGACTTCTATGTAATTTACATGGGTCCGGAGCAGGTCAGTTACACAAGCCAGGCTAAATAAAAGTCCATTTGGACATTGTATATACATTAATGGCAGGCCCGGACTGGCAATCTGTGGGTTCTGGCAAATACCAGAGGGGCTGCTGTAAGATGCCATAGACAGTCACTATTTATTGGGCTGGGGGGCTGTTTGGGCCTCTGTGTACTTGGAATGCCAGGGCCTATTTTGACTCCCAGTCCAGACCTGATTCATGGTTGGAGTGTAGTGGGGCTTTTTCTTTGTTTTGAGCTTCAGTATTTAATTTAAGGAGCTGGTGCAGATAATCCCCTTTTTCCTGTCACATTACCGTTACTGGATTCCTTAGAGGCTTGGCATAAATCTCATTCCAAGGAGCATTGGTATAGTTAAGCTGCTGAGTCAGACTCCCTGGCCAGGACTCCCTGCACATTACAATGTATTTCCTGAGTCCTGCTTATATAGTTTGTGCACCCTAAAATTATTTCACCCCAGGTACTGACTGGCAATCTGTGGGTCCTGGCAAATGCCAGAGGGACTGCTGTAAGATGCCATAGACAGTCAATATTTATTGGGCTGGTGGGGAGCTGTACTTGGAATGCCAGGGCCTATTCTGAATCCCAGTCCTGGCACTTTGGTTGGAGGAAACAATAGTTTTCATTAATTGCCCCCCCCAGCTGTAGGCGACACTGGGAGGGAGCTCCTGGCGTGGGTGGCCATGCTGTGGCACAGAGAATTGTGCAACAGCTATTGCGCATTATGCACGTGTACTCAACTAAACATGGCCATCTGCACCAGGAGCTCCCTCCCAGCACAAATGGCCTAGCGCTCACAGGGGCCATTGAAAAAAAAAAAAAAAAAAAAGTGCAGGCTGTATTAGAACTATAACCCTAACAATTTTAGAGTGACAGGTGCCCTTGAGCACCTTGCCCTTTCCAATATACATCACTTCAAAATGTTTAATGAATGTGCATTGGAAAGTTATTTCCCTTTTTTAACTTTACACCCAAAATATATCTGGATAACATATCGTCTTATGTGTTCCTAATGGATAAATAAATGGATACATACACAAATAAATGGTGTTTGCAGTGACATTAAGTGAGTTGTTAGCTGTGAAATGGTTTAAAAAGAACTGATGGCAGCTGTCAGGTGTTCACTGGGGTCTTTAATCTGTATTACGGTCACAGTCGCAAGGCAAGAAATACCCGCGTCAGTGGGGTAGGGTTCATTTATCAAGCATTCATGGTGGTTTCTTTCACACGGATGAAATTTAGAGTTGGCCAAAGGATTTTGATTGGCTGTTGTCAACTCCTCAGTTAAGCACCATATTTCTGTCAACAGGAATAAGGAAAGAGAGAGAATAGCTGGTTACCAAGTGCATGGTACTTAATATTCTTTTCCAAAAGACAAAACAAGGGAAGAGGTGTTAATAAATGGGATATTAATTCGGATTCACATGCCCCAGCTCTCTAAAGTAAGCACCAAAACTTGAAGGAGTTGTTCACCTTTAAATTAACTGTTAAATGATGTAGCATGTTAGTATGATGTAGCAATTAATACTGAAATTGGCCACTGTTTTTTATTTGTTGTTTTTCAGTTATTTAGCTTTCTGTTCAGCAGCTCTCCAGTCTGGCATTTCAGCAGGTATCTGGTTTCTATGGTCTTATTTATCCTAGCAACCAAGCAGCGGTCTGAATGAGAGCAATAGAAGCAATAAAAGTGTAGCCTCACAGAGCAGTAGGTATTTGGTTTAGGTATATAAGCTAAAAGAGAACACGAATGACATTCAGCAGTGCTGTATTGTTGCAATTGGTGCATACTCACCCAAGGCACGGACCTTCTCACATGCTGTCTGTGTCAGTTCTCCCTGTCAGCTCAGACCTGCCAAGTACAATTCTATTAGTATAATACAGAGCCATCAGGATATTCATTGATACAATTACTGTTTTGACCAGGGGTGTAACTATTGAAGAAGCCGACCCTGTGATTGCTGGGGGAGGGTCCCAACTGATATAGGGATCCTGGGGGGAAGGAGCAAAGAATGATAAGTAGTTTCAATATAAGTTTATGAAAAATCTTTCTTTATTAAGGTAACTAGTGTCTTATGGGCTCTGGTACAAAATTTGCACTTGGACATCACCTTGCACCCCCTGCATACAGGGTTGGGGTGGGCTTATGGGCCCTACGCCACCTGGCTAACTGCCCACCCAGGATCTGAGGGATGGGAGGAGCAGTTCGGCCGTGGGTGGATGTCAATCTGTGGGTTCTGGCAAATGCCAGAGGGGCTGCTGTAAGGTGCCATAGACACTCACTATTTATTGGGCTGGTGGGGGCTGTTTGGGCCCCTGTGTAGTTGGAATGCCAGGGTTTATTTTGAATCCCATTTCAGAGCTGCCTGAGAAGGGGAGTGAGGAGCATGTAGATAACATAATTCTTCATTAAGTAAAAATGACCCAATTGGTACCCACCACTGCCTTCCACGAGAGCCGGCCTGGTGCTGCCGGCGCCTGCTATAGTAGTCTGGCTCCACCGTCTCTTGCACAGCTTGCTCTAAAGAAGGAAAACAGCAATAGTTATAACAAGATTAGTCCCTGAAGCAAAGCAACTTGTTCTTATGGTATTTCATTTTGCCCAAGAGGTACATCACAGGGATATTTATCATTTGCCTCCAAGGGAAGCTTCTATATTTGGCACAAAGGGGCATTGGCCCAAGGACCAGCAGATCAGTAGGGCCATTTTAGCAATGATTAATAATAACAACCATACAAATCCACCAATGATCCAGGGGAGCAGGTAGGATTCTCATTGGACCGCTGGCGCTGAAGGAATTCATCCCTAAAGCACGCTATAAAAATTCTTTATATTCTGTAGATTGCAGCCAAGAAATTGGATATGGAAAGGTAAACAGAATTGTATTGTCAGTACCTAAAGGAGACATAAACCTTTGCTTAAAGGGGTTGTAAACCCTGCTGCACTGCACTGCTCAACCAAACTTTATTCAATTAATGCTAGACTACAAATCCCAGGTTGAGGCAGGCTGGGAGCTGTAGTACAGCAACATCAGGGTTGTATTGTTAAAGCAATATTGAACTTTTCAAAAACCTTTCACCAAATCTCCAGGGCCAGCGGCTGCATTAAAATGCAAAAAATCCTCCAATGAGAATCCCAGCTGATCTGTGTAAATAAGGCTCCTCTTTGTTCCTGCAATTGGAGTTGGGAGCAATAAGCACAGTTTCCCAGCACTGAACAAGTCTGTCCTTAATTCCCATGTCCAATTTCAGTGTCATATAATGAAGAAAAAAAAAATGACATAATTAGCTCTATATGTAAGATTCCAGCAAAAATAAGAATAAGTGTTCTCATTGGTCACTTCTCTTGCATTTATAATGATAATAATAAATTGATAATAATTATGTTTTTCGACAGCTTCTATAGCAAAACTAGGGGGCACAGTGGGACAGCGTTATGATTGGGTTTACAACCCTTTTAAACTTTCCTCCTTCACTTCCATGGTGGGTGTTCCAAATGTCATTACAGATGCAGGAGGGTGCTCCAATGCAACATCAGCTCCCCAGCTATATTTATCATAGGGAGATTACTGCGCAGATTTGGCTTACTAATATTACACTGTAATCAGACATCATGAGGACAGATATAGTGCTGGTTAGATATTCAGTGCTGCCCAGCTATGATCACATGGGCATGGGAGGCCAGTGAAGGAGGCACTGTTGTTTTTGTACTACCAGTATGTACTACCATTATGCTTCGTAAATGGCATATGTAATACAGGAACACATGGATGGAATGTAAAGCCTACCATGTAGGATCACAACTACATTTACCTTGTAGCCTAGATAGATTAGGGTTACCTGATCACATAAAAATTTGGGGAGATGGATCCTTGCAAGCTATAAGGCATATTTCCAGTCATACTTACCAATCTCATCCATGATATTCCCAACCCCAGGGGCTGGGGCCGATCTCTCCTGGGGAAAAAAAAACATATATAATACATGTATAATTATAGTTTAGGTGCAGCCCAGTAGGGCAGGAGAAGCAATTGGTAGCAGTGGGGGAGGGGTGGGATTATGCAAGTAAGAAAACAACAGATACAGTGTGGGGGGTAAATGGTTGGGCACCAATACAGCTTCAGGCCTGTGAAAAAGTCTTATAAAATGTTTATAAACTGGCAAAACTGTACTGGTGTAACAAAGAAAAAGCACAATATGGCCCATCATTTTTAATGACAAAATGACAATAAACATAGTGTGTATTATTTATATATATATATATATATATATATATATATATATAGCACAGAATCCATAGGGTAGGCACTCACGATTTTCAAAGTTAAACTTGCCTGGGTGCAGTCCTCATGTATATGTACAAAAATCTTTCGAAAGTAGGCCGCTCCACACAGGACTTATGGTGAACAAAAACATTTATTTGTAGAATATAACAATTACTGACGTTTCGGCTGGCGTTCCAGCCTTTCTCAACTTTGAGAAAGGCTGGAACGCCAGCCGAAACATCAGTAATTGTTATATTCTACAAATACATTTTTTTGTTCACCATAAGTCCTGTGTGGAGCGGCCTACTTTCGAAAGATTTTTATATATATATATATGTAAAATGAATTTTGAATAATTCAGATTCACATTAAATGTGACCATTCACCTTGTGTTTTTGGTAGTTTTTGACCATTTATCTTTTGCTCCAATGCTTTTCACTGGAGCCCACCACCACAATACATTCTGATTTTCCAGCTGGCCAATCCAACCTTGTACCCCAACAATCATTTATACCAGTTTGTGCCTCACTGGAACTTACTTAATACCCTACACTCCATAAAACCTGCTTCCAATCAATCATAACACGCCACTTGCGCAAGGGCAGTAAAGTGAAAGGCTGTACTGCCCAACATTAGCCCCCTCCCCCCAGTGATTTTACCTTTCCTTCTCCTTTAGGGCTCTGGCACATGGGGAGATTAGTCGCCCGCGACAAAACTCTCTGTTCGCATGGCACACGCGGCAGCGCGATTTCCCGAAATCGCCAAAAAGACTCGCAAGGCTTTTTCGACTATTTCGGGAAATCACGCTGCCGCGTGTGCCATCCTGCCGGGGACTTATATGTTCGCTGGTGGGATGGCGGGTCATGGCAACTCGGGGAGATTAGTCGCCCGCGAACAGGGAGTTTTGTCGCGGCCAACTAATTTCCCCGTGTACCAGAGCCCTTAAAGGTTTCAATGCCCCGTAAGAGGCTGTATTATACAGATAACTGGAATTACTATAACTAAAAGTGTTTATTTCTTGATTAAAAGGTGGCAAAACTGATCTCCATGGCATTATAACTGTCTGACTATTGGCACACACAGTTAAATATGAATATTTTATTGGATCACAGCAGGAATTCCTATGAGGGCCCTTCTGTAACTGGACTCGGCCAGTGCGGGCTTGGGTTACAGCACCGCAACCAATACGGTCACTTCTCCACAAACGAATTAAAGCCAACTAGTCATCAGAATGATTTACAATATGTGAACATTAACACTTGAGTTAGGAAAGTTCCCTTTTGGTGGCAACACGATGGGTGGGGGTCAGCTGGGATGGTCAATGGAAAACCTTGCAGGGGGCCCCTAGGCAACACTTACTGCACTAAAGGCTATTAACAGCCCATACCCAGAGCTGGTCATCCAAACAGGGGCATTTCGGCTCTATTGCCACCCTGAGGCAGGGGTTCTGCTGCCTGAGGCGAGTTTCTGAGCTCACCATATTGCAGCAGCACCCCTGAATCCAAAGCAATAGCCATGACTGTGCCACAGATACAGGGGAGCAAATCAGTCAGACTCCCTGCAGCATTGGCAATGACATCATGAAATAGTATTATTATTAACGTATTTAAAAACTGCCAACATATTTCTCTGCACTGTATAATAAATGGACATAAGAGCATGCAAGAGGTAAAGAAGGCCCTGTCCAAAAGAGCTTACAATCTGAAAAAAAGTTTAATTTTACAAACCAAATATAGAATCTGGGTGTTACAATGTGTCCCTGACATACAGTGGTGTGAAAAACTATTTGCCCCCTTCCTGATTTCTTATTCTTTTGCATGTTTGTCACACAAAATGTTTCTGATCATCAAACACATTTAACTATTAGTCAAAGATAACACAAGTGAACACAAAATGCAGTTTTTAAATGAGGGTTTTTATTATTTAGGGAGAAAAAAAATCCAAACCTACATGGCCCTGCGTGAAAAAGTAATTGCCCCCTGAACCTAATAACTGGTTGGGCCACCCTTAGCAGCAATAACTGCAATCAAGCGTTTGCGATAACTTGCAATGAGTCTTTTACAGCGCTCTGGAGGAATTTTGGCCCACTCATCTTTGCAGAATTGTTGTAATTCAGCTTTATTTGAGGGTTTTCTAGCATGAACCGCCTTTTTAAGGTCATGCCACAACATCTCAATAGGATTCAGGTCAGGACTTTGACTAGGCCACTCCAAAGTCTTCATTTTGTTTTTCTTCAGCCATTCAGAGGTGGATTTGCTGGTGTGTTTTGGGTCATTGTCCTGCTGCAGCACCCAAGATCTGCTTGAGTTGACGAACAGATGGCCGGACATTCTCCTTCAGGATTTTTTGGTAGACAGTAGAATTCATGATTCCATCTATCACAGCAAGCCTTCCAGGTCGTGAAGCAGCAAAACAACCCCAGACCATCACACTACCACCACCATATTTTACTGTTGGTATGATGTTTTTTTTCTGAAATGCTGTGTTACTTTTACGCCAGATGTAACGGGACACGCACCTTCCAAAAAGTTCAACTTTTGTCTCGTCGGTCCACAAGGTATTTTCTCAAAAGTCTTGGCAATCATTGAGATGTTTTTTAGCAAAATTGAGACGAGCCATAATGTTCTTTTTGCTTAAAAGTGGTTTGCGCCTTGGAAATCTGCCATGCAGGCCGTTTTTGCCCAGTCTCTTTCTTATGGTGGAGTCGTGAACACTGACCTTAATTGAGGCAAGTGAGGCCTGCAGTTCTTTAGATGTTGTCCTGGGGTCTTTTGTGGCCTCTCGGATGAGTTGTCTCTGCGCTCTTGGGGTAATTTTGGTCGGCCGGCCACTCCTGGGAAGGTTCACCACTGTTCCATGTTTTTGCCATTTGTGGATAATGGCTCTCACTGTGGTTCGCTGGAGTCCCAAAGCTTTAGAAATGGCTTTATAACCTTTACCAGACTGATAGATCTCAATTACTTTTGTTCTCATTTGTTCCTGAATTTCTTTGGATCTTGGCATGATGTCTAGCTTTTGAGGTGCTTTTGGTCTACTTCTCTGTGTCAGGTAGCTCCTATTTAAGTGATTTCTTGATTGAAACAGGTGTGGCAGTAATCAGGCCTGGGGGTGACTACAGAAATTGATATTGAAATTGAAAATTGAAATTGATAAACCACAGTTAAGTTATTTTTTAACAAGGGGGGCAATCACTTTTTCACACAGGGCCATGTAGATTTGGAGTTTTTTTTCTCCCTTAATAATGTAAACCTTCATTTAAAAACTGCATTTTGTGTTCACTTGTGTTATCTTTGACTAATAGTTAAATGTGTTTGATGATCAGAAACATTTTGTGTGACAAACATGCAAAAGAATAAGAAATCAGGAAGGGGGCAAATAGTTTTTCACACCACTGTAGGCCATTCAATCAAATCTCTGGTATCAGTGTAACCACTGAAACAAAGTTGCACATGGAATAGTATATAATACAAATATCAGGGCAGTACTAGGGGTAGGCAGCAGAATATATGCTTGGGGTGTAACAGTAGAGGGGAGGAAGTTGGCCTGCTGTGGGCTCCATAGTTACTGGGGCCTACTACTGTGGGAGGGTATAGCTCCAAAACTAGTAAACCGCACAATGTAAAAAAATGTTGGGGTCACCACATTCATCAGTTTTATTACTGGACAGACTGGAAATGACAGCAGTTGTAGGGGCGTTACTATTATAACATTTATTATACAGCAACAATATACTCCAAAGGCAGAGAGTATACTCATTTTGTCACTATTACACTAGGATCAGCAACAAGAAGATTCCCTTGGCTCAGACAATGCATGACGGATAAGCCCTCTAAACACAATCTTCGCTCATTGCCTAATGACGGTCAGTTGTTTGTGGGATCAAACTAGAAAATAATTGCCAAAACCACAGCAGGGAAACTGCATTTCTTTCCAAGATTGTTAAGACAGAAGGCCATCATTCAGATCATCTTTTAAGGGTTCCAAATCTTACTGCACAGACAAGAGACCTGGAAGACTAAGAGCAAAGCCCTTTCAGAAAGAAATAGAGAGAAAATCAAAAAACTATACAGATGGCCGTTGTATTACTTTCTACTACAAATAGAAATGTAGGAAAAAATGAGGACTGCACGCCTGAGCCATTTATTTGTCTCAAGACAAAGAGCCATTTGGCCAATTAGTGTGCCATTTGGCCTCAGATGTAGGCAAATTTCTTCATTCAGGATAGCATTTCAGATCACACATGGGGGTAGTTTTTCCTGTTGCTTTCCTCCTGCTGTGAGGGACAGGAAATAATTAGTAAATAAAATGTGGCTCCGCCCCCACTCTACTTCCTGCTCTCCTGCAGGCTGTGCCTCTAGGATTAGAAAGAGGATAGCAGAAGAGAAAATTCACCCAGGAGAAAATGCTTGCAGTGCCCTAAAGTGGCTGAAGTAGGGATGCACCAAATCCCAGATCTGGCAGAATTCAAGCCTATTCCAGACAAATCCAAGTGCCTGGCTGCACCGAGTCTGAACCCTTGCATATATTAAGTAGAGTTGGAGATTTGCTTTTGGATTTGTCCAAATCCTTTGTGAAAGATTTGATCCCCTAACAGTGGATTTGGTACATCCCTGGTATGGTTCTGGCTTTGAGATCCATTGGAAAAGCTGCTGGAGCTACTCGTAAGCCCACAGTGCTGTAACATTTTTTCCAGAGCTCATCATTCCAGAGAACATTCACTTTTAGAAAAGGTGACACTAGTTTGTGCAGAAGAATCAATGGATACAGCATTGGTCTGGGGTGTCCAGGGCTTAACAGAGGTTGACACCTCAAGGGATAACACCCCAGCCATGGAGCCCCCCCTCCAACCAGAATTGGTGCAGGAAACTTGCCGCAATGGCAAACTGATCCGGCCACAAATCCTGAGCAGGCAGTGGGCCCAGGCTAGAGGGGTCTATGAGTGCTGGGACCAACCAGGTTTTTTCCCGATGTTCTGCTGACCCAGTCTGATCTTAGATGGATGTCCTGAAATTAGCTGCCAAGAATATGAGTTTCACTGTGGCAACAAGAAGATTCCCTTGGCTCAGACAATGCATGGCGGATAAGCCCTCTAAACACAATCTTCGCTCATTGCCTAATGACGGTCACTTGCTTTGTGGGACCAAACTAGAAAATAATTGCCACAGCCACAGCAGGGAAACTGCATTTCTTTCCAAGATTGTTAAGACAGAAGGGCATCATTCAGATCTTCCAAATCTTCTTTTAAGGGTTCCAAATCTTACTGCCCGGAGAAGAGACCTGGAAGAGCCAGCCCTTTCAGTCTTGGAAAAAAAGAAAGAAAAGAAGAGAAAATCCTTTCTACAGTTCCCAGGGGGAGCAAGACTTTCCCATTTTAGGGCTGTATGGGCTCAAAGTGGGCACATTGGATACGTATTGCAGGGTTGGACTGCGGTGTCCTGGGCCCACCACGGCTGCCACCTCCCCCCCATGCACGTACGTGATTGGGAAAGGGAGATGAGTGGGTGAGCGATGGTGGGGATTGAGTCTGCCAGCCCAGTCGGACCAGGGAGCGCATCTCTGCCAGCGCTTAGTTTGGAGGAACTGGAACAAGGTGCAGTAGCAATCTTGCAAACTGGAACAGCCCAAACATGAAGTAACTTCAGTTTCCCTGTTTAAGTCAAGAAATCACAAAACCCCCTAGAATTTCATGATTAAAACAATAGGCAACAAGTAGGTTCAACACAAGCCCTATTCTTTGTACTTGTTAACAAGGGGGTTTACGGGCCCTTCAAATGCAATGTGATTTTCACTTATCATAAAGTAAAAAAACAACTCACCACAGCCTGCCAGCAGAAATTCCACTGGTATCTATTCAACTTAATGGGATTTTAAGAGCATATTTTATTTCACCCTTTGATACATTAATCTCAACCAATTCCATAGGTCAGTGCTGTCCAACTTCTGTGGTGCCGAGGGCCGGAATTTCCCTAGCATACATAGTGGAGGCCTGCTAATGGAAGACATTTTGACCATTCCCCCTTTTTAAACCACACTCACTTTTAAGACCATGCACACATTAATGGTGGCAGCGCAGCAAAACCCCAAATGCTTGGTGCTCACTACAGGGATATCAACCATCATTCATATGTGAAAGAATTATATTATGTCATATTAAGACACACCCTTAAATCCATATGAGAGTAGAGGACTTTCCATCTGGTGAGTTGGGGGGAGCTCTGTTTTTCTTTTGAACTATAAATATACCCAGGGCTGGTGATGAACAATATTGCAAGAAATGTTACCAGCACAAGGGAGCAGATACAAGCAGGGTAAACTCCTGGGTATTTACTGAGTGAATTTAACACTTCAAGGGGGAAGGGTGTGGATTTACCCTGCTTGTATCTGACCTTTTTTTTCTAGAAAAATTCTTGCAGTTTTTGGGAGGGTGCTGAGACCTCTGTACCAGGCACTGGGCTATTCTTACCAGATGGGTGTGTGCTGGGGGGTACACAGATGTGCCCCCCACTGTATTCCTTGCAATTGTTAGTATACAGCCACATTAAATAGATCATTGTTCTCCCAGAAGGTTGACATAAACATTAATAATGGCAAAAATATTGCATCTTGAACTACATGTATGGGATCCGTTATCCAGAAACCCATTATCCAGAAAGCTCCTAATTACAGGAAGGCCATCTTCCATAGTCTCCATTTGAATCAAATAAGTTAAATTTTTAACAATGATTTCCTTTTTCTCTGTTATTATATACCCATAGCTTGTATTTGATCCCAAGTAAGATATTATTGTTATTGAAGGAAAAACAATCCAAGTGGGTTTATTACATTTTTAAATGATTCTTTAGTCAAATTAAAGTATGTTGATTCAAATTACAGAAAAATCCCTTCTCTAGAAAACCCCAGGTCCCTAGTATTCTGGATAACAGGTCCCATCCCTGTACTGCAAATCCTTACAGTGGCCGTCACGGTTTGGTACTGATATTCTCTGAAATTTTCTCAAAATGAAGCCTGCCCATTGGGACCTATGCTGTGCTGCAGTTTAATCACAAATATGGTATATACATATTTTATCACCCGTAACTCATGAGCTGCTAAATCTAGTTTCCATTTCTGGGCCACTGCTGACTGAGCTCTATTGCCGAGCCTTGTCCCGTACCTGAACCCTGTGGTGGCTCAGCTGAGAGGCAGGCTGGGTATGCACTGGCTGTTTGCCCAATGACTCTTGAGTTTCATTCGTATTTTCAGCATCCATTCTGTGCTGGGTTCTCTCTTCTGCCCTTTCCGGAGGGGCAGCTCTTCTCTTCTCCTGAACAACTTCTTTTTTCCCAATATTGGGCTCAAACAACAAATGCGTTAGTCGTTCCATCATGGCTTCCACCTCTTCTTCGCTGCACTCCAGCTGCCTTCCCCCAGAGCTGAAACTTGCCGAGGGCACGGGCGCTTTACTGATACTCGCCGGTGCTGGTTCTGCTTTGGACCTCAGAGACAGGATAAAAATGAAAAAGGCAAAGAGTGTGAGGCAGAGAGAAAGTATCCAGACCTCATCCATTTTCCTAACGAGGTTGAAGGTTAGTGGTAGATAAGATGGATCCTCAAGAGCTTACAAAAACAGCTGATTGGAACTTGAGTGTAGAAATCTCCTCTAATGAAAATATTGTATGAAAAAAATAGTTAAAAATGGATAATATATTGTCCAAAGTTGCAAGTTTTCCCCCCGAAATAAATACTTTTTGGAATATAAAAATGTTTAGAAATAATAGTCTTCCCTTTGTTGTCTTGCTGGCCTTTCTTCTCCAGCTGGTTAGTAATAGGGTCCTTTGGGGTCCCCACGTAGACAGTTAATTTACCCCAGCACCTCCTGACAGACTGAAGTCCAAATGGCTGCACCCACTAGCTTAAGGCAGAAATCCCGCTGACACGAGTTGGTGACGTGCCAAAATCCTTTGGCCAATCACAAAACGTCCTAAGAAAATCTTGGCCATGGACACCCTTTGCTCTCTGGTTTCGAGTCCGAGTTTGCCAAGGCAATGACCCAGCAGCTAAACACCACCCACATGACTTCATGGGGAAAATACATTTTATATAGTGTTTGCCTGCCAGCCATTAAAAGGAGACTGTTATATAATTCTCCTATTGGTTTCAACCACCCCTTTGAAATTGATAATGGACATTCCTAGTAATAACTGGAATTGTGTCTGGAATACTGACCTCTCTGACAACCGGATTGTGCAGTTGCTGGAGCTTTGCTCTGTCAGTTATGGATTAGCAACTGGGAATGTGATGGCATAAAGTAACCTAAGGTGACTGATCTATCTATCTATAGACATTAAATACACCCAATAGGATTGATTTGCCTAAAGTAAGGATTATACAGGTATGGGACCTATAGAATTTTTTGATTAAAATGGGAGATGGCCTTCCCGTAATTCAGGGCTTTCTGTATAATGGGTTTCTGGATAATGGATCCCATACATACGGGGAGGAGCAAGGTCCTATCACCTATTGTTTTGCAGAATATATACAGTATTTGAGCGATGGTAGAACATGTTTCTTGGGAGCAATGCAGCAGACTATACAGGGTACTAGGGCAATATGAACCACATTCTCACTTCCAGATGCAGTTGAAGTTGGCCCGAAGGTTACTGATTTGTCACCTCATCTACTGGTGTCCCAACATTGCTAGAGTAAATAATGACTACACACAAACCCCCATACATAATAAAAAGCAGAAAGTTTGCCCAGGAGCAGTAACCAATAGCAACCAATAAGATGTTTGCTTTTAAACAGGTGACCAGTTAATGCTTCCTGCTGATTGTCCAGGAGCAGTAACCCATAACAACCAAACTTACTGCCTTTTATTACATAACCCCCTAAGCCCTATAATGAATGCTCTGATTGATGCAAAGTGCTTTGGCTCCCATGGGGAAAACGCTAAAAACTTTAACTATCAATATAATCGCCAAGCAATCTCCCTTGTGCCGATCAATAAAGTAATTGGTATTTGGTTTGATCAAAGGATATTATACTCCTGCCATTTGATGACGACTCTTTCAGACACCAAAAATCCAATATCAAAATTCCCAAATTAGAATATCCATATCCCACTGAATCTTTTTCAATTTCATAAATCTCAAAAACTGGAATTGAAGATTGGCAAAGAAATCATAAATCGGGAGAAAGCCAATTAGCTTGCATTAGTTTTATTAATTACTAGTCACCAACCTCAAATACTGATAAAGTTTGGTGGGTTTTGGGGGGAGAGCGGGCAAGCAAGTGGGTAGGTTGGTGGCAGAAATGTGCTTCTGGGTATATAATAAGAGCAGCTTATGTTTTAGCTATTCTTCTCTAGACGTTCCTTTTCTTACTAAATGAATATTCGGTGGACTGCAGTCAGTCAAGATGAACAGCAGGTGGCACTGTTTCACTAAATTCATTATAATGGCAGTTTAATTACTGCTAATAGCCTGAATACTAGAAAAAAAATCTGCTTAGAAGAGCGCTCTGAGCAGTTTTTCAGTAAATTATGTTGAGGGTTTACATTTCCGTTAAAATAATGTACATTTGGCTAGAATGACTAACATAGAACACACTCTGCTCACTTTCAGCTTCAACCTGGCCCTGAAATTTCAGTCTAAAAATCTGATGATTAAAGAAAATACTGACCTCCCTTATTTGGTAATATGGATAAATGAATCCTGGTCCATGGTTTGGCAAAAATCTGACCAAGGTAAAACATGTTCTCCAGAAATCCAGCTTCCAATCTTTGCTCACATTTTGCCACACTGGGAATCAAAAGATGGTTCCAGGAGGCCTGGACTGGCAATCTGTGGATTCTGGCAAATGCCAGAGGGGCTGCTGTAAGATACCATAGACAGTCACTATTTATTGGGCTGGTGGGGAGGCTGTTTTGGCCTCTGTGTACTTGATATACCAGGGCCTATTCTGAATCCCAGTCCTGGCATGGTTTCCAGTCTGATAATGTAACCTATGAGCCCTTCAGGGGATACTGAATCACAGTAGGTAGTAGGTATCTGTATCAAAATATAGGAAGAATATTCAGAACCATATAAAAAGAAATAAAACATGGGTAACAGAGCAGTGTTTATTGTACAGTAAGTGTTTTTCAACCTCATCACCTGCAAACTCCTTAACACAAATCATTTATGAAGAAAAATATATCACAGTTGAAACCTTTACCAACCCACTGGGTTTAAAAATGTGGCACTTTGGCTTTTATTGCGCACTGCGTGCTGCCAGCGACTTATTTCTAAACAATGAAATGAAGGCAATGAAATTATAATGGGCATTGAAGTCTGCATAATAAATTAGGAGTTGAAGTGCACTGATTCTCCACCTTACGCTTAGATGAAGTTAAAGCAGAAAGGCTCCTCAGACGGCCTGAAAACAAACCGCTCTTGACTGGAGGTACCGTTAGATGTCCCAGCAGTTAAATCATTCTGAAGCGACTCTGGAGAAGGCGAAGAGCTAGAACATATTTGCTGGGTTCTGCTGGAGTTCTGTAGGCACTGGCGAAACACTTTACTCCGGTTCTGTCTGGTTCCTGTGGCCACTTCACTTATCCGTGCAGATTTTGCAGCTGAAGAGAATAAGGAACAGAGTGTGAGAGCAAAACACAATATAAAACAACAGATATATCTGCAGCAAAATATCAGCAGTTCCAATGGTCTTGTGCATTGCTCATCTGTGCATTATACCCTGCTATATGCTTCGTATTGGCCACCCCTGCCCTACTGACTTAAGTCCCCTAAAGCAGAGAGACACATCAACCCTCACATGCTGGGCT
This sequence comes from Xenopus tropicalis, assembly GCF_000004195.4. Taxonomy (NCBI): domain Eukaryota; kingdom Metazoa; phylum Chordata; class Amphibia; order Anura; family Pipidae; genus Xenopus; species Xenopus tropicalis. Next base: position 21,816,296 of record NC_030685.2, read on the forward strand.
TTACCTCTTTATGCCAGGCACCACTCTGGAAAGAGCTAAACAACCTGAGAAAGATAATGGGTGGGGGAGGTGGCACAGATTCCCAAGTGTTTGAGTAAGCAAGAGGATACCAGTCAGTAAGTGGAACATAGTCTGATTTGGAGCATTTTGTTGCTCCATGGATGGAGTGTAAATTTCTTGAAATTTTTGCCTATCAAGAAAGTTGAATAGGGTTTGATTTCTGGTGTTTTGCCCCCTGCCAACGGAGTATGAAAGCCTGGGTAACCAGACACTCAAGAATGGCCTGTGTGCTCTTACAAACCAGCTTAACAAAGCAGCATAACTTTTGGTTCACCCACCAGTTTGCATCAGCCTCAGCTGTTTCTGTCTCTCCTCTTCCATCTTCCGCCTGTAGTCACCAAACATTGTGCGCATAACCTGGCGCTTTCTCACCAACGCTGTTTTCTCGCTACGCAATATTTTCACAGCACGTAAGGCTTCTTCCACTGCAGGAAAGCAAGTCAGTATTACACACTAGTATATAAACTACAACTCATATAATCAAAGAGTTTGTCATTAGAAGTGTTGCAAAGGGAATATGTGAAGTTTTTTGATCAGTAGAATTTAAGGGCAACTTAAGTATTTTCCAATTGTTGATACATTTAACACAGTCAGTCCACACACTGTGAAAAGGGGACATAAACCCTACTATCTAACAATCTAAATTTTCTCAGAGTATTCTAATAATGTAATTGCAAAAGTGCTCAGAAGAGGGTATATGTCTCCTTTAACAAGCTTTCTGAATAAAAGACTCTGACCACAAGGCCCTAAAATACAGGTATGGGATGGGATATATTATCTGGAATGCTTAGGGCCTGGCTTTCTGGATAAGGGATCTTTCCGTATTTTGGATCAACTTACCTTAAGACTACTGATTAGCATTTAAACATAAAATAAACCCAAGGTCACCAATATGGATTAATGCAGTTTAGTTACCATCAAGTACAAGTCATTGTTTTATTATTACAGAAAAAACAGCAATCATTTTTAAAAACTGGAATTATTTGCTTACAATAGGCTCTTTGGGAGAGAACCTGAGTGTTCTGGATAACAGGTTTCTAGATAAAAACGATCTAACCCTACAAAGCAATAGGCAAGGCTGTGGCCTCAGATCACTGTCCCTAACCCTTACTTTGCTTGGGTGTAGATTTCTGTCTCTGCAGTCCCATCTCTAGCTGTTCCACACACCAGTCAAGTTCTCTGCGCAGGTCATCTTCGCCAGTCTGAAACAGAGAACAGACAATCCCTGAACATTCTCTTCTCTGAATATATATATGGTTATTACATAATAAGTCCTTTTCTATAACCTCATTAATTAAACCGTTGATGGCTTTGCGTCACACAAACTTGCTTATCATAGCTAATTAAGATGTAGCTGTGTAGTACATAAGTGAGCCTTTTAGGCACATAACCAGGGTTTATTATTTATCTACTGGCTATGGAAAAGGCTGTGTGTAAGGAGAACAATCCCTCTCTATATTTTAGACTTTTATATACTGGCAAGATGTATGTGCTCAGAAGGTAAGCCCAACATGGCCACAGGGGTTACCCCCCCCCCCACTTTTAGAATGTTTAAATGTAAAATAATTAAATTTAGCTTTGTGGTGTGTGTTCTCCTAGCATCTCACCTTTGACTCCTCTGTAGGACATACACATTCCCCTGCTTTTTTATCTTTGTTCCCAGTTTGATTGGCCTCAGTGGGTTTCTTCCCATGAGACCCTTTTTTCTTTTTTTTCCTCGGTGAGTCTCCTGAATTTTTCCCTGACACCTCAGGCTTTACATTATTGTCTGAGGAGGCATCTACTCTTTTGATGTCCTTTGTGCTGCCCACAGCTCTGTGGCTTTGGAATTCTTCCTCTTTGGCTACATTCTTGACCTCTGGGGATGGCGGTCTAATGGTTTCATTGCATGCCTCCTGTACAGAACCTTGTTGGATATGTGAACATTCACCATCCTTCTCTGGGATCTGGAAATTGAAGGCAAACCCTGAACTACTGGTCAAAATGCTGCCTTGATCGCAGTCCTTATTGTCCCCTGCCCTGAGGAATTCTTGTTGTTCTTTGGCAGCATCCTCAGACCCACCCTGCCCACTTTGATCCAGTTCCTCAGGGCTGAAGCCGAAACGGAAGCTGTTGTCAGACGGAGTGAACCAATGACCAGAACTTCCTGATGCCTCCTTTGAACATTTCCTATATGCCACGCTCCCTGAATCCTGGGCCGCGTGTTCCTGAATGTGTGCGTGACTGGTGGTGTGAGCTTTAAGAAAATGAAGATGATGAAACATTAGGATGTATTACAGTTATTCTTAACATCCCACTAAAATAAATGTATTTTTTGAATTTCTATTTATACTGCACCCCCTCCTTTTTTTTTTTTTTTTTAAAGTGACATGCAACAATATTTATTGTGACTGTTATGAACAAAAGGCGATACATTAAAAAGCACATGAAGCAATTGCCTTTTTATAATTTATAACTAATGATTTTCAATACACCAGCAGGTCAACTAGATATGAATGACATATAAACTGTAAAGCGCTGTGGAATATGCCAGTACTATACATATAAAGGATAAAAATATTGTAAGCTGGGCATACAAGAAATAACATGAAAAAAAACAAAATAACATGAACGACAGGGGGACATTAGAGAGAATATCAGTGTGCTGCCACCCTGACTCAATGCAGAACTGATATGTGGCTAATGTATCGACAGCCATAGTTAACAACTTACACTGTAAAGGCAAGCTTTAATTTATAAAGATTTTAAAAAGGAAGCTTACAGTGACAAAGCTGTCACTCCAAATACCATAAAAATGAGTCAGTTGAATATTAATTCCCTCCATCCACTACAGCCCAAAATCCATGCAAGGCCCAAGACTGCCTTAACCTGCCTATGTTAGTTCTAATGTACACAGCCTCAGCAAGAAGGTTATATGTTCTCCCCAGGCCTGTATGATGTATACCAGTTCCTCCCACTTACTCCTACTTGAGCCAACAAAATGTTACAAAGCTCTTGTTTATTTGCTCTACTGAGACTGAACATAGGAAGATCCTGTGAAACTTATTTACCAACACAGTTAAATTTCATCCACCAATGAGATGTTGGCTTTCATTATTACTTTCCACAAGAAGCTGAAGATACTCACCAGCGCTCTCTAGGGCCTTTCTTTCCTCTGCCATTTTAAGACGGTAATTACCGAAGACTTGGTTCATTACCGATCTTTTCTTTACGAAGGGAGCTTTTCGAGAGCGCAGGACTCGTAGAATCCTCTGAGTGTCTGATACTGATGTGAAAACAAACACACACTGGTTCATACATTTTCACAAACTTGAACTTTAAGTCACAAAAATACCAGACATCATAACTACGTCAAAGGAAAGTATATTTGCTGACCCTAACCAATCACCCCTGGTTGTATTTCATAGGCTGGAACCATCATGCTTGTTTGGGTTTTCTTGGGAAAAGAATCCCATAACCAATATTATGCTCCTATAGTCTGAGCCCACCCTTGGCTATTGCATTTTATATAAAGAGAAATATCCCCAAGACATCATTAAAGGCCTAGGCTTCAATTTAAGGGCTAGTAAGGGGATTGTACAGCCAATTGTAAGTACTGCCTAACTTCCCGCATAATCATACAAAACACAAACATACAAAGCTGCAGCAGAAATATCAGCTATACATAAAAATAACACCCCATATCAAATCGTTTGATCTGCCAGATATGTCTCTTTTGGCACCAAAAACACATTAATTGATATACTGTTGCCTTCGGTAGGGGCCGAACCTTAGCTACTGAAATACAAAACAAGATTCAGTGGGGCTGGAATACAGCAGGTGATAAACTGCACCATATATTACATAGCTACATGAAAAAAGACCAAAGTCCATCAAGTTCAACCCTTCCAAGTAAACACCAGCACACACAAACCTATACTGGCCTATCTATACACTCACATAAATAAACCATATATACCAACATCAATACTAATTGCAGATTTTAGTATCACAGTAACCTTGGATACTATGCTTGTTAAAGAACTCATCCAGGCCCCTCTTACAGGCATTAACAGAATCTGCCCTCACAACATCACTAGGAAGGACATTCCCCAACCTCACTGCCCTCACCGTGAAAAAGTGCTTAAAATTAAAGTTCCATTCCTCTAATCTAAAAAGGGGGGCCTCTGGTGCACTGGTTGTTTTTATGGGAAAAGAGAACAACCCCTATCTGTCTATAATCCCCCTAATGTACTTGTACAGAGTAATCATGTCCCCTTAGAAGCGCCTTTTTTTCACAGAGAAAACAACCCCAAACTTGACAGTCTAACCTCATAGTTCAAATCCTCCATCCCCTTTACCAGTTTAGTTGCAGTCTCTGCACTCTCTCCAGCTCATTAATATCCTTCTTAAGGACTGGAGCCCAAAACTGCACTGCATACTTAAGGTGAGGCCTCACCAGAGACCTATAAAGAGGCAAAATTATGTTTTCAACCCTTGAGTCAATGCCCTTTTTTAATGCAAAACAAGTGCAATAGTAACTATTCAGGTATTTGCTTTTAATTCCTAATTGTAGCAGACTTAATATGAAATCAGCCTATGTGCCTATTTGCCGCGCCATCCTGCAAATGTGGCATGTTCAATCACAGGCCCTCTCTATGTAAGCGCGCTCTCTCAAATAAAAATGGCAAACCCACCTGCCCCTATTTATTGTGGCCTGCAGTTACCATCATGTTAGGATTTGTAGTTCACATGGGCTACAGAAAGGCACATATGCCATGTCTTATCTAACATCATCACTATTCCAGCCCAAGGTATGAAGCCAAGAAGCAATGAGGCTCTACGTATGTATCACTTTATATCTTTGCTCTTTATGGGTTAGCTGAGGGGTGGCCTCTCAGGTTTCTATCCAGTTGTCAGTTTCCATTTCCTCCTTAATGTCTTGCCCCTGATCTTTGCATATAAATAACTCCTTTGCTGCTATGCTGGCTGGCAATGTTCAGATCTGAGATTCACCCCAGGTCTTCTACAAAGGGTTTCATATCCACTCATCAGCTGGAAGGTGGTTACAATTTTAGAGTCTGGCTATTGAATTGCAACAACTCCTAGATGCACATTGCAGCACATTTATTGCAAGTTTAATGAAGGAGCAGAGGCAAATTCTGTGCTGCTTTTCTACCCAATTTTGTTTTTTTGGGGGTGGGGGATCAGATTTTCATAGAAGAGCCTGACACTAATGAAACCTACTACTATGACATAGTGCAGCTGCATAGCTCTGCATGTTAAAATGTAATACCTCTGTGCATCTCTTAAAATACTTTTGTTGTTTATTATTATTATTAGGTAATGCACAATATAGAAGCTTTTAAGCTCAGCTTAAAAGTCATTTAGGGTGAGATTTGGGCTGAACAGTTAATTGCTGCCCCAGATATTCTTGGAACAATAACTTACTTATAACAGGACCTATAATAAGTCATGGTAATTAAGCATAGTTGTTCCAACTACGGGTCCTGTTAAGTGTGCCTGCCTAGCTCTGAACAACAGTTTAGGCAGTGCAGAAACAAAGGTGTATAGGCGGGGGTAAATGTTCTAGCAGATAAAAAATGCATTAATTGGGATTTTGGTTTCTGTTCCTGTAATTTCTGATCCAGGAAGTCTTTATACCCTGTTTGCAATTGTTGTGGCATCTGTTTACTGTAGGAATCTCCCTAGGAACAAAGTAAGTTCATAGAAAAAAGCAGAAAACAAATCACTCCTAAAGCCCCATTCTGCTTTGCTAACCCTAGCATAGTGCTCTTGACTGCATTCAATATTTGTACATTTCAGGCAATGACATGCTATAGGAACATATTACATAGTACATATATTTTGTAGCTGAACTGTAAACCCTTGTGCTCTACACACCTTGTCTTGCAGTGGGACTAAGGTGCAGAAGCCCCTTTTCCAGCTGAGAAATACACCATTCCAGTTCATCTTCAAATGTTCCTTTAGGAGCCTGTGGATTAACAATATGTGATCTGTAGAAATGCAGTATGGATGTGCCCAGTAGGGATAGATTGTACTAGGCAGAATATAGTTTAGTAGGCGGCATATGCGTTACAGAGTTAAGCAGGCAACATAAGTACCAATAAAGTCATAGAAACTTAATCATATTTGATGCATTTATGGTGGATTAGCAAATGGGGAACAAGCAGTTTGAAATATCTGATCTGCCAATGGATGGTGCACTGGAAGATGAGGGAGTGAAGAGGAAAGGCAGCCATACCATGTTTGTGTTTATTGTGTACTATCCATCATTTAGGCATGTGGGCTGCTCACTGAGATAGTGTACGTGGTCAGCCCATGTATGGCTGTGTTACAGTGAACAACTCTTGAGCTCAGCCATTTAAAACTAGAATGCATATGGGAATAGATTTAAATTAGGCTTGAAATAATTGCTTTATGACCCATGAATCTGCTTGGGCAAATAATAAAGGCAGCAATATCAACCTCAAGCCTTTTTACTTCTTTGAAAAGGGTTTAAAGGGGAACTCCACCCAAAAACTAATTTCTGTACAGTGAAAGAAAAATCATCATTCTAAGTAGCATTCTAATACAGAAATTACAAATACATTTACAATGTTGTTTGTAAATGTAGCTGCAACTGCAAGTAGCATCTGGCTTTATATTTTCTGCACTCTCTGGCTCTGACTCCTGCAACAATGTTGCAAAGCAGCGGATTCACAGACCTGATAATGTTTTAAAAGTCAGGCCCAGAGAACAGATATGTATAAGCAAATGACAGTGACAGAACAGCAAAAAAGGCAGAAATGATAGGAGATTTCATACTCACTTCCTCCATCAGAGGAGTAGCCTCTTTGTTCACCTCACGAGGGGACTCTTCTAATACTTGTTGAACACAAAAACCTTGAGGCTACATTGAAAGAAAAATATGTATTTTGTTACATACAGCAATTGCAGTCACTCTGATATATCACACATATACTCACTGCTTTTATTCTAAGGGGTAACTCTATGGGGAGCAGGGATTATGACCTGGGAATAGCTAGTGTAAATGGGACAAGTCTCAAATGCAGCAAATTCCAGGAATAGGTTGATAGAAAATGCGGGATTAAAGAAGTTGTAAACCCTGCTACACTGCTCAACCAAACGGTATTCAGTTATTGTGGACTACAAACCCCAGAATAAAGTAACATATAATGAAGGCTGGAAGCTGTAGTCCAGGAACATCAGGGTTGTATTCTTAAAGCAATATTGGGCAATAAAACTTTCCAAAACTTTTCCCCAAATCTCCACAGCCAGAAACTGCTTTAAAATCTGCAAAAAATCCTCCAATGAGAATTCAAGTCTGTCCCTAATTCCCATGTCTGATTCCAGTGGCATATAATGAAGAAAAAATGACATAATTATCTCTATATGTAAGATACCAGCAAGATGCCTGACGTAGTGCTGGGAACATTTTTTGACAACTAGATTTTCTCCTATTTCCCAGATTGAATGGCTGCCCCTGTGGCTACACAGCAGGGTATTTATATAAACTACAGTTGGGTTTCTAAAGCAAACACACCAGTTGTACCAGTGCAGGGCAACAGTACCTAATATATTAATTACTTTGATACACTTTCATTTTTTGGTGTTACTATTCCTTTACTATTCCTTTAATGCAGGGGTCCTCAAACTATGGCCCGCGGGACAGATATGGCCCCCTGCCCACTCTGCGTCTTCCCTGGCTAGTACCTGCTCTGCCCCAGTGCATTACGTGCCGACGCGCTGGGGCATAGCAGAACGCTGATGCAGGTACAGACATTCAAATTCTTTAATTGTGTTTTAGTTCTTCCTTCCTTCCTAAACTATAATTAGAGTCCAGTTCATGAGGAACAGCCAAAGAAAGAGCTAAAACACTTTTGTCAGGATTTAGTATTTGCACCGTTTCTGGGCTAAGGCCAAGTATCGGTCTCTAAAGTTTGCAATAATAAAGTCTCAAAATACCGGAGCCTTATATCTCCTGAGGTATTCATGGATCATGTTCACGATCTTGGGACAAAACTTTTTTTTTTTTTTTTTTTTTTTTAAGAGTAGGTGTGATACCTTGGGGCTGATTTTACTAACAACATTGTGGTCATATATTTAATGAATTGTAACCTAAATCTGTGGCCTTAGTGCCTGCCCTGCAGTAAGATTGGACCCTGTGCTTTACACATGTCTCATGTTATTTGCACTACAAATAGGATATGTGCAGTGTGGGAATTCATTGATTTTTTTTTTAAAAACTATAGTCCGGCCGCCAACAGTCTGAGGGACCCTGAACTGGCCCCCTGTTTAAACAGTTCGAGGAGCCCTGCTTTAATGCATACTGAGACATGCCTTAAATCTAACTTGGGACCCCTGTTTTTTTTTTGGGGGGGGGGGGAATTCCATAACTTGTCTCATAGGCCCCTGTTATGGTGCCCAGGCTCTGTCCTACCTTAAAGCTCAGCTATTAGCAGGGCCGCTGCTGGCCAAATGGGTGCCCTAAGCAGAAATTTACTTTTGTGCCCCCTCCCCCAAATATTACGGAAGTAAAAATAAAATACTAAAAAAAAACACCTACTATAGGGGCCCCACACACAGTGCCCCCAATATCCCCCATAGACAATGCCCCCATAGTAAGTGCCCCCAATATCCCCCATAGACAATGCCCCCATAGTAAGTGGCCCCAATATCCCCCATAGACAATGCCCCCATAGTAAGTGCCCCCAATATCCCCCATAGACAATACCCCATAGTAAGTGCCCCCAATATCCCCCATAATAAGTGCCCCCAATATCCCCCATAGACAATGCCCCCATAGTAAATGCCCCCAATATCCCCCATAATAAGTGCCCCCAATATCCCCCATAGACAATGCCCCCATAGTAAGTGCCCCCAATATCCCCCATAGACAATGCCCCCATAGTAAGTGCCCCCAATATCCCCCATAGACAATACCCCATAGTAAGTGCCCCCAATATCCCCCATAATAAGTGCCCCCAATATCCCCCATAGACAATGCCCCCATAGTAAGTGCCCCCAATAGCCCCCATAGACAATGCCCCCATAGTAAGTGCCCCCAATATCCCCCATAGACAATGCCCCCATAGTAAGTGCCCCCAATAGCCCCCATAGACAATGCCCCCATAGTAAGTGCCCCCAATATCCCCCATAGACAATGCCCCCATAGTAAGTGCCCCCAATATCCCCCATAGACAATGCCCCCATAGTAAGTGCCCCCAATATCCCCCATAGACAATGCCCCCATAGTAAGTGCCCGCAATATCCCCCATAATAAGTGCCCCCAATATCCCCCATAGACAATGCCCCCATAGTAAGTGCCCCCAATATCCCCCATAGACAATGCCCCCATAGTAAGTGCCCCCAATATCCCCCATAATAAGTGCCCCCAATATCCCCCATAGACAATACCCCCATAGTAAGTGCCCCCAATAGCCCCCATAGACAATGCCCCCATAGTAAGTGCCCCCAATATCCCCCATAGACAATGCCCCCATAGTAAGTGCCCCCAATAGCCCCCATAGACAATGCCCCCATAGTAAGTGCCCCCAATAGCCCCCATAGACAATGCCCCCATAGTAAGTGCCCCCAATATCCCCCATAATAAGTGCCCCCAATATCCCCCATAGACAATGCCCCCATAGTAAGTGCCCCCAAAGATTGATTGAACTATCCGGGACAGCGGGATGCGCTATAAAAACCGGCGGGACAGTGTTGGGGGGTATGTTATATTTTTTTTGAGCAGCTGGGATGGTGCCCCCCTGGGAGTTGGTGCCCTATGCAGACTGAGTACTCTGCTTATAGGGAGCAGCAGCCCTGGCTATTAGGTAAAGAATCAAAACCAGGGACTGTCCCTAAAATATGGGCCACTTGGCCAGTCAGAATGTGCACCTCTGGGCCCTAAAGCCGAAGCAGGGAGCTGTGGGAGTGCAGAGACCCATGTGCCTATAACTTCTCTCTAACTATAATCTCTCTCAGCCCTTACAGAGAAGGAAGACATATCGACTCACCCAGTTTTGCACTCAATTATTTATCAGTCACCTGATTCTCTTCAACTCATTCCGCGAAAATATACACATTTCACGGTGTCTTCCGCGCACATGCGCTGTTAAACAGGAAGTGCTGCCCCCTATCGTTTACTTACTGCTACGTCTGTCTGAATGCGAGCAGTTTACGACCTCCTCAAGATGGCGGCGTAACATGGTCACGTCACATGATGGGGCGAAGGTTGCCTAGTCATGTGATGGGGTGAAGGATGTCCTGTCAGCTGAGTTGAGTTCATGTGACCGGCAGACTGTAGAAAGTGTAGGGAACTGAATGAAAAGAGAGGATGGAGGGGCACTGAGTGCAGTGGAATAGAACAGGGCAAAGGGTGCAAACTGGAAGCAACTGGCGCCATATGATACTAACGGGACGTGGAGATGCCTTCTAACAAGTCTGTGTCTGATGCCCCCATCGTCCAGTTTAGGAACTGCAGGATCCTGAGGGACCATACGCTGCAGAGGTGATCTCTAAAGGGGGGGCGCTATAGCAATGGATATGGATTTACATTTATATATGTATATGGGACCCAGACCCTGGGATAGAGGTGATTCCATTAAGCATAACAATCAGGTTGATAAATTGAGTTAAACTTGCACAGAACTCTGCCTGTACCCCCCTGGAAGCCAAAGCTTCTGCTCCATTGGCACCTGTCCCCTTTTAAACTTGTATGTATGTATGTATGTATATCTTTATTTATAAAGCGCTACTTATGTACGCAGCGCTGTACAGTAGAATTCATTAATACAGACAGGGGGTTAAAGATAATGGATAAATACAAAAGATAATGGATAAATACAAAGTACAACAATAAATACAAGGTACAGTTGCAATAAGAGTCAGAAACACAAGATGAAGGAGGTCCCGGCCCCGTAGAGCTTACAATCTATATGGGAGGGGTAACTAACAGACACAAATGGGCAAATGTAAGTGCTATAGGTCACAGTGGGTGACATTAAACGTCCTTGTAAGATCCTCCTCTCTCTGATCAGGGAGTGTTGAAAGTTGTAGTTTAATGACAGTTGGCACCAATTTGAAGTTTTATCTTGCTCAAAGGTTACCAATACTGTCCCCTAAACAGGACTGCTTATGAATAACACATAGAGGTGCACAGCCTTCTGCAGGGACCTATGCACCGCATTCCCACAAACAGGCCTGTTACACATGCACTAACCTTTGCACTAACTCATGCATGGGCAACTTGTTCAACAGCAGCCTGTTCCTCTCCCTGTTGGTCTTGTTAATTTACTATTGGTGGCCCCTTAGCAGTCTACTATGAAGCCTGGTCTGGCCATATTTCTTGGCTGCCAATCAGTACTATTTTATTATTATTATTAACATTTATTTATAAAGCGCCAACATATTCCACAGTGCTGTACAATAAGTGGGTTTCATACATTGGACATACAGAGTAACATATAAAGAAATCAATAACCAATACAAGAGGTTATACCATGACGTGAGCTGGTTGAAAGGTTGCTAGAGCCATGCAGTGCAAGTCAGGTGAGTGCCCACATTGCCTTACATAGCCAACTCCTCTAAGGGAATGGTTCCCAGACTGTGGGGCAGCACCCCTAGGGCTTGGCATGTGCTTTTCTAGATACACCCAAAAAAATGCAGCTCGAAGATTGGGTCAGAGTTTGGGTGACACCGTATTTGCTGTCCTTGATATCCTAGGAACTATGGCTGATACATTGATTTCCCTATAGCTGTAAGCTACCTATGAGCTAAGGGGTTTGAACAAAGCTCCAGATGGACTTCAACTGATGAAATCAAACAAATGTAGCCCTACGGTGTAGCCCTGTGGTGGCCACAAAAGGGCTATCTGCAATGTATCTCTTGCTTTTCAATGTAAGTGAATAAGGTGCTGTTAAACTGAGACTTCTATGTGTGTGCCTGCCCCCTCATCATGGAATCGGAGGTGCATAAAGCTGCATACACGGCACCATTTGCTCATGAGTGGACCAATTGGGCCGATGCAATAGTTGGAAGCATGGACTGGTACTGGTGTAAGGAGACCAGTTGGGAGAGGACTGCATCAACATGGCAATGGGGATTTTACCCAGTGGGATTTTACAACCTGCTCTATAGCTTTATGGCAGATATTGACCAGTCAGGCTGTTGGTAAGCCACCATACATGGGCTATTAAGACACCAACTTTTAAGTCCTAATTTAATGACTGGGACTGATCAAGACAAACATAAAGATAATAACCTTTGGAAGTTACCATGTAAGGCCGCCAATGTAGCCCCACACTAACTGCAGAGTTTGCCTCAGAGATAATCTTATTTATAGGCTATAAACGGTTTAATGTTAAAATGGGCTGCCTATTGCATGTTCATACTTTGTAACGCATTGCTTGCTTCTGTAGGGAAGATCTGTGGGTTCGACAGGGCAAGGTCCTAAACCCTGAGAAACTGTTCTTCGATGAAAAGGGATATGCTGACATGCAGGTGGACTGCCGTGGGCTTATCATTGCGCCTGGCTTTATCGACACCCAATTAAATGGTAATGTTTTAGCTTCGACATTCCTTTCTTTAACCATCTGTACATTACAGAGAACAAAGGAGTATGCAGTGGCGTAACTACCTATACAGCTGACCCCACAGTTGTGGGGGAACCCAGACCGTGGGATCTGCTGTATTGAAGTCCCCCCCAACCCCCCTTTTACCTTTTTTTTCAAAGAGCCTCGTGGGCCAGAAGGTTCGGTGTGATGCAGGCCAGGAGGGGGGCAGGGGAGAACGGCTCCCTCAAAAGATTTCTTTGCAGGGGGGTCCCAGCATGACCAAGTTACGCCACTGGGAGTATGTTGTTTTTTTGCATATATTTATTTCTTTTTTCTTTCGTTTTCAAATCAGGCGGATTTGGGGTGGATTTCTCTTTTGAATCCAACGATGTAAAAACAGGGATCTGTGTGGTCAGCAAAAATATACTGTCGCACGGAGTGACCTCTTTCTGCCCAACACTTGTGACGTCTCCCTCATCCATCTATCACAAGGTAGGAAACAAAAACAAACAATAGTAAGGATGCATAATTGTAATTTAGGGCTTAAAGTAGTAGTTCACCTTTAAATTAACTTTTAGTATGATGCAGACAGTGATATTCTGAGACAAATTTGCAGTTGGTCTTCATTTTATATTTTTCATGGTTTTACAGTGATTTAGCTTTTTGTTCAGCTAGTTTCATTTTTTTTTTCAGTCTAGTTTGGCATTTCAACAGCTATCTGGTTGCCAGGGTCTTATTTAACTTAGAAACCAGTAACAATCTTGAACAATTAAACAGAATCAGTTTTTCATTGTTTATGCTTATATCTCCAACATATGGCTTTCTGTCACAGGTTCTTCCTCAGATCTCTGTAAGGGATGGTGGCCCAGAAGGGGCAGGAGTGCTAGGTAATAAAGCTTTAATTTGTCATTCTATCTTTCTCTCTTTTTCTGTCCATACTGTACCTTATTCATATTAAAGCTTCCGCCTGATTTCTCTTTTATCATTTGAAAATAGTAGGATAAAATAAGAATGGGATTGTCTGTGCGTGAGCATAGCAGGGCTATTTATCTACACATAGAAAGGAATTTCACTGTGGGCCTATGGTATACACATTAAAGTTACCCCGAGTTCCACTTATACGCATATTCAAATATTCTTTCCATCCTCTGTACCAGAGGCTAGTAAACTGCGGCGCTAGTTGCCCTTGGGGTGGCGATACGGATAAAGGCCAGTTGGGGTAAAATTTGGGAAGAATGCCTTTATTATTGTAGAAAATATATGTCAAACACAAGGCCCGGGGGCCAAATCCGGCCCACCTAGCTGTTTTATGTGGCCCTTGGTGAGTGTGTCTGACCATCCAGCCTGATCAATTTCTATTTTCCTCACATAGTAACTAAGACTAAGGGGTATATTCATCATGCTGTGTAAAAAGTTGAGTTAAGTATTACCAGTAATGTTGCCCAAGGCATGCAATCAGTAATCAGATTTCAGCAGTAGCAAAGCATCTATTGGCTGCTATGAGCAACATAACCGGTAATGTCTTACTCCACTTTTTACACATTGTGATAAATATACCCCTTAGTATCTTACTAAGTATATTAATAAAAAATTTGGCCCGCGACTTAGCCTCGGTTTTAGATTTCGGCCCCCTTATGTGATTGAGTTTGACACCCCTGCTCTAGAAGCAAATGAAAGCACAGTTTGGAGGTCAGTTAGATGTATATTGGGGTGATAACAAATTAACTGTCCTAGATATTCATGGAAGTAACACACAGAAGGCTCCTATTTTCCAGGATGCACAGCCAGAAGGCCATTAGGTCCTGCTTTATTTCTATTATCAATTAGCTCCTTATTTCATTGGACCCTAGGCATCCATCCATTTCCTACTGTGTGTTTGTATAACAATCACAGTAACCCATCTTCCCCAACTTGTGACTATTGATAGGTGTCCACCTGGAGGGGCCATACATAAGCCGGGAGAAGAAAGGCGCCCATCCGGAACACTGCCTACGTTCATTCAGTGAAAGGGGGTTCGCCGATCTCCTGGATACTTACGGGACGTTAGAGAATGTCAGCCTTGTCACCTTGGCTCCTGAGATGGAGAGGAGTACAGAGGTGATCAAAGAACTGGTTCAGCGTGGGATCTGTGTGTCCCTTGGTAAGAGAGCCGGGCTTCTTCTCACACCTCTTAGAGAATATGTTCTCAGGGCCAAAGTTTTAGTCTGAATCCAATGAGAACACTTTCCTTTACTGTAACCATTAAGGACCACTATGGCAGCCCAGATTGCCTGCTTACTAATGCCCACTCTCTATCGGTAGGTCACTCAGTTGCTAACTTGTCTCAGGCTGAGGATGCAGTGAGTCACGGAGCCTCTTTTATCACTCACCTCTTCAATGCCATGCTGCCTGTAAGTGTGTTTGTCTTGTGTTCATACTATGATTTGTCTGACCAACTTGTTCAGCTTATATAATTTATTTCCTTAATGGTTTAACCTAACTTACCTTGTTCATGTTGATTGTTAATATAATCTGCCCTAGGTCTGTCCATCCGAAACTGCTCCTTCTCTATATGTATACCTATCTAATGCCTCCTTTCTTCACTTGCCATTAAACCATTATAAAATGGGAGCACTCAACAATTAATTTAAAGGTTGTACATATGCCCAGCATTCCCAGGACTGCATTCTAACAAATAAATTACAAATATTCATTGCATTCATTATAATGATTACCATTTGCCCCAGTCCAGGGGTCACTCAGTGCCCACTGGCTGTAAGGAGTTCCATGTGTTCTGTTCATCCACTGTATTCTGGTCTCATCCCAGCTTTTTTGTCTTCATACTCTCCTGCTATGGTGATAATGCAACTGGAAATATACATTATTTTATGTGTGCCAAAAGGGACAATATTTCTATAAATGTATTACTGACAAACTAATGCACAATGGTAACTGTGAATATTTGCTTCTCTCTTTTTCATAGTTTCATCACCGTGACCCAGGAATTGTGGGGTTACTAACAAGCGATCAGATTCCAAAGGGAAAGACTGTATATTATGGAATGATTGCAGATGGAATCCACACAAACCCGGCGGCCCTGAGAATTGCTCACCGTGCACACCCCAAGGGTGAGGGCCCTGTATAAGCAGTAATAGGAAAACAAACACACAGGGGACACTTTCTTATAAGCAGTTACTCCCAGCCTTTCTCTTATCCTCAGATGATAGCTCTGTGTTTAAGCTCTTTGGGGAGGAGGGGGGAAGAAGGTCCAGTTGTTTTAATGGCACCCCCAAACATATGCTTTCAGATGGGAAAATAAATCATGTATAGCCTTAAATCTTTGGAAGGCAAAAGGTTGCATACTCATCAGGAGTTAGCAAGTGTTGATAGTAACCTGGGTATTTGGTGACTCCTGGGGGGTTCGGCCTGTTGTGATCTTTCAAGTTGTAGCAAGGTCTGCATGTAGTTTTGTGTTTCCATGATGAGCTGATTGTTCCGTAGAAGTTCTGTGTCATACCATGTAGTGTTATGTAGGGAGTATATTGTTAAATGTTTGGTGTGTCTAGGAAGGGAAATGATGTAACTGGACCAATAGAAGCAGTGCATCTTGATAACATGGTATGATAGATGTTTGCTTTCTTGCATTGATCCTGGTGTCTTGTTCTCAGGTCTAGTTCTTGTGACAGATGCCATCACAGCCATGGGCCTTGGCCCTGGTAAACACACCCTGGGCCAACAGGAGATACTGATTGAAGGGCTAAATGCTTATGTGGCAGGTAAGTAAAGTTCTACAGCTGTCTCCCTAGTAAACCAACCATTTCATCTGCATTTTATTGCTGTATTCAAAACAGAAAACATTTAACATAGAGCTTATTGGGTTTCTCTTCCCCCTAAGCATTGGAAATGTTCTACTTCTTACTGCAAATGATGAATCAGAATAGTCTGCCTCCAACCCATATTGGTGTCATTGGCAGGTTTTAAAAGTGTAAAAATAATGTTCCCTAATAGTGCATTACATACAGGTTTTGTGACCCAAAAATTATAACTTTTTTCTGCACTGTTACATTGCACTTTCTTTCTGTTTCAGAGATTTTTTAAAATATGACATTGCCTTTGTTTGATGGGGGGCGTATTCAGGCCAGAAAATCAGCCTGGACCATAGATCTCTTCCTAATGCTTACAGAGAGCATATAGACGCTCGCCCACAAATCTCATCCTTACTGGCCCCTCTTCTCCAACCATTTATTTTTTCGTTTTTTTCTACAGGGACAGACCCACAGTTTAAGGACTTATTCTATAGAAACAGTGACTGTATGGTGGCTAGCACTTTTGGGAGTAATAGCCCTGGAACTGCATGTCATTCTGCACGGTGCAACATTGCTTGGGGAGATTCTTGCTAAAATATCAATCATTAGTGTTTGTATATTAAGTGCAAGTGTAATTCTGCTTCTCCTTTGTTTAGGAACACATACTCTGGCCGGCAGCATTGCTACTATGGATATGTGTGTAAGGCACTTTCATGAAGCTACAGGTAATTCTTGCTTACATCATTAGGCTTAAGTCCCATGCATTATTATGGGATTCTACCTATAACTCATTTATGTATGTTATTGAAGTCTTTCAGTTTGTCCAAGTAATTGGCCAAGTCCATCATTGTTCCATCAGTTGCTATAGTTTATGCTGTCATACTCCATTGCCTATCAAATAATTAGTGAATTATAGCATATATTAGGTGGTCACTATCAAATTGTCACACGGTTTAAATAGTTTTTCTTTGGATACGGGACAGAAAAAGAAGTCTGTTATAAGAATATGAGGAAGGGCAGACTTAGGGAATGAAAAGAGATGCAAGAGGTTAAAGGCAGCCATATCTCTCTGTCTTTCCTTGGAAAGATTGTAGCAATCAAAATTACTAGTGTGCCACTGGCTAGCCCTGGTTGTTGCTGGCTATCAGGTATATTTATCAAGGTATTTACCCTATTCGAAATGGAGCTTCTCCAGTATTCCACCATTAAACTATTTCCTTATAAATGCTGCAAGAAAAATTGGGCAACACGGTTTGTCCCTTTTTGTAGTGTGCATATTTGGCCAGCAGAGGCCATCGCACTGCTATCTGCCACTGAAAGAGGCCAAGGGAATAATCGATTTGCGAAAACCACCAAGAATCCTGACAAACAAGCTCCACTTCCTTGTAGGCCACGTGGAAAGAAACTAACTCATGCGTAACATAGCACACTGGATATCAGTGAGTAAGGAGCTAGTATCAGCAGGTCTGGACTGAGCTTCCAGTAGACTCAAGTAGGCCCTGGCCTTTCAATACACAGAGGCCCAAACGGCCCCCCCCACCAGCTCAATACATAGTGACTGTCTATGGCATCTTATAGCAGCCCCTCTGGCATTTGCCAGAACCCACAGATTGCCAGTCCAGGCCCAAGTGTCCGCTTAAATGGCCTTGGCTTCTACTGAAACACGACTTCCCCTTCATGTTTCTAAGCTGCTACATGAAATTAGGCCGATGGTGGTAAATTGTTACCTAGCATAAATTTATTTGACATGTTATTTTTCTATAGGAAGAGGTATCTTGATAACTATTTATCTCTTTGTAGGCTGTACAGTAGAGGAAGCGCTGGAGGCCGCATCCTTACATCCAGCTCAGGTTCTGGGTATTCAGGATCACAAAGGGACTCTGGATTTTGGGGCAGATGCAGGTACAACAGTGAAACTGTAGTCATAATAACCTCTGTAAGTGAAAGGATTGCTATGTCGAAGAAGAGTAGGCCACAACACTCATTACCACAAATGAATCATTAGAATGGATTGGCTTTTACTGTTCTGGTTATTGTGGCTGGTTATTGAATGTAATTTTTCTTTTGTATTTTTTTATCTTAGATTTTGTTTTGCTGGATGACTCTCTGCATGTTAAAGCCACCTACATCGCTGGAAAGCTGGTATGGGAACCTTCAGCTCGGAATTAAGGCGATGCACAAAGGAAAGCTGGTCTGCTGGTGCCTTTAATACCTCTGTGCAGAACAGTGCAAAGGCAACTGGGCACAAAGGGTATCCTAGTAATGCTAAAGCATCACAATGCTGAGGACCAGCCATTTTCATTCTAGAATGCTGTTGCCAGCTAATTCACAGGACAAAAAAAGGGAACTTTTACTGCACTGAGGAGCAGCGGTATAGAGCTCAGCCATATAGCTTTGGAGCTCAGTACGCTCCTTGTGCTGTTGCTGCTATCTGTAGAGCTACAGGCAGCCATTCATGGTCCAGGGACCATTCATAAGAACTGAATGGAGGGGCAGCACTTCATTTGCTTTGGCTACTGTTACATGGCAGTCATTGGCTTGAAGGCAGCACCAATATTAATGCCGATTCTATTCAAAAGCATTGGAATATTCCTTCTTAAAGCAAGGATTCCTACAAATCCTCATAGAACTTAACATTAACTAACACTAACTTTAATGCCAATGCCAGCTCTTGACAAATCTAGCTTTCAGAGTCATTTATCAACTACAGTTATTTTTTTTTTCCAGTTACCATTTGCTTGGACTGCAATGCCCTCTGTATTCTCTTTACTGCAGCTCTCTAATGTTATGCTTTCAAACTTTGAGAGCCAGAGATAGAAGTGCAGAGAATATAAATATAAATAGCCAGATAGATACTGAATCAGAATGGTTAAAACCATTCCAAATGTTTAATGAATGTATAGAAAATAAGCTCACAAGCTATGGGAATAGTATTATTTCCAATGATGGAAAAAAACAAGAACGATGACCTCCTTATTCTAATGGTAAAATGCCCTCCAATTGAAAATAAAATGACCAAATTTGAGTGTGAATAGAGGCAGTCTGTCTTTGGGGTGGCACATTCCTTTAGGTATTGCTCTATTACATATTATATTATTATAGTAATTATTATGTAGCCCATCCCTGCATAGACTTCTTTATTCTTCAGATATGCACTGCATCGGTTACTGACATTAATCCTTGCACAGTTTTAATGTAAAATTTTTAAACGGCCATTTGGTCTTGTAAGTAGTTTGGAATGAAGTGCAGATAATGACTGTAAATGTGGGGCATTTGCATAGTAGCCTTAATCTGGCCATATCCATACACCATTCACCGGCTCTTTCTAGAGTAGTATAAGGCATGATGCTGGGAATAATATATTAATGGGAATTTCTGAATACGCTTTATTTGCCATATTCTTTGGAACAGAAATAATTGCAGCTAGCTGGATGGTTCTGCAATGTGTTCTATAAGGGCATCTTACCAAATGTAACCATATTCCTGCATCTCAGAATAAAAGGCAATAAAATGACATAGCTATCTGTCTTCATTTTTTTCTACATTTAGAAAAGTCCTACTCCTAGTTTAAAGGGGAAATTTACCTTAAAAATGTAAATTAAGTAAAATGTTGCCTACCACAGGAGCAGATTATTTGCTCGACTTGGGCCAAAGTGGGCTGATCTGATTGTTTGGCCCCCAAGGCCAACTCCTGGATAATAATAGGGACCTGTCAGATGACTGCATTACCTACCCAATGCATTCCTTGCCCAACACGATTTTCAGACCTGCCCAATAGATATCTGGCCACTCTCCAACCTTATATTAATTATTCAAGCCATTATAAGCTCTTTTGGGCAGGGCCCTCTTCATCTCTTGTATTGGTTATTGGTTGGTTTGTATGTCATTACGTATGTCCAATATATAAACCCACTTATTGTTCAGCGCTGCGGAATATGTTGGTGCTATATAAATGTTAATAATAATTGTTTCAGTGCGACACAAGCCAATAAGCTTCTGCCTTGGTCTACAGCGAAGCGTCAGCAAGTTCTGTATCTTTTTTTAATACCTTCCTGCAATTTCTGATGCAATCACCATAATTGTTTACCCACAACATCATAATTCCAGGGTCATTGTGGCCTTGAGGGGGAGTCATTTGCTTCCAGTACTGTAATTACGTGTGCACTTGATGCTTTAGGTGCAAGTTTGCTGTAGCAGTTGAGGGTGGTGGTAGCTCCAAGGTTATCCTGTGTCAATAGAATGGGTGACCAGTAATGTCATAACAGAAGTAGAAGACAACAGATAAGCTTATCAAATAGGAGAATGGGGCTCTCAGTTGTAAAGATAGGTTGTAATGGGTGGCACACTTTGCACCAAAAAAAAGTGCTGTGCTCATTCTATGGGACTCCCCAGCAAATGTGTCTATTATGGGCAAAATCCTCTGTTTTGAAATTATCAGATCACAGGGGTCATTCACAATGCCCAAAGGCAGGTGCTAAATGCCCAAAGGCAGGTGCTGAGGGCAGGGCTGTGTCTCCTGACAATGGAAATCTGGCACTCTGGGCAGGGGGCAGCAACCCAGGGGGAGCAAGTCCTGTTAAATAAGCACTAAGGGGTGCACCCCTGAAGTTGTAAATGACCTCTCATGTTAGTTCATCTTCATCCCCATACTCTCAAAACATTTGTCTGGAAAAGCACTGTTTAGAGGTTAATTACCAAAATAGGAATGGGAGTAAGAGTGGGTTAGCTCCTTCTATATCCAGGGGCACCATATTATTTGTAAGTTGGCTTTTACGAATGCTCACTCCTACTGGGCACAGTGTATAGGTCCATACACGAGTGCTTTCTGTACTATGGATTGTGGGTTCTTTAAGCAGAGACCTTTCACTGTACATTGCAACCTTGGGATCAGTTTCACCCTGCTCACATCACAGCCATAAAATGGGGGCATGTAGGATTTGCATTGTGTCTTTCAGTTGCATTTGCTTTCCCTAGTTATTTGATTGTAACACACTAGGGGGCAGCACTCAAATAATGCTTGTTACATTATTGTGTTGGCTGCTAGTTATTACAAGTGTTCTGCACATTTAATTACATGGCTCCTATGCTCATAGCCTTCCAGTCTATGAACTCACATTCTGGTCACTGCTGGGACTAGGCATACCTTGAATGATTACGCACATAAAATAGTTCTTTAGATTTTTACAGGGGCAGTATTGCTCCCATTTTTGCACTTGTGCCACAGGGTAGCTTAATAAATGTGGCCCATAACTCTGGACAGTATTTTTTCCCCATGTTTTCTCTTTACAATATAGAATAAACCTTTTTCATAGGCCACTGCCCTTATTGTACACTCCTGAAAGGCAAAATCGTACCAATAGATATCAGGCTAATTCCATCCTTTGGCCCTAGGGCCAAATGATCGAGTTACAAAGACAGGTATAGGAGAGAGGACTTCATCAAGGAGCCGATGTGATCCTCAATCTGATGGGAAAATCACACCTGCTCAGTTGACATCTGGCCAATTTTTGGTTAGATATTGGTCAGGGAGGCCTGTTGGGGGATCCCATACACAGGCAGATAAGCACGGATTTGAGCCCTTCAGACTCACATAAACCTTTCTCTCTTTTTTCTACCAGCCCTACCCCCCAAAGCTGTTATTTACTGCATATAAGGGTCCAATACCCAGGCCATGGTGAACTGTCTCCGGCATGAGCATTAGGAGGAGAACAGCCAAGTAGCAGAAACTGAATCTAAAAGGTGTCTAAAACCCCTGGCATGTTATAGATAGAGTAGTAATGCAACATTGTATTACTTTAGAAATCAACATTCTAAACCCAACAGCACCTTGTGAACTAAAGGGACATTTAATGACCTCTGGCAAGGTATGTGGGATGTTTGTGTTAGAGTTGTAGTTACATAAACAAAAGTTAAATCTCTGATTGGTTCTATGCATTGTTCTGCTTGGGAGTAAAGTTGAACTTGTGTTGGACAGGTAGAGTTTCTCTTTAATTAATATTTCTTTTTAGGCATTTTCTTAATGTTTCTGGTCATGCGTTTCTTTTTGCAAAGGGGCTTGTGTGTAGTTAGTATTATAGATTGGTGGGATAAGCAGTGGGATCAGGAGCAGACAGTTCTGGTGCTGTTCTGCAGAGCGGCTGTGTGTAAATGCATCTATTGGGGCATCTCATTGCTGCTAATAGGGCTGGAGCACATTTAATAGCTTATGTCTGAGAGTCTCACTGAACCAGGCCTTTGGGAGTTGTTCAGGGAATTACCTTAAGGCAATTCATTTGACATAGTTATATCACATCTCCCTGTACAAGAGGACTCCCCCCCCCAAATTTTACAAACTGACATATTTGTACATTTACTACAAAATAGAGTCCTTAGCTGAGCCTGGAGCTCCCGTTTGATCTGTCACTCGAGTTTCTCCTGTCTGTCACATGAGTTTAATTGAGGTGGGGGGACATTCTTTGCAGTGTCACGTGTTTCTTATAACATGACAAACCCCTAATGCTCCTGGGAAGTGATTAATAATTAGGGGTTTATGCTGGAAAAGATTCTTAACACGGACCTTGTTTGTTTAATGGCAAACCACTGCTCTGAGACCCATTCTAACTGAATGCCACTCAGTATACACCCCCTAATTGCTGTGATAGGAATGTAATGCCTTCACTCTGGGGATGTGGAGTTACTGATTCCAGCATACAGGCCTCAGCTCATGGGAGATATTAGTTAAGCTTCTACAAATTCCAGCTAGAAGAGTTGCATTCAACTCAATCAGGGTACCCAGTAACCTGCATTTATTAGGGTGAAGACACACAGGGCAATTAGTCGCCGCAACTTCTATATAAAAAAAAACCCACCAAACACAGCGACTAATTGCCCTTGTGTGTCTTTGTCCTTAGAAGCACTCTGGTAACCTTATCCTCCTACAGCAAATTGGATGCCTGTTATAAGCAGGTCATTTGGGTAATTTGCAAGTAGGAAATGCAGATGCAGGGTCACTAGTTGACATGTTATAAAAGGGGCAGTACTTCCTGTGATGTGGGTGGAGTTTGCACAGACCTGGTCTGACAGGTTTGGTCTGTCCCCCATGGGGGCCTAGGGAAACTGGTTGGGAGAGGACACCATTGCTATGCCAGTGCAGACCTTGCCTGATGAGATTTTCAAACCCGCCCAACCAATGTGGAAGATGTTCATCCAGAACCTCCCACAGGCTGGTAATATGCCAACTGGCAGCTTTTATCAGCCCCTGTATGGCCAACTTTAGATCTGTCCTTTGTTGTGTCAACAGATCACTTGCAAGATTCAGAGGAAAACCATCAAGGCATAGCCGCTCCAATTATTTCTGATGCAGAAAGTCGCCACCAACCTTTCACAGAAGTTCTACCGCAATAACTAAAGAAATATTTCAGCACTGCCAAGAATATTGGTGTTACCAGCACTGCAATTTACTAATATAACTGGAAGGGCAGCCTATAGAACTCTCTACTGAAGGAAGTGGTAATGAAATGATTTTATCATCAATTTAATCTTTACTTCAGTATTAAAACCGCAAAGTATGACACTTATATGAACTCTGCCTTAGGATGCCAGTTACAGTGGCTTGCAAAAGTATTCAGCCCCCTTGAACTTTTCCACATTTTGTCACATTACAGCCACAAACATGAATCAATTTTATTGGAATTCCACGTGAAAGACCAATACAAAGTGGGGTACACGTGAGAAGTGGAAGGAAAATCATACATGATTCCAAACATTTTTTACAAATAAATAACTGCAAAGTGGGGTGTGCGTAATTATTCAGCCCCCTTTGGTCTGAGTGCAGTCAGTTGCCCATAGACATTGCCTGATGAGTGCTAATGACTAAATAGAGTGCACCTGTGTGTAATCTAATGTCAGTACAAATACAGCTGCTCTGTGACGGCCTCAGAGGTTGTCTAAGAGAATATTGGGAGCAACAACACCATGAAGTCCAAAGAACACACCAGACAGGTCAGGGATAAAGTTATTGAGAAATTTAAAGCAGGCTTAGGCTACAAAAAGATTTCCAAAGCCTTGAACATCCCACGGAGCACTGTTCCACCGATCATTCAGAAATGGAAGGAGTATGGCACAACTGTAAACCTACCAAGACAAGGCCGGCCACCTAAACTCACAGGCCGAACAAGGAGAGTGCTGATCAGAAATGCAGCCAAGAGGCCCATGGTGACTCTGGGGGAGCTGCAGAGATCTACAGCTCAGGTGGGGGAATCTGTCCATAGGACAACTATTAGTTGTGCACTGCACAAAGTTGGCCTTTATGGAAGAGTGGCAAGAAGAAAGCCATAAGAAGTCCCGTTTGCAGTTTGCCACAAGCCATGTGGGGGACACAGCAAACATGTGGAAGAAGGTGCTCTGGTCAGATGAGACCAAAATGGAACTTTTTGGCCAAAATGCAAAACGCTGTGTGTGGCGGAAAACTAACACTGCACATCACTCTGAACACACCATCCCCACTGTCACATATGGTGGTGGCAGCATCATGCTCTGGGGGGGCTTCTCTTCAGCAGGGACAGGGAAGCTGGTCAGAGTTGATGGGAAGATGGATGGAGCCAAATACAGGGCAAACTTGGAAGAAAACCTCTTGGAGTCTGCAAAAGACTTGAGACTGGGGCGGAGGTTCACCTTCCAGCAGGACAACGACCCTAAACATAAAGCCAGGGCAACAATGGAATGGTTTAAAACAAAACATATCCATGTGTTAGAATGGCCCAGTCACAGTCCAGATCTAAATCCAATCGAGAATCTGTGGCAAGATCTGAAAACTGCTGTTCACAAACGCTGTCTATCTAATCTGACTGAGCTGGAGCTGTTTTGCAAAGCAGAATGGGCAAGGATTTCAGTCTGTAGATGTGCAAAGCTGGTAGAGACATACCCTAAAAGCCTGGCAGCTGGAATTGCAGCAAAAGGGGGTTCTACAAAGTATTGACTCAGGGGGCTGAATAATTACGCACACCCCACTTTGCAGTTATTTATTTGTAAAAAATGTTTGGAATCATGTATGATTTTCCTTCCACTTCTCACGTGTACACCACTTTGTATTGGTCTTTCACATGGAATGCCAATAAAATGGATTCATGTTTGTGGCTATAATGTGACAAAATGTGGAAAAGTTCAAGGGGGCCGAATACTTTTGCAAGCCACTGTACGTGAACTATATACATAGCTTTTAGCCATAAACTTTGCTTTGAGGATTGTCACTTTAATTAGGAGCTTTCTATTAAGGGAAGGGGGGGGGGGGGATTAATTCTTCCAACACTTCCTGTATGCAAATCCAAAGCAGTGCATTACAGACTGCAGCAACATTTTCCATGACCATACAAAGCTGTTTACACAGCATGACCAGAAAATCTCCAGTCACTTTATTTGCAATTCCAGTTAATTTAGTTAGTCCCCAATGTAATATTTGTACATCCAAGTCATCCCTTTCCTTGCACAGAGGCTGTGCCTGGAACATCTGCCCCAACCTCACAACTATACATACAGAATACAATTTACCCCCTGAATTACTGGAACCATGCAGTGCAATGTTAGTGATACTCTGGTTGAAACACAAACCTTGCTGGATTTTCACTTAAAGGAACAGTTCAGTGTAAAAGTGAAACTGACAAGACTCCACAAAAAAAATATTTGTAATATAATTAGGCAAAAAAAACCAAATCTATAAAGGCTGGAGTGAGCAAATGTCTAATGTAATGGCTAGAACTCAACTTCCTGCTTTCAGCTCTCTAACCTCTTAGTTAGAGACTTTGGGGGGGCCACATGGGACATAACTGTTCTGTTAGTTTGTGAGCACACAGGTCAGATTCAAATGCAAACTAATAGAACAGTTATGTCCCATATGGCCCCCCTCAAGTCACTGATTGGTTACTGACTGCTAACAGCTTAGAGAGCTGTAAAGGAGGAATTCGTGTTCTGGCCATTATGTTAGACATCTGCTCAAGCCAGCCTTCATTGATTACATTTTCTATTTTGCCCATTCTCATTTTTACACTGAACTGCTCCTTTAAGATCATCCAAAAACCCATCTCTAAACACAGGCATCATGTTTCATACTAAACACAGACATCAACTGCCCAGTTACAGTTCTTTTTAAGTAGGACCCAAGTCAGAACCTAGACTGGAAGCTTGCCTTCCAAGTTTAGAAATGCACCCACCTCAGCAGCTCATGAAAAATGATTAAGACTATGGTTGAAGTAAAACTCAGTGTAAAAAAAAAAAAGTTTTTAGAAATAAGAAACGGCTGTAATGGATTGGAGATGTTTTATTCGGAAATGTGTAACTGAACCCCAGCAGCAGGCGTAACTTTACCATACATGTCCAGGTTTTGCTTTTAAAATTTTGTTCTGGTCACCAGTTGAACACAGGCTGGAATTTAATTTTTTGTATTAAAACAAAAACAAAAATATATAACTATATATAGAGACCTCACTCCAATATCAGAACAATACAGCAATCGTAATCCAAATTATTACATCCAGGGAATTCTCAGCACTTACAAGGAAATCCCACACAGATACAGCTAAAGATTAAATATATACGCAGCAAAGAGACCAGGATAGGTTACAGAAGGGAGGAAAAAGCTGGCTCTGTTTTTGAAGTATGAACAAGAATTTTTATATAAATAAAACATTAAGTGTAAAGGGGAAATTACAGTTCTAGGATCATATTTATACATGGAACTTGTTAGGAAACAATCAGATGGAATGGGAGAAACACACTGCACGCAGAGGAAGGAGTCAGGTGAGGGTAGAGGAAGTGATGCCTGCTTCCCACCCACAAGCCTGCTTGTCAGGACTGGTAATGCCCTGAAGTCCAACTGATGAAGATAGCTAAAGGATTACACACAACAGTCACTAACTTACAACTGCGCAGGTATCGTGGGGGGGAGAAAATATTGAGTTTGGGGCAGGTGTAGGATGACTGTACACATGAGATAAAACCATTATTTGCAAGTGTTGACTTTTGGATAACAGGTGAACTGGAAAGAGGTCGAATTTTTCATTTTGTAGACAGGATAAGTGCCACGATAAGGCCGTACAGACCCAAGACTTCAGCAAAAATGAGGATCA
Organism: Xenopus tropicalis; assembly: GCF_000004195.4. Classification (NCBI taxonomy): domain Eukaryota; kingdom Metazoa; phylum Chordata; class Amphibia; order Anura; family Pipidae; genus Xenopus; species Xenopus tropicalis. Next base: position 21,843,797 of record NC_030685.2, read on the forward strand.
GGATCATCCCTACGAATAGTCGAGGCTGCTGTGCTGTACCCCGCACTCCGGCATCTCCCACGATACCAATGGCGAAGCCAGCAGCTAGACCACTCAGGCCTACACTGAGGCCAGCACCCAACTGAAGGAAGCTCCTACAAAAAGTAAAGAGGGAAAGTTACGTAAATAACAATGCATCATATTTACAGTAATAATTAAGGTTTCTTAAATCTTTTTTAAGAGCACATTGTTTAAAGAAATGGTTTAAAACAAACAAAACAAAAAAAAAAAAAAAAAACTCTTCATGAACTTAGCCTTAAAGAGGACAATAAAGCTACTGAAAATTCCGCTCAAGTTGCCAATGATGAAACTATGACCCCTTCTCCTTAATCATACCTGCAGCCAACAATGGGCACAGGTTCTCTATTACTCACTGAACTCCAAGTGCCAGTTTAATTATCCTGGTGCAGCACTATTAGCCTAGCAAAAACGCTTTAGAACATCCGGTTATCCAGAGTGTTCTGGACATGGGGTCTTCCAGATAAGGGGGTCTTCCATAAATTTTGATTAACAGATCCCATACCTGTATTAGGCACTGGCCCTGTCCTTTTTAGTAATTGGGAAGTTATAAGGAAAGCAGTGGCATGTATAGGCTGCACATACAGAAATTGTACTGGATAAGGAGGTTTCAGAATACAGATTTGCTTTATATTTTTTAGCCTGGTATTGAGACAGGGGAAACTTCCTGCTTATCACATAACCTAGTACTGCATTTTTTATTGGGGGGGGGGGGGGGTGTATATGTACAAGGACACTGCACTAAATACACCATTGCAAACCTGTAAATGATCTGGTTTTTCTTAGGAGCACAGCCATCAGCTGCAGAGTCAGTTTACGATTTTATTTCTCCATGGAGCACAGTATCTAGCTCAGTGATCCCCAACATGTTGCTCCCCACCCCCCTTTTATGTTGCTCCCAGTGGCCTCAAAGTAGGTGCCCATTTTTACATTTCTGGCTTGGAGGCAAATTTTGGAAGCAGAGACATTTTTACTACAAGCAGAGTCTATTTCAGGCCAGCATTGCACTCTGCATCCCCAAATAATTTTTTTTCATGCTTGTGTAGCTCATCAACACTTTACATCTAAATGTGGCTAACAAGTAAAAAAGGTTAGGGATCCCTGATCAAGCTTATGTGAGATACATTTTTACACTGTCAAGCCACATTCTATTAAAAAAAAAAAAAAAATTTTTTTTTTTTTTAAATTCATGATAACTTGCAGCACAAGCAAATAAGTTTGAGAAAACAGCTACATCTTAGCACAGGTTTCACCTGAGAAATCTGAATATGCTGTAGACACATTATGAAGTCGTCAAACTATTGGCACAATATGTCTAATATGTCTTACACTATGTAATAAGCCGGCTATACATGCACAGATATTATTGTACAAAACCTTTACTGCTTAATTATCAGCCATTGCTAAATTTAACAGCCTGGAATAATATTAAAGGGAAAAATTAACTTGGGCACTTACTTGTATAGTGTGATAGAAGACGTCAAAGAGTTTGCAATAAGGACTGCTACTACAAGACCATAGATAGCAATGATACCAGCCATGACCACGGGAATAATGGACTTCATGATCAACTCAGGCCGCATGACAGACATTGCGGCAATACCTGTACCACTTTTTGCCGTGCCATAGGCCGCCCCTAAGGCTGTGGAAAGAAGAAGAAGATTCATAATGCGCATTTAAAATTAAAGAACTGCAAGAAAACATTTGCGGCGAGAACTGGGAAGCGTCATACTGGCCAGGTAACCTATCACAATAGTTATTTAACTTTCACAGGGCAATCTTACTGCATACCCTACTTATAAAGGGCTATTTTCATTTCATCTATTTCAGTTGGTAGTCATTTTAGAGCACTATTTTCCCATAGCTTCTATGCATACTAAGGCACATAGTCCCAGACTGTAACATGCAACTACCCTAAAACTGCCTTTTAATGATGCATATCCTTAATAAGTAGCCCTCAGATTGGTATGGAAACAATAGCGGCTATTTGGACAGTGGTAGTGGCTACAATTCATCCCATGTGACAGACTTAGTAGTAAAGTCAGACGGGTGATCTGAATGATGTTCAATAGCAGAATTTAAGTTGCAGCTATTGCCTATGGCTTAGGCACATGAGTGTCAGCTGACTGCAAGGAACATTTCACAGAGACAATGGCCTGATGGGGAAAATTATGAAATGAAGTCAGTGAGTCAGACTGGTAATAAGGAGTGCACTTTCCCTTCACCCACCCAGCAACCTTGTTAGACTTTTATAGTACTTTGTTAGAGGGGGGTGTAAAAACACAGGTAAACAAAACTAAAACAGGCTAAAGCTATGCAGTTATTCGTGGTTTTACTATTTAGAAAGTCACTATGGAACTAGGACAATAGTTGCCAACTATTCCATACAGTACACCAATATTAATATAAATATCTGGCCTTCAGTTTAGGTAGCCCTTACCTACGATGCACAAAAGGGCTACTGTGTTGACCCTAAAAAGTTAGCAAACTGTAACCAGTCATTGCCTGAAAAGGACAATGCCTCCAATATATAATTCAATGTGTCAAGAGCAAGAGAACTGAGCAAAGAAGCAACAGGAGATGCTCCCTGGATCAATAAACTTGTCCTTCAGTTCTGCCAGAGACAGGATATAACAATAAGGGGTGTGCCAGTTACACATTCATATTAATATTAAACAGATTAATATATTAAAAAAAAAAAAAAAAAAAAGAAAAATGTCAGCAGTTTTAAATTTTGCAAAGTTGGGAGTTGTGGATGAGTAAACAGTCACAGCTCTAGAGCATACTATTCCCAGTTTGTAAATTACCCAAACCAAATTGTAAGAGATGGAAGCAATGAATTCCCCACAATGCTCATAGCACTGGCTACAAAACAGTGTTAAAAATGCCAGCAATCCAAGGGTTAATTATGTGCACAGGCTGCCCTCGGACAATTTATTTTCTGCTGTGCCATACATGTACCAATATTGTATATCTTAATATTGTATTGAAACAAAGGGAAGTCCATGACATTGCATGATGCCTCCATGAAGTATAACAGTCCATACCTTACCAAGAGGGTCATGGATTTCTCTGTATGACCTTATAATCTGGGATACTCACACAGACTGGGAAACTTGAACAGCACAGCTTTGACAAATGTGACTTATATTAATTAACTGAAATAAAACCTCTTTATAACAGCTCGGTTTAATATACCCATCCCCAATATTATACCCTTAACACAATCAATTAAGAATAATGCTGGTTGCACAATATCTGGCTTGCAAAATGTGAGTGGAAGCCACAGCGTATGTGGGAAAGCACAAGGGTAAGGGGTTTTGAAGTAGAATTGGGGAAGCAGAAGCAGTTGTGGAACTCCAGCCTTGCACAAACACTGGCCGCACATGCAGGGCAAAGAAAGCCACCTGCGCCAAGCCCGTGATTTCTATTAAATCACACCGCATGAATGAAACACCAAAAAAAGTTTAACCCCCCCCCCCCCCATATGGAGATTACTTAGGGTGCCACTTCAGCTTTCTAACCACCCCCCAGGCACTGCATTAATCAGGGGGCAATGAGCTGAAGTTACACCAGGCTGGGCAGGCAGCTTGAAAAAGTGGCCACCATTTCATGTGGATGACCCATTACAGCTATTATAGCAGAAATTATATGGCCTTCTGTGGCCCCATTACATAAGGCCTGCCTGACATTATCCAGTTTTAATGTATATAGTCTATTCCCAATTAGGCCTGCATAAGCCTGTGTTATTGGATGGGTGCTTGGGTAGAGCTGGGTGAAGTAAGTGGATTGGACCAATTTGTCCCACCACTACTCATCTAAAAAAATGTTAGTCTCTTTGGAATATACCAAGTAGGGCTTTCGTTATGAAGGATGGCTGAATACAGCACAGGTAAGAAACACTGCAATAGAACTAGGAAGATTTATCCCCCTCCCTCCAAACATGCACAGAAATGAAAACTATTCGATTCAAATTTTAGTGTTACTAAGCCTTTAAATTAACCATCAACCATTTTTGCGGATTGGAAGCCTCCCTGGATGGGGTGAATGCCATTCAATCAGTATTTTGATATGCTATGAAGGGACCAGATTATCATGGGGTGGGGGTGGAGTTTGAGGTATCTTGCAATTGAGTTGGTGTTACCCCTTCATAGCTCTATCCACATTAAATGTTACCAGCTTCTGAGCACTCAAATTTCGGCTTTTGGAAGTCAATACATACATGCCCTTCATAGGCGTCAAAATCACATTTCTAAATTATTGGAGCATTCGATTAATTTACAACTCAGTTCAGTATCATACAGGGCATATTCTCCACCAGCATCACTTCAGCTAGCAGAGAAGCACCCAACAGTCACTGCTGCTCTTCTCATTAAAGTTAATGGGGGGGCAAGGTAGTGCTGGCACTTTATTTTCAATAATATTCCACAGCCCTTTACGTATTCACATCAGCCACCATTATACACAATGGTCACTTTATCAGGAACCAATTACTAAGCATGAGGGAAACTGGAGAAAACCCCAGAGCTGAAAATCATTGGCAGCCACTTCTTCCTGAAAACACTCAGTAGAGCAGTTTGGGCTGAAAAGCAATAATTTGCCGTGCTGTTGGTCTATTCATGGCAATGGGAGGTGGTAGAAATGGCCTCAAGCACTTCACCAGCTGTAGCAGACCCTCAACCCTGGCACAACTTGCTGCAGTTTATTTGGCCTTTAATGTGCTATAAAAATAATGACTGGCCTTTCCAGCACTGAAGAAAATGACTGAAAGTTGTAACAGTGAATTAAAGTTTTCCCGCTGCAAAAAGCACAAACGGTTACATTTTATCCAAATCAGTATAAAGTTATAACCAAAGTACAGGAGTCCAGCCTTATTAACTCTGAACAATCATTAAACAGAAAACAGCACCAAATCCCTGCATGCATTATTCTCTACCTCATGTAGTGAAACACAAACCTTTACTCAGCAACCATCAGACCTATCTGATCACTAAACTGCACAACATATCCCAATATTTGCCCACCATAGAATGCATCTATCCAGCTGCATTGATATACAAGGAGGTTCCCTGTTCTTCCTTGTGTTTCCTATGGGTACTCTGGAGGAGTGTGGTAGGAAACCAAACATTCATACAGGCTAACTGGGCCCTTTTAAAGGCCCCAGTGAATGTGATGAGGACCTATGATCCATTTTAGGGCCTTGGGAGGTCTAATGGTAGCCTGCAAATATTCCAGTGCCTATACAGAGCAACAACCATGTAGTATTGAGATCCAGAACTTGCAGGTCTCTGCACACTGCGACTTTAAGTCGTTCTTCATGTATTTATTAAATTCAAAAGCTTATTACAGAAAAATGAAGTTGCCAGAAATAATTTCCAATAATAGTTACTGAGAGTGACTGTTCTAAAAAAAGGTAGTTCACAGTGTAAAGAGTAATGTTGACCCAAATAAAGAGTGGCCTCACAGAGCAATAGTTTCTTGGCTGCCAGTGACCCCCCATTTGAAAGCTGGAGTGTAAGGCGGCAGCAAATAATTAAAAAAAAAAAGCCATTCCATAAAATACTAAACTTTACTTAACGGTGATCTACCCCACCAAGGCATATTTATTATTTGAGAAAATTGCAAGATCTTGTCTGTAGCCCGGCTATTCATAACTCCCGAACTGGGAAATGACCAGAAAAAAAAATAAAAATATAAAAATTATAATGTTCTAATAATTGCAGCATAAAATTATCTGCTACACCAGCAAGGTTAGGGGTACCAAATGAACCCCCCCCCCCCCTTTAAACTGTGGCAATAAAATGGAGTGCCTATATCCCCAGAGCATAAATGAAGCCCTGCCCCTAGAGCCAAACCAAAGCAGGTGTAAGTACAAGGTTTCCTTGCAGCCTAGCACAGTGCATCTCCTGTACAGGGGTGGGGGGTGACGAGCAGGGTGCCTCCACTCATAGTCACAACTGTTATGTGCATGGGGCTGCAGAAACTTTTTGCAGTTATGCCCTAATTTCATTATGTGTATCATAACCCCAAAACACAAAGCTGCTAAAATGAAAGCCTGAAGGAAAGCCGGAAGAGCCTACCCAGATTAGCAAATAGCATTCAACCACCCTGACAAACTGATCCTTCATTTTCTTTACAAGTCAGTGCTGAAATGAGAGCCTAGATCTCCTTCATACAGTCGCCTGGTGTAACAGTACCTTGCTATATTAGCATTCCAATTAACACATCTGTAAGATTCTCACCTCACCCCCATCTTAAACAAAAAAAGGTTCACAGTCCAAATGGCTTTAAAAACCAATATAAGCTTGCAGAGGGCTAGAATATATTGAATTATATTCTCATATGGATAAGAGATAAATATGATCTTTACAAGTCACAGCAGCACAGAAAGGTCACATCAGAAACTTCTGGATGAGCGAGATTCTGGATGAAGCTAGAGATGTATAAAGACATTATCTAAACAGATCTGTAGAACATCCAATAATGTATATTCTGATCACTGGGCCTAACTCAGGATATCACCATACACCTCTCCAAATGATACACAGCTATCGCTACTACTACCGTGCATTGATTCCTGCTCAGCAGAGCCATACGTAGAGTATGGGGGAAGGGTAGCACCATACCATCTGCCATGAGCAGCGAATAAGGGTACAGACTCCTGATTATATGCACCAAGAAAAAAAAAAAAAGCAGCCTACCAAAAAACCTAAATTTCCCCACTAATATATATATATATATTTTTTTTTACTGAATTCTATGACCTTCAATGCACTGAGATACTGCAAAATCACCATCCATATCTATACCACAAATAGCACCTACACATCTTTACACCCCCCTATTTCAGTAGCCCCAAAACAGTTGAGGGATTAGCCTTGAATGGCAATAAAAGACGCGTTTTCAATGATGCTGGCTGGTTTATCTGAGTGACCTTGGCTGATCTGCAAGAACACAAGAGGGGGGGGGAGATGATGCACCAAGTACCAAAAATCAGATTAAGTGTAGGTAAAACATGCTAACAAAGCAGATATAGCAGGAGCACCCCCGTACCCATCTCCTAACGCCGTGCCCAGTATGCAAGCCCACAGGGCCAGAATGGCTCCACACAGCAGCCCCCTGGCCATGCTACCTACACCAGTAATAAGGAAGCTAATATGCCGAGGTCGCCTCCAGCTTGGAACAGATTTGACACGTCAGGTCGGCCTGACACTGCCACTCACAGAACAATGAAGCAGCCTTCCATGTACGGACCAGTGAGACCGGTTCCAAATACCATTAAGAGGGAAATAATTCTTAGATTCCAAAAGGGGTACACAAATAGCATCATATTTAAAACACTACTGCATTATGTATTTTGTCAACATATTATAAATACAAAAATACAGGCATTTTTATTAAACAGGGGATTTCAGGAGGGGAAGGAATTGTATATAGCAAAAAGGACAGGACTCATTGATAAAGGGAACATTTCACCCATCTCGACAGCAGAGGCTTCACGGCCAGCGATAAGCACAGCAATAAAGAGCTCATCCTGCCCTCTGCAGTCATGTGACCATTCACCAGCTGCTTGTCACCGGGATGACATCAGCAAGCCGGGCTCCCCTTTGGGCAACCGGGAAAGACTAGCCCCCCCCATTCCCACGCCAAACACCCCCATGTTAGCAGCAGACTGGTAAAACCCTAGTCATTCCACTTAACCCCCCCCCCCCAGCCCCACTAGCTTTTTATATAGGAAGGCAGCAGAAACCCTGACAGGGAGGAGGAAGCAGGAGCCAGTGATCCGAGAAGATGGAAAAAAAAAAAAAAAATGGAAGCAAGAGCCGGTCACATGATGGGTGAATAAGGATCAGCCACCTACAGTTTCACCCCAGCATTCATATTATATATACACATATTATACATATTTCCTTAAGGAAGGGTTAAAGCCTCTCAATCTGGGTTTTAAGGCAGAGATATATATATATATATATATATTATATATATATATATATATATATATATATATATATATATATATATATATATATATATATATATATATCTATATAATGGTATAAGGCACCATGGAAATGCCTTCTTTAGCTGTCTGGCACTGCATTATATGCAAAGACACCCCAGCATTCATACCATCCAGGGACAGACACCCCAGCATTCATACCATCCAGGGACAGACACCCCAGCATTCATACCATCCAGGGACAGACACCCCAGCATTCTTGTTGTATAGACAGTTTCCCCAACAATACTATTATATAGACATTTCCCCCAACATTCATATCATACAGGGACAGACACCATGCCCCCAGCAATATAATATAATAATATATATAAGTTCCCCAGCATTCATATCCTATATGCAGATATAAATAAATAAAGATTTACATACATACAGATCACTCTGTATTATATACATAGACACAAAGATAGAAGAATGAATACAGCAATACTATCATTTTCTAGTCATTCAGATTAAACCATAGCACCCCATGCCAAGCCTCTGACATTTCTATACAGGGATAAACCACCACTGGAGCTGCAGCTCATTCTACCAATGCACCACAGGGGCCGATGGGATATGTAGTTCTTTATCGGCAGCTCTATTGACAGCAGGTGACTGCGCACCCATAGCACAGAGCGGTCCATGGGTGAGTGTATGTATAGCAGATATGGGTGTCTCACCGCTAAAAACCATGGCAGACGAAGCCCCCATGACAGCGAAGAAGGCGGAGTACTCGGGCGCGCTTGCGGTGTCGGTAGACATGGTGCTGGATGACGAGTTGTCCGTAAACTCTCCGGTAGAAATAAAAGAAATGCGCCGGGCTCAGGGGAGGGAAAGAGAGAGAGATAGTGCACACGACGCTACGGGAAGGAGGAGGGGAAGCGGGAATGACAGGACACTCCAACCAGGTTAGCTGCGGCGTTCACACTGAAAACCTTTAAGCAGCGCTCTCTGCTCTAAATACTTCGCCGCAGCACAAAATGGCTGCCGGTCGCACGTCACGTGACGCGGCGTCTCCCTTAGCTGTGACTTTTGATCCCGCCCATTTGATGATGATGGAACGTTCCATTATCCGTGGTGTATGGGAGATTGTTCTGCTCCACTGACTGCAGGCGGTCATTTGCTGCCCGAGGGATGATTATTTACTGGCTTGTGTGTAAATGGTGTTGCACGGTGGTGCTTTCGGGGGTGCGGGGTTTAGGGGAAGATGGCACTTTCAGGCACCTGTCGTGGTTGGAAGGCGGTGTCTGACAGGTTGGGTGCGGGGAGAGGTGCGTCATTCACTTGTCATTAGCGTACTGAGAGGTGGCGTTGGGCCTGTCTGGGTGTGAGGTGTGTGTATGTTATTCATTATATATATATATATATATATATATATATATATATACATACACATACAGATATTGTGTTTATAGATGCATTTTTTAGAAACAATATATAGATAAAAGTAATTTAAGGAATGCCATTGAGAAGAAAATAGTTTTCATGCATAGTAATTATTACATAGATTTATTTATGTGTACAGGTATGGGACCCATTATCCAGAATGCTCGGGACCTGGGGTATTCCGGATAAGGGGTCTTTCAGTAATTCGGATCTCCTTCCTTAAGGCTACTTAGAAAAAAATTATTTAAATGGTGATTAAATCCAATAGGAGTGTTATGGTTCCAATAAGGATTGATTATATCTTAGTTGGGATCAAGTACAGGTACTGTTTTATTATTACAGGGAAAAGGGAATCATTTAACCATGAAATAAACCCAATAGGGCTGTTCTGCCCCAATAAGGGGTAATTATATCTTAGTTGGGATCAAGTACAGGTACTGTTTTATTATTACAGAGAAAAGGGAATCATTTAACCATTAAATAAACCCAATAGGGCTGTTCTGCCCCCAATAAGGGGTAATTATATCTTAGTTGGGATCAAGTACAGGTACTGTTTTATTATTACAGAGAAAAGGGAATCATTTAACCATGAAATAAACCCAATAGGGCTGTTCTGCCCCCAATAAGGGGTAATTATATCTTAGTTGGGATCAAGTACAGGTACTGTTTTATTATTACAGGGAAAAGGGAATCATTTAACCATGAAATAAACCCAATAGGGCTGTTCTGCCCCCAATAAGGGGTAATTATATCTTAGTTGGGATCAAGTACAGGTACTGTTTTATTATTACAGAGAAAAGGGAATCATTTAACCATTAAAGGAACAGTAACACCAAAAAATTAAAGAGTTTTAAAGTAAATGAAATATAATGTACTGTTGCCCTGCACTGGTAAAAAGTTATGTGTTTGCTACAGTAACTCTACTATAGTTTATATATAATAAGCTGGTGTGTAGCCCTGGGGGCAGCCATTCAAGCTGGAAAAAAGGAGAAAAGGCACAGGTTACATAGCAGATAACGGATAAGCTCTGTAGAATACAATAGTGTTTTATCTGTTATCTGCTAAGTGCCTGTGCCTTTTCTCCTTTGAATGGCTGCCCCCATGGCTACACAGCTGCATTACTTATATAAACTATAGTAGTGTTTTTGAGGCAAACTCACCAGTTGTACCAGTGCAGGGCAACAGTACATTATATTGGAATTTCTTTTATACATTTCAATTTTTTGGTGTTACTGTTCCTTTAAAGGAACAGTAACACCAAAAAATGAAAGCGTATAAAAGTAACTAAAATATAATGTGCTGCTGCCCTGCACTGGTAAAAGTTGTGTGTTTACTTCAGAAAGTCTACTATAATTTATATAATAAGCTGCTGTGTAGCCACAGGGGCAGCCATTCAAGCTGGAAAAAAGGAGAAAAGGCACAGGTTACATAGCAGATAACAGATACGTTCTGTAGAATACAATGGTGTTTTATCTGTTATCTGCTATGTGTCTGTGCCTTTTCTCCTTTGAATGGCTGCCCCCATGGCTACATAGCAGCTTATTTATATAAATTATAGTAGACTTTCTGAAGTAAACACACAACTTTTACCAGTGCAGGGCAGCAGCACCTTATATTTTAGTTACTTTTATACACTTTCATTTTTTGGTGTTACTGTTCCTTTAAATAAACCCTATAGGGCTGTTCTGCCCCCAATAAGGGGTAATTATATCTTAGTTGGGATCAAGTACAGGTACTGTTTTATTATTACAGAGAAAAGGGAATCATTTAACCATTAAATAAACCCAATAGGGCTGTTCTGCCCCCAATAAGGGGTAATTATATCTTAGTTGGGATCAAGTACAGGTACTGTTTTATTATTACAGAGAAAAGGGAATCATTTAACCATTAAATAAACCCTATAGGGCTGTTCTGCCCCCAATAAGGGGTAATTATATCTTAGTCGGGATCAAGTACAGGTACTGTTTTATTATTACAGAGAAAAGGGAATCATTTAACCATGAAATAAACCCAATAGGGCTGTTCTGCCCCAATAAGGGGTAATTATATCTTAGTTGGGATCAAGTACAAGGTACTGTTATGTTATTACAGAGAAAAAGGAATCATTTTTAAAAATGTGAATTATTTCATTAAAATTGAGTCTATGGTCTATGGAGATGGCCTTTCTGTAATTTTGAACTTTCTGGATAATGGGTTTCCGGATAAGGGGTCTGATGCCTGTAAAATAATTTTTTTTTACCCAGTGCATGCTATCAAGGTGGCTGTGTTTTTATAAACATTAAAAGGTTGTAAAAGGCCATCTTTCATTCAGTGATACCTGTCAGACAGCATTGAAGGTATGTGAGGTAGGAACAACCTTTCTGCCTCTTTTCACTTTTTGCTGTTGTGGTTCGCATACCAGTTGTCTTGACTGTGATTCATCTGGAAATAGCAGGCCTTTGTTGGTGCATTTGGTACACACTAGTAATTGCGTTTTAGGGGAAAGTAATAAAGTAAGAGAGTATTGGAAGAACAGACACTAACTGGTCAAGATCAGGGAAGATCACAGTCGCTTTTTGTCCTTCACACAAGTTCCGTAGGGCGTCTGTCAAAATGCGAAGTCATTACAACTTGCCTATTTGCCCCTTTGGAGCCAAAAGCTGCACCATTACCCTTTTAGGGCTCGCGACAAATCTCCCTGTTCGCGGGCGACTAATCTCCCTGAATTGGCATCCCACCGGCGACAATGTAAGTCGCCGGTGGGATGGCACGCTGCGCAGGCGATTTCGGCAAATCGCCGAAGTTGCCTCGCGAGGTATTTTCGCCGGTGGGATGGCAACTCGGGGAGATTAGTCGCCCGTGAACAGGGAGATTTGTCGCGATTTGTCCCCGTGTGCTAGAGCCCTTATGTGCAGCCCACCAATGTCCTGGATTCCTTTAGGAAAGGGAAAGTAAAATAATCACAGGTAATGCAGAGGGGAGAGGAAAATGGAGGATGGGATTCAGAAACAATAAATAGTAGGTACCAAGAGTAGAATATTTTGCCAGACCCAATTTGAACTGCAAGAAAATCAGCTAATGTCCATAATCTATAATCCATTTATAGGTCAAAACTCAACCTCCTCTGTGGGTCGCCTGCATGACAAACTGTGGGGCTAACATAAACAGATTTGGAAAGGCCTACCAGAGGTTGGTCCCAGGTCCTAGCGGGCCCCAGCCTATGACAGTTTCTATCAGTCCATACTTATTTCCACTATGGGCCTGAATGAAAAAACCCATACAATTTAAAACTTCCTATATCTAATATCTTTAGATAGAGTTGGCCCAGGGTGTAAGGTTCTCAGGTTGACCATAGGAGACCTAGTCTGACACCGAACATAAGGCATTGTATATCAGCTTTAGAGTTTGTCAAGTACCTTACATCTGTTTTGCAGAATCATTGGGACCTCGGTTTTCCGGAGAAGGGTTCTTTCTGTAATTTGGAACTCTATACTAAAAAATGATTGCAACATTAATAAAACCCAATAGGATTGTTCTACTTCAAGTAATAATTAATTAATTCTTAGTTGGGATCAAGTACAAGGTACTGAGAAAAAGAAAATCATTTTTAAAAATTAGAATTATTTGATTAAAATGGAGTCTGTGGGAGATGGCTGTCCCAGTTATTCGAAGCTTTCTGGATAACGGGTGTCCAGATAACACATCCTATACCTGTACTTGATGGTAACTAAGCTGTAGGAATTCATATTGGTGGCAAAATAACCTTATTGGCCTTATATAATGTTTAAGTAATTGTTCATTAGACTTAAGGTATGGGCATTCTGGATAAAAGAACCTATATCTGTACAATAGCTTTGGCATAAAAAATGTTTATGCCGCTTTTTGGTGAATTATCTACTAAAAGTAATGCTTAAATTATGATATTGTTGTTAGATTAGTATGACCCAAACCTAACACAGTAGTTAGCTGTAATTCTGCCACACCTGTTTATTGGCAGTTTATAAAAGATTAGTGCCATTTGCTTTCTTTCAGCAACCTGAAGGCTAGCATTTATAGACGTTGGAATTTTCTGCCCCAGACAAAAGCAGAAGAGCCAGTAGAGCCAGTTGAATGTGGTTGGAGAGAGAGAGGTCAGAATCTGTCAACTAGTTGTGTTTTGGTCACAAAACCTGTAAATAGAAGGGGTTGGGTGCTTATGTTATAGCAGCAAGTGATGAGATTCTACACATTATTAATGCATAAGTTAATAGAACTTCTCCAGCAGAATCCTGCATTGAAATCCGCTTTTCAAAACACATGGCAACAGATTATTTTTATATTTAATTTTGAAACTTCAGTCACTGCTGAGCTGCAAGTTGGTGTGATATCACCCCAGCAACAGAACAATGGGAAGGGAGCAAGAAATCAGCTCCAAGTAGATATCAGAATAGCACTCAATAGTAAGAAATCCAAGTCTGGAATGGGACTCCTCTAGTTATATGGTAGTAGGAGAAACAATAAGTTATCTGAAAGCAGTTCTAATGTGTAGTGCTGGCTCCTTCTGAAAGCTCAGACTCAGGCACAATGCACTGAGATGGCGCCTACACACCAATATTACAGCTAAAAAAAAATACATTTCTTGGTTCAAGAATAAAATATTAAATGGCAGAGTGAATTATTTGCTATGTAAACATTGTCATTTAGAAATAAAAAGTATACCATAAAAATCATGACAGATTTCCTTTGAGTGGTGTAAATAATAACTTTGGGCTAAATCAGTCCCATTTGTAAGGGATTTAACCCTTTAGAACATAGCATTATGGAGACATCATGGTGGGGATGGTAGACCAATTGCTGTGTCAATCTAGGAAAGTCCTGCTCATGTTTTCAAATTAAGAAAACCGGGCAGGCAGTTTTGACTTGGACAGCCTTAGGCATAGAGGTGAGGCAGCAGTTACTTTAACTTTCCCTTCAGCACTTTACAAGATGTCACTGCAGTTCTCTCTTTCCCCCTTCCTTCACACCTAATTGTGTAGCCAGTGCATGGGTATTTGCACCACGTCCCCCATTCTGGCACATAAACAAGATTTTGAGGTTATACAAAGTTGCCTTAATAACAGTGCCCAAAAAATGGAGCCTGCCTGCTTGCTGTGATATAAAACGGAGCACAAAACAACAAATGCGCCCATGGGTGCAAAATTTACTAACATAATTACGGTTTTTACTTCTGAACGATGGAAATGGAGGGACAATGGATCTGGAAAAAGGCATCTGGTCTTCAGAGGCCCGGTCGGAAACTTGGAACCCTTGTCCCATTGCCAAAAAGATTCTGCAGCTTGCTGTCACACTGGATGCTATGGCTAAAGTGTGTGTGTGTCTGGTGATAAGTGATTGTTCCACAGGCAGTGGATTGTTCATTTTATTTATACATAGAGACTATTGTATTTGCACCATCTTTGCTCCATCTTCACGCTTAAACGCTTTACCTGCAGTATTTTCATTAGGTACCAGTGCACATACTTGAGGTAAGATTGTTGGGCCAATATGTGGTTGTCAACTTCCATAGAAAGTAAGTAAAGTTTTTTATTTTTAGATTTTACATTTCTTATAAGATACAATTTACTTTTTGACTCCTCCCCTTGTACATACGGGATGCATCGTATGTAGGCATACCCAATAAACTTGCCGCACTTCCTGGCTTCGACGAGGTCCACCAGAAATCCATGGTGGATCAACTGGTGGACCGCAATCAACGTTTTGGCCACCCCTGTGCTAGAGCAATAAGGGTGCTAGATGTTGTCCCTTAGGGCACATTTAGAATGCACTTACATCTGGGGAATATCTGTACTATGCTGGTGCAGTGCTAGGTAGCCCAGTCCTTACTGCCTGCCATAGGGTTCCCCCCACATGGCACCCCCAGCCTGCCCTTTATAAATACAGACCTGCAAAACTGTAATCATGGGGGGGGATGAATGTTTCTCTTCCTGCTCTAGATCAATGAAAAGTTACATGTGTGAGTAAAGGTCTGAACCTGATGGATGTTTTTTTTTTTCCAAAATAAATAACCTTATGTCAGTGTTACATTTTAAAAGTAGATATGATTTTCATGAGTAGATAATGCAGTGTCTACAGGTTAAAGGGGAACTCCACCCAAACACAACTTAAGCATTTTGAAAAGAAAACATAATTTCAAACAACTTCGCGAATTAAAATATATGCAGCCTTTTTATGATGTTAATACAGGTATAGGACCCGTTATCCAGAATGCTCGGGACCAAGGGTATTCCGGATAAGGGGCCTTTCCGTAATTTGGAACTCCATACCTTAAGTCTATTAAAAAATTAATAAAACATTAATTAAACCCAATATAATTGTTCTGCCCCAATAAGGATCCATTATATCTTAGTTGGGATCAATTACAAGGTACTGTTTTATTTCTACAGAGAAAAAAGAAATAATTTTTAAAATTCTGAATTATTTGATTAATATGGAGTCTAGGGGTGACAGGCTTTCCATAATTCGGAACTTTCTGGATAACCGGATCCCATACCTGTATTATAATATGGTTTGGAACAGTTACCTAATCCTGTAACGTCAGTGTTTTAGTCACTCCTCCCATGGCAGGATTTCAAATGACGCAGAAAAAGAACTGTTTTGCAGGTTATAAAATTGGTTTTATTCATACTTTTGAAGGAACAGATTCCAGTGATGGGTATATTAGTGGTTTCTGTGTTTTGTGAAGCTCTTTAACAAATTTTGGTTCGGAAGCTGGAGTTCCCCCTTAATTGTAATAAGCCCCAAGGAAGTCCCAGTAAGTGTTGTCCCCAAGGGACTGTTGTGCACTACCACACTCTACGTTGCACTTGAGGAATTAGATACTGCCCCAAAACGGTTACTCCTCACATTGGAATCCATAAAGAGTGCCGATGGGAATCAGTTTAATTCTGTTTGTATTAGAGGAGCTACCAGTGTGTAAGCGCATAAGTTTATGCAGGGACTGGACTTGTTATTTTGTTTTTATTAAATGTCATTTTACCTGTTGGGATGAACCACCACACGGCCTTAAAGGAGTTTCCCACCTCATACTGGTGTACTGAATGACTTTCTCTCAAATACTCTTTCCACATTCTAAATTCTAAATACACACTTTGGGATCCTAGCCCTACATTGCAGCCTTTGCTCAACCCTATTTAGTTGCACCTACCTATCTAGCAGCTTCTTTAACTTTTGTAGCTCAAGCCTCAAGCCTCTTGGGGTCTCTTAAAGGGACAGAATTTGTTCAGGGCCTACCTAGCTCATAACATGGTTACAGATAATGGAAATAGTTGATGTGCCAGTTGTTCAGCCATAGAATCTGTGAGGTAGCAAATAAATGTCACCCCGTATCTCATTCTAGTTGACCTTCTAGCTTTGTTTTCAAGGGTATCTAGGTGAGCAAATATGCATTATTCTTAAAGGGGTGGTTCACCTTTAAGTTAACCCTTTAGTATGTTATAGAATCCTATTTTTAGCAACTTTGCAATTGGTGTTTATTATTTTTTTATAGTTTTTGTATTTCAAACTGGGATCACCGACTCCACGAGGAGTTATTCCTTATCTTTCTTTTCTGTCCATCTCCTATTCATATTCCGGTCTCTTGCCTGGTGCAACTACTGCCTAGTTGCTAAGGTATACAAGACCATAGCAACCAGTTAACTACTGAAATTTTAAACTGCAACTAATGGTGCAATTTAGCACTTTTGTTAGTAAGTGATCCCCTATATCAGTGGCACACTAGCTCAGGTTAAAAGGTAGGGATAGTTGCCAATTAATGATGCATTTTTTTATTGGTTACACTTTGACAGACCTCATTATGCCGGGGGTGTCTTAGCTGTTGATGACCCTCAACCTCCATCAAGTCTGGACTAAAGGTCCCCATACACGCTGAGATCCGCTCGATGGCGAGATCGACAAGCGAGCGGATCTGCACCTGATATCCCCACCTATGGGTGGGCGATATTGGGGAGCGTGTAGTTAAAAAAAAAATAATTAGATCGTTTGGCCCTGGGGCTCGAATTATATTGGCGGCAAGGGGCAGTCGGTTCGGGGACCACATCAACAGGCCGATGCGGCCCCCGATCTCACTGAATTTTCTAACCTGGCTGATCGATATCTGGCCAATTTCAGGCCAGATATCGGTCGGCCAGGCCCCTCGTTTCTGCCCCTACACGGGCCGCTAAGCTGCCGAATCAGTCCAAGGGACCGATATCGGCAGCTACAATCTGCCCGTGTGGGGAGCTTAAGATTCATAGCAGGCCCTAAAATTTCAAATACACAAATGCCCCCACGGGCCCAATAAAAAGTGACAGTCTCTGGTATCTTAAAGCAGCTGCTCTGGCATTTGCCAGAATCTCCAGATTGCCAGTCTGGGCCTGACCTCTATCAGGAACATCTTGGTGTCATATAAATTATTTTTTGATACCAAGACCCATCACAGAAACCCTTAATATATGAGGCACATAAAATCATATGCAGAGAATAATACACATTTAGGAAGGCTTAACCCCCGCCAAATAAAAAATCAACTGAAAAATAAATGATAAAGAGTAGAACATTGTATATTAGGGAGGAATAAGAAAAATGACGAAGGGAGGAGGAGGCCATATAACTGGCCAGGAGAGGCATCAGAAACAAGATTAGAATGGAAGGAGAGGCTGGAAGGCGAGGGAGGGGCTGCTAAACAAGTGAATAAAATGGGAGAAGCTGCTCATCCCGAATTGAGGTCAAGGAAGAGATATGGGAAAACCTATGTGAGACTCCATGCATTGAGCTCTGGGAATGACAGACAAGAGGGCATTAATAATCCAAGGAGAGAGATGAGAAGAGGAAAGGTTGCCGATAGCAATGGGAAATAGAACTGAAAAGGAAACACAACAGGATGGAGGAAAAAGAATGAGAGTGACATGGAGGGAATAGAGATGGGGGCAGGGGAGGCGGAGGCTGCAAAGAGACAGGAGGCAGAGGAACCAATGGGAGGGCAGGGGGATGTCTGCTTGCCTTGAGCAGCCTAGATGCTACCATTGCCACTCTTTTATCAATGGCTTTCCCTGCAGTATAAGCCACTTAGGGATCATCTGACAACTACATGTGTGTAATCCAGGCATCAATGCGCGGCGTGAGGGGAAAATCCACAGCCGTGTGTCAATTGCTAAAGATCCCTAACTTCAAAGGCACCTCTGAACATATATCTAAGGTGGGTGGTGCCAGCCCCACCAAATGGATGAGGGTACATATGTGAGAAATACAGTACATGATAAAGCACTATAATAAAATATTAACGGATGGAAAAGTACAAACATACATACACTATACTGTAAACAAACACAGAGGTGTAGAAATATACAAACGTAAATACACACACACACACATATATATATATAAAATCATAGTATTTGTAGAATTCTACAAAATTGTCACGTGACAATAAGCGTTTTTCACCCGAAATATTTCTAATTTCAATTTTCAAATGAAACACTGATGCAGATATTTCAAGGTAAAAATGTAGAATCTCTGGCACTATGTTTTTAATTCAGTGCCTCTTATTGCATTCAGTGGCTCATCAGACTTAGATGGTCAGCTCTTCAGGGCAGTAAGGACACGGGTTCTCAGCAGGAATTGAACCCAGCCATCCCTGACTCCGACTGTTAACAGTTTAAAAATGACTATCCTTGTAAGACCGAGGTACCACTCCCATTCAGCACGGATAGACTAGATTGTCCTAGGACAGGATCACATTGACCCACAGAGGTCACAAAAAAGAGCAGTAAAGAGAGGGAGGCTTGTGCTGCAATGCATTCAGCAATGAGGAAATGCAGTCACACAAAATGCCTTATACACAGCATGGCGGCACATTATAGTGAACAAGGAAAAGGAAAGCAGCATGCTGCACCATATATACTATACAAATACTATGTATAAATATAAATAAAGATAATTTAAGGAATATGATCACAGCATACAGATGTAACCCACTGAACAATGTAATAAGATGGTACAGCATGTATACTGATCAAAGAATGGAAATGCATTAGGCTACAGATTAAAGCAGGCAGTAATGTTATGCAGTTTCACATCAGAAAATGAAGATATGCAGTGTTAAACCACAAAGAATACAAAATAATGTAGTGAGATACGCAGTAACAGTGGGGAATGCAGTGATGAAAAGAAGCAGGATACACAGCAAAGATGGCCATATTTGTACTGAATTTCTGTACTATTTCTGTTACTTGTAAGCTAGGGGGATGATACTGACTAGGGTATCTATGCTCCATAGAAAATTTATTCTACCAATGCCCCAGGATGCACCCGATGATGCTATAGTGATTGTTGGGGCTATCAGCCTAACCGAGAGTAACAATAGCAATACAGTGTCTCTCCATTTGCCTCCCAGGCCGATTAGTTGAATGCTATACAGCAGTGCTGTCCAACTGTGGTTCCGAGGGCAGGAATTTTAGGCTACAAAAAGCTACAAAGCATTAGGGAATGTACTGGTGGAACAGAGAAGGATGCACAGTAACATTAGGGAATGCACCGGTGGAACAGAGAAGGAGGCACAGTAACATTAGAGAATGCACTGGTGGAACAGAGGAGGAGGCACAGTAACATTAGGGAATGCACCGGTGGAACAGAGGAGGAGGCACAGTAACATTAGAGAATGCACCGGTGGAACAGAGAAGGAGGCACAGTAACATTAGGGAATGCACCGGTGGAACAGAGGAGGAGGCACAGTAACATTAGGGAATGCACCGGTGGAACAGAGGAGGAGGCACAGTAACATTAGAGAATGCACCGGTGGAACAGAGAAGGAGGCACAGTAACATTAGGGAATGCACCGGTGGAACAGAGAAGGAGGCACAGTAACATTAGAGAATGCACCGGTGGAACAGAGGAGGAGGCACAGTAACATTAGGGAATGCACCGGTGGAACAGAGAAGGAGGCACAGTAACATTAGGGAATGTACTGATGGAACAGAGGAGGAGGCACAGTAACATTAGGGAATGCACCGGTGGAACAGAGGAGGAGGCACAGTAACATTAGGGAATGCACCGGTGGAACAGAGGAGGAGGCACAGTAACATTAGAGAATGCACTGGTGGAACAGAGGAGGAGGCACAGTAACATTAGGGAATGCACCGGTGGAACAGAGAAGAAGGCACAGTAACATTAGGGAATGTACTGATGGAACAGAGGAGGAGGCACAGTAACATTAGGGAATGCACCGGTGGAACAGAGAAGAAGGCACAGTAACATTAGGGAATGTACTGATGGAACAGAGGAGGAGGCACAGTAACATTAGGGAATGCACCGGTGGAACAGAGAAGAAGGCACAGTAACATTAGGGAATGTACTGATGGAACAGAGGAGGAGGCACAGTAACATTAGGGAATGCACCGGTGGAACAGAGAAGAAGGCACAGTAACATTAGGGAATGTACTGATGGAACAGAGGAGGAGGCACAGTAACATTAGGGAATGAACCGGTGGAACAGAGAAGGAGGCACAGTAACATTAGGGAATGTACTGATGGAACAGAGGAGGAGGCACAGTAACATTAGGGAATGCACCGGTGGAACAGAGAAGGAGGCACAGTAACATTAGGGAATGTACTGATGGAACAGAGGAGGAGGCACAGTAACATTAGGGAATGTACTGATGGAACAGAGGAGGAGGCACAGTAACATTAGGGAATGCACCGGTGGAACAGAGAAGAAGGCACAGTAACATTAGGGAATGTACTGGTGGAACAGAGAAGGAGGCACAGTAACATTAGGGAATGCGCCGGTGGAACAGAGAAGGAGGCACAGTAACATTAGGGAATGCGCCGGTGGAACAGAGAAGGAGGCACAGTAACATTAGGGAATGCACCGGTGGAACAGAGAAGGAGGCACAGTAACATTAGGGAATGCGCCGGTGGAACAGAGAAGGAGGCACAGTAACATTAGGGAATGCGCCGGTGGAACAGAGAAGGAGGCACAGTAACATAAGGGAATGCGCCGGTGGAACAGAGAAGGAGGCACGGTAACATTAGGGAATGCACCGGTGGAACAGAGAAGGAGGCACAGTAACATTAGGGAATGCGCCGGTGGAACAGAGAAGGAGGCACAGTAACATTAGGGAATGCGCCGGTGGAACAGAGAAGGAGGCACAGTAACATTAGGGAATGCGCCGGTGGAACAGAGAAAGAGGCACAGTAACATTAGGGAATGCACCGGTGGAACAGAGAAGGAGGCACAGTAACATTAGGGAATGACAGGGTCCCAGCACTGCTAACTTCTGCACCATCATGCTTCCTAGGCATACTATTATACTGTATATATAATTATATATACAGCAGTGAAGAGATCCGCACTCACAGGACTTATAGAATTAATCTGGTGTTTATTGAGAAGACTAACGTTTCGGCTACTGAGGTAGCCGAAACGTTAGTCTTCTCAATAAACACCAGATTAATTCTATAAGTCCTGTGAGTGCGGATCTCTTCACTGCTGTATCTAATTCTTCACTTGGACCTGCACTCAGGCTATTGTGACCCGATTGACGTGAGTGCCGGCTCTCTCCTGATGCATAATTATATATACAGATATATAGTAAGATTAATTCACTTTTTTAATTAATGAAACCCTATGTTATGTAAAACACCAAAGCAAGCTATTGCATTTAAAATACTTATATTTACATTTATTTATTTATTTTATAAATTTAATTTATTATTTATATTTAATTTATATATTTATATTTGTTTTTAGTTTCTTCTTCATAGTGGGAAACAAACTTTATTTCGCAATTTTCAGTGTGTCATGACTAGAAATAGCATATTAAAGCCTTTTGAAACTAAAACTGTGCTACCTGCCAGCCCACATCCAGGCCATTCAGGTTTCCAGGCAGCGGCTGAGCTTATATAGTATCAGCTAAGTGCAGAGGATGTGAGCTTTCTTATATGCAGCATGGTGAATGTAGGGTGCTCCATTTATTTGTTGTGCTTTTACCCACTTCCTTTACGTTGAAGTAGCATGTATGCACCACAGCACCCACTATTAGTAAATGAGCCTGGAATGATCATATACATTGTCTGTACAGGGTAATGTCCTTTGAAGCCAGAGTTGGATTTTGGCATAGGTAAAACCTGTAAAACAAGTCAGAAGAATGAGGCTTGTTGTATAAAGAGGCTGGTTACACACACAGCTATTGTAATTGTTTCTATTTTATTTGCCAGTTGGCTCCGTTAATTACTGTGTTATGGACATTCTAATACTCCTATTCTAATGCTGCCTGCAGGTTGGGTCTAATCTCACATTGCACTTGTGGGAAAGCAGTTAGAATATTAGGTATAGAGCGTGCAGTTATATATTTCACTAAATAATTTCTATGTGCAAATATTTCATTCTGAGTACATTAAAACCCAATAAACATTAAAGGGGAACTCCGGCTTCCAAACTCTAATTTGTTCAAGAGCCCCACGCAACACATAAACCTCTAATATACATATCACTGTAATCTGTTCTTTTAAAAAGTAGGAATAAATACCATTTTTATTTGCTGAATTCCAGCTGGAAAACAGTTCTTCTCTTTCTGCATCATTTGAAATCCTGGCAGGGGAGGAGGGACTAAAACATTGGTGTTACAAATAGTAACAACTTCTCCACAGCTTACAGATAGCATGCAGGAACTACATAACCCACAATGCATTGCACTGTGATGTTCCTTTGCTTATTGACATCACTGAGCAGGGGATTGTGGGATTGGGAGGATGCAGGCTGAAGGCTGACTGAGGACAGTCGACTGCTGTTACATTTCTTCTCAAAGTAGCCAGCCAGATCAAGAGAACAGGGGTCCAAGCTTAGGCAACTGTTCTAAACCATATTATTATATTAAAAATCAAAGCTTTTTAAAAAGGTAAACATAATTTTAAGCAACTTTTCAATATACATCAATTAAAAATATGCAGCCTTTTCATGATTTTTAATGTAATAATATGGTTTGGAACAGTTGTGTTTGGGTGGAGTTCCTGTTCAAAACACAATGTAGGTTCCATTAGTCTTACTCTGTCACAATGTTCCAGTGGTTACTGCATATCCATATAGTAGTAGTATTGGCTTCTTGATCCCCCAGAGCCTTTTATATTTTTCATTTGGAAACCACTAGACCTTCTCAATGTCAACAGCATTATACAAGAGCAACAATAAAACAAAAGAGCAACAATAAAACAAAAGCACAATGCTCTCTACGCTCACATGTACTCGGTGAGTTTGTCTGGCTATGTCTGTTGGGTTAGTATAAATTGAGGCCACAAGTGTTCTTAGATAGCCAGACAATATATAAGGGGTAATTTACTATGACCCTATAAATAAGTGCTAAAGTGCTATGAGCCACAAAAGCATGCAAAAAGTACAGGGAGCCATTGCAGCCAGTTGGCCTGGTATCCTAGGAAACCCGGCTGGCCAACCTACGCACGCGCAATGATGGCTTAAAGTGACTAGCGAGTGGTCAATGGGCAAGGGACAAGGCCTGGATTAGGGATAAGTCATAAAAGAAGTATGTGGAAGTGTTCCCCCATCATTACACCACAGGCACGTGCCTCTTCTGCCTACCCCTACTTCCGGCCCTGATTGCATCGTCACTCCCCAAATGTTTTGTTTAAATGACACAAGTTAATAGGGCATAGAAGCAGGATGCCTATTTGTGCCCCATGAATGCAGTGCTACTGAAAGCAGGCAGCTCTGTATTTATGGGGCACGCACACAGGTCCCAGCACTCTATTTTGGAGTGCAGAGATCTGTTGCAATTCAAAAGAGTGCAGGGCAAGGGGGAGTGTTCTTCCCTTTGCACCATTTTTTGCATTTTTGCACCCTGAATTTTGTAAATGACCCCTATAATGTATATGTGGTTGAGTCCATGACACTGAAAATAATAAGCTGAGAAAGATGAGAGCCCTTTGTGAAAAAGAACAGTTATATTATTATTTGTTCATCTTTATACACAAGTAGCCATAAAACACGCTGCCAGCTATAAACTCAGCATTTTGTGTCTCTGCAATGTTTTTTCCCATTAAGTTAAATAAACGGTGTGAGTGTATACAAGGGTGTTGCCTATCTTCGCTTCCCATAGATGAGCAAATAAATGGGTTATACGGCACATGCCCCTGCCATAGAGAGATAAGAGGAAATGAGAGCACATTTTACATTCTGATACACAATGCTTTATACCTTTGTACAAGGTAATAGAAGTACTGCTGATCTGGCCAGAAATCATAGGAAATACAAGGAAATGACTAATGCAAGGTCCTGCTTAGTGGCATAACAACAACATACTGGGTACCCCTCCACAACAAAATCTTCAGAGGGGTCCAGCAGCCCCTACCTAGCCCTCCCTCTTGCGTTCCCCACTCCCCGACCACTTGCACCGGTGTAGGTAAGAATGTGGCTGGGGACGGGGGATTTACAGAACTATAGAGAAAGACCCCTTGGTCCAGGCCCATCTTCATTTATAGTTCCCAGTTTACACTTAAATGAGCCCTTATTCAGGGTCAGACTGACCCACCGGTGTACTGGAGAATACCAGGTGTGCTCCATTCCTGTTGGGCCCCACTGGCCCAAGCACCCAGACAGGCTGTATAGTGGAGCACTAGGGGTCCGGAATGCATTGCTGGCGCCAGTATTTATGTGAAGTGATGGGCCCACCTGAATTACCTTGTATGTAACCTTCCTAGCCAAGGGTTAAAGGAATGGTAAAAAGAACACAAGCTTCTTGAATAAAATCCCAATAAAACAATACTGTATATTAGCAGCTAATGTGTGCTGCAGAAACACATAAAACACTATTGCCTTTAATAAATAATGTTAAATTATTAATGGAACTTTCTGTTTAACAGTGTCTCAAATGTGCTATGGGACCCTCCACAATTCCTCTCTGCTTCTTGACCCCTGAATGAAGGATCTGGTTGTAGACTGGTGAATGAAGGTTTGGAAAGCGACCCTAATGGGACATACTGATGCTATTTCTGTTTGCTTCTTATACTGGGTGCTGGGCTACACCAATGCTTTATTACCAGCACTGCATATATATGCTTCTACAGGTGATCTGGTTTTCTTCTTGTTCTGCAGGGAATAGACTGAGTATATCCTATGGATAGGGCCATCAGAGTACAATGTGCATTGTTTACACTAAACATAGAACTGTATTTTTACATAACATAGGGCAGTGTGTGCTTGTACCTAAGTGCATATATATGGTTTGTATAGGAGGCATTCTCAGCTTTAAAGGAATAGTAACACCAAAATGTTTTAATACTAAATCTCCCCCCCCCCCCCCCCCCAAAGAGCTATAATGATAAGAAATACTTACTTCAACTTATTTTGTAAATCTTCAACTTGAATTTTACTTGCAAAATATCCCAAATCAGAAAGACACAGTT
The DNA here is from genome assembly GCF_000004195.4 of Xenopus tropicalis. Lineage (NCBI taxonomy): Eukaryota > Metazoa > Chordata > Amphibia > Anura > Pipidae > Xenopus > Xenopus tropicalis. The sequence continues at coordinate 21,869,649 of NC_030685.2, forward strand.
TAAATGTATGCTCACAACATTACCCCCAAAGCTGTCCAAAGAAATAGAAACTGAATCAGGTTCAGTGCATATCGGAATTGAAGCTGCCTGTGGCCTTTTTTACTTTCTGCTATGGGGCATTTTGCAAGTACAATTTTGCAAGCTGAACATTTAAAAAATGCAAGGGGAAGTAAGCCTTACCTACTACTATAACAGCTTTGGGGAGAATTAAGTGTTAACCTAATTTGGTGCTACTGGTCCTTTAAGTTCAGTGTTAGCCTCCTCCATCTATGGTAATGTAATATTTTGACCACCACAGTGGTGTCATGGAGAACCACTGGTCAAAATGCCTTTGATCGCCCCATTTATAATAATGGGAGTTTTTTTTGTCTATGGCAAACACTGATGGTGACACATGGGCACTGTTCAGGAACCCTTGTTCTGCCCGAGAGCCCTACTTCAGTCCTAATGCCACACGTGCTCTAGTCCTAAGGTAACTTTTCATTTGTTCTTCCTAATGAATAACTGGGCCAGCTCTGTATTAGTGAGGGGAGCAGCAGGTCTTTGTGCTTCAAAATGGAGCAGCAAGGCCTGCAGATATTGGCATGCAGCTGAACACAGCATAGAAAATGCAAAAAAATGGCTGATTGTGGCTTTGTTTTGCACTTTGCATGGTGCATTTGGCTTTGCAATATGAATTATTATACACTGTTTTTTCTAAACATTCTTAGTTATGTTCCCCCTCCAGGACCAGAACTAGGGGTAGGAAGAAGAGACACCTACATAGGGTGCAAATATTGGGGGGCAGCTAGGCAGGTACTTTTTCTGCCTACCCCTAGTCCAGGCTCTCTTGCCACCGCCGATGCTGCCCTCCCCCCCTCCGCAATGTCACCGCACATGCAGGGGGTGAAGAGGCAGTCTGGGTTTGACCACCTCTGCCCCCATCTTCTTAGCCAGTTTTTCTGGGTTTCTGTATTCCATTATTCAAGTTGTGGGTCTGGCCCCCCTGGGGGTACTTGTAGCAGTTTTGGGAGGTGGTGGGCTCACCCTGAAAGCTAGGGTAGGGTGACCAGATCACTCGAAAATTCAGGGGCACGACTAATAAATACATATTGCAGAGCAGCACTGATTGCATTTAACTGCAATCAACCCTTCTAGCTGGATTTTTTAGATGTGAATATTCACGTGATGTGGTCACCCTATACTTAAAGTAAAGAGTGATGGATAATGGGCAGTTACCCTTCTAGATGCCCAGCTTGACTGTTAGTTAGGGTGGGTTTTGGGTTGAATATGTATTTGCTGTGCTACATATACTTGAAGCTATGACTGAATGACAGAAATGATTCCAGGAGCTTAGGAGGGCCTTACCAAAAGAGGTTCTTGGACTAAGAAAGTTTGCAACCACTTTTCTAGAAGAATAATTGTATATCTGTAGAATTTTACATTTTCTAGTTGCCTATATTCCTATGTTAAAATGTTGGTCTATCTAACTCAGAGATGCTAGGACCTGATAAGGTGATCTGCCACTTAACCACAACTTAAGGTGGCCATACACGTTAAGATCTGCTCGCTTGGTGAGGTCGGCAAGCGAGTGGATCTTCTCCCGATATCCCCACCTATGGGTGGGCGATATCGGGAAAATGTGGCCTCTGGGGCCAAACGATCGAGTTCTAATGGCCGCAATGGCACAGTCAGTTTGGGGACCGCATCAATGAGCCAATGCGGCCCCCGATCTGGCTGAATCTTTTAACCTGCCCGATTAATATCTGGCCAATTTCAGGCCAGATATCGGTCTGGTATGGCCGTCGTCTCTGCCCCTGCCGATATCGGCAGCTACAATCGGCCCGTGTATGGCCACCTTTACACTTATTGCTGTTTTTGTTTGTGTTGCTGGAGGTGTGGGGAGGTTCTGTGCTTCTAACACATGGGATAATACCATAGATGGAGAGGATGCAGGTGTTCTTCCAACAGAACCAGGAAAAATACTCTTCTTCATCTCTTCTTGCCCATTAACTGCCTCTAGAGAAGCAGAGAAATGCTCTTCAGCATCAGTGCATCAAGGCTTCTCTGAAGAACAAGGTTTCCTCTGAGAGATAGGTGCTCAGTTACAAAATAGCACCCAAGAGCCATTTAACTGCGTTTGCCATGTGCATCACTCCATTCATTTATTCCTGTGGGCAGACCCACCCTGGCAATCTGTGGGTTCTGGGAAATGCCAGAGGGGCTGCTGTAAGATGCCATAGACACTCACTATTTATTGGGCTGGTGGGGGGGTCCAGGCCTGCTTGTTGTGACAGATCACAATTGTGAAAATAGGGCTAAAATGCATCTGCACAGGTTTTATGACCACCTTGTATGTAATATTTCTTAGTAATCTCTTGCTTTGAAGCAGAATCTTGGGATGCATGTTAATCTGCCGTGCAGGGTATTTATACTATAGGATGGGGGTGGCAACACTAGCAGTGAAGTCCCTAAAGTAATTGGTAAACAAGCACAGACAAGGGCACGAAGTTTGATTGATGGGTGATCGCCCTAAAGCTTTGTTAGTCTTGATCATTGCAAAGGAACCAAGGTTGCCTATTTCTGCTATTCCTGCTATTCCAATCACTCCCTAATTTCCTCCCAATATGAATAGGGAAGCACGGTGAGTAAGTGGCGGTTGAAGGAAAAACTAAAAAGAGAAGTAATTAATCACATTCAGAATCACATGAGGACACAGACGAAATGTTTAACCCTCAACCGTTGCTCGGGGTGGTGCTGTCTGTGCAACATTAGCCCCTGTACCCAGCACTATTCTGGGCTATGTGGCAAAGACAGCATTATTGTAAATAAGTCTTCATAGTTTTATTTTTTTTTATTTAAATATAAACACTTTTTGTTATGCAGCCCTCAGATTTGTAATTTCAACAGTTGCTAGGGCTTCTCCTGGCAACCAGACAGCAGTTTGGAAGTCACAACACATTTTTCTTTGATTCCTTTGAATTTAAAGCACTACAGACCATGGGATTTTGGGTTACTGGGGTCAGGGACCTCGTTGCAGACTGGAAATAGACAGAAAAGCTAACCATTCAAAAAGCATACAAAATAAATAATGACGACCAATAGAAAAGCGGCTGAGAAGAGGTGATTCTGAAACATGCTAAATTTTTAATTTCAGGTAGGGTGGCCACCTCACCCCTTTAAGGCTGATGCCACACATGGCGTTTTTCCTCTGCGTTTTTTCTCAGCCTAAAAACGCCGCACAAGCCACACAGCCCCTGACTATGGCGTTTTTCAGCCTAGTACTGGTGACGTAAGCAAATCCCGTTTCCATGGAGCTAATAGTGCGAAATAGGAAAAAACGCCGCGTATTTCCGCTAGGTCTGGCAGCTGCCTTTGCGTATACATAGGAATAGCTTGCTTTGCAAATACTGGCGTATTTCGGCCAACGCTTGAAAAATCCATGCTAAGGCGTTTTCTAGCGTATTTCCGCATTGTGTGGTTTGCTTCGAGTCTTTTCAAGTTATTTCTATGGATGATGATATCGGGCGTTTTACAGCCGCCGAGAGAATTAGAAAATACGCAGCGGAAAAACGCCACGTGTGGCATCAGCCTAATACTGGCCACATATTAAATCCTCATCCTGCATGGCTAGTTAGCAATTCATTTATATGCATGCTGCATGGCCGCACATAAACTGATTTAGACTGCAGCATGTATCTAAAGTAATTGCTAACTAGCCATGCAAGATGTGGATCCAATATGTGGCTGGTATTAAAGAGGTGAGGCTACAACCCTAATTGCATGTAAACTCCCCATTTAAGGCAAGGATTCCTGGCAATGTCACATAATGGGGAACTAGTTTTTGGCAACAGATTGAGATGGGGAGGGGGGGGCCTATGTCAGTCATTTGGTTTAACTCTCACACAGCTGGGAACATCCAGTACAGGTCAAATATTTTGTTCCTCTCCAGTGCCAAAGGGGTTACAGTGTCAGCAATATTCAGCAGAAGCAGCCATTGGTGTGTTTCCTGTGTATACACCAGTTGTGCCGTTTGTGTACTGTAAGCATGGAGCTGGATGGCACAGGTATAAGGACACAGGAGAACACAGTCTTCTAGTATCCACGTTCCTCAGCGGGAAAAGGGACACCTTGTGCCCATCACGTGTGCCTTCACACCTACTGTATATCAAATGGGAGATACTTTAAAGGAATACTGTCATGGGAATACATGTTTTTTTTGTTTTTAAACACATCAGTTAGAGCTTCTCGAGCAGAATCCTGCATTGAAATCCATTTTTCAAAAACTCAAACAGATTTTTTTTATATTTAATTTCAAAATTTTACATGGGGCTAGCCATATTCTTCATTTCCCAGGGTGCCACAGCCATGTGATTTGTGCTCTGATAAACTTCAGTCACACTTTACTGCTGAGCTGCAAGTTGGAGTGCTACCCCCCCCCTCCCAGCAGCCGATCAGCAGAATAATGGGAAGGGGGCAAGATAGCAGCTCCCAGTAGGTATCAGAATAGCACTCAATAGTAAGAAATCCAAGTCCAGGTTGGGACTCCTCCAGTTACATGGGAGTAGGAGAAACAGTTTACCTGAAAGCAGTTCTAATGTGTAGCGCTGGCTCCTTCTGAAAGCTCAGACTCAGGCACAATGCACTGAGATGGCGCCTACACACCGATATTACAGCTAAAAAAAAATGTAAATGGTGAAGTGAGTTATTTGCTATGTAAACAGTGTAATTTAAAAAATAAAAAGCATACCATAAAAATCATGAAAGAATGCCTTTAATCAGACTGGAAAATCTCCAGAAACAGTGCCGTAGTGTTGTGCCAAATACTGACACGCTGTTTTATAACTAGAGAACCTTTTTACTATCTGCCACTCTAATTGACAATCATTATTTGTATTTATAGAGCACTGATAAATTCCGCAATGCCGTGCAATGACAGGGTGTAAACATTAAACATACAACTACTGACCAGTGCCGAAGGTAAAGAGGACACGGTTTAGCAGAGCTAACAATCAAACTGGATCAATTGATACACAACCTTAGTGCTCCTATAGCAGGACATAGCGCCTTAAGTGGTGGGATATTGCCATTCCTTTAAAGCAGGGGTGCCCAACCGCTGGGCCGCGGACCAGTTCCAGGCCATGGACGGCATGGCAGTGGGCCAGAGCGCACCCCCCCAGCGTGTTGCATGTATTACGCGCCTAAAGTTTGTGCCGCGCCCGCCCCTCTCCCTCCGGTCCGTGGAAAAAATGTTTTGCCTCCTACCGGGCCGTGGTGCTAAAAAGGTTGGGGACCCCTGCTTTAAAGGACTTGCAATGACCCATCTAATCCTTGCTAGACCCATGCAAGGGAAGCCAAGACAAGAGTTATATTATTAATAAATAATTAATATTATAAATATTGCTATGCAACTCCCAAAAAGCTATCTGTGAGATACCCTATAACTGCTCCTCTCTCTTCTCTCCATCCCCTTGAACTTTATTTTTAGGAATTATGAGTGGGCCCCTAACAAAGGGCTTGGAGTGGTGTCTCGTGGACCTTCTCCTGAGAATCCATCATCTTAAAAGTGTGGGTTGGTTGTTCGGTCACCCAAACTCACCTAAAATAGATTTGGCTCCTCCAGTAAAAATCATTGAGCTTCTGTTTGAACTGTTAAATTCAAACAAGTGGGACATTTGCTGAGGTTTAAAGACCAATGTACCAATGGAGAAGTATGATACTATGATACATTTCTGTACGTTTTGGGGGTGAGGGGAAGTGCAGCAAAGTGCTTCTCTGAGAAATATTACACAATATTTTTGGGGAAATTGGAGGAGCCAGCAGAAACACTTCTTTGTAGCGAATTAACAGTAATGTCCTATGTGTTCTCCAGTTGCTCAGCAAACAGGAGACGTGGATACGTTGCTTGGCTTACCCAGGATGGCTTTGTAAAGTCACTAAGACTTGGGGGTGGCACCGTTTTGGTTAGAAGCTAGTTATAGCAGTACCTCTCTCTCTTTCCAAGTCATGAGTTGTGTGAGCACTGTGTCGGAATTAGCACTTATTTAAAGGGGTTGTAAACCCTGCTGCACTGCTCAACCATAATGTAACATATAATAAGGTTGAGGCATGCTGGGAGCTGTAGTCCAGCAAAATCAGGGTTGTATGCCTAATGTAATATTGCACAATAAATAATATTGCACAATAAAACTTTTTGAAAACATTTTTCCCCAAATCTCCGCAGCCATTGACTGGCAAAAAAATCCTCCAATGAGAATCCCAGCTGATCTGTGTAAATAAGGCTCCCTGTTCTTTATTCCTGCAATTGGAGTTGGGAGCAATAAGCACAGTTTCACAGCACTGAACAAGTCTGTTCTTTATCCCCATGTCTGATTCCTGTGTCATATAATGAAGAAAATTACATAATTATCTCTATATGTAAGGTACCAGCAAGATGCCTGACATATTAGTAGAATTCCAGTTGGTGACTTTTTTTGCATCTATAGTTACATTTTAGACAACTTCTATAGATAATTCAGGCCACAGTGTTGCAGTGGGGTTTACAACCCCTTTAATATAATGAGACTTCTGGAAGAATAGTTAGAGAGGTTGGTCCATGCCCCTAGCAGAAATAGAGTCCATGAGTGCTCCTGAGACCACTCTCCTGCCCCTGGATACAGCAGTTTGGGGCAACATGGCCTTGGCTGCTGAAAGGCGTATGACCTAGCCCTGCTGGGAATTGAACAGAGGTCATTCGCTCAGTTATTACTCCGAGCTGGATGTTTCTAGACGCAATGTTATTCATCCAAACACTTGTTCTTTGATATAGGTGGATCCGAGCAGCAGAGGGGATGGGAGACTTCAGCTTTCTTGATCAACTCAGGTAGCACAAGTACCGGCAGGGCGACAAACCGGTCCGATCTCCCCTGTGTCGGGAAGGAGCAGGGACCAACATCACGAGCCACTTTGATGTGTTTGTTGGTAAAGAGAGGACAGAGCAGGGAAGGACAAAGGGGGCTGTGATGACAAAGGCACTGGAACTCTAATCTTAAGGGATCAGAGACGTGGAAACTGATGTGTCTTTGTGCAACTGATGCCAAAATAGTGAAACCCCTTTAGGGCTTTGTGCCTATGTTATTCAAACTGTTCCTTTAGACCTTGTTAATATTAACCTTTTTTCTGCTGTAAGCCACAAAGAATTTTCTCTTAAAATAGTTGCTATGCATTTTCAGGTCAGGAGACTTCAGCTTCAGAACCAAAAATTGTTATAGAGCCCCACACAACACAGAAACCCCTAATATACCTACCACTGTAATCTGCTCCTTTAAAAGTATGAATAAATACCATTGTTATATGCTGAAATCCAGCTGCAAAACAGTTCTACTCTTTCTGCTTCATTTGAATCCTGGCAGGGGAGGAGGGACTAAAACATTGATGTTACAAATTGTAACAACTTCTCCCCAGCTTACAGACAGCATGCAGGAACTACATAACCCACAATGCATTGCACTGTGATGTTCCTTTCCTTATTGACATCACGTGTGCAGGGAATTGTGGGATTGGTAGGATGCAGGCTGAAGGCAGGGTAAGGATGGTCGACTACTGTTATATTTTATATAAGTCTCAAAGTAGTCAGCCATGACTAGCCATGAAAAGGCTGCATATTTTTTTAATTGATGTATATTGCAAAGTTACTATGTTTTCTTTTTAAAAAGCTTAAGTTGTGTTTGGGTGGAGTACCCCTTTAAGGGCGACTTCCCTTGTCTGATTCGCCTGTCATTTACCGACTTCCAAAGGGGATTGCTCATTACAAAATTATGTTGCAAACAGCAGTGGGGGTTTTGCTGCACTGTTTAAATGTTTTCTTCTGCAGCTCTTAGGCCTGGAATATATTCTGTTATCTAGTTGCTAAGGGTTAATTTCCCCAGCAACCAAGGAGCAGCTTTAAAAACAAAATTGAATGTACATGGTAAATAGTCTGTAAAGACAATTAAGCCATTATAAAATAAGGATAACAATAAATGAAAGCCTCACAATCATCTTTTTTTTTGTAGCCAGGGTCAGTGACCTCCATCTGCCAAATAGCAGCTGCGGAGGGAAAAAGTCAAAATGGAAAGGCTAATAATGAAAGAAACATACAAAATAAATTGTGAAGACCAAATTAAAAGTTATTTAGAAGAGGTCTCTCTATACAATACTACCATATAGGCACCTCCCTGTAGGATTGTGCCTATAGTAGCAGCTTGAGAGGGCGCCCACTAGTGCCTATACGGTAACTACATGAATACTCCAGCCCTGCTGTCTGATACTCACTGCTATATCCAGCGCCAGAGCTGAGAGGGAGGGGAAGTACCGCTCTGTACTGATTGGTGCATGTGTAGGACAGACAAACCAACTGTGTGTGCACCAATCACAGGGAAAAGGGGGCGGGCTGAGGTCCTCACAAGAACCAAACATGGAGCAGTTTCATTTTCCGTGTTTGCTTTGTTTAGATAAAGAAATAAAAACCATATGTTTTTTGTGACTAAAACTATAGGCAAAAAGTATGTGCAGCACAAGCCCTACTTATTGCACTCATGTTGGACAAATGGGTATACTGTCCTTTTAATCCAAAATGCCCCCTTTTCAACTGGTTTAAGTAGTAAAAATAGCTATTGGAGCAAAGAACTATAGACTCGCTGGTGACTCCATTCGTTTCAGGTTAGCGGGTCAACTAAATGAAATCTGATCTGCCAAAAATATAAATATTTTTTACACGGACATAGCTGACTCCACAGATAGAAGGGCAGCCATGATAGTCCACATCTGCTCTCAAAGACCTCCCCCCAGGCTGACAGAGTCATCCATACCCTTCCTCACCTTGTTCCATTGTGAAGTGGGGGATTCTGGGACTTGGACACCCTTTGTTGTTCATTGTGGGTGGTACACAGATCCCTTGGAAAGCACCAGGTGAGGGAAGAGTTGCATTGCTGCACTGGAGTTGCATTGTACCCCGTGGGTCCAGCTTAGGGCAGCAGCTTTAGGGCGCAGGCTGAGAGGGATGGAGTATCTCTTTTTAACATTTCAGGTTAAGTCAGTTTGGGCAGATTGTAGGGGTTACCGGCCAAGATGGTAAAACACCTGCCAAGGCTGGGGCCAGTATTGCAAAATTCATGGCAATGTAGTTGCCTGTAAATTTGTAATATTCTTAAATGTAGTCCCTGGCCAGCCTATCTAAGCCCTGGACCCACCCAAATCCTACCTCTTCCTAATCTCCACTCAATCCACCCTCTCTAGCAGTATGTTGCATCATAGCACCGCCCCTTTTGACATCACCACCCTCTTGTTACACCCCCATTTGGCCATGTGTACCGCATCAGTTTGTTGATATGATCTTCTCCCGATGGGTTTGTGGCGGCCATCATTATGGTTCAGGTGTTGGCCTGGGTGCCAGATGATTAGATAATGCTGATTTGGCCCTTCATGTTGTTGGTCAAATCATCTGATCTGAAACACAGACCCAAACCCCTGTACTTCTGTTTGAGACATGTACAGATGCCATATTGCTGCATTTATTTAAGTAGCCATGGCCATTTTATCATTTCCAGCAGTGAAGGGGTTGAGCCTGTCCCTGTCCAACAGAGAACAAAGCACAGTTTGAGACTGCAGTCATGTGATTAAGCAGCCAGTCCACATTCTGCGGTCTCATACCTGAGGCCTGAAATGCCACAGAGAAACAGGAAGTGCCCATTGAGAGACACTGCTTAATTGCTCATGTGACACAGGCAGTCCAATCAAATGATTTGTTCACTGTCCATATACATATCTATCACTAAAGCTTTGAATGAATACCTAATTGCACCCCCCCCCCCAAAAAAAGTCACATGACATCAGTCAGTTTGGCCAGGAACACAGGATTCAGGCATAAGGGGCTCCCTCTGGCCCTGGTTCCCTCTACCTCATCACAAAAGGAGTGAAGAGAGTCAGGGACAGGAAGTCAAGTGGCCAATATAGTCACCATCTGCCCAACTCTACCTTTTATGATCAGCTATGGGGGTGGCATATTAGTGGTGTGGTTTGGGGCCCCCTATACCCCCTATTACAACATGAATTCAGTGAACAGGGCTTGTGCTGAACATACTTTCCGCCTATTGTTTTAACAAAGGAATATTATTTTATCATTTCTTGCACTAAAGAGGGTCTGAAACCGAAAGTGTTTCCTGGTTTGTACAACCAAAAACAAACAGCAGTCCACAGAGAAACCCTCTGTATAAACAGACCCCAGCCCCTTCCTCCAGCTGCATGTTTCATTAGGCTTTCCGATAAGGAGCAGGAGAGCTTCTCAGTGGACTGGCTGACTTGTTTCGATTGTGCTTATACAAACAGGAAGTAGAATGTGAATCAGAATAAAGGGGGGATCCATATCCACCCCTACTGCCTTCCCTTACATGGTGGGTGCAACTTAACCGCTGATGCATGCAACTCACGCCTTGGCACAGCTACCTGCACCTGTGAAGCCACATTGGCACCAAGCGCACACTGATGCACGAGACCCAATTAAATACTGAGATGTATAAACAATGTTTATGGCCAAGAGCAGCTGAGTTCCCTTGGGACCCTTAGAGCCTATGGATGATTTGTACCCGCTGCAGAAAATGCAGTATGACAGCTCCTACTCTCTCTTACACAAAATCATACACACAGATCTGTACATGTTCCAGTGGGGTTTTTTTATAGGAAACAATTTGTGTAACCACAGAGCAGAGGGAAGGGTAGAGTTTATTAGTGGTGATATCTAAAGGGGAACTGGAAGGGGAAGTGAGTGCTTATGAGTGCTTGTATGTGTGAATGCCAGACTATAGGATAGATAGCCTGCTGAGAAGCAATATGGCAGGAAACCTTGGTACTTCTAACAGACAGCGCTAGTGTTACTATCTAGGCACATGGCTGCACACTGGCGGCCCAGAATGCTTAGCGGGCCATCCCTGGTGGTGGGAGGGCAGTTCTCCTTAATAGCAATGGCACTTTGCATAACAGGATGTGCAACCTTCCCCCCCAGGGAAAAGCTTTGAGGCCCATTCTTGCGAAATGACAGCATGAAGGTTGAATCACGTGCCGGGGTATGTCAGAGGTCTTAAATAAATAAATATAGAGACCTATCCTGCAGATATAGGGAAAGACAGACATCATCAAAATGCACAGCAGGATCTTTAGCAAAGAACGAATAAAGGGTAAGAATACTGAAAATCCTGCAATTCTGCCCTATCAGTTTTCCAGTCTCTCATTGGTTGCTAGGTAACTTGGACCCTAGCAACCAGCTGTTGACCAAAAGCAAAATACTTAAAAAAACAAAAATGACCCCTTTAGCTGGAGAGCAGATGCCTAGCATTACTGGGCTCCACAGCATTTTGTAAGGGATCCCCTCCTCCACCAATAACTTCATTAACACATATTTATTAAAATTGTTATCAGTCTGAAATTCTAGTGAATTCTCTGAATGATTTTATTTTCACCACCTCACCTCCAGTTTAATGGGTGTCTCTTTCATTAAAGGAACAGTAACACCAAAAAATTAAAGAGCTTTAAAGTAAATAAAATATAATATACTGTTGCCCTGCACTGGTAAAAGTTGTGTTTTTGCTACAGTAACTCTACTATAGTTTATATAAATAAGCTGCTGTGTAGCCATGGGGGCAGCCATTCAAGCTGGAAAAAAGAAGAAAAGGCACAGGTTACAAAGCAGATAATGGATAAGCTCTGTAGAATACAATAGTGTTTTATCTGTTATCTGCTATGTGCCTGTGCCTTTTCTCCTTTGAATGGCTGCGCCCATGGCTACACAGCTGCATTCTTTATATAAACCATAGTAGTGTTTCTGAGGCAAACGCACCAGTTGTAGCAATGCAGGGCAGCAGTACATTATATTGGAATTTCTTTTATACACTTTAATTTTTTGGTGTTACTGTTCCTTTAAGCCAACCTGTAAATACCCCATTTTATAGCCTAAATCTGCATTACCGAGTGGCCCCACTACAGATACTCCTGTTGTCATTGAGGGGCCACTAGCGGCTTTGTGAGCACAGCAGGGTGGGGCAGTTTATTATTTTGTGAAGAACCTGACTGCATCTGCTGACATAGGTAGTTTCACTCTGCCTGGGAGATGGTGTTTCACCAGCCATGTCTGCCACCTAGTGGCCATCTAGCCCACTGCGGTTCTGTTTAGCTGGATACAAACATGGGACCTGCCCACTCCATAGGGCATTACATAAAGGGAACTAGCAGAGTTGTGTATAAAGGATCCCAGCTCTCTTAAAGGGGCACTAACAAAAATGAAAGGTACAGTAAGATCCAGCAGCATTTCATTGGTCCAGTCTTTATATTAGTTCATTGGCCGGACCGACAAGCACATTCAATAGCTCTTTAATTCTGAACCAAATCCACTGTTGGGGCATTTTAGGCCCACATACAGACAGATGTTGGTCAGCCTTACCCAATAACAGGATACTTAGATTATTAACTCTACAGGGCTGGGATCTCTGTCCTGCCAAGTCACAAGGCACTTAATCTCTGTATAGTTATATGTATTTATTATAATTCATGTCCTCCCCATGTGTATTTTTCTATATTGGCAAACTGTACAGCACTAGTAGCACTTTATAAATAAGGTTACACATACATACGAGAGTATGAGAGGTCCCTTTATTAAAAAGTGCTAACTAGGTCTTATCTGCAACTAAGTCTTATCTGCATTCCAGTCTGGGCTCCAGACTGGATTTGAAAGCTGCGCCCAAAAAGTATGACATGATCTGTCTGATGCTGAATGCTGTCAAGTGGGAGCCATATTAACACACTGGTTCTTAACCATGGATGATCAGATGTAGCTGGAACTACCACTCCCAGAATCCTCCAAAACTTTATTGAGGTAAAAGCATGCTGGGAGTTATAGTCCATATGGGTAGGGCCACGACTGAAGGGGGGGGGGGGGGGGGGAGTCCAGTCAGAGGGGCTTACTAAATTAACATTCCTCTGATAGGCAGATTAACTAATGCTGGAATACAGCCAAGCCTAAATATTCTCAGTCATTTGCTTTGTATCTGCTGTTGAGCTGTATGCCCGGTGTACCTCCTGCGTTATCCATAGACCCAGTGTTATTATAGCTGCCCAGCACATCTCTCCCCCAGTGGAGTTCTGGCCCAGCAGACTGGAGGCATTTGGCAGTCATTACGAGAACATAATAGCTAAGGCACAGCTAAAGCCTGAGAACTGGGTGATGGCCAGCGCCAAATATAGTGCGCTTTGGATGGAAAGGAACCCTCTGCTTCACTTCTATAAATATATACCTCTGATCAATACCAGTGTAGATTTTCTACAGACGCCCACTTTTTGGAAGTGGCATTAACTCCTTCAGTACACTGGTAGGAAGCAGGTCTGGCCTGCAGCAGCTAGGTTTAGTTAGGAAACACTGCTATTCTTTGGGGCAATCACTATCCTATATATTCACTGTCCTATATTCTTGGAGCTACTCCGGAATGACAGATACCCTAAGGGGGGCTCTTAAAGAAGGTTGGACCTCCAAGGAGAGCTTGAACCACAAACAGACCAACAACCACTGCCTTACAATATCTCCTCATACCATTCTTCAAAGTCTTCTGAAATATTTTTAAAGGGACACTCTGCTTTCACTAAGCTTCGCTTTACTTCCATTACTGGTATAGGGCTAAGCCTCGGGCAAGGGTACATTAAATAAGTAAATAAAAGCAGGCCTGGTCTGTGGGTTCTGGCAAATGCCAGAGGGGCTGCTGTAAGATGCCACAGACAGTCACTATTTATTGGGCTGGGGGGCTGTTTGGGCCTCTGTGTACTTGGAATGCCAGGGCCTACTATTTTGCATGCCAGTCTGGAGCTGTTTGAGTAGCCACATTCTATTTTTAGGTTTTAGTTTCCCTTTAAGCAGTAGACAGTATCCATGGAAAAGAGGAGGTGTGGATCCAATATGTCTGAAAGCCATTTAGAGACAGAAGGTAACTGATCCAATCATTTGTCTTGTGAGTCATTTGTCTTATCCTGTTTATATCTAGATATAATGCAAGACAGACTACTGAATAAGGGGATAGATAGAGACTTCCTTGTGCCACGCCAAGTGATTGCAGAACTATCCACGTTATACACACTGTACTGTATATAAATAGAACATAGCATGTGTATCTATTAAGAAATTCACTTTGTTTATTTGGGAAATTCCTCTGTCACATGATTGGCCATTCATTCAGGACAATATAAATTACTGGTTCAGTTCTACAAACACTTCACTTCAGTCACAGCAACAGACACTTGAGGAATTAAGACAAATGAAGTCCTAGGGCCACTTAAAGGGCAGTCTCTTTTTTCCTTCATGCAACAAAAGGGGTTTGGTCCTGATGAACTCCTTACCATGGGAGAGAAATAATATAACACAGAGATGGAGGAACACATTAGACTCAAACAGATATAGGGGACAGCTGGTAAATGTAACCCACTAAGTACAGGAGGGAATATCAGTGAAGGGCAGAGGATTTTGGGGAGAAACACTTTAGACATTTGGGAAGCATCAGATCAATATATTTTGGTCCGAGAGTACATCAGGGATCTGTAACCTGCTTAGAATTATAGTTCGGTGTCATCTGAGAGAGATATAGGTTGAAGATCAATGGAAGCAGGATCAGAACTGCTGGCTCATATGAGTATATTAAGGTTCCAGCACTTAAGTCTTCTGTATAGCGCCAAAACCAACACACCGACGGTAGCTCTTTAGCCAATATTATATGATATAATAGTATCCATATGCCAATATGGGGTTTGCTGGTAAGTGTAGGGGAGACCAGTGCAAGAGATCTGTGTACATGTGCCATTCAGATCCACAGGGCACCATTGCCGAGAGCAGAGTGCTTAAGCTTTCAGCAGTGTCCTTTATAAGACAAAATGTGCCAAACTGCATCACCCTGATGGTAGAGCAGTCTCTCACGCTGAGCTTATAACAAACCTGCTTTCATTAGTTCAGCTGGGACAAACCCAGAATTCTAAGCAGACATAGTTATGGTCAAGGCAAGGCAGAGTGAGCTCCGTCATTGTTCACATTGTCCTTGAATCCCCACACCTCAATAATGGAAATCTGGAAGGTTTCGGAGCAGAGTGGCTGGTTGTTGAAGGTGTTACAGTGACTGGTTCTGCCATAGTTGAGGTCCGAGTCAAAGTATAACGCCTGCCCATCTCCACCGCCTGAGGGGTTAACAAAAACACTTCGTTATGCACTTGACAAAATGAGGACCAATCAAATGGTTGTAAGCGACTGAGAGTGCAACGCTCATCTATGTAAGCTAGAGTCAGCATGTTACACCTCTGGATGACTTGAGGGCCCCAATACAGACTTCACAGTTAAATCTGCAACCGAGGGGATGTAACTGATATTGCTTGGACCTCCAGCTTCAGCATTGGCTACAATAATAACAGCACAGCTGTTGTCAGGCTCAATGGCATGATGTGGTACCCACAAGTCCTTTTGTTCAAGGTAAAAATCTTGCTTATTTGGATTTCTGAAGTGTCTATGGATGATGCAAATCATAGCCTATTTCTAGACCCAGTGGCAGCAGCAGAATAGGGGTGCCACCTAGAGGACAGAACCCTGCAGTAAAACTAAATAAAGAAAACTAAAAATAAATAAGAGTAATACTATACCACCAGTGGTGAAATTATAGGTGGAGCGGACCCCACTAGGAACAAGTGGGTCACTGGGGAGCCCATGTACATCATACTGAATGCACGCTGGAGTGGAGGGGACGCACGGCCATGAAAGTAGGCCCATGTACAGCACTAACCATTTTTATACTTTATATGTTGCATTTTTAAAGGGCAAGTCTATTGTTCCTGCCAACAAAATCACAGGATCACATATGGTCAGAGTTAGCACACAAGCGCTCTTCTGGCAATCAGGTTAAACAGTCAAATCCTATAGTCTATGTGGGTAAAATTCTCTTATGCCTGTTTGTCTTGCAGTCCTTGCTACATCTGATCACTCACCAATAATAATGCAGTCTGTGCTGCCAGCCATAAACATGGAAGCAGATTTGGACGGGAGGTTGAAGTGTCGGGTGGCCAGGAATGGAGAGAGACGATCGGAAGGATCAATGCCATCCTTGGCTGACTGGGAAGAGTTTGCATCATTGTCACCAGATGAAGCATTCACTTTGCCAAGTTCTGGGTGCTTTATTACAACCCACTCGTATCGCTCAACCTCTGGCTGCAACTAAAAGGGAAGAACCAACGTATTCATCAAGAACACACTGTCCAGACCACTCGTTTCATTGTAACCACCTACTCAGCACGGCACATCTTGCTCTGCAAATCTATTTGTTTTTAATGAACGCAGGTAAGGAGGAGCTGGAGGTAGTTCCAGAGCTGGGCCCCTCCTGTAGAAGTCCAAAAGGTGAACATGGGTGTCAGTAGACGTATGAAAGGAATGATATGGGCAGTTAGGAGTGCTGAGATTATACAGGGGCTAAGGTCTGGAGATCTTTGAATGTATGTAGCAGTATTTTAGATTCAATTAAAAAATGAACAGGGAGCCAGTGGAGTGAAGAGGCTAGTAAGTCTGATGGAAGCATTCTGACAGGGAGAGCCAGTAGAATGGAAGGCCAAATAGCATCTCAGCTTCCCTTATGAGGGGGGACAACTTACCCGAAACACAAAGCATTCTCCTGTCCCAAAAAAGCTCAACTTATTGCCACTCCTCCTGCGCTCACTCCAGTCTGTAGAGAGGAAAGCCCCGCATACCTAGACATTGTAGAGATACTAATGAGCGCTATGCACTTAAGGTCATGGCCACAAAATATATTTACATTAACTCTGCGGTTTAAGCCCTCCAACTAATAGCAATGTTACAGGTAGAGGAAAACATGGGTGTTATCAGCCATTCTTCCACTTTCCCATAAATCTCACCCTAAATGGATTTCAGGCCTGTCTAAAAAAGCAAACATACATTCCCCCAAATCTCCTAACTCAAACTGGCTAACCCCAATGCCTCCCCCCCACCTCCTTCAGTACTACAGTTTGGGAGCATAATGCAATGTTAAGGTGGCCATACACCTATGGGTCTTTGCCAGATATGGCTACCTATGTGCTGGGCCATGTTGGGCTGATCTAAACATTTGGCACTTGGACCAATGATCAGATCATATCGAAGGCCCTGGGAGCGGAGGACTGCACCAATAAGCAGATAAAGTCCTCATCCAAAGGGATTTTTAAATTTGCCTATAGATATATGTCTGATTTCCAACCAGATGTGTGTTTGTCAGGGAGGGCCCATGGACAGGGAGATAAGCTATTGACTTGGTCTCTTGGTCTGAAGGGGCCAAAAAAAAAAGCCTAAATCTGCTTGTGTACGGCCATCTTTACAAGCTATAAGACAAAAAAACCCCCCAAAAGACTATAAAAGTATAACAATATACTTTATGAATGTCTGCTGCATAGATTTGTGTCCGGCACTTACCCCTGGCGCAGAGCTGATGGAAAGTACTGTTTTATATTAAATCAAACAATGTTAAGATTGTGAAGCTGTATGGTGAGACTATTCAGATGGGCCGGGTGCTTCCAGGACAGCCTGGCTACATAGGGGCCAATATAAATATTCTCTGTATGGAAAGTGTACAAGCCACAATGATGTTACACACCTCCTGGTTTGTCGTTTTGATCAGAAGCAGAGTAGGCTCGTGCCCTTCGCAGTGCAAATAGAACCTGCCCAAATGGAAAAGGAGCAATAAATATGGCATAGATAACTTGCTACAAAAAGAGAAAAAAATACAATAGTTACAGGGATTCAAAACCAAGAAATAGCAACTAAAGCAAAACCCAAATTCTACTTCCTTGTAATGGCTCTAGTCTGAGGATTGCAGTTACAGTTTATCTTAAAGGAGAAGTAAAGGTAAAAACTAAGTAAGCTTTATCAGAAAGGTCTATGTAAATACAGCCATAAGCACTCACAGAAACGCTGCACTGAGTCTGCTCAGTTCTCTCCTCTCTCCAGCTCCCCCTCCCATAAGAACTCATAAAACTCACTCCCCCCTCCCTTAGGAATGTGTAATCTGAGATACAAGGGCTAGAGCTGCTGCAGGAAGCTACTTAAAATGGCAGCTGCTATCTTAAACAAACAGAGAAAACTTCTAGGGCTCTTTACTCAGGTATGTCAATGCTTTCTACAGAATAAATATAGCGTTCTTGGTGGCACTAATGTGATGAATCTATTAGCAGTAAAATGCCAAAATGACTCTCCTTCTCCTTTAACTGGCCCTAAATGGTTGAAATATATCTATAAATGCTGCTGGTGATCACCCAGGAACTAGTAAGCAGGTTACCTAGTGACACATATCCATGGGTAAAATACAGTAATATTACAAACACCCTCCATCAGTAGTAACCCCCAGCCACCATTCAGAAGGTTGCATTTTCAACCAATATTATTACAGCAGCCATGAAAACAAACATTCTTACCTTGAAAATCAATGGGAAAGACATCAGTTGAACTGGTTTGCAGTTACATTTATTGTTTTTTTTACTTTTAGATTCCATGATATTAGCATATATATAACAGGGATGCCCTCCGCTGTATTGCCCAAAGCGTCTTTTGATGCTTCTCTGATCAGTTCTGGTGCTTGGCAATAGAAATGAGCAGAGAACACATCACTAAATAAAGATTATGCAGTTCCTATTACACTTTTTAGAAATACATATGGGATTTGTTATCCAGAATGCTCAGGACCTGAGATGGTCTTTCCTGTAATTTGTAGCTTTCTGAATAATGAATCAAAACCTGAGCAACCTCTAAGCATTTTATGTTAGTTATATGGTTGTGTATAGATCCCCTTTAATAATTCAGACCACTAAAATATCATGTCCTTGTGGAAACAACACAGGCACAATAATAAATTATATTATATATATATATATATTTATATTTAAACATCAAACAGATAGGCACTCACGAAAAAAGAGAGATCCATTGCCTGGGTACAGTCCAAAAAAGAGGTATAGATATTCGCAGAGAGTTGAACCGCTTCACACAGGACTTATAATAATCACTGAAAGAATTTATTAAGGCAAATAACAAAGACTGACAAACTTTGAGAAAGGCTGGTATTCCAGCCGAAACGTCAGTCTTTGTTATTTGCCTTAATAAATTCTTTCAGTGATTATAAGTCCTGTGTGAAGTGGTTCAACTCTCTGCGAATATATATATATATATATATATATATATATATATATATATATATATATATATATATATATATATATATATATATATATATATATATATATTCGATCCATATAGGATCGTCATCAGGACCTGGTCCTGATGACGATCCTATATGGATCGAAACGCGTAGACGTTTTTGTGTAAATAAATATTTTCTTTTTTTCCCAAATACCGCGAGTGCTTTCTTAAGGAGGATATATATATATATATATATATATATATATATAAGAAGAAAAAGAAGCCGCGTTTTTTTCTTCTTATCTCGTTTTCACTTTGAAGACTGCACCCAGGCGGATTCGAGATTTATACGTGAGTGCCAGTATTGCATTTTGACTTATATATATATATATATATATATCCTGCCCGTTGAAAGCACTCACAGCTCCATATGATTAAAAAAATCAAAATATTTTATTGCTCCACACTCACATTGACGCATTTCGGTCCACTAGGGGCCGTTGTCAGGATGATATTTTGATTTTTTGAATCATATGAAGCCGTGAGTGCTTTCTACGGGCAGGATATGAATACTTTTTGGTGAGCACCCGGCGTGTATTCTTGAAGTGGTGTCAAGGAGAACTAATATATATTAATACACATGATTCATAAAGCTTTCTATTTAATTGCTTAAGCACACAAGTGATCAAATCAATGCTATTGTACTGACCCGACTGATCTTGGACAGCCCTGCTAAACACTGTTTATATTTCATGAGGATTGTATAATAAACATATTGCTCTGCTACAGGCAGACTCTCTCTCTTCCGGGGCTTTAAATTAGTAATAAACTAGATCACTGCAACCAACCAGTTACACTGGTTACAAGCAGAATTTTATATTGCTTCTGCTTCGGTTTTTGCAATTAGTATTCAGACTTTAAGACACAAGGTAAATGGAACAATTGTGTAGCATACAATATCTATACAGCCCCAGCCTAAATTCCTTACTGCTAGTAAAATGGGGGAGGGGCTTGCTTGATAATCACATAGGGACTAGTTTTCCTTGCTAGTAGTTTAAAAATTAAAAACAAAAAAAAGATGTCAGAAATTATTTTAACCTTTAAATCCCCATGATATTTAATTTGGGTACCCATGATCCCCTTTATTACTGAGCCCAGGTCTTAGGCCTCAGGCTGGGATCCCTGTAAAAAACCATAAAAAAACTCAATTACAGACCTAATTTGTTTCATTCTAGGGTACATTTATGCTTCTGACTATTAGTAAAACCAGTGGTCCTATAGTTACAAATTGTCTCTGGACATTTCTAGTCTGCCCCATTATTGTCAGTAGTACAGAATATTATTCTATTGTGCTTGTTACCTTTTTTTTTTTTTTTTTTACTTATCTTCCTATTTAATCCTTCACCTATTCATATTTCAGTCTCTCATTCAAATCGATGCCTCGTAGTTATGGTAAATCAGACCCTAGCAACCAGGTTGCTGATGAAATACGAAACAGAAGGGCTGCCAAGCAAAAATAACACAAAAAACACAAAAACTAAAAAATGACGACCAATTGCATATTGATTAGAATATCATACTAAAAGTTAGTTTAAAGGTTGACCACCCCTTTAAAAGAGTGCAAAAAACCCAAAAATAGATGGTTATGGAGAGACAAGAGAAGCTGGTTGGACTCACCGGCTGAGGCTGTTCCCGTGCTCCCGATTGGTGTACAGCAGCAACGGCTGGGAGAGCGCAAACCTCTCGGGGATCCAAGACCAGATGTCACGCATTTCTTTCACCGACACAATTTCGGACTTGAAGTTTTCGGCATGAACGGCGAGGTGGACATTCTGCCTGTCACACACAAGGTAGAAATGAGTTCATTCTGTCCAAAGAGAGAGGGAGCATACCAACCTATCCAAGTAATATCAATTGGGGTATTAGGAACCATACTCTTAGACGTGGAATATTACATCTAGTTATTAAGAAAAACCCCTATAAACAGTATATTTTTAGGCCAGAAGTGATTTGCCTTTATAGTCCCTTACTTTGGCTAGCTCAAAAGTACTATAGATAAATGCCCTGCCCATGGACCAGCCATCACAGAACTCTGTATACCTGTTTATGCAGTTTGTCACTCATGGACAGATGGCCTTAGTGTGTGTAACCGCATTACAATCATTCAGGAGTCGCTTCCCTACATGACGTGTGTGTGTTGTACACAGTCGGAAGCACAATCGTAGGCTTAACATCCGTACTACACACTGATCCCTTTAGCTGCCAAGCAGATTCCAAGTACCCAAAGAGGATTAAGCAATGTAAACTAAGGTAAGGAGAAAAGATCATTGGCAAGAATTAGTAGCAGGCTGCTGGACTAGTGTCGGCACTAAACAGGGAATCCTGAGCTGGAGAATAACAGCTGCTGCACACAGGCCTCTGTGTAATGAAACCAGGAAAATTCAGTCTCAAACCGTGGCAAAAACCACCCATAGGATAAAGTGCTCCGCTTCAGAAGTTGTCAGATTTCCAGCTGAGAACAGATCGACTATGGGGCTAGATTTTATTTCTGTTGATTTCTGGTTTTATTGTTTACCTTTTGTGTTGAGGCACTCTTTCGTCATACTTTACTGTGCCATTAAATCATATATGTGGTTGCTAGTGCTAGTATTCATAGCAACCCTGTTCCATACACATGAATGTTTTAATGAAATTTAAACTTCTGCTGTTTAGGTTTCCCCATATAATGTGACAGATACACCCCCACCCACGCACCACGCAAGCCAATCATGCATCAGGTTAGTGGTCTGCTGATCATGCTTGAGGGAGCTGCGCAGAGCCGCTCATTAGTCAGTCTTGGCCGTGTGATAAACACAATGAACTGGAATTGTGTGTCATACACTGAGGTATAATGTTTCCTGCTTCCCTTCTGTCTGCTGAAAAGGATTTTTACTTCTGTATGCATTTTTAATGCTGGGTCTGGAGTGCACACCATTCTTTTTATCCTTTGTAACCAATAGACCACCACTCGGGTGTCCCACCTTCCCAAAAATTCATCATTGTATATCACAATGTGTACAAGTTGTGGCGGCACAAATTGGCCCAGTGACATTCTTGTTTCAGGCCACTAAGTCTGAAGACACACAGAGCTACTTAGTAGCAGCTACTTGTCATGGCTACTAAACGCCAAAAAATACCCTGCCATAGACAATACTGAGTATTGCCTCTGCTTAAAACGCACACAATTATCAGTAAATGATCAGCATTGTCTATTTCTGTAGCCACGACAAGTAGCTGTGCTGGACTTGGAGCCCCATCATCAGATAGGGATGGTTTTCACAAAAAAGTCCTTTATTTTCCCTTGGAAATAAAATCATGGAGCAGAAGCTCCTTCAGTTCTCCAGAGACATGTTATAAAGGACCAAAAAGATATCAACAGCATGGCTGTTCAGTGGTTTCAAGGTCCTGTGTTAGACATGTGTAGGGCATTAACCCTCAAAAACTGAAAGCGAATTATAAATCAAATAATAAATCAAAATATTACTCAAAATCTATCCAGAAACCAAAGTGTGCAAAGGAAATCAATATAAACGATAAAATTCGTACCAAATTAAACAATAAGGTCCGGGTGTGAACACCCCGAACCTAGCACAAATATTTAGAGCCGAAGCTCGTGAAGTCCAATGGTAATCAGTTCCACTCACCCAGGTCCCAATGTGTAGGGCATTACTTACATTGTTTATGGTTTTTCATTTTAAAAAAAGCAAGAAAAGTGCAAGCAATTGCAATAGCTTTGCTTGATGGAGAAGCAGCACAGCCAAAGCAGCCCCCCAGGAAGAAATTGGCAATGCCCAAGGCCAGCTTATTGACACTAGCTGTTGCAAGTTGAATGGTAACCAAGCCAAGCATTGTCTGGATAAGCTTGCAGTCCTTCCATCCAATCCACGCTGATCTAGCTTAATCTGTCAGCAAGATGAATGTTTTACTGCCCGTACTTGGATACTGATTAGATTTGAAGTGATCTTCCCTTAAAGTTAAGGGTGAAGACACACAGAGCTACTAGTAGCAGCTACTTTTTCACAGCAACTAAAAGACAGAAAATACCCTGCCATAGACAATATTGAGAATTGCCTCTGATAACACATGTAAAGATGCTACTAGTAGTTCTGTATGTCTTCACCCTTATGCACCATGGGAGAAATTAGTCGCCCTCGATAAATCTCTGCTACATTGGGCGACTAATCTCTCTGAAATGCCTTTTCACTTCACAGGTGTATTGCAGGTGGAAAGGCCTACGTATCACTTTGTTTTCTGAAGTTGCCAGCAGGAGGAAACTTCACGCAACTTCAGAAAAATGAAGGGATACGTAGGCCTTTCCACCTGCAATACACATCGGTGATACCCTTTTCAGAGAGATTAGCCGCCCAATGTAGCAGAGATTTATCAAGGGCGACTAATCTCTCCATGGGACATTACCCTAAAGGAACAGTGTTATATGAAAGTCATCCATGACCCATTAATCAAAATCAGCAGGTTGTGGCCCAAACTTCTAGCAGGGTTCCTCCCCGCTGATGACATCACTTCCTTTCCCTTGCCCCCTCTGGTGATGTAACATCCCATATCATTTAAAGCAGAGAGGGCAGATAAAGCTTGGGCTTTAAAACCTTTGAGAACTTTGGCACAGGTTGGGTGTATGGTTGCCAACTTCTCCTCAATCTTTTTACCGGCCAGAGCAGGGGGCAGGTCTGTGACACGAGGGGCAGAGCTGTGACATAAATAGGGGTGGGAATGACTTTTACGCCCCTATATAGGGGGAAGTAGTGAGCGGGGCAGGCTTGAAAGGGAGCTGGGAGAGGGGATAGGAGGCGGGTCGGGGGCGGAGGACAAGTTATTACAAATTTACCAGCAGCTACATTGCCGGTAAGTTAGTAATACCAACCCTTTGCAATTATTCAAGTGTAGTGTTATAGACACGACAAAAGGTTGGAAACTGGCACACCTAATAGAATTAAAATGTAACTTTTACTTATATATAATTAAAATTATCGTAAAATAAATAGAAAAGAAAAAGAAAAGGAGTTAAAAAACACCTCACACCTTGATCAAGTTAAGCTTCTAATATTGTCTCTCCTGGATATAGTCACTTTCAAAGTATCTCTATTGAAAGTTAGTATAGGGCTAGCAGCTGATGTAGCAACACGAAGTGGTTGGCAGATTATCATATATAGTTTCTTTCCTGTAAGAAAGTAACAATGTTGTCTGCTAAAGGGATATTGTTTCTCAAAGTTGCTATAATCTCAGAGCAATCAACTTTATTCATTCACCATATGTATGTATTTGATTTTATGCCGCTTATATTCACCAAGATCAAATGGGAATCAGGTATTCCGTCTATTAATCCTTAACAATATCACAACATTTATTAATTCACCCTTCTTAGGTTATGTCTGTATTTATCTTTCACCACTGAATTTGACAGGAGTCGGATACGGGTCAGGTAAATTTTGTGTAAGTCATTATATGTTATATAAACTTTATTGATTTACCATTTTTGTGTTGTGTATATTTCTTTTCACCTCTTACTATACCGAAAATCAGGTAAGTAGCGGACGACGTTTTATCCCTAAGGGATCCTTGTAGTTCTCCCCAACAGGTAGGTATCCTGGTTATTATATATACGCAGTTCGTGGTAAATTCAAATATCTGTTCTACACGAGCAGTTCTATTACTTGAGAGGACTGCTGGCGTTGCCCTTATAGATATCTGATGCACTTGTCTGTTCCGTTAATGCTCACAGAACGATATGACCTATGTCCAGTCTCCTCAACATTGACCGATCGGTACTTCTGCTGCAAAAATTTTTTTTATCTAATCTGATTTCAAGGCTGATGTCCATATGCCGAAACAATAATTAGATTATTTGCTGGCAGCTAACACAAAATTATCCCAAGCACCTAGCCTCAGCGTTGAAATTTACTTTGCTGTTTCCCGGGCAATGACAGCTATGGCCGTTTGTACCACGTATTTACCTTATATTATACCACTAATGACGTTCGTATATATCTACTCATAGATCTTTATACCTATTATTTACGATATTACGCCAAAACATAGGAAGGGTACTGAAGTTAGTTTTGTCACACTCTTATGGATGCTATTGCGGCGCTTAAACAAATCCGCCCGCTTAGTATACGGATTGCTTACGATCGTGGTGAAACACACCTGACATCAATTGATAGCGTTGTATTATTGACTCCTTTGTACGGTGTATGTTTTTACAACTTAACATTTGTGATTCCTCCGTGCCGCTCTATCATTACCCAAAAAAGTCAAACCATTTATTCATACAACAGTACCATAGAACTTTTAAGTCAATTTATGGCTTTTACAGCGTATCTGTTAATTACGGCGCGGAAGTAATTCTACCCGATTAACACTTTGGTGGTCAGTCCCATGGAAATCACTTGCGTGGGGATTAGCATAGATATTCAGAATTCCATGTCTTCACCTTTATATGTTACCATAGCGACTTGGATTTCAATTTAAGCCGACGATACTCGGCATGGGGATGATTCCACGTTTACGGCTTATTATAACCTATAGATTCAATTTCATGAAGAATCGCCAGTCTACATTACTGGATACACGATCAGCAGATGGTTTGAACACACATTCCTGTGCCTACTACCATAATTTGTACCTCGGCACAGGGTTAAGTCGGCGAGATGTAACTATTTTAGCCCCGATTTTAAATCAACAACATCCAGTCTACATTACTGGACAACAGTTCCATAAGTAGTCAAAACAACGCACAAAGCCAAAATCCTGTGCCTACCACCTTCATTTATACCTCAGCACAGGATTCCGCCAACAGTATGCCGCTTATTGTAGCCCAAAAAAATGTTTTATATAAATTCGTAGTAGAAACCAGTCTACATACTTTGTGCCTCAGCACAGGGTTAAGTCGGCGAGATGTAACTATTTTAGCCCTGATTTCGAAACAACAATATCCAGTCTACATTACCGGACAACAATTCCCTAAATAGTCAGAATATAGCACGTACTCAAAATCCTGTGCCTACTACCTTCCTTTGTACCTCAGCACCGGATTCCGCCAGCAATATACCTCTTATTATAGCCCAAAAAAAGGGTTTTTTTCTTTATAAATTCATAATAGAACCCAGTCTACATTACTGGGTAAACAATCAACAGGAGGTTGGAACAAGAAAAAACCCTGTGCCTACAACCATAGTTCACACCTCGGCACAGGGAGCATTTAGATCAAGTGTGTGAGAAACGCCAACGCGCGTTTCGCATAGAGCTTTCTCAAGGCGAAATCTTTTGGTCGTTCTCGTCAGGATACTTTTAAACCTGTTTCAGCCAATCAGCTTACTGGTACCTTTAACAGCCAATAGAATGGTAATGTTACTGTTTTACTTCGCATTATTCCACCATTTAAGATCGATTTCGTAGATCATTATATCATACTTTTGAAAAGTTTCATGCAAGGAGTCGTTCTGTAGTTTACTCGGTATACTTTTTATTTTTTGTTTGTTTTTTCTTTTTGGTAAGAAAAGTTATTTTCTAACCCTTGACACATTAGCTTAATGTTTGTATATCCCTTACTAGCCAAAAGTTAGACGAAGAGGCTCATAAGAAACCTGATTTGCCATATCTATGCTGTGAGTGGTGCACTAGTGATTAGTAAGTACTCATATTGTGTGTGCTACATAAAAGAAGTGATAATAGAACTTACATCATTTATCCTATTAATAAATAAATAAAAAACAATTGTTGTTGCTAGAAGTGATGAAACAAAAGTACATATAGGTTTTATATATGTACATATCCCTTTAGCAGACAACATTGTTACTTTCTTACAGGAAAGAAACTATATATGATAATCTGCCAACCACTTCGTGTTGCTACATCAGCTGCTAGCCCTATACTAACTTTCAATAGAGATACTTTGAAAGTGACTATATCCAGGAGAGACAATATTAGAAGCTTAACTTGATCAAGGTGTGAGGTGTTTTTTAACTCCTTTTCTTTTTCTTTTCTATTTATTTTACGATAATTTTAATTATATATAAGTAAAAGTTACATTTTAATTCTATTAGGTGTGCCAGTTTCCAACCTTTTGTCGTGTCTATAACACTACACTTGAATAATTGCAAACTTTGTAACACTGTGCACCCTAAGATTACTGTAGTGCGAGGTTTCTCATTTTCATTATAGTAATACCAACCCGGCTGGTATTTTACAGTGAAATAACGTCTAAAAGGCAACCCTAGTTAGGAGCAATCATCACTAGCAGGTTCTACTAGTTAGACAGCCAAAGCAGCCCGCAGGGCTAAAAATAAGACGTTAAGCAGCAGCAGCTGGAGGGCAAGAAAAGAATGAAGCAGATTGATATTTACTTACCGGACAGGAGACTGTACTCTGGAAATACACAAGTTACAGGTAGAAGTAAGGTGAGGAGAAACCACAGAAGGAAAGAGAGAAGAGAGATTTAAGAGTTAAAATACATTTTACTCAAAAGGAATATCTTCGGGAAACCCAGGGAATTAGTTTCGATTAACCTAAATTACAGGCTGCCAATCATCAGGCTGCGAGGAGTATCACTGAGATTAGCATCATTGTATCACGTCCTTTCAGAAGGCGGCTTTTAGTTCCACTTATGGCAGTTGAATAGCAATGTAAATAAGCAATAATTTGATGCAGAAATTAGGTAAGATTATAGATTGCTTGGCAAGTCAATTTTCAAAAGTGTTTTTGCTATGTTACAGAATAACAAAGTATTAGTATGTAGATTAAATGTCATTAAAGCCCATTATGTTTACATTATATAAAAGTGATAACAATTTTACCATTTGAAAATATTATAACACAGTCTCCAGAATGGTATAGTAATGGGTTAATATACAGCTTTGTTCAACACAAGAAATATATATATATTGGATGTGTTGAAAATGTATTCAGTCTATTCTTTGCATTAAAATGTAAACAGGTTACATAGCAGATAACAGATACGCTGTGTAAATTTCCATTGTATTCTACAGAACTTGTCTGTTATCTGCTGTGTAACTTGTGCATTTACTCCTCATTTCCAGCTAGAATGGCTACTCCCACACACAACTTTTACCAGTGCAGGGCAACAGTATATTATGGGTAATGTTCCACTAACTGCTCTGAAGTACCAGTATGTTGGAAAAGAACGTTCAGTTTCATTATTAGTTTTGTATAGTGCAAATAAACAATATACAAATAAAAGTAATTTTCACAAATTCATTGAACCCATGTTGAACAAGGGGGTATACTTCTCTTTAACCAAACAATGCCATGGTTAATTTGGTTAAAGCACTCATAATATTCAATAGTGGCGATTTAAGAACTATAGTGGCTTTGTCCCTACAATAGGGCTTAGGGCTATGTGAAATCCATGTCCATGTTTCCTACTGAAGCAACTCCATCCTTGTAACAAAGAGCAGCAACTACACTAAAGAGACATAACAGTTGAAGATGTCTGAAAAGCAAGTGTGCTAGATCAGGCAGAGACACTATTATACCACTTCACCATTTGCTTTAGCTGCTGAGATAGAGGCAAGCCCTGTTACCAACTGGAGATGCATAAGTCAAAGAAATGAAAAGGTCCTATATGTATTTTACTACTTACATTCTACATACAATAGGGGTCATTTACTTCAGCAAGTGCAGTGAGCAAAAAGAGCAATTGCCATGTTTTTTTCCCACAAAATGCAGCATTATTTCCCCAGAATTCCAGCTCCATTGCAGTCGCAAGAGTGGGCATTGTTTCTGGTGTTGTCAGTGCGCAATTCTTTAGGCGCAAGTGCACTATGCCTATTGACGTTGATACGAAGGGAACCCTGGAGCTACTGCCTGGTCAGGAGGTGGTAGTAGCTGCAGGGTTGCCCTGTGTCCAAAGGAGCAGCAGCACTCAATATGGAATGGAAGGCAGTAAGGACAAATCGGGGCTGAAAGCAACCATAAGGCTGTGCAAAGAGCCCGTTCTGACGTTTAATGTGCAACTAAGTGTGGGACCGCAATTGCGCTTGTGTTGGTAAATGTTCCCAAATGCGTAATGACAGCTCTATTATAAAAGACCCAAGTCCAGAATTCTTACCTTTTTTGTTTGACAGTAATCCCTTTCTGCTGAAGGGCTTTCTCATTGGCCATCTGCAACAACTGGATCTCCTTGCGCGAGAATAATCTGATGGCAAACGCCTTCTCTAACAGCTTCTCAGGAGCTACACATTGGTTGAGGTCTCTCACAAACATCTGAATGTCTCGTTTAACATTGTTGGACTCCATAGGCTGTCCGCCTCTGACCTTATGGAAGAACTTAAGGAGAGCCAGGGCTACACGGAACAATACTTTGTAACCTTCTACCAGAAACACATCAAACACACGTGTAATATAAGCGAAAGGCAGTTCCCCAAAGATCCATCTTTGCCAGTCAGAATACACCTCTAATACATCTTCTGACACTGCCACCATGAGCTTGTGTGGACCTTGGCAATACTTGCCAGCAAGATCTCCAAAAGTCATACAGGAGGATTCAAACGCCAAGAACGTTTGGTCAACAAGTCTTCTGTTGGGGTCATTGCATGCCAAGATTCGGGACACGTTTTCAAAGCACTCTGCTTCATCCTGACTGTAGTGGAGAAGCAATGCCACCAGGGACGGGAGAGCAGGGCAGAAAGAAATATCTGGGAACTGGTTTGAGATGCACGTAATTATTTTCCGGACAGCTCCAATGCCTTCAGAATTCAAACAGTAGCTTGGGATTTGGCGGTCATCTACAAATTCTGGGAGAGGGAGGCTGCTTGCAGGACGCTTTCCCACGATCTTACCCACTATGTCACGGTACACGGATGCGTCGGGTGTCACAGTGCGACAGGGTATCTCCTTGATCAGTTTTTGGTACACCTTAGCCCTTAGTGAGTGGCTCTTTGCCCAATGTCCTTGGCGAGCCATCTGTTTCAAGTCTTGAAAGTCAGTACAGCTCAGTACCTTAGTGCTTTGCTCTTGCCCACCACCCTCCATTTTGTCCCAGTCCACAAAACGGCCATATTCAGTATCATCCATGGTTGGGGATTGTTGTGTGTGAAAGGGTAACTTCTTTCAATGTCACTTGTGAGTCTCTGGCATTTCCTGGAAGACACAGATCATAGCACATCATCCCATCAATATAACCACTCTCTTGTGACTATGTTATAGCTTTGTTAGATAAATCTTTTTCTATAAATCCACCTGTTTTTGCATAAGGAAAAAATATTAATTCTAAGCAACATCCCAACTTACATTAACTTAAAAAGTGCTTTTAAAGATAATTTTAAATGTAATTACAGGCATCTGTCTGTCCCTTTCTGCTCTCTATTACTTCTCCTGATCCTGACTAGTGAAACAATGTAGCATAAGATGCTAAATGTGACTTACCATATACATGTACATATAATAAAAATCCCAGCAAGGCTAACTAGTCTTCTGTGAATGCAGTAAACTAGTAACACATAGGATAACATTGCACTGACCCAGATAATCTGAAACCAGCATTAATCATTAAAAGGATAGTTCAAGCACTGTGTGGATCCCAGTGTACTAAACAGAGGGATAAGGACCAGGTATTTATAATCAATAATGGAAGAGTTTAGATTTGTAACCATTGACATTTTTTAATTCTTGTATCCTTGAGTCCTGCAATGGATTGGGTACCTACGGGTTACCTGCAGGTTGCAGGTAGTACTTTTGGATGGGGTATAGATGCGTATTGAGTTGTAGGTTTTCTCTATATTAAGTTTTACTCCTTTGCACATATTTAAAAAAAATTTTTCTGCCCGCCTACTTCTGATGATGTCACTTCCAGTTTGCAGCAATAGCACTCCTTATTTAATGGCGGTCAGCAGTTGGGTTATAAATAAGGCAGTTGCGGGTTGGGTAGAGGTTAAAAATGCTGCTTGCAGGTTCGGGTTTTAAAGAAACTCCAACTACAGGAAGTTCATCTTCCATAGACTCCATTTTAATCAAACAATTTGATTTTAAAACGTTATTCCTTTTTCTCTGTAATAATAAAACAGTACCTTATTCTTGATACTAACTAAGATGTAATTAATCCTTAGTGAAGGCAAATCAATCCTATTGGGTTTATTTAATGTCTAAATGTTTTTTTAATATATATAAGGTATGAAGATCCAAATTACGGAAAAAATACCCTTATCCAGAATGCTAGGGACCTGGGGTTTTCTGGATAACAGGTCCCATACCTGTATATAAAAAGGAGTAAAGTTATTGTCACATACTATCCCTTTAAATGGAAAATAGATAGAAATTAACCATGGTATAACAAAAGGATTTGTTCATGGAAATGTATAAATGTCCAGAATGAATCTTTCATCAGTTTATTATAATAAGTAAATGAGTTATTAAATGGTATAATCATAAACTCAATGGAAAAAATGAATCCTTGGTTTGTTTTGTTTAATTGCTATATATGAACATATTTCTGGCATATATCACGCACCCTGTGTAAATTGATACAAATGAATGCACATAATTATATCTACGCCCCCTCTCTATTTTACACAGCCCTGAAAGAAAATTTTGCAGCTTTAGAAATTAGAAACAATCAGAAAAAACAAGGCTAATTTCTTAGCCTAGGGGGATTGCTGATTAGATTCTGCGGTGCATCATTCCCAGGCAGATCGGGGCGCATAGCCAGGTAGCCTGCCAGTGTGCGCGGCACAAATACAGGAGGGGGAGTCGTAGAGAAACTGAGTACATAGGCACGAGACAGAGCGGATCTGTTACAGCACCATCTCATGGTTCAATACATTTCTGTAATGAGATTAAATGCAGTTCGATTTTCCCTAGCTGCAGGCCCTGTGCGGCACGCACCGACGGCACAAAGTAGCTGAGCTGGTTGTGCCAAGCCTGGGTCTGGCTTCAGCTCAACTCTCAGGACAAATGTATTTGTACAATGTCACCACCTATCAGCCTTTGTATTCACAGTGGGCATTGTGTTTCACTGTATTATTTTACATTCTAATTTAATGGAATTTAATTGCATTGCGGTCAGATGCTGGCACTTTGTATGGGGAAAACAAAAGGCGCAGTTCAAGTTAAATCTGAAAGTCACTGAGTCGGCTAATTTTCCAGCTTGCTGTTTCCCCAAGTGCTTAATACAGGCTGATTCAACTGAACTGCACAGCAGCCCTATTTCTTCTGTGGCAATGCCAGGTAACCACAAAATACCTGAACAGAGAGGCCGTGACCAATCTCGCAGTCAAAACCAATGAATAAATGGCAATAATTATATTCAGTTCCTAGTTGCTATCAGAAATAAAAACATGGCCACAGGATTGTACACTTTGGCCTGTGGGCCAGTTGGATAACATATCAGTATATGGCAGTAAATAAGCCGAGCCCAGCAGAAACATACAGATCAGGTGATGAAAAGCACCATAGATCTAAACAGTATAATATCATCTGTCATTAATGGCATTTCATTAGATTAATGGGATTCCTGGTGGCTATTAAACAAACGAGGCCCCGGGAGAGTAAAAGCATTAACCCAGTGCTGTGGCAAGGCTGATCAATAACATAAGGATGTTCTTAAAATAGCCATGCCCTTAGGCCTGCAGCCAAAAGTGATCCATGCAGGGTGGGGACCCTCGGGGGCCTAGGCAGGGCTGACCCATCATGCATGTTGTATGTGCCCACAATCACACTGGAATTCAGGGGGTGGGCGGAACACTGCATTGTTGCGGGGGAAAAATAAAATGAATTGGGTCTGAAAAGTGCACTTTGCACCATGTCTTGTATTTGCTGTGAGCCCCATTATGTTTCAACTTGGCAGGTAAAAGAAGCAAATAGTTACATTAATGTGCGGTCCTCTCTCGATGGGTCTCTGTAAACTGCACCTTATGATCTGATCAATGGCCCGAGGGTCAAATCATCAGATCATCCAGATCTAGCCAGCAAATGAGCAGAGCGTACCAAGTACTGTCTTTTTAAGTCTCTGTACGGCGTGCTAATAAAGCCTTTATTCTCTCACTCACTAACATGGGCACGGGCAGAATTTGCTACGATGCCGTGTAATCACTCAATATGACAGCGCGACGGCAGCGGGGAGTTGGGGATTTATCGGACACTGCACACTGAGAATCTTAAGGAAATCATTACAAAAAAAAAAATACCGCAGTGTGAAAAGGGGAGTCTTCTTTTGGAAATGTACAAATGGTACCGGCTGATAGAGAAATGCAGGGCACAGTTACAGCTTACAGCATAGGGAGAGACAATCCATAATGCAAATAACATACAAATTCCTGGATGCTGCATTTCCCTCCCACCCATAGTAACAGTATCTATCTGAGCTGTTGCATGGCAAACAGTCTGCCTGCAAAACTGCACAGGATTAAGGCTGATGCCACACGTGGCGTAGGGCTGATTTTTTCGGCAACTGGAAAAACGCTTGCCGAAAATTCAGCCCTACGCCTGCTACTTGTGCCTGCACCCGAATGAATGGAATACGCTCGGGTGCAGGCAAATGTAGCCGAGATACACATGAAAACACGAGACTTTGCATTCTCACGCGTTTTCATGCGTATATCGGCTACATGTGCCTGCACCCGAGCGTCTCCCATTCATTCGGGTGCAGGCACAAGTAGCAGGCGTAGGGCTGAATTTTCGGCTAGCGTTTTTCCGCTTGCCGAAAAAATCAGCCCTGCGCCATGTGTGGCATCAGCCTTAGGATATGGATCGACTTCCTATTGCGCTCAATAACATTTGTATATTTAGCCACAGAAAATATCTAGTGTACATTTTGGAAAATTTTGGAAAAGTGCATTTTCTACCATTATGCAAAACTGTTTTTTTCCTTGATATCCTCTGCCATCAGGAATTATGCCCCCCCCAGCGACCACATGAAACCTGGTTATTAGCCCATCACCTGACTGGGCACCCTAAGAATGGGGCCCCAAATAATTAAGTCTCCTTATTAGACTCCTCCCCCACTGTTCCCAGCTCTAGAAGTATATAACCTTTTTGGGGTTATGTAATAAAAGGCACCCAGGAGCAGCAGTCAATAACCAATCAGCAGGTAGCATTTACTGATTACCTGTTTAAAAACAAACATCTTATTGGCTGCTATGGGTTACTGCTCCTGGGCAAACTTAGTGCCTTTTAGTACATATGGGGCGTCTGTCCTGCACAGCCCCTTGTCTAAGCTTATTAATGCCACTATTTCTATCCGTACTTACTACAAATAGAGGTTGCTTCATGCTCTTTCGACAACATAGTTCCTCTTTAAGCTTCCCTACTGCAGAAATGTAATTTCTATAAATGTGTACCAAAACTGTAATGAACATGCTTAATAATTAGTTCATAAATTTGTTTTATTTTGTTTTTATGTTACTGTTTTTGACATATGAAAGATATAAATAAGGAAGTGTGTGGTCAAGTTGCAACAATGCAATAGTTTGGCCACTGCGCCACTGATTAAATCTTAATATGGACCTGTTCAGACCCATCAGGAGAGGACCATGTTAACATATGGATTGCATGACAGTATACTTATATGGATGATTTGGCCAGATATTGATCAGGCAGGCAGGTTGGGGGGCCTCCATATACAGGCCAATATGGTACCAACCTCAGCCTGTGTATGGCTACGTTTAGAGATTTAAAGTGATACTGACATGTTAAGCTGACTGCTTACCACTGTGTAACCTTTAAATGGTACAAGTACTAAGATTAACTACATTGCTCACACTTCAGATTCAGGCTGTAAGCCTTTGCATTGTTCACACATCAGATCTATGCTGCCTGTGTGTGCCATACTCTGCCCTATGCTGCCCGTGTGTGCCATACTCTGCCTACCCTATGCTGCCCATGTGTTCCATACTCTGCCTGCCCTATGCTGCCCATGCGTGCCATACTCTGCCTGCTCTATGCTGCTATGTTTGCTATTCTCTGCCTGCCCTACCCTGCCTGTGTGTGCCATACTCTGCCTACCCTATGCTGCCTGTGTGTGCCATACTCTGCCTGCCCTATGCTGCCCGTGTGTTCCATACTCTGCCTGCCCTATGCTGCTGTTTGCCATTCTCTGCCTGCCCTACCGTGCCTGTGTGTGTCATACTCTGCCTGCCTTATGCTGCCTGTGTTTGACCTACTCTGCCTGCCCTACCCTGCCTGTGTGTGTGTGCGCCATACTCTGCCTGCCCTACGCTGCCTGTGTGTGCCATACTCTGCCTGCCCTACGCTGCCTGTGTGTGCCATACTCTGCCTGTGTGTGCCATACTCTGCCTACCCTATGCTGCCTGTGTGTGCCATACTCTGCCTGCCCTATGCTGCCCGTGTGTTCCATACTCTGCCTGCCCTATGCTGCCTGTGTGTGCCATACCCTGCCTGCCCTATGCTGCCTGTGTGTGCCATACTCTGCCTGCCCTATGATGCCTGTGGGAGGTGAAACTGGCGGAGGTTCTGGAAGTTTGTTAGCATTTGGAAATAGCTGTTAGGGGGCCCGTAAGGTTTATAATTATGTGTTGGGGGTTGCTGTGCTAACCACAGGGGTGAAGGAGCCGTATGTGTGCTACCACCATTAATGTGGATATGGTCTTAAAAATATATGTATTAAAATGGGTGTGGTTAAAAAAGGGAGTGGAAAAAACTCACTTTCATGGCCCTCCACCATATAGGATAGAAAAATTCTGCTCCTCTGTACCACAGAAGTTGGACAGCACTTGGCTAGTTTATTGTGGCTCACAAGTAAAAAAAAAAAAAAAAAGGTTAGGGATCTCTGCTCTAAATGGTAACAGGGTCTCACAAATGCCCAGAGAGGATCGTTAGTTGACGTCTCTACATATGCCGGCTGTTTAGGAGAACCTGAGAGCGGAAACAGTTACACCAACGTCTTGTGATATTTATGTATTTCTAACAAGCAGTGATGGTCACCCTGGCAAACTGCGCAAATAATTCCCACATATGTGACCTCTTGGCTCAGTCTGCCAAGACAGGCCTTGTTTAACAGTCTGAAAATGTAATTACACTGAACCAATAACTTAATGGGAGACATGTGAAATCAATTTAGGTATTAGCATTGTGTCTCACGAGGGACTCGGGGAATCTGCTCCTCTTCAATAGATTTCCACTCAGTATGGACAGGTCTGGACTGGGAATCAAAATAGGCCCTGGCATTCCAAGTACACAGAGGCCCAAACAGCCCCCCACCAGCCCAATAAATAGTGAGTGTCTATGGCATCTTACAGCAGCCCCTCTGGCATTTGCCAGAACCCACAGATTGCCATTCCTGAATATGGGACACTTTTATATAAAATTTTGTTTGACACAGGTTAAAATTTGTGTAATTAACAACCCCCCCACCCCATTACACTTTGAATGCATTATTTCCACACAAAGAATAATTTCTACAACATATAGAGACGTAACTTTAAAAAGGGATAGGACATTTGGGACAAAACATTGGTTTTGTGGAAAACCTCAATACTACTACAGGTATAGGACCCGTTATCCAGAATGCTCGGGATCAAAGATATTCCGGATAAGGGGGCCTTCCGTAATTTGGATCTCCATACCTTAAGTCTACTAAAAAAATCAAGAAAACATTAATTAAACCCTATAGGATTGTTTTGGTTTCAATAGGGATTATTTATATCTTAGTTGGGATCAATTACAAGGTACTGTTTTATTACTACAGGTATGGGACCTGTTATCCAGAATGCTCGGAACCTGGGGTTTTCCGGATAAGGGGTCTTTCTGTAATTTGGATCTCCACACCTTAAGTCTACTAAAAATCATATAAATGTTAAATAAACCCAACAGGATTGTTTTGTCTTCAATAAGGATTAAATATATCTTGGTTAGGATTAAGTACAAGTTACTGTTTTATTATTACAGAGAAAAAAGGGAATCATTTTTAAAAATTAGAATATTTGTTTATAATGGAGTCTATGGGAGATGGCCTTTACGTAATTCGGAACTTTCTGGATAATGGGTTTCCGGATAAGGGGTCCTATACCTGTACAAAGAAAAAGGAAATCAGTTTTAAAATTCTGAATTATCTGATTAAAATGAAGTCTATAGGAGATGGGCTTTCCATAATTCAGAGCTTTCTGGATAATGGGTTTCCGGATAAAGGATCCCATACCTGTACTACTACAACATGCAGTCTGTGGGCTGAACACAGATTAATCAATGGTACAGACCTCCCTGACCATTTCCAAAAAGTTGGCTATCTCCTGTGCCTGACAGCCGATACTGAAGCTCTATGCATAAGGTATATGTTACCAGCTGATCACACAATATCTTACAATAGTTATATCTGCCAGAAAGGAAGAAGGCAATTTATTGAGGTTCTTAAATAAGAATGGCCCAAGAGAAGTGACTTAAAGGATAAGTAAGCCTTTTAATTTAAAACTGATCTAAACAGCCCCCAGAATAACATACCTTGCTCCCTGCATGCAGATTTATTTTGTGATCAACTCAAAGAGGTGCCTACTCCTGGATTTTGCATAATAATGTCCCAGTGGCTGTTTGCCCTCTTTCAATGTTATTATTAGTGAAATTAGGATGTTTAAAATACCAACCAGATGTATATTTTACCATGGCTCTGACAATAGTGTATTCCAGTTAGTCTGCATCTCATACAGCCAGGCACAAATCACCTATTGCTTTAGGTTGTGTAACATTTATTCCCCCCCCCCCCCCAGTAATATTATTGCTGTAATGTTTACCCTTGTCATTAACACAGTAAATATTGTATTTCAAATTAAAACTGACTCCTGTGCTTATGTCCTCTGGGTACTTAAAGAAGTTGCTTTAACACATTTCCCCAAATTTACATGTTCCCAGATTTTTCAAAAATTTTTCCTGGTCACCTGAAAAAAACATAAAATGGGGGTTCTACTGTGCTTGCCAACTGGCTTTGGGGTTAAAGACTGCAAGCCCAGCTTGATAAAAAAAATACTACATTTGAGGCATGTTTATCAGTGCACTGAGGTTTATATCAACTGTGGTCATGGAGGCCAGAAGATTTATTAGATCAGTGATCAGATGACAGCACGAGAATATGATCTCTCTCTTATGTAACCTGCTCAAAGACACAAATATCTAATCTGTACTCTGGCAAATAGCCCCAAAACATATCAGGTAGGATATTCTAATGGCAAAGGATAGTAAATATTGGTCACTATACCAAAGCACAGGAGCCAATTAGGCTGAACCCTGGGCAGTCACTAAATAGTGTCTATGGCACCTTACAGTAACCACTTTAGCATTTGCCAGAATCTACAGATTGCCAGTCTGGGCCTGCTATATATCTTGGTCTAAGCATTTCCCTGCTTACGTTCAGTTTAGTCCTATTAGTCCTAATGGAATTCCCAAAGCCCATGGCATCCCTAAATTATAACAGTTCCCTTGAAAGTATCATTAGTGCTTTCAAACCCTTTGCAAGACCTCTTATGCATAACCAAAACAACTTTCAAACTAAGCCTAGTCTAGGCACTGTAGCAACTCATAACATTTCGCTATAGGTCATTCTCCCTTTGCCACTACACCACCATTATTTTGCTCCACTTGCCACATTGTATGTAACATCATATACAACAAATGGTTATGGCACCAGAGAAGTGCACTGAAATGTTAGTTTGCCTTCCCATTGCTGAAGGACCTCTTAACCCTGTCAATGGAGGCCATGCATGTGGAGACAGAGAAGGTTACTAGCTAACCCAAGCAGCAGAGAAAGGGCTTATACACACTACAGGTTGTATGGCTGACTTCAGTGTCAGACTGGGAGCCCACTGTGGCTGCACCCTGGGGGCCCCCCACCCCAGTTGGGGTCCACCGGATTTTTTCCCAGCCCCCTGCTGGCTCAGTCCAACCCTGTCTGACTTGAATTGGCTTGTCAGGTAAGTGGGGCTCATTTATATCATAACACTGGGTAAATTTGCACCTGAGCAGTAACTCATAGCAACCAAACAGTGATTCATTTTTTTTCAGCCAGCCGTATGTTTAACACTGAAAGTATCATCTGATTGGTTATCATGGGTTACTGTACAAGTGCAAATTTGCCCAGTGCTGTGCTTTTGCAGTATAGTATAGCTTCCCGCACAGATCCCTATACGGCAGATGTGCCCATTCAGATGATCCCTCTGATCATCAGTGAGGTAACACGTATGCCACCCATAGGGGTGTATAAACCTTGGTTGGGCACAACGTGCATGCCTAAGGGAGGTGGAAGGCCAGACCAAAGGCATCTAGAACAGTGGTTCTCAACCTTCCTAATGCCGCGACCCTTTAATACAGTTCCTCATGTTGTGGTGACCCCCAACCAAAGAGGAGCGGTGTCTCGGTTCCTAAAGCCATCGGAAATATGTGTTTTCCAAAGGTCTTAGGCGACCCCTGTGAAAGGGTCGTTCGACTCCCAAAGGGGTTCCGACCCACAGGTTGAGAACCTCTGATCTAGAAT
Source organism: Xenopus tropicalis (assembly GCF_000004195.4). NCBI lineage: Eukaryota > Metazoa > Chordata > Amphibia > Anura > Pipidae > Xenopus > Xenopus tropicalis. Next base: position 21,909,308 of record NC_030685.2, read on the forward strand.
GTTTGTTGTACCTGGGAAAAGGATGACCCCAAACACAACAGAACTCAGTGCAGGTGCCTGACTTGTCCTTATCGCAGTGCATAAAGGTGCCCATACACCTACGGGTGGGCGATATCGGGACAATCCAGGCTAATTCGATCGTTTGGCCCTGGAGCCAAATGATCGAATTATAATGACGGGCATAGGCAAAGTCGGTACGGGGACTGCATCAACTAGCCGATGCAGTCCCTGATCAGACTAGATTTTTAAACCTGCCCGATCAAGATCTGACGGATTTCAGTCCCGTCGGTAGTGCCCATACACGGGCCGATTAGCTGCCGAATTGGTCTAAGGGACCTTAAGCCTTGCTCTGTGAGGCCCATTTACAAACAAACGTGTTAAACTGCACATGTGCACTTGTCAGCAGCAACAAATTGACAATAAGTTTTGATGAGTCGACTACAAATTTCAAAATGAAAGCCAAGACCTGATTGGTTACCAATAGTAACTGCATTTCTGTATTTAAGCACCCAGATTGCTAAATGCAGGAAATACGACGCATAGCCCAATCACACGTCCGCACCAAACTATACACCACTCCGTAAGAAATTCACCATTTTTACGAGCAACTCTGCAATATACATTTTGACTCCTGAAACAATGTAGCGGAAGCCAATTCTCCTCCAGGTGTGTTTATCAGCCGGCTTCTGCTACACGGTTTCAGCAGGGGCAGAGAATATACAAAGCCAGACAGATCCTGCGCTCAGCAGCAATTACAAGTAACTGTAAGACCCCTGGAACACTCTATTAAATAATATTACATTTCCATTTATTAAGCAAAAATACAGTTGCTTTGTGAAGTTCAGTACAAAGCTGCCCCCAGGCCATTCCCAGCCGGGCACTGGCCCTGACACTGGCCATTCATACAGCCATAGCTATGTGCGAGTCCAGCTGTAAGAGACCTTTGCCTCCTGCTGAACTACAACTCCCGCACCCTCCTTTTGCAATCATGGCATGCTGGGAATTGTAGTTTCGCGACAAAGGAAGAGCCAAACATTGCTTATCGCCCCTCCTTCATTGCATCCAGCTGTGGGTTTATACACAGACCGGGGTACCACCTGCCTCAGAGAGACTCTGCACCTCCAAGCCGGAGCTCCATGGACTGTCCCCTGCCTCACCTCTCAGCCTCTGTATTACACTCTGTGCTGCTCCTCAGCCGGTCTCTTAACCTGTCTCTGTTGCTTCAGGCTAAGCGGTCTGTGCCATTCCACCTCCAGCCCGCTGTCAGCTGGCCCCGCCCACTCCGAGCTCTCCCTTTCACTCGCACACAGGCCGGGAGCGATACGCCACGCCCCCTCACGTGCCTTCCGAAGTGACGTTGTACTTACGTCTTACAGCCCCTCCCACCGATTCTCCTACTTGTTTCTTATTATAAGCCCCGCCCTAACACTGAGACGCTGTCACAATTAGCGGCCAGTCCCATTGCCGGTAACGCGATGGCTGGTGTGGTAGCCATTGTTTGATAGCATAGACATAGGTGCCTTATGTATGTCAGTTTTCATAAGGTTCTATTTGTCAGGGCAACGTACTGTGCGCAATAAACAAAATGTAGGTTGGATTATATTACTGGTGCCTAGTAGTGCAAGCAGCTCATGAGTAGAGATGTAGCAAACTGTTCGCCAGCGAACTAATTCGCGCGAACATTGGGTGTTCGCAAGTTTGCGAACTTTTCACGTATGTTCGCAATTTGGGCGTTTTTCCGCTGTGTTTTTTCTCGGCCTGAAAACGCCGCACGAGCCACACATGGCGTTTTTTAGCAAATCCCGTTTCCATGGTGCTAATAGTGCGAAATAGCAAAAAATGCCGCGTATTTCCGCTAGGTCTGCCAGCTGCCTTTGCGGTTTTACGCAACGCTGTGTCAACAAAGTATTTTTCAGAGAAATTTTTGCCCTTGATCCCCCTCCTGCATGCCACTGTCCAGGTCGTGGCACCCTTTAAACAACTTTAAAATCAGTTTTCTGGCCAGAAATGGCTTTTCTAGGTTTTAAAGTTCGCCTTCCCATTGAAGTCTATGGGGTTGCAAAGTTTGTGAATATTCACACTTTTTGGCGTAAGTTCGCGAACGGGTTCACAAACTTTTTTTTTGAGGTTCGCTACATCCCTACTCATGAGGGGAAATAAATGTGAAAACCCAATTAGTTGCCAGGGTTATATTTTTGGGCTCCATCCAAACTGCTGTCCATTCGTTCTTCATTGGGCCTCTATACCCTTCGGGTCTGTTAGCTCCTTAATTTACCCTTACCAAAAAAGCATCCCCAATGGCCAGTCAAATGGCCAAAGCAATTGGGACACAGCCCCCAGATTAAAGGGCAAGTCAAACAATTTACCCAACGTATCCCAAACATTACAAAAAAATCAAAAGAAAAATTGCATTTTATTTGAAAATCAATATTATAAGAATACAAACCCCAAAACGCGCCGCCTTACACGTTTTGTAGCCCAACAGTACTTAGTCATAGGCAGTTCTGAGAAATGAATTTTTTCTTTTGATTTTTTGTAAAGTTTGGGAAACTTGGGTAAACGGTTCCCTCGTTAGTTCTGCCCTGTGGCTCAGCTGCTTGTTTTCGCTCACTTATAGCAAAGTTCAATATACGACTCTTCACTAGGGTTGCCATCTTTTCTGGAAAAAAAATACCACCTATATTTTTGCCATTTTTCCTTATAATTAACATTGGAATCTGATAGATATCTGAGCAATTTACAATGACATACCAGTTGGGGAGTGTGTAGATTTGGCCATGTAAATGGACCAGTAGATTATGTTCTTGCCAGAGAAGCCAACCCAGTGTTTGTTTCTGTTTGACGTGCATGTTGGCCATGCCCTGTTCCAAGGAATACAAACAGATTATAGATAGCGGTCATAGATTAAAAACATTTCAGTTTGGTGAGCCTAGGAATGCTTCCCCCCCCCCCCCTCTTGATTATACTTTTGACAAATAAATATTTTTATATTTCAGCTAGGCTTGATACCTTTATGTGAACTGAACCGTAAGTATGTCCACTGAAATTCCTGTTATACAGTAATTCTCAAAAATATTGAGATTATAAATCTTGATTCCCTAAAATCCTGCAGAAAGTGCTCGGGTTTGGCCAGAATCCTGGATTCAGTGCATTCCTATTCTAAATTAGTTGCTTTGTCATACAGGGAAAGATTAACCGTTAGGCTTACCTAGGCTATTGCCTAGGGGCCCATGTGTTTAGGGGGGCCATTTCTTTTACTTATTATTATTTGCACTGAGCGCCGCCTCAGCGGTCCTGACAGCCCCCTCGCTCCCCCCGTGCTTAGGTTTTTCCCGTCAGAGGGGGGCCACATTGCTGAGTGCAGTAGCGCTTTCTGCACTAGAAGAGCTGAAATTACGAATTCAAAAGCACAATTTTGGCTGCTTAAATTACCAGGAAAAGCTTTTTGCTGCCCCTTGTAACTTGCCAAGCACTGCCACTGAACTCAACACAGAATAGAGAGCTGAGAGCTTGTTTGCACATGTACTTGGGCACACACACTCTGCACGCCATGTCTGCTTGAGTTCTTCCAGTGAGGTGTACCCCGACTGCCAGCGCAAATAATAAAAAGTAAAAGAGATTTGGAAGGGTAGACCTGAGAAAAAATAATTTTAAATTTTTTGGGCCCCCTGATCACATGGAGCCCTTGCTTTGCCTGTTGCTTGTGGTCTGAGCTGTATCTGTTCTTCACAGATACAGCCAGTGTCGGACTGGCCCACCAGGATACCAGGAAAACTCCCGGTGGGCCCAGGTGTCAGTGGGCCCTTTTGCTTCTATCTGCTTAGCTGTTTCATGGTCATTCCCTATTTCTGTACGGGAACAAGGAAGCTTGATAGATGGAAGAATAGAATATAGTATGTAGAGACTAGGAGAATAAAGAGTTTGACAGAGGAGGAATTAAAGTTGTGAGAGTGGGCCCATTGTCCACGGTTTTCTCATTGTACCCAGTGTCTCAGTCCGACACTGGGTACAGCCTACAAGGACCCCAGAAGCAAGTGCTTTTTGCCCCTTTAGTGCTCTGGCATGGACATGGTAACTGACCCTTTAGGTTTTTGATATACACCAATAAATCAAGTTATTAGACCAAAGATATAGGGGCATATTTATGACCACAGATGATACATTTCACAAGTGCAGTTGTCAACAGGAACTAGTCACAAGTTACTTCTGCCTGCTACATGTTAGAAAACAAAAGTAAAAACTTGCTTCTATGACTGCATGGAAGGACAAAGCCACATGGCATAGAAAGAATCAGATTAAAATAGTGCACAAATAGGTATAAGCACATTGTGCCTGGCATTTTTGTGGGGCAATTCTTCCCCCACATTTGCAGTTAGCATTGCAACTATAAAGTGGCGATTGAGCAAAAGGAGCTGCAAATAAAAAAAAAGGAATAGAAAAAGATGTGATTCCTAATGTCCATTAAACACAATCTTACATAAATCTTGTTTATACTGACCCAGAGGACTGTTTATCTCCTCCTGTTTTCTGGTTCTGACTCATGAAACAATGTAACAGGCAGGGGCGTATCTAGAGAGGAAGTGACCCAGGGGTCCCAGGAGGAGTGTCAAGAGCCCAGTAAGGCTGTAATGAATGAGCAATTTTAATATATCTAATTAGAATTTGTCAACTTAGTAATGTTTTGGGGCCCTCACTCAGGGCCGGAGGCAGAAGAGGCAGCTACCTAGGGCGCAACGATTGGGGGGCACCAGGAAGGAGCCTCTCCTGCCTACCCCTAGTGCTACTTTGTCATTGCCTCCGCCGCTTGTCATTAGCAGCAGAGGCAATGACCGATCTAATCGGCCCGCCCCCCCGACCACCTCCTGTGCTTTGGCGCGCATGTGCCGTTCGGGGGGGGCGGGAAGGTGGGTGGAGTTGGATGACCGGGTTGCCTAGGGCGCCCGGTCGGCTTGGCCCGCCCCTGCCCTCACTTGAATTTGTTGTTGGGCCCAGTAACATTAAGTTACACCACTCGTAACATGAATCAGCTGGTGTCTAGGGAATACTGTCATAATTTTTATCATATACTTTCTATTTCTAAATAATACTGTTTACACAGGAAATAATTCACTCTATCATTTCAAATTTTATTCTTGAACCAAAAAATATTTTTTTTTCAGTTGTAATATAGGTGTGTAGGCGCCATCTCAGTGCATTGTGCCTGAGTCTGAGCTTTCAGAAGGAGCCAGCGCTACACATTAGAACTGCTTTCAGGGAACTATTGTTTCTCCTAATCCCATGTAACTGGAGGAGTCCCAAGCCAGACTTGGATTTCTGATATTTACTGGGAGCTGCTATCTTGCTCCCTTCCCATTGTTGCTGATCGGCTGTTGGGAGGGGGGATATCACTCCAACTTGCAGCTCAACAGTAAACTGAAGTGACTGAAGTTTATCAGAGCACAGGTCACATGACTGTGGCACCCTGGGAAATGAAGAGTATGGCTAGCCCCATGTGACATTTGAAATGAAATATAAAAAAATCTCTGTTTTTGAAAAATGGATTTCAGTGCAGAATTCTTCTGGAGAAGCTCTGTTGACCGTTTAAAAAAAAAAAGTTTTCCCATGACAGTATTCCTTTAACGTTCATTATGAAAAAACACATTTTGGGTGGAGGACCCCTTAATGAGTGTGCCTGTGTTAGGGCACATTTACAAACATGGGGGCTATAGTACAAGTGCAGTTGCCCATAGCAATAAATCAGCAATTACTTTTGATCAGTCTACTACCACTTAGGAAAGGTATGCTCGTTAGAGCAGGAAAAGCTCCCTATAATGTAAGCTACCTTACAGTTAAGAACCCCTTTCATTGGCTGCTTAAAACACAGTGGGCAAAAAGCCAAAATGTAACCCATGTGACCTTTGTGTAAAGAGGCCGCTTTAAGCCACAAGGTACCTTTATGCTGCAAAGGTTTTTAATCTCTATCTGTTTTTAGATGCCTTTTCCTTTTGCCAAACTAATATAGGAAATAAATCAGCCATCTCTGTTTCAGTATAGGATTAACATAACAGTATTCTATATTTAAATAGGACATATACAATGTAAACTTTTTTTAAGTTTTAGTTTTTACCCTGTTTAAATCCTGAATGTGTAAACTGAAGCAGAAATGTTCAGTATGGCATAATTCAGTAATAATTAGAATAATGTAATAAAAAGTAGTAAGGTGGCATTTATATTGTGGGAAATAAAATGATATATCAGAAAGTGCCACATACTACAAATTCAAGCACTATAGCACCCTGAAGAAGTTATGCATGCTACCCTGAACATGGGATTTTATTTAATCACTATTTTTCTACTGTAATTGGATACTTGGTCAGTAGGGGGCAGTGTTTGCCTTTTCATGATCAAATATTCCATTTCAGCTGAATTTGTCACTGAAATTTTTTGCCCATGTCCCGTACAGCCGTGCCACTAACAACCCTTTGGTGCGGTTGTTAAAATGATATCAAAGCTAATATTATATATATATAAATATGTTTATATTTCTTAACCTGCTTTAAGTGATGTAAGGAGGACTTACTATGGCTAAAACATTTTAGCCCAACTAGCAGAATGAACCATCCATACATAAAAGCGAAAGCAGAGACATATAGCTTGTCTCTGTACAAAAACAATGCTAAAAATGAATGAACAACTGTAGTAACAGCACTTCTTTGGTGACATATCAGGGTTGGACTGGGCCGACCCAGACCCATTCCCCGCCAGGGCACATTAATGCTCCTCCATTGACCTCTCTCCAACGATCATGAATTAGTAAGTATGAGGTATGAAGTATGGGTGGACAGTCGGTGGTGCTCCCTTGGGGTTGTGGGGTGCCCCTGGGGTGGAGGACATGGTGGGCTCTGCACACCCCAGTCTGACCCTGTGACATATGGATTGTTAATGAAGTCATTATTATTGTCTAATTTTTTTCCCCAAATTTAAAGGGGATGTTCACAAGCAATTTACAGCTGGCTATAGTCCAAGGGCAAAATAAGACCCCTGCACCCACTGCAACCATACCTGCACCCATACCACCATCCTTCTTTTCATGGTTTACTGCGCCTCCGAGGTATCCTCAGCAGGCCCTGGGGGGTGGCTATCCTGGCTGGCTCTGGGGCAATCACACATTAAGCTTCCTCGGTCAGTTCCGCCAATGGCTTGCCTTCATTTTGTTTAATCTCTTGTTTTAGAATCCAAGTGAAAGATGAATCTCAGAAGGCCTGAAACACAAGATCAGGGATAAAAAAAAATAATAGCCATAAAAATGCACAGTCGACTTGTTTTGTTTTTTTGCTGCGGTCAGGCCCGGATTTGTGGAGAGGCCACAAAGGCCCGGCCTAGGGCGTCGTGCCGCCCCGCCGCACCAAAATCTTAAAATTTTGCTCCCATACACTCCGTATGCAAGTGTGGCCTTCCGTGCATGCGTGTGCACACCAGTTGTTCGCGCATGCGCACTCGCGGGGGGGGGGCCCAACTCACGGGGGGGGGGGGCCCAACTCGCGGGGGCGGCCTCTGGGCGCCCAGACTGGAAATCTGGCCCTGGCTGGGGTCAGTGACCCTAACAACCAGAATGTAGTTTTATTTGCTGCCTGGGAATAGGAATACAAAATACAGAACATGCAAAAGAAGACTAAATGAAAAGTTGCTTAGAACATGTAGCACTATACCTGCCCTTCTGATATTTTACAGGGTAATATTAGTGTGGAGTTATTGCCCAGCAGTCCCGCTGTTTAAACTGACATTCAGGGTCAGGCCCCAAGGGCCCCCACTCCTCTGAGGCCCCTGCCCTGCTTGGCAGCTCACCCACCACCAGCCCCTTACCCCTTCCCACGCGCACCTAATAATTACCTCACCACAATCGGGGGTGGGAAGGCAACAGAGGATGATGTGGAGGGCAGGCAGGGATCGGGTTTGGGCAGGCGGGCCCACCAGGTTTTTTCCCAGTGTCCTGTCGGCCCAGTCTGACCATGCTGACATTTATACCTCTTTCTGGTAATTATCATCTTGTAGGGAAATGTAGCACATTTTCTGGGCTGCTGTTACCTGAGCTTAGAATATATAATCTACAATTCATTTTGTTACATGGCAGTATAGAAACCAGTGCATTCTGCATAAAAGTTGACTAATAATTACCCTTCCATGACAAAGTAAGCTCACTTTCACATGACGTTTTGATGATTTCCTACAACCCCTACACTTAGCTTCTCCAGCCCAGGTCACACTGAGCATGTGCAGTGCCACTGGCACTTAAAAGATGATCTAAAAAGGTCCAGGATAGGGAGCTGCTGAGGACAATTTAAAGTCATGGATCATTACTGTTGTAGGGCTGCTGGACCTCTGGCCTTGTACAAATAAAATACAGGATATTTTGGCATATTTTTTAGGCTTTAGTTCTCCTTTAAAGATGCTGAACTTTAGCCACCAATCAGGGAGGGCAGTGGCACCTACACAACATCCAACAGGGGCAGCTCCTGCTGAGCACCAGTGAGAGCCTCAATGTGGGGGTAGAGAGGGCTTCTAGCCTTGAGGGGTGGCATGAACTATGTAACAAGAAAACCAATAGAAAATCCCCTAAAACATAAAATTATATTAGAAAATTGCTTGAAATTGTACGTAATAGTGGCGATTTATGCATGTGTACTTTTTAGAATCCATTTAAACACATGGCTCTCTTTCCTCTCCTTTGCACTAAGCCACATGGCTGATGCTTTTTCTCCTTTGCCAAAGGATATTTTTGTTTCCCCTGGTATCAGATGCAAGTATTCCATTTAATCACTTTGCCCCTAGCAAGGCGTGCAGAAGAATAAATCAGCCATAACAATAAGGCATATGTCAAGAGGGTTTTTTTTCATCCCGTTGGGATTGGCGTGTGATTGAAGGTATGGCAGAGTGGTTAATGGTTTGGTGTTAACCACACAAGCATGCGGCTTCACTTTGAGCCACAGCTACTTATTCTCACTGTGTGTGATCTTGAGGGTATAATTCAATCCCACTATTTCTTTGCTGAATTAGCTGTATTTGTTTAATCATTGGCAATTCTATAAACACTGACTATTTTCCCATTATTTCTGAACAGCACGGAAGCTAATTGCATCAAGACTCCGAATAATCAGAGTTCCTGTGTATTTTCCTTGTGACAGGACTTTTCTTTGTACCCTCCCTGAGCAATTTTCTACTGGTGGGTAAATGCGTTCGTCGGATGTCGAGAGTTTTACATTAAAAGGTGGATTCTCATAGCATTGCACATATTTTCTGGAAGACAAGAGGTAGTTACGGGACGGTGTCCAGGTAAAACAGTGCCTCAGATAAAATAAATATAGCTGCAATTATCCATGGATTGTATAAGATTGGGAATTCATTAAGTGTGTGGCTCTGGTGGCGGTGACTCGGTGCTACAGACAGAGGTGAGAATTGAGCAATATGGAGAGAAGAATTTGTAATACTGGTCTGTGATGGATGACATACAAGAGACATTATATGGCAAAGAGTTTAATGACGTCCTCATTTGGAACACTCAGCTGTCCCTGGAAACAGTGTCAGACAGCACAGGAACTTTAGGGAGTGTGGGGTTTTTATGGGTGATCAGAGGTATTTAGGCACTCAAAGGATTCCACAATGGTCCCCCTTGACCCTTGTGGAATCCTTTGAGTGCCTGGATGCCCAATTATTTGTTGCTCCCTATGCTGAGCATCTTGGGCTGGTGCACCTGGACCACCCTTTGTACTGGTTTTGTATCTCTATGTTTTGGTCTTTTGTTCCCCCTTTTTTTGTCCTGGCTAGTGATCAGAGGCAGACACGCATAATATCACCTGGTGCAATGCAAGGTGTTGGCTGGAGTGGTGTAAAGGCACCACCATTGGACTCAGGAGCAATGGAAAATTGTCTTCTGAATTAATAAATGGCATTTTACCATCTGGCAGTCTGATGAAAAGGTCTGGGTTTGGGAGATTTCAGGAGAACACCACCTGAGGGCAGGGCTGTATTTAGGTCCGGTGCCACACCTAAATATGCCCCCTACATTGTGTGTGTCACTTCTGCCGAGCAACCCAGCCCCCTACCCCTTAAACCCCCTCATGAATATATAGGAACATAAGGGCCGCCCCCCAACACCTGCCATCCTAGGCACAGGTCCTCAGGTGCCTTAATATAAATACAGCCCTGTCTGAGGGAATAATACTAATGGTAAAGTTTGTTTGAGAAGTAATTATGGCCTGGGGCTGATTACCACGAGTTGGGCCCCTGGTTACATTAAAAGCAAACCTAAATGGTAAGGTCACATCAGGGTGTGCCTTCACTTCTCCCTGCCTATGTTTTTTCTGCAAGCAGGAGAAGCTGATGTGCTCCATTCGGCTGATAAATAAAATGGGCCGGCACATATGTGTATTCCCCTGATCCACCCCTGCCACAGCTCATAATGTCAAAACCCCAGCCAATAGACTGCGAATCCATCTGTAAGCCCTATACCCTTCATGGCCCACAAACTGTAACTTTGCTTCTCTTGGGCTCCCCTTTGCCACAGGGCCCCTGACTGTTGTACAAATGTTTTTTCCTCTCTGGGAGCCTGTAGTGCTGGGATCCCCAACCTTTTTTACTTGTGAGCCACACACAGATGTAAATAGTGTTGGTTCTTTAGGGATGCCGAATAAGGACTGTGCGTGGCTATTTGGTAGCCCCATATTGACTACTGGCCTGCAGGAGGCTCTGCTTTGAGTTAAACTGTGTTTCTGGGCTTCCAAAACTTGCCTTCAAGCCAGAAATGTAAAAATGGGTACTTATTTTGAGGCCACTAGGAGCAACATCAAAGGGGAAAGGGGTGAGATGTTGCTCATAAGCCACTGGTTGGAGATCACTGCTGTAGTGGATGGGCATATAGGAGTAGGAGTCGATACCCATCAGCTATATGGGGTGTATAATACAGCAGGGAGAGGCACAGGGCATTTACAGGTGGAGAACAGGTATAGGGCAGGGATAAGTATAGGGCAGTTATGGGGTGGGACCAAACAATGATAATAACAGGGGTAGCTACAGAGCAATTGAAAGGAAAGGGATCCCATAATAGAGCAGGGGTGATACAAATTTGTCAGAGAATATCCCAATATTGGGCAGTGGCTACAGAATGAAGCACTCTCCTTTGTTTAATCTGCACCATAGTTTGATGTACATTGGTTTGTAATGGCAAAGGTAGAAGGTAAATGAGGGGATTGGCTGACGGTGGATAGGAGAAAGCGATGTCTCTCAGCATCTGTGTCCAGGAGCGATGGCCAGGAGGTGAATGAGCCTTTGATTGGCTGGAAGGGCCCCTGAGACTGAAAGCTGCAGTATGCAAGATCAGAGAGGAGGAAGGGGTGAGGTCGGCTGTGTGTGCCAGGAATGTTGCTGCATACAGACTTTAATACTATAAAAGGAGACAGTGAGTAGGACCAGGGATGGGGCGAGCACTGGCATTTTAGAGAAGAGAAAGGGGAGGAGAGTATGCAGCCTGATCCCATGCTCTATGATCCAAAATCCAGGAATACTGTACTGTTAGTATATGCAGCTTATGGTTAACCATAGCTGTTGCATTACCTTATCCTGATGGGCTTCAAAATACAGCCCAGATGATCCTTTTGCCAGGAATTAATGTTTCCACCCTGCAGAAGATAACAAAGGTAATAGGTTCTCAGACAGGGTGGCAACCTATGCTGGCAAATTTCCATTAGTCAGTCACAGTTCCAAGAATATTTAGGACATCAGAAATATGTTCACCCCATATTTCATCCTTACTGATCTTCAGACTGGGCAGGTGTGTCTAGGAGAGCAAATGGCCATTCGCCCCAATTCTCACCCTAACTGGCCTCCAGGCTAAGAACCCCATGTAGTTGATCCAGTTCCCTCCTAAAAAGGGTTTGAGAGTTTGGGAACCACTGCTCTATCCATGGTCTGTCCAGTCTATACAGAACCATAACTTTAGGCATTTCTTTCAGCAATTCTTGTTTTATAGGAGTTCTTCCTTCATAAACCCTCACATCAGCCAATAATGTTTCCAAAAATTATAGGGTGAGGCAATAGTGGCGCTTAATCGAAGATTATTTGGTCAAACACTAAAATTCCTTGTTACATTTCATTATCTGTTGCTCCTAGGTGGCATGAAAATTAAAGTGAAAAGTCCCTTTTTGCCCATTTATTACAGTGGTCCTGATTTAGGCATATCTCATCATCCCTAATAATACACAGCACACTGTGGGCACAGCTCCAGAAATCATTCATTCATATGCCATTCTCTGCCAGGTGTTTCTGCCGAATAAGTGCTCTGCCCAGGAATGAGTAGGGCTTAGGAGGACCACAGTATGTACCAGATGTGTTTATGCCTTTCTTCTGCTTTATATGTTTATGGAGAAAGATCATGCCCTTGGGGCAACAGTTGCATATACTAGACCCATGCCAGGAAAGTACAAGGAGGTGCACCTGTGGCTTGCAGATAACAATTAAACAGAAATTCTTCAAACCAAGAGGAAAGAATACCCCATGTCATACCTGCCTGATCCCACATGTTAGCGTACTTCGGTTGATTCTGACCTCCCATTAACTGAATGGGTTAACCTGGCCATCCAAAGGTTAGAAAACTGATTTGAGTCAGGCCCTGCCCGTATCCCTCACAAGCTGTGTAAACTTTTTCTCGGTTAAATAAATAGAGACGGCAGGGGGAAAAAATGCTCCTTATTTTCTTACAGTTTTGGAGAATTTAATGCCTGGGAGGGAGCCCGGAAAATGAGGCCAACTATTTGTGTATACAGGTACAGCGTGGGCAGATTTAGTATATCCGTATTTATGCACAGAGCAGGTAGAGTATATATATATATATGCATGGTATATATTATATATACAGATGGAATAAATAGTGAGGTGCCGTCCAATTAATGCCTCATTATTCCTACAATCATTTATTCCTCTCTGGAACAGTGTTTTTGCTAGGATCGCCTCAGTGTTTTTCATTGTTTTTCGGGAGGTTTCCGGGTGTTGCTGACACAGCAAGTGGGTCTCGGTGACTTCATGGCTCCCTTTGACATTATACACGTGTGATTTGAATGGTTTATTTTCCATGTTTGTGACTGGTCAGACACACTTAACAAAACACATTCTCATGGGGAGAGGGGGGCAATCAGTGTTTGAGTGTGTGCCGAGGCTGGATTTCTATAATCTGAACCTATGTATATTTTCCTAAAAGCCCCAACCACTAATTTGTGCCACCAAACCAAAGTAACCCCCCCCCCACATGTAGCATGTGACATCACTTGTGGACATCCAAGACCCTACCCTCCAGCTCACAGAAACTTTCTGGCTAAGGCTGGGGGGGGGGGTTTATTTTATTTATTTATTTTTTAAATGAAAATTATTATATAGGCATCTGAGGGCACCCAAGGGCCACCCTTGGCACAGACCCTTGGGTGCCTATATATAAATATGGCCCCACCTTTGTGCTTATTAAATGCATATATTAAGATTTGAATGTGTTATAACTTACATCGGCTTCCATGACGGTGTCACTGACTTTGTGTGTAGTGTCAGCTTGTCCTAAGCAGCCATTGTCTCATTTAAAATCACCTACTATAGCCCTCCTGTTCATTTATAGAATCTAGCAGGGGGCATTGGCTCACATTCTAGGCCAGTGTTCCCCAACCAGTGGCTCATGAGCAACATGTTGCTCCCCAACCCCTTGGATGTTGCTCCCAGTGGCCTCAAGCAGGTGCTTATTTTTGAATTCCTGGCTTGGAGGCAAGTTTTGGTTGCATAAAAACCAAGTATAATGCCAAACAAAGCCTTCTGTAGGCTGCCAGTCCACATTGGGGCTATTATATAGCCAATTATAGCTCTTTTTGGCACCCCCAGGAAACATTTTCATGCTTATGTTGCTCCCCAACACTTTTTCAATTTAAATGTGGCTCATGGGTATAAAAGGTTGGGGATCCCTGTTCTAGGCCATGCCCCAGTCTGTGAAGCCCATGCTTCAGGTAATCCCTGGCCCTTTTCAGGTCACAAATTGGCACTGACATAACTAAATAGGCATGTTTGGAAATAATGCATACCTTGGACCTTAGTTTACTGAAACTGAATGGTATTAAAACTTTGCATGCATGTCACATAGATTACCTTTTACCTGTGAGTTCCACTCAATCCATTTGGGTTCCCATATCATCATGCCTATGATAACTGTGACATTATGTCACCATGCCAAATGTGGCACCAAGTTTTAAAATGAAAGAGACGGGGTTCAGTGGCCGAATTTTGGACTTATTTACCCAAGTTCCTGGCTGTTCTATTGTTACTTGACTTTTTGGTTCCAACTCAGTACCTGTTCCTGACCACTCTGATTGCTGCCTGCTCTGACTGCTGCCTGCCTGAACCCACACTGCCTAATATTTGGACTCTGAATTCATTTAACCTATTGGAGACCACTGTTTTGAACTTTACCCTGTTTCTCAGTGCCAAGTCTCATCCTAGTTCTACTTTTCTAGTTCTGAAGACTTTCTGAATCTGATATTACCTTGCTTTGATTTGTCACTCCACTTCAGCCTTCCCTTCCCGTTTCTTCATTTTCTTATACAAAAAAAATGTAGAGAAGGAAACTACACCTTTAAGGCAATGACATGGGGTAGCTAGCTGGACTTTTACCATTCCCACGTTTTCAAGCTGATTAATGAACAGCACACGGTTTGTAGTTGCCCCTCCATTGACTTTAATGCTAATCGCCTGGACCCTGCTGGGGCACTTGCAGGTCAGGCCATTATAACTTGCAAATTCTTACCGCCCTGTCTGCCCCCCGAGCTAGAAATCATGCGGGTGGCAAATGTGTCTCCGTCTGTCTGTGTGCCATTGCACAGATATGCAGTACGGAATATATGATTATAAGGAGCACACGCCCGAGGGAAATGTGCCCATATGCTGATTTATATGTATATTAAAATATGCTTTTAAAAATTTGGCCTGAGTAATTATGAATGTTACAGATTTCTCTTTCATGCAGTCAGATCTTGGATTTCAGAGATAATTTTCCTTCAAAGTGGGAAGACTTCCTGCAAAAGCAATCCTGATTCAGCAGCTGCAGTGCCGCACACAGGCCGGGAAGGGCTGCCAGGGAAAACAAATCTATTATACGCTCCTATCTGCGACCACAAAAATCAGCAGTGTTTGTTTTGTTCTTCCTTCTTCTTTCTTTTTGAGAAGTAATGAAACCATCTGCAGACATGATTTTCTCCAGTTTTTAGTGTTTACCAAAAGGTCTGCTTGTAAGGTGAACAGACCACACATTTTATGATATATTTCAATAAGTATTTAAAACGACACCTCTCAACTAATGACAGGATTGGATTTCTTACAAGATTACCTCTTGTTTGTGCAGGCAAAAAAGTTTGGCTACAGCTGTCTCATCATTGTTGTTTCTGGTCTAAGAAAGTGCAGGGCTTATACCTGCCTGTGGGTGGCGCACTGCTCAGAAAAAAAGAATTGCAGCAATGCCTCCTGTCTGTCACACTTAAGCGCAGCCAGACTGAGCTCAGAAAGTAGAAATCATAGCAATATCTCCTCTCTGCCACACAATAGCAACAGAGTCAGGGTTGGACTGGGCCACCGAGGCACCAGGAAAAAACGTGGTGGGCTCCGCCGGATCCCTGTCCCCCCCCTGCTTCCCCAGTCGCCGTGTCCCTCCCCTGACGCATTTCACTTACGTATGCTCAGGGGAGGACGTTGGGTGGATGGTGGGGGCGTGGCGGGGGTGCTGTGGACACGGCCGGCAGGGGCACCTTGGGGGGGTGTGGGGCCCCAGCAAAACCTCCTGTCAGTCATACATAAACACAGCCAGAGGAAATGAATGAAATCTTTTATTATAAGGGGCAGGGCTATTTGTTCCAAAATTTGCATATTCAAATTAGTAAAAAAAATCAAATATTTAAAAAATTGTCATCTTGAGTTGCCCAGAGCGTAAAAGTTACATGACTAAACAGACAAATCTGAAATCTGCAAAAAAGGGTGTGATTAAACCAAATACCAAAATGAATCCTTTCGTGCATCCCTGGTTAGCAATGAAAATAAAGCTGAGGCTTTTTGTGCTGACAGGCCTGGACTAAGTTTCAAAGTTTGAAAGAAAGCTCTAATGCATTGCCCCAGCAAAGGGGCCACATACCAATGTGTTTGTCAATTAAAATCTGACGCTGACTCCTGCATGTAGAGAGACAGAATACTAAGAGAGGAGTAATGGCAGATTATGATTATGTCGGAAATGATACAGAATTTTTTAATTGTATAATTATATGCAGAAAGTTACTTATTTGCATGAGTTGAAGCTTATATTATATTGTTATTTTCCACCCTTATGGTGGTGGAGCCGTCTCAGCTTTCCACCCTCTCATGCAGTCAGCAGCCCAACTTTCATTGTTGTTACTGGGCCTATGCTTTGAGTGGTTATACAGGTATAGGATCCCTTATCAGGAAACCCGTTATCCATAACATTCCAAATTACGGAAAGGCTATCTCCCATAGGCTCCATTATTAGCAAATAATTCTAATTTTTAAACATGATTTCCTTTTTCTCTGTAATAATAAAACAGTACCTGTACTTGATCCCAACTAAGATATAATTACCCCTTATTGGGGGCAGAACAGCCCTATTGGGTTTATTTAATGGTTAAATGATTCCCTTTTCTCTGTAATAATAAAACAGTACCTTGTACTTGATCCCAACTAAGATATAATTACCCCTTATTGGGGGCAGAACAGACCTATTGGGTTTATTTAATGGTTAAATGATTCCCTTTTCTCTGTAATAATAAAACAGTACCTGTACTTGATCCCAACTAAGATATAATTACCCCTTATTGGGGGCAGAACAGACCTATTGGGTTTATTTAATGGTTAAATGATTCCCTTTTCTCTGTAATAATAAAACAGTACCTGTACTTGATCCCAACTAAGATATAATTACCCCTTATTGGGGGCAGAACAGCCCTATTGGGTTTATTTCATGGTTAAATGATTCCCTTTTCTCTGTAATAATAAAACAGTACCTGTACTTGATCCCAACTAAGATATAATCCTTATTGGAGACAAAACAATCCTATTGGGTTTATTCAATATTTAAATGATTTTTAGCAGACTTATGGCATGGAGATCCAAATTACGGAAAGATCCCTTTATCCTGAGCATTTTGGATAACAGGTCCCATACCTGTACCACCATAAATACAGAAAAAATGCCCTTCCTGAAACACAGGGTCTGGGGATATGAAACCATCACTGTATTCACTAACATTTTACCAGGTTTCTACTTTCTGAACATTTGGATACCAATATTCCCCCATTAATTATCATGCTAATATTAGCCACAGATCTTAGCATGTGGAAACCATTATGACTTTTAATGAATCAAGGATGTATATGGTACGGCTTAGGCTCTGTTAAGCTGTGGTAATAGCCGCTTATATCAAAATAAACTTCACTTCTGTCCACAGATTATACCTCCGTGATCCTTCTGCCGTGTCAACCTGTATCTGAAGGGTTGGCACTTTATCCAGGAGTGCAAAATGATTGGTTCAAAGGGAACGTAAACCCAAAACGAATACTTTTCCTAATAAAAGACTATGCGATTCTAAGCAATTTTTCAAAACATAAACATAAAACTTTTAAAAGTGGTTTTAAAGTAACCGTGATTGAAATAAGTTATCTGTCTGGCTGTTTATATACTCTGCACTGCTTGCTCTGACTCCTGAAACAATGTAGCAGCCAGGAGAACTGACGTCTGGTAGAGCGTTTCAAGAGTCAGGACGGAAAGGGATTTTCTTTCTTTTTAAAGACATTTGAAGCCACTGGAAATTATAAATACACTACATTTATACTGTTGTTAGAATTACATTTTTTTTATCAGGTAAAATTGTATTTTTTGGTTCACATCCTCTTTAATGTAACATTCTGCAGGCAATGAAGACATAAAATGTCCTGTACACCAACAAGAAAAGGGAACAAATGAGCACAAACGCCTTTGGTTGTTTCCATGGATTCTCTACTCTTTTCTCTTATTTTCCAGATATATTCTCCATACTTTCTGCTTTTCTCTTTCCCATGTCTTTCCCTTTCGGCTTGAGCGTGTCTCCATTTTGTCATTCTTTTATTTCTTGGCCTTTCTTCCTTTCAGACTTGCTTCTCTCTTTGCTCCTTCCCTCTTTTTCCCAGAACCCCCCTTGCCTCACCCAGTATCTTTTCATTCCCCGCTGACATTTGGTAACAGAGCTGGGTGACAGTCACATTGACATGCTAATACGTCCATGAATAGAATGGCAGGGTGTAGGGGGGGTGGGTTGGTGCCAGCCCCCCCAGTGTGTGGCATGGGGAGTAATACAGCCTGGCAGCACCCCCATCTCACAAGAGATGCCATTGTGCAAGCCTGGCAGTGAGGAGATGAGGTGGCTCAGGGGTGGGCAGCACCCATTTATATCTCTCAGAGAAGGAGAAAAGGAGATACAAAAACATGGAACAATTCAGTGCAGGAAGGTCACAGCACCAGCATAAAACATCAGCTCCCATTCATCTTGCAAACCCTCCATTAACCTTGTGGCCAACTGCAATGCATCCTTGACACTTTAACCTCAGGGGGATTTCTTATTTGGGAAGTCAGTCAAATTTGAATTCTTAAATATGGAACCTGGGTCACCAGCATCAACACTGAGTGCAGTTATTATTCCTCAAGTGGAGATTGGGTGATTTTGTTTTTAATTAAAGATATATTTTCAGGTCAGTGTAGAGATTTGTTGATTTGCCCTAAACTGGTTCATCTGGAATGTACTGCTAGAAACCATATATCATGACCTGGAAGAATAGAAAACTTCATAGACAACACAGGATTAAGAGTGGAGATATGAGCACCATTTTCATGATTCATCGTTTGATGCCCTTTGGGAGCAGCAACAGAAATGTGGCTCCATAGACAACTTTCCCCTATGATAGGTCCATCATAGGTTGAGGCACAATCCTCATGATTTCATACCTAACATTGTAAATTTCAAACAAAACAGAACCAGGAGCCCACCATTGTAACATTCTAAACAAGAACTGGGAACCAGGAGCCCACCATTGGATAATTCTAAACAAGAACTGAGAACCAGGAGCCCACCATTGGACAATTCTAAACAAGAACTGAGAACCAGGAGCCCACCATTGGACAATTCTAAACAAGAACGGAGAACCAGGAGCACACCATTGGACAATTCTAAACAAGAACTGAGAACCAGGAGCCCACCATTGGACAATTCTAAACAAGAACTGAGAACCAGGAGCCCACCATTGGACAATTCTAAACAAGAACGGAGAACCAGGAGCCCACCATTGGACAATTCTAAACAAGAACGGAGAACCAGGAGCCCACCATTGGACAATTCTAAACAAGAACTGAGAACCAGGAGCCCACCATTGTAACATTCTAAACAAGAACTGAGAACCAGGAGCCCACCATTGTAACATTCTAAACAAGAACTGAGAACCAGGAGCCCACAATTGGACAATTCTAAACAAGAACTGAGAACCAGGAGCCCACCATTGGACAATTCTAAACAAGAACTGAGAACCAGGAGCCCACCATTGGACAATTCTAAACAAGAACTGAGAACCAGGAGCCCACCATTGTAACATTCTAAACAAGAACTGAGAACCAGGAGCCCACCATTGGACAATTCTAAACAAGAACGGAGAACCAGGAGCCCACCATTGGACAATTCTAAACAAGAACGGAGAACCAGGAGCCCACCATTGGACAATTCTAAACAAGAACTGAGAACCAGGAGCCCACCATTGGACAATTCTAAACAAGAACGGAGAACCAGGAGCCCACCATTGGACAATTCTAAACAAGAACTGAGAACCAGGAGCCCACCATTGGACAATGCTAAACAAGAACTGAGAACCAGGAGCCCACCATTGGACAATTCTAAACAAGAACTGAGAGCCAGGAGCCCACCATTGGACAATTCTAAACAAGAACTGAGAACCAGGAGCCCACCATTGGACAATTCTAAACAAGAACTGAGAACCAGGAGCCCACCATTGGACAATGCTAAACAAGAACTGAGAACCAGGAGCCCACCATTGGACAATTCTAAACAAGAACTGAGAACCAGGAGCCCACCATTGGACAATTCTAAACAAGAACGGAGAACCAGGAGCCCACCATTGGACAATTCTAAACAAGAACGGAGAACCAGGAGCCCACCATTGGACAATTCTAAACAAGAACGGAGAACCAGGAGCCCACCATTGGACAATTCTAAACAAGAACTGAGAACCAGGAGCCCACCATTGGACAATTCTAAACAAGAACGGAGAACCAGGAGCCCACCATTGGACAATTCTAAGCAAGAACTGAGAACCAGGAGCCCACCAACCTTGATCCACTAACTGTTGTAGATAACCAATGTATTGTGCTGTCCTTGTCAGGAAAGTCAATCAATATATGGCCTGCTTTAGAAATAGGCCAAAACTGGTGTTAAACAGAGGGTGGTGTTTTTAAACAGGAAGAGTTACGGGCACCATAGGGTTAGGACCAAGGAAAGAGGGTGAAATTCTTATTTGGGGAGGCTACCAACAGAAGGTTTTCCACTGGAGAAGATAAATATAATTGAATATATCAGCTGTCTCCTTTGCCTGTGTTTAAGACCAGGGTGAGTATAGAAGGAGGAAGAAAAAGGGTATGTGAGCAAATTCTACATGGCTAAGGCTATTGTACCACCAAATCATATAAAGTCATGTCAGGGGAAGTTGGCAGAGAAGATTTTTGTGTTTAAATATGGTCAGTTGCCCAGGCACCCTACAGAACAACAGTTGTAGGTAGACCAAGTTAGGAACAGTAGCTATAACAGGGCAAGATGATGACAGCAGGACATTAGGACATGACAGTGACATCAATGCAAGATAACATTTCTAGAACATGATGGCAACAATAACACGTTAAACTTGTGTTGGTAAACCTGGCTATGGACAATGTTAATGATGCATCCTAAAGTTACTCAATACACTCCATCCAGATCTTAAAGGGCTCCATGCTGGGAAACATTGAACCCATAGAGCAGTAGTGGCCCTCTTAAATACCCAAGCACCGCAACAATCAAAAATGTAAAGTACAAGTAAGTGTTCCTGGCCGATATTCTAAATGGAAGCACTGTTGGTGTTTAGTAGGTTAGTGTGGTAAACAACGGTGACTGACATGGTACATAAGTCTATAAATCCACAGAAGCCCCCTGCCATCTTATAGTGGCACTGAGATGTGTATTCTCTTCCTGTGTTTCAGGAGAGTAAGCCCATGCATTTCAAACACATGACTAGATATTTGGAGTGTTAGAAAAATTTGTCGTTAAGTTTGCTGGCATTTAGTTTTGTACTGGGTGAAAGTTTGGCCATAGCCCACAAATTCATATCCACCAATCAGAAACTAGCTTTTATTGGTCTAGTAGAGGTAAGGTAATGAAAATAAGCATCTGATTGACTGGTTGCTACATTTAGTAGACTGTGCCAAAATGTTGTTCTTATATAACCCACCTAAAATATTTTTGTGTCGATCTGTACCCCCAAGGAGAGATTTGTCACCCGCGATAAATCTTTACTCACGCAGGCCACTAATCTCCCCAAAATGCCTTTTCACCACCAACAAAGTGAATCTCCGGTGGATAGGCATATGTGCTGCTTCATTTTTCCCAAGTTGTGTGAAGTTTCCTCCTGCAGGGCAACTAGTCTCTCCGAAATGCCTTTGCACCAGCAGAGATTTATCACAGGTGACTAGTCACCCATGGGGCATTAGCCTAAAACTAGATATGACTTTACTTTTTATGGGAAGGGTCTGCATTCGGTAGGTCTCACAAAAACAACAGGGCTATTTGTGCATGTATTCCCGGGCAGCTGAAGGGATAGTAGCCCCGTGGCTCCCCTTGCGTGGGCCATGAGAGATGAGCCTCGTGTTTAATCCTGTGTGACCAATCTGTCCTCACTGGCGCTGCTCTCCAAGGGCACGTTGTTATGCTAATGACAGCTTGCTGAGTGAGAAGTGTGTGTCTAGCTGTGTGCGAGTGTTTTCATGTGTCTCTCTCCCTCTGTGTGTGTTTATGCTACTGCCTGTGCCCTGCTGTGTGTGTGTATGATTATGTTTCTCCTCTTGTGTGTGTGTTTGTGTTGCTATGTGTATCCTGCTGTGTACATACCATTGTTTTCCATACCATTGCTTCTCTGGGTTTTTGTACTGCTGTGTGTGTCATACAATCTGTGCCCCTGTGTGGGTATGCCTAGATATTTAGATCTCTAAAGGGAGGGATCTTTTACCTTTAAACCACACTAAGCTGTAAAAAGTGTTGGTGAGCCACACAAGCATGCAAAAAGTTCTATGGGGATGCCAAATAAGGGCTGTCATTGGCTATTTGGTAGCTCCAAGCTCTGCTAGGAGTAAAACTGTGTCTCTGTGCTTCCAAAACTTTCCTCCAAGCCAGAAATATAAAAATGGGCTCCTACTTTGGGGCCACTTGGAGCAGCATCAAAGGGCTTGGTGAGCAACATGTTGCTTGCAAACTACTGGTTGGAGATCACCATCTTAGGGTGATAGCACAAATGCCTTGATCATTTGAATCTAGTGCTTACACAATTCATATGTTTTACAATTCATACTGACACCAATTTAAAGGTATTTTATGATGTACTGTGTGCTATATACAGGCAGACCCCGCAAGGTATCCAAGCAACAGTGGCGTAACTAAGCCTCTTCAGGCCCCACCGCCAAAAAATCTGTGGAGGGGCCCAGCGCACACTGCAACAGTAATCTGCCCCCCCCCCCCCCATAGCCTGGCGCCCATTTGCCCCACTCCGCACCAGCTTGTGTTGCCTGCTCACTTTTAGGAAGGAGAAGGCAGTTTTTAAAACTATTGAAGAAACAGACCCAGCAGTCTGCCCCCCCATGACTGTGGGGGTCTGATCCTCCTGTAGTTACACCACGCATGGGCCAAACCAGTGGACACTCTTGCACCTTTATAGCTGACAACACCAACAATCAGAACAGCTGCTACTCCGATCAAGCCCGGGCTGGCAATCTGTGGATTCTGGCAAATGCCAGAGGGGCTGCTGTAAGATGCCATAGACAGTTGCTATTTAGTGGGCAGGTGGGGGGCTGTTTGGGCCTCTGTGTACCATGGGGTCTATTTTGAATCCCAGTTCAGACCTTGAGGTTGCAAAGGGGGGCCCTTGTAGTTGCAGCCTTAGACACCCCAGCCCAACATGGGGGAGATCGCCAAACAAGCAGATCTTGGATCTTGATCTACTAGATTTGGTGGACCTAATTAGGATGATCTGATCCCTATACACAGGCAGATAAAATGCAGCCTTAAATTGGCATACACGGGCAGATTTAAGCTGCCAATTCAGCCCCTACAGACCAAGTCAGCAGCTTATCTGCCCAAGTATGGGCCCTGCCCAATGGCCTATCTGATAGATATCTGTCCAAAAACCAGGCAGATATCTATTGGACGAGGACCACATCAACTTGTTGATGAAAGCCTTCATTTCCGCCTATTAGGATCCAATTGTTTGGCCTGGGGGCTAAATGATCAGACCAGCCCCATAAAGGTGGCCATACACGTGGCGATCTGACGATGTTTCGTACGACCATCGGTCGCACGAAACATCGTAAGATCCGCCACACACCATTCAGGGCTGAATCGGCAGGTAAGGAGGTAGAAACAATAGGATTTCTACCTCCTTCTGCCGATTCAGCTCTGAAGGGAGAATTTTGGTCAGGCGCCTTCTATGACGCCCGATCAAAATTTTCAAACTGGTCCGATCGGCGAGTCGTCCGATATCAGCAGCTTCCTGCGATATCGGTCGGCTCGCCGACATGCCATACACGCACCGATTATCGTACGAAACGAGGTTTCGTACGATAATATCGGTGCGTGTATGGCCACCTTTAGGCTCACTTCTTTGGCATCCTCACTTGGTGCACTGCTGCACAAGGGTTATTACTTGTGATAGTTCTACATGTAAGGTCATAAGATACATTGATTATTCTAATAAGATAATCTTATTTGTGCCTTTACCTTCAATAGAGATTAGAATATTAAGTAAATGCAATGGTTTCTGCACTATTATTTCTGAAGAAACTCCCAAAATGCTTCTTTTAACAGTTCCCATAAGCACTGCTTATCAAGGACTTTCACAAACGCTGGCTAGTAATACAAATAATTATGTCATACGTAGGAAAGGTCCATGGGAGAATTTTTTTGTTGGCTCAGTGTCCATGCTACAGGTGCTCATTGTGGGTGGCAGAATTGCCGGGGACAGGGAGACAGGGCAGGACTGATAGAACGACAGACACGAAGGGAACCTTCCCATGATTTTCAGCACCCCTTGGAGAGAGACAAGAGGATTTCCTTGATATTAGCTGGTACTGACAGATAGGCGGCTGGTGTGAGTCTGCAGGTGTCTCTCTCTATACAGCTATGCGTGCAAGTGGTGCGGGGGCATACCAACTATTTACCCTTTAGTTTATACATAATGCACTTTACTGTTATAAGTATACCGCTTTCTGGTTAGAGAATCTGGATAATTCTCCTTGCCAGATTTTCGTTTTTACTTTAACTGTTGGTATACCAGGGGCAAATAGGATATAGGATACCTGCCAATGGGGCTGTTTTGTGAAATCTAAGCAATTTTAAACATATTTCCTGTTATTTCTTCCCATAGCAGTGTCCAGCTTCTTTATGAGTAAGTGTGTCATGCAAATGGAAACCACTTCCCTCAGCACCTCAGTGTTTTACTAAAGGATAAGTTGTATTACTCATGTATCTCTGCCCTGGAATCATAATTAAGCATGAACATTAATTTTCCGACCCTCCTGTGTTAACACAAACTGTAAACATACTGTTGGGTTTTATGTATTCTCTAAAAGGGAATATTTCTCAATGGGTCAGCAATAAAATGTGTTTATCTTGGCTGGATCTTTGCTGACGTCAGGGTGACAGCGAAAATCGACTCCAGTTCTTCAGCTTGTGGGACAGAGAGGGTTAAGCAGTCACCGAGGGAGGGTGGGTGGAAGATTTTCATTAGTCTCAATGACCTGCAAATAACTGACAAGCACTAACCCATGACACGTGAAATGAAAAACCTGATAGCCTCCCTACCTAAGCAAAATCCACTTGCATCCGGACCGTCTCTGGGCACTGGTATGGGAGATATCTTATAAGAGTTAACGGAGAACTGAATGCTAGAAATGGATGATTAATAAGGGGATCACCCAACTCTGCATTCATTTAAACCAAGACTATGCATTGTTATAGCCCCAGTGGTACCCGACCGTACATCTTTATAAGCCTACTGGCACCCAGCCGTACATTGTTACATAATGGCACTTCCCTTCTCCATTATTACAGTATCACTGGCACCAAACCTTACATTTTATATGGTCTCATCTCACCCATCTTGGCATATTCAGTTCTAGGTCTGAAGAACCAATCACTGAAATCTATACCCTGGAATGATATTCAGCCCAGGAGGCCCCAAAGTGAGAACAACAGAGTGATAATGAGCAAGGAAAGCTAAGATGGTTCTGGAAAACAGGAAAATTAAAAGACAGAAAAAGAGACAGATCCAGACAAGACCTGTCTTCAGACCCAACACAAGATATTGAATTTCCACTTCAACAAAAAGTTGTGAATCTGGGACATGTCCTTTAGCACATACTCCTGAATACCTATTTGAAGAAACATGGGTTTTACCCTATAGGTTTCCTTTATAGCTATAGAGCAAACCTAAAATGCAAAGAAAAAAATATAATTTTACCGGATTAATTACTAGTTGGGAACAAGTTTGCCAAAAGTGACATTTAAATAAATGTAAACTCCATAATTACACCCAATATAATTAAATCAAGCTTATTACTGCTTCATAACTGTGATACTTATGGCCATTACATAATTCCATAAGCGTTTCACCCAACCATTTTGCGTAGTTGTGTGCCAAGACCTCATTTACATTTCCAGTAATGTCCCAGCTGGTTTTCCTTTTACCTTTTACATGATCAGCTAAATAGATTATAGATTAAGTTTTACTTACATTCTATTCTATTCTAGCCATTGGTGAATGTGTGAATGGCCAAATTGTGCAGTATAAGGCCGCTAGCCTGTAGGCTAATGGGTTGGATAACTCAAAGCTTTCCCACCATCACTCTTCTGAAGCAAAATGCTGTGCAACTTGCTGACACATTATAAATGATCATGAATTTCTAAAAGACAATTGTGTTGTTTCATTTGGAAAGGGGGTAGGACCTTGATGGTGTCCATAGAAAGGGGTTCCAGGAGTGAGTTGAAGCAGATCTGATCTTACTGGACATGAAGCAAAACGCTTCATTGACAGTAGGTCCTTCTGCAATCATGTCACCAAACATAATCTCAGCAAGTTCTGCAATCCTTCTGACTCTTCAAGGTGCCACCTGATAGTTTCCTTTCAAAATTCTAGCTACAAGAATAGATAATGCAGAAAGAAATAGGGAGACACAGTCCCACTGTTAGAATGGAAAGAATGCTAAGAGCTTTGTAAGATATCAAATTCACTGCATGAAAAAGATCAACACATTTCCTACGCTTAGACTTATTATAAAAGTCATGGTTTAGTCTTTGGTATAACCAGTAAAACCCAGATTGTTGAAGTTTATTGTAACCAGAGAAGGGCTTCCTTCCTTCTCTCAAAAGGTTATTGAACCCTCTTAAACGACAATTAGGGCAATAACGATTCTAATCTTTCTTAGAAGGCTCAACCCTATGTGAGTGTTTTTTTAGGAGTCCCTGGATGACCGATCCAACAGGCCTTCTTTAGATCCATTTCTCATCTAGAATATATTCAGAAATATTACTTTACCTTGTACAGATAAATATGTGTCTAGTTTAGCAAGGAGAAAATTGGGTCTTAGGTTGAATTAAGGGTTGAGTTCTGAGACAGTTCTGCTTACTTGTAACAAACCAAAAATTTGCTCCTGAATCTGTGCCAAGAAAGATCTCTGGAAAAGCTATTTTGTATTTATTATTCTGTGCTTTTTTCTGGACCAGAGTGGTTCTGCATATGTGTAGAAAGGAATACTATAATAAACTGACCATTACCCAGAAGAAGGTTACCTCCAGCTAGTACAGGGATCCCAAACCTTTTTTACTTATGAGCCTCGCCCAGATGTAAAGTAAGCGTTGGTCAGCCACACAAGCATGAAAAAAAGTTATTTGGGATCGCAATAAGGACTGTGATTGGCTATTTGGTTGCCTAAAGTGGATTGTTAGTCTTCAGGATGCTCTGCTCCGTGTCTCTGTGCTTCCCAAACTTGCCTCTAGGCCAGAAATGTAAAAAGGGGTTTGACCCATAGATAATTATCATTAGATCACTGGGTCCTTAAACTGTAATTATTCTTCTAGCTACCTTGCCTCAATCCCAACACATTAGGTAAGAAAGTCCATTTCAGAGCCCACATAACTAAAAGTGCATTGTATACATATATCGCCATGCCCAGTAGCCCACATTGACCTGATGAAGTGTATTATAGTCCATAGAGCAACACTAGAACCTGCTATACACCAAGTAAAACCAAAACACCTTGCTTTATTATTGGTAGAAAGATGTCCTCTCCAATCACAGAATCTGTCCACCAACACACAAAAAAAATGATATAAACACAATCCCTAATGCAGACACAGAGGTCTATAGAGAAGGTACTGGGTCCAACAGCCAAATCATTTAAGGCTCCACAAAGGGCAATATTTGCTCCCAGGCTCACTGATGCCATGCTCTTGTACCTAAATGGGGAGCTTAGACTCAATCTTCTCCTTCATAATACAGATGCTACTGAGGGATGGACTCTTGGGAGTTTCCTTCTCTCTCTCTCTCTCTCTTTGGTTCTACCCTTAATAGTAGCCCTAGTGAGATGCTCAAACAAATGAACTTTCTGGAATACAGTAGAGATGCCAGTCACAACCAAGTCTTTCTGTCACACAGATATGTGAGAAAGGGTGGAGAGCTGCAGAGGTCAATATGAGAGCACCGGTGCATTTTCTTGGAGATCACCATGGGCCTGTGCAATGCATTCTACATTTTTGTAGTCCTTAATATACAGTTAAGTCAGGGATCCCCAACCTTTTATAACCATGAGCCACATTCAAATGGAAAAAGTGTCGGGGTAGCCCCTATGTTGACTGGCAGCCTATAGAAGGCTCTGTTTGGCTTTACACTGATTTTTATGCAATCAACACTTGCCTCCAAGCCAGAAATTTTAAAATGAGCACCTACTTTGAGGCCACTGGGAGCAACATCCAATGGGTTGGGGAGCAACATGTTGCTGACGAACCACTGGTTGGGGATCACTGCCTTAAGTCTTAAGCCTTTAGCTTTGGTTACATTACTTCTTTACTGTGAGTCCCTGTAAGAGATGCGGGTTGTGCTTCCTCTCTATCCCAGCCTTCTCTCTCCCTCTCTGGCTCCAGAATCAGCTCATCCATCACTTGCTTCTCTAAATATTATACAGACATTTCAAACAGCACCAGAGCACTTCCCTGACAATTCTGGCAACACTAGGGTTAACACCTTCAACCCCAGGCCTTTTGCTGTCTAAAGAGAAATCTTTCGGCAGGGGCTTGGTCCCAAACAGCAGACCCCCTCTGGTGCCCAAGGTATCACCCAACCAAAGTGCAGAGGTCAGTAGTCCCCTGGTGATAGGTCCTATAGCCTCTATTATTCTGAGTATGGGTGGTTTTATGTTTCTAATCGCCATATGCTGTAAGTAATACTATAAAAGAATCCCATACACTTAAGAGAAAGATCAGGCTCTTGTACAACTGCAGAAGCAATCTGCCAGATTTCCACCTTGTTACGTCGTTTGGGGGAGGCCTTATGTTTCCCTTAGGTTCTATAAGGGTATGTAATACGGTTCAATAAAAGGTGAAGAGACCTCTGTGGCTCAGAAATATACTTTCATATGTGTAATACAGGGGTCGGATTTGCAAAGTTTGGGAAAATTAGCACATGTAATAAGGAGACCAGGGAGCTTTGTGTTACTATATACATCCTATGAGACGTATATTGCTGGGAATGCTTAGGGCTAGAGAAGGAGACACTCTTTGGGGCTGGGGAGCATTGAAAAAAATATAGATCTGTATTTGTCAGGGAAGTGCTTTCATGTACTCTTATAGAGGGGAGGCACACAGCACGAGCAGCAAACTTTTAAATTAAAGGAAAAGTTTAGTTGTTTTTTAAAGGGGAAGCACCAAGTTAACTTTGCAAAGTTATGCTGCTTTAGGTTATAGTGATGCTAGTAGGAATAGCGATTAAATAACTAGTGTACCCAAGCACTAAACCCTGGATGCAAAGAATGACCCCATACTGGAGAAATCCATTTCAGATGCAAGAGAGGGAAGTTGTAAATACCTCCATCCCTTCATAGAGCATCTGTAAGGCTAAATGTTTATTGTTATTATTTACTGTTTCTTACCTTTCTTACCTTTCCCATTCCATAGTAGAATGCACGGCCATCTTTAATTTTGTTTCAGTCAGGAATTGCACGTTGGTGGCTAGCTTGGGGGAAGGTGGCAGGGCCCAACCGTATCCTCTTTCCTCCCCCTGTGTATGAAACACAGGCAGAGGAAAGTGCACAATCTACTACATGTGCCCAGTTACTTGAGGCAGAGTGCCTAGCAACCTAGGAATGCCACCTAGCTAGGCTAGGACAGGTGCTTGTATTACAAATTTGCAAGCAATATTTCTGCCAGAAATTTGTACGGGTATCAACCCCATCTATAATCCCTCGCTTCCCTGACTCAGTGTCGGACTGGCCCACCAGGATACCAGGAAAACTCCCTGTGGGCCCAGGTGTCAGTGGGCTCTCCTGCTCACCCAACCATTTGCCTTTTATGCCTATACCATGGCCATTACTCAATTCTATATAAAAAGAAACTGAAGAAATGGAGGAAAGGATAGATAATAGTATGTAAAAAGAGTAATTAAGAGAAAGGGAGATAGGGAGAGTGGGCCTAAGTCTAAGGGTTTTCTGATGGGCCCTTGGCACCCCAGTCCAACACTGCCCTGACTCTCACAGCAGAGCGCAGCCTTTCATACAGAGGCCAGCCTCTGTCCCGCCCACTTCTCCACCCCATCTGCCCATTTTCCTGCCCAATCCATCCATTCTACTGCCTAGCCTGCCCATTTCCCTGCCCTCAAATGACATTATGGCCAGCCTCCACTCTAAAGGCCAGTATTAATAGGACAAAAAGTGACAACCTTATTTCTACCCCACCTCTTAGTCAAAGTCAAACAGCACAACATTTTAAAAAAGTATAAACTTTACAGAAAAGAAAAACTGCACTAAAAGGAGCAACGGCGTCAAATACAATTTGTGTTGGAAGGTTAGAGTATAAAAAGGACTCTATATAAATGAAAAGATCATACAGTTGATGATGATGGAAGTAGACTTAGTAGCCATCAAGTTCAAACTTTTGTCCAAGTGAAATCTTTACTACTACTACTTGATCCAGAGGAAGGCAAAACCCCATCTGTCTCTAATGTACTCAGAGTAGGGAACAATTCCTTCCTCTCTCCAAAAGAGCAATCAGACCAGTCTCTGGAACAACTGATGCATTACAAAGCGTTGCACATTTACATAGTTCATCAGTCTCTGCCTTACAATCTAGGTCTCCTATCACATTCACTCACTGGGGTCATTTTTATCTGAAGCCAATTAACTTGTCTGTATAATTTGGAGTGTGGGAGAAAACCTACAAAGACATGGGACAAATGCCCAAAATCCCTGCAGGCAGAGCCCATGTTGAACCCGAACCCAGCACCCCAGCGCCAAACCCTTAGCACCCATGCCACTTGGAGCTGTTTATCCTGCTACCCTCAAGCTTTAGTTGAACTGCTGGTGAATGAGTTGTACTAGAAACACCCTCCCTGCCCTAGCACCAGCCCTGCCAATGTGACATGAACTCCGTGTGGTCATGGAGGGTTAAATGGAATCTGGCTTTGCCGAGTGTTCCTCTGTGCAATGTTTTGATCAGTTAAATGAATGCGTCTCGCCTTGTATAAATATTTCTCCAACGCCTCTGGATCTGTTTCTATATATAAATGGCTTGTCTCACACTCTTTTTATCTGTCGTGTTTTCACCCTGACACATCTCAGTGTCTCCACTTGCGCCTTTCTTGTCTCCCACTTATAAGGAAGGTGTCCTGCCAGGGCTCCTTTGGTGCTGAAGGTCAGAGCAGGAGAGCATATTGCATATATACGATAAACAGTATATACAGTATAATATAATATATGATATAATATATAACGGGTTTCTTTCTAATCCATGCAAAGACTTCTTCAGTTCTGCTTATCCACTTACCTTTCCACCGCCATGCTTGTCCATGGAAACAGGCAACAAGAATGACCACTGAGTAACCCTTCTAGACTCTGAATGGTTTGGCCTGGACCATGATTAAACCATACTGCTTATTTATCAGGACCCTGCTGCTGCTTGGTTAGCTCACTTGCCCAGTCCCCCTGGAGGTAGCCCTGCCAACTGATACTAAGCAGTCCCAATTTTTTTTTAAAGAAAATTGATTTAGAACACATAAACTGGTATGTGATGGATTACTGTTAATGCTATGTGTTAATAAAGTTATTGTTGGTTTGAAGAGGAAAAATGAAGAGGAAGTTAGGAGGGGGAGTCCAGTTGTGAATAGAAAGGAAAAAAAAGCAGAGAGAGAGGGATACAATTGCTGTGATGTGTTTAATCGTGGAAATAAAAATGTGTTCAGGCTTGGAGCCTTCCATATCGTTCCTTTAACTTTACATGCGTACCTAACCATGCCCTAATACATCTCAGGTATGCCCTAATATGCCTAAATATGCCCAGGACCCACCCAAGCCGTACCCATTCCTAAATCATGCCCAACGTTTTTTTGTAGTCCTCAAATTGAACTGTTGAATCAGTGTGGGAGCACCTGGTGCCATGGAGCACCTAACAGGACTCAAGGGCAGACTATTATTCAAGGAAAGCTATACCCCCAAACAACATAGGTCTCAATGAAAGTAACTTGCATTAAACAGCTCATATGTAAAACCCTGCTTCATCTAAATAATCCATTTTCACATAAATATACTTTTTTTTTTTTTTTGGTAGTAGTATGTGCTATTGGGTACTTCTATCTAAATAGAAAATTTCCATTTTAGCAACTATAGGCCACCCCCAGGCATCATACTATTAATGGTGCACACAAACAAACCATGGGCACACATACATGCTAAGCCCCATCAGCCAATTAATGGACAAAGTTCTGCCTTTTGCTCCCACACTACTTCCTGTTACAGTTAGAGCTGCATTATTTCCTGTCAGCTGATCTCTGAGGGAGCACACAGCCCATCACTAAATGGTGGCTCAGGGGAAAAGATGTAAAAGGGCAATATTTACTGATATATATATATTCCAGTGTGTTAAGAATCATTAGTAGGCCACTTAATACTGTATAATATAAACTTAGAAAATATCTGTTGGTTAATTATTCAATCTGGGGATATAGTTTTCCTTTAATACAGCAGGTACATGGGGCCTAGACACTGTTAGAAGCTCCAGAGGAGGAATAATTTCAATAACTTTCAGTAATTTTCATCTAAATATGCCAAGTAAAGACAACTTTCTCCCCCCAGGATACTTGAACTACAGCTTAAACTCAAATTCTGAAGGATGCCTGGGTGCTGGGAGCTATAGATCGGGGACATCAGTGCCTGCATTTATACTCCATAGCCCTGCAAAACTGCCATCCCCTTTAATGTTTGGGAACCATTAAACATTATTGTTATCCATCAGGCTCAGTTGCTATTTCATCATTTTACCATCCCACATAGTTTTGCTCTACGGTCCCTCTAATCCATGCCTTTATAGATATGCCTCTGTCTGGTCATAGTCTGAACTTTTCACTTCTTCCTTCCACTCTCATTTTATTTGCACATTTCTTGCTGATCGTGTTCCAAGACAGTTGTATCCGCTGGGGTGGATGCAGGGCCAGCCAATCAAAACAGGACAGTTAAATGTGGCCAAAGAGAGAGAGATGAATAGAGTAACCAATCCCACTGGAGGACACTGAGTAAGGAAAAATCTGAAGGTAAAATAAAAATGACATTTAAATAATTAACCCTTTGCACTTACTGCAATCTTCTGTATTAGAGAAATGTGATGGCTGCATTAACTGCGAAGGGAAATTTGTTGCTGCTGTGTGACTGCATCTTAATGTATTTGGAGGAGTAATGTTTAAATGGAAACTTAGAAGGGGTAATGGAATTGGGTGACCTGAGGTCTCTGTGTATTAGGAGGAGGGAATAGGTAGGTGCCATGATGTCTATATATTGTGAGAAGAAGAGAATTAGGTGGCATTATGCCTCCATGTATTATTATGAGAAGAAAGGAAGAAGATATGTACATACATATATATATATCTCTTTGGGAAGACTTAAAGAAGAAGAGAAGTAGGTGGCCTGAGGTCTCTGTGTATTAGAAGAAGGGGTGAAGTTGGTGCTTTGATAGCTATATATTGTGAAAAGTAGAGAAGTAGGTGGCATGATATGTCCATGTATTCTCAGGAGGAGAAAGATATATATATTCATCTTTGAAAAAGAAGAGAAGTAGGTGGTCTGATGCCTTTGTGTATTAGGAGCAGTGGAGAAGCAGATGCTTTGATATCTATATACCGGGACAAAAAGAGAAGTAGGTGGCCTGATGTGTCCATGTATTAGTAGGAGGGGAGAGGTAGGTATCATGACATAGATAAATACTGGAAGAAGAAGAAAAGTAGGTGGCCTGATATCTCTGTGTATTAGGAAGGAGTAGGTACCCTGATGCCTGTATATTAGGAAGGAGTAGGTACCCTGATGCCTGTATATTAGGAAGGAGTAGGTACCCTGATGCCTGTGTATTAGGAAGGAGTAGGTACCCTGATGCCTGTGTATTTGGATGGAGTAGGTACCCTGATGCCTGTGTATTAGGAAGGAGTAGGTACCCTGACTCTGACATTGAGGAGGAGATGATTGGCTGTTTAGTAATTACTGTTTAATAAGAGCAGGTACGTACCTGAGGCTCTTGCACTTGTGTAGTAATACAATAAATAATAATCAGTGGAGGTGATAGTCCCATGATATCATTTAGGGATGCACCAATTCGAATCCGGCTAAAAAAAGGCCAAATTTGGAACTAAATCCTGGGTTCAGTGCATCCCTAATATTCTTGTCCTTGCTGTGTAATAGCCGGAAAGCCCATTGTATCTTTCTGTGCTAATTAAGGGCTGAGAATGCTTCTGGGTTTAGCAGGACATATACAGTGGTGTGAAAAACTATTTGCCCCCTTCCTGATTTCTTATTCTTTTGCATGTTTGTCACACAAAATGTTTCTGCTCATCAAACACATTTAACTATTAGTCAAAGATAACACAAGTAAACACAAAATGCAGTTTTTAAATGAGGGTTTTTATTATTTAGGGAGAAAAAAAATCCAAACCTACATGGCCCTGTGTGAAAAAGTAATTGCCCCCTGAACCTAATAACTGGTTGGGCCACCCTTAGCAGCAATAACTGCAATCAAGCGTTTGCGATAACTTGCAAAGAGTCTTTTACAGCGCTCTGGAGGAATTTTGGCCCACTCATCTTTGCAGAATTGTTGTAATTCAGCTTTATTTGAGGGTTTTCTAGCATGAACCGCCTTTTTATGGTCATGCCACAACATCTCAATAGGATTCAGGTCAGGACTTTGACTAGGCCACTCCAAAGTCTTCATTTTGTTTTTCTTCAGCCATTCAGAGGTGGATTTGCTGGTGTGTTTTGGGTCATTGTCCTGTTGCAGCACCCAAGATCGCTTCAGCTTGAGTTGACGAACAGATGGCCGGACATTCTCCTTCAGGATTTTTTGGTAGACAGTAGAATTCATGGTTCCATCTATCACAGCAAGCCTTCCAGGTCCTGAAGCAGCAAAACAACCCCAGACCATCACACTACCGCCACCATATTTTACTGTTGGTATGATGTTCTTTTTCTGAAATGCTGTGTTACTTTTACGCCAGATGTAACGGGACACGCACCTTCCAAAAGGTTCAACTTTTGTCTCGTCGGTCCACAAGATATTTTCCCAAAAGTCTTGGCAATCATTGAGATGTTTTTTAGCAAAATTGAGACGAGCCATAATGTTCTTTTTGCTTAAAAGTGGTTTGCGCCTTGGAAATCTGCCATGCAGGCCGTTTTTGCCCAGTCTCTTTCTTATGGTGGAGTCGTGAACACTGACCTTAATTGAGGCAAGTGAGGCCTGCAGTTCTTTAGATGTTGTCCTGGGGTCTTTTGTGGCCTCTCGGATGAGTTGTCTCTGCGCTCTTGGGGTAATTTTGGTCGGCCGGCCACTCCTGGGAAGGTTCACCACTGTTCCATGTTTTTGCCATTTGTGGATAATGGCTCTCACTGTGGTTCGCTGGAGTCCCAAAGCTTTAGAAATGGCTTTATAACCTTTACCAGACTGATAGATCTAAATTACTTTTGTTCTCATTTGTTCCTGAATTTCTTTGGATCTTGGCATGATGTCTAGCTTTTGAGGTGCTTTTGGTCTACTTCTCTGTGTCAGGTAGCTCCTATTTAAGTGATTTCTTGATTGAAACAGGGGTGGCAGTAATCAGGCCTGGGGGTGACTACAGAAATTGATATTGAAATTGAAAATTGAAATTGATAAACCACAGTTAAGTTATTTTTTAACAAGGGGGGCAATCACTTTTTCACACAGGGCCATGTAGATTTGGAGTTTTTTTTCTCCCTTAATAACGTAAACCTTCATTTAAAAACTGCATTTTGTGTTCAATTATGTTATCTTTGACTAATAGTTAACAGTTTTTGATGAGCAGAAACATTTTGTGTGACAAACATGCAAAAGAATAAGAAATCAGGAAGGGGGCAAATAGTTTTTCACACCACTGTATGTGCATGTAGTGTGTGTGTGATTAAGAAAGTGGGTTACCCTTTCCAGACTTGGAGTCCAGACTCCAGTACTAGGCAAGAAGGTACACCTAGGTATCAGGGGTGTAAGTGTCCCAGAAGCACAAGGCATGTAGCTGGGTGACTGTGGATTAGCAGCGGGTGAGAGGGCTGTGCCTTGTGCTTGGGAAGAAGGTGAGAGTTATGGAGCCCATGGAATGAGAGGCATGTGTCACTGATGTCTGGTGAGTATGATGCACCAGAGTTATGGCTTCTTTATGCCTGGGAAGTATTAGAATGGAGAGTTTGGTGTCATTAGGAGAAAGAAGAGGTTTGTGCCCCCCCATGTGTATATGGGAGTGCTAGGACTGGGGGTTTATTCCTGTGCTCTGTATTCTGTAAGGACTGAGACCTCACTCTATATCTTAGTTCCAGCACTGAGAAATTAGAACATGGGATGCACCAAATCCATCATTTTTGGATCCAAACACAGATTTTCATAATTTTGAACAAAAAATGTTACCTTCAGTCATCCAGAGCTTTAAAAATCACATGACCTTAAGTGTTTGGATTTATATTATATAGTTGTAAGCAAGGGCAAGTGTCCCCTGTATATGGGTGCTGCAGAGATGTGCCTGCTCTCTGTATTAGGGGGGGCAGGCAGGCTGGCAGTAGTGAGAGCGGTGTATGGTCTCTGTTAATCACCGCTTGGCTTAATTGAAATATAAAATGAAGTGCGGTTCTCCTGTTTCCAGGGAGCTGTCAGAAGTGCAGGTGTGAGTCCAGGCAGCCTGGGGTTGGCTTGAGGGGGGAGAGAGGGCGGCTCTTTTAACTGGAGTTGGGTTACTGGCAGCGATGAGAAGAACGGGAGGAATCCTGCCTCGGCCACAAGGCTCAATTCTTCCTCTTGGAATGAAAGGCAAGAAAACAGACCGCCCCTGTGCACCTGTCCCTTAGCCATGCTGGCCAGCACAGGAAAGGAGCGGGCTCACATTAACCCTGCAGGTGCCAAGACCTCAAGCACAGCTCCTAATATAAGGGGCTCCCATGTACCCCAACATACCTTTGCCTTTGTTGTGCTTCACATGTACTGTGTATTTCCCACTGTCGCTGGGACAGTACATAGAGGAAACACTGACAAGGTGTGCCTAATAGAGCACTGGGTGCCCCCAAGCCACCCTAGAACAACTGTTGGTGTAGTTTACAATTGTATCCAGACCATAACTTTTTCATGACAAAAACCATCATTGGTATTTTGTTGGTATTGCTAAAACCCCCTCTGTTGGATGTGCCCACTTGGTTTAAGGCCTGGTGACTGGGATTCCCACATTATATGGTTTTTAGCCTCATAAAACCTGATGTTTTCAGACAATTACCACAGGGGGCAGTGTTGAGCACATAGGTTTTCACCCCTGCAGTGTCAGACTGGGGTGTCCAGGGCACAAACTCCTCCACTACAACCAGCCTCCACCCCCACCCTGTGCACACTACATACCCCCTACATCCTTCATGTGGGGCCTAATGTTACTGCTGGGGAGTGGGCCTGGGTCGGCGGGGTCCAACAGGTTTTTTTCCAGTGTCCTGCCAGCCCAGTCTGACTCTGCACCTCAGATCTCACCCTACCTGACCTCCAGGCTGAGCTTAATGGTATGTCTTAGGAGGGCAAACATGCATTCAAGTCAAACCTCACCCTAACTAGCCTTAAAGTTCAGCTTCATGGTGTATCTAGGAGGGCAAACATGGCCTCAGCTTCATGGTGTATCTAGGAGGGCAAACTGGCCCTCTAGTTTTAGTATTTGCACAAGCAGCCTCTGAATTGCCAGCAAATATTGCCCATGAAAGAAAAGAGTTGAAACAATAACATGAGTGATATTTTGAGCTCCTTCCCAGTTGCCCCCTTGGGGGCCATGTGGCACATCGGCCCATACATACTCTCCAATAAGAAGCCATGTGTTTAATAGTGCATGCCATGGCTTGGGTTGCCGACTCACCCCTTTAATACTGGCTGCACATTAATCAGTTTATTCTGCAACATGCATCTTAATTAATTGCTACTTATCCATGCAGGGCGTGGATTCCATATGTGGCCGGTATTAAAGGGGTGAGTCGGCAACCCTAGCCATGGCATGCACTATTAAACACATGGCTCTTTATTGGAGGGTATGTATGGGCTGATGGGCCACATGGCCCACAAGGGAGCAACTGGGTAGGGATAAGGGGTGAGGTGGCAACTCTAGCCATGGCCCTAACTAGAAGTTAACGTGCTCTGCAGCAAAATCATATTAAGCACCTCCCTTAACTTTGGGATTAAGCCACTTTTTTAATAAAAACTGCTGATCAGTCTAAGCCCTACTGGGTGCCCTAAACCTACTAGGCCCCCAGCAGCCGCAGGGTCTGCTTCCTGTATAGTTATGCCCCTGGCGCTCAGATTGCAGACAATTCTGTATTTATACATACAGGCACCCTATCGGAATGACCCAGTCGCACTGCATTCCTGCTTCTGTTCATGACTAATACAGTAGAACAAATTGCCTGTTCCCGTCGCCCTATTAATACAGAATATTAGCTCTGGACAAAGTCATCGAATGATTTACTGCATTCCCTGATGATGTATGAAGACTGTTGGCCTAAGGCCTTGTGCTCATAAATTTGACTTTAGTATAAATGATTCTTTATAGTCAATAAGCAGTGCCACATATATGCCACCCCCCTCTCCCACTGACACATGCTGGTAATAATACTTGCATTCCATCCTCCCCCATCCACCCTGGGTGCCCAAACTGCCCAACAGACAGGTGTGTGGCTGATGATAATGTGATGAATTGTCGTCTCATTCCATTTAAATCTGTCCTGGCTCCCCCTGTTTCCTTTCAGCGCTGCACTCTCTCTCTCTAACATCCAGGTGCCTCTCTCTCCATGTATTGCCCCTTCTATACCTCTCCCCCACCCCCAGGTTCCCACAGGGGAATGTGCAGATCAGGAGCCGGGGAAGCAGTCAATCAAATTCATGTACATGGGAAAGCAGTGACACAACCAGGTTAATAAGTACAGACCACAAAGGGTGCTGCGCGCCAGATGCCTTCAATAAATCCTGCAAACATTTAAGCAAGTGCCAAAAACAAATAAACCTATCAGGAGGATTAATAAAGCTGATTGCCAGGCATTAAATGGCTCTGCATTGTTTAATGGAACACCGCTGCTACAATCCCTGTACTGGGGGGCTGGAATTTTTAAGGATTTTATCTGGTTTTTTTTTTAACCCTAGAATAGACTTTCATGTGCAGTTTGTTCTCAGGATTCCTGAAGTTATGAATATCTCATGTCTGTGTTTGTTTTATGGAACCAACTGGCAGTTCTGTTTGGTTGGCAGTTAGCTAATAATTTATGCACGGAATTGTTGATTTCTTATCTTACCTATGTTATTTTCTATTTTTATTTTCAAACATGTTTGAGGGCCATATCAAGATTAAATGGGTTGTGTACCTTTAAATTAACATGAAGCAGTTGGTCTTCATTTTGTTTTATTACTTGTGGTTTTTGAATTATTTAGTTTTTTGTTCTTTGGTTTGGTATTTCAGCATTTGGTTGCTAGGGTCCAAATCAACCTAGCAACCAGGCAGTAGTTTGAATGAGAAACTGGACTATAAATAGGAGAGGGTCTTAATGGACAGATAAATAATAAAAAATAACAATAACAGTAAAATTGTAGCCTCACAAAGCAATGTTTTTTTGACTGTCAGTGTCTGGGAAGAGTCAGAATAGAAAGGCAAATAATTCAAAAACTATAAAAAAATAAAGACCAGTTAAAAATAATTGACCATTATATAGACCATTATATATCATAGTAAAGTTAACTGGGGTTGCCAATATGCAATGCTAAGGCTGAAGGCACCATATCAACTTGTAGTTAGAATGTAACTGTGGTGCAGGGAGAGTTGGGCCCCTCATATCCATAGAAGTGACCCCTGCAGTCTGAACCATCACTCACCCAGCAGGGTAAGGTCTATACCATGTTGGTTGCACATTGTGTTGCTATGTTAACAAATTCCAGACAAGTCAAGGTTTTAGGGGCTTCACCAAGTGAATTTCCCTTGACAGTAAAGAAAAATGCTGCAAGTAGCCCTAGAACCTCGACACCAGGAGCAGCTCCAGGAAAGGTCTGAGAAGATGTTGGCCATGTAAAGCACTTTGGTAGCGGATTCCTTATACCCCCATTTATGGGTCAACCCCACCAAATCAAGTGGAGGTAAGGAATTCCTAAGGACAGAGGCAATGTGTTGAATATGTCCCTACCACAGTGGAAACATGAATGGAAGAAGAGTACATTACAATCTAGTTACTCACCCCATATACTACAATGGCAGAAGGGAATCAGACCCATATTATATAGTTTTTGGAGAACCAGCAACTTTCTTTTTTACTTCAACCACTGTCACACCTGGGGACTTGTTTAGAATATAGTGAGAAACCCATTTTATTGTCATAAGGGACCCCATACCTTCATGTTTTATTTTTCATTTTATTTGCCTAATGGAAACAACGTTTTATTTTCCTCATTTCTGTCTCCATTATTCTCAGTCTATCTGATCACAGCCTACCATAACCCTGCTGTAATGAGATATCCCCTTACAGGAAGCCAACAGGTGGCATGGCCTGACCTTATGAGTTATTATTGTAGGTGGGGTGGTCTAACAAATTCACAACCCCCAGTATATTTTTACTTTACTTTTGACAGGTCAGGTACATACCCTATGAGGAGCTAAAAAGAACATGCTTTTTGTGCGTTAGAGGTCATTCATACAAGTCAGAGTAATGGAGTGTACAATCCCAGCCAAACCTCAATACAACTGGGCTCTTTCAGTGTCCAAGAATCCAAGTATTTGCCTAGCACTAAACGCGTTAGGCACCCCTCTATATGTCATCCAGCTCCCAGTTGTTGGAGTCAAGTAAGATTTATTTAGTCAGTTATCTTTTGACACCCAGATCCTTTCAGGATTTAGCACAATTTTGAAAAAAACTCCATTTGAAGCCACATCTAATCCTGGCCACGCACAACGACATCCAGTTTGCACTCAACAAACCAAGAGACCCATGAATGAATTGGGACTGAGGACCAGCTTTTGTTCTGGGCTTTTCTTAACAAATACAGGAAAACATTGGTGTATCTGCCATTCAGAGAATATATAGGACAGCAAATAAGTGTTTACCCCAAAGTTTACCCTACCTACTACCAGGGCTTTCAAGGGTTTGTAGAAAGCATATAAGGAGGGCCAGCCATGCAGTTTGGGAACTACTGGTTTAGGCAGTCGATCCTACACCAAAAGACCAGACTTTTTAGTATAAAGATGGATATTCAACCCTTACAAATAGCAGGGGTGGCTTTTTACAATTCCTAGTAATGTTCCCTTAGAGAAAAGGTTCTGACATCCCTGACCTATGTTCTACAAATACTGTGCGCTAGATTGTTTGATAATGCTAGCCATTGTGTGTCTTAGGTGTCTCCTTCATCCTCCCTTTACTCAGGGTCTTAAGCTGGCCCTGGGGCCAAACGATCGAATTCTGCACGCGGCAATGGGGCAGTCGGTTCGGAGACCGCATCAACGAGCCGATGCGGTCCCCGATCCGACGGGATTTTCTAACCTGGCCGATCGATATCTGGCCAATTTCAGGCCAGATATCGGTCGGCCAGTCCGCTCGTTTCTGCCCCTACACGGGCCGATAAGCTGCCGAGTCGGTCCAAGGGACCGATATCGGCAGCTTCTATCGGCCCGTGTATGGGGACCTTTAGTTAAGTTTCTAGCGTCAGTGATGCTGCTGTCTGCTTTTACTTTGTCTCAGTAGAGATCTGTGTTTCTAAGCTAAGCTTCGGAGTGCGGAGACGTTGTCCCTTCCTTCTTTAGTTAAAAAAGACTAGCCCTGGCCATGTTTAAAGACCAAACTAGTTCTATAGATGATCATGAAGTTCAAAACCCAACACCCTTCCAAAGTCTTTTGGGAGAATGTAATAAAAGTCGTAAACGGAAAACAACGTTCACGAATAAGAATAGAAATGTGCTTTTTGCAATGTAATATTGTTCATTATACTGTTATTGCACTGCAAATTATAATTGTGCATTACATGAAGGCACGTTTGAACGTGGCGTAATCATTTGGAGCAGATGTAACTTTTTCATTAAGAGGTTTTATTACATACACTGCGCACTCTCGCTATCAATAACATTCGCAAACTTTCTGCCACTGTCGGAAGTGGTTGCTAAACAGTTTCCACATCCGCAAAGCCCATATTGAATTAGCGCAAAGGCAAACTTGTTTGCACAGAGGCATATATTTTTTTAATGGGAATAATTTGACAATTACAGACATTTATTACATTCCCCCATTTGGATGTTGCTTGGAATACTTCTAGTAGCCCTGTGAGGTCACAACTTACCTTCCAAGTTCTGCTGTCATAGCTTTCCCTCTGCTGTTCTTCAAGGGTGATAATCGTTTGCAGTCAGGGACAGACTGGACCAGAGGATTTACCAGAGCTCTATATAATTCCTATTACAATTAGCACTGCCTACATCTTAGACCTTTATGCCTGCGCTTCTGTTGGGCCCTCGGGTGCTTAGTCCAACACTGTTAGAAGTATGCCATCTTAGGGTGAAGACACACGGAGCTACTAGTAGCAGCTACTTATCACGGCTACTAAGATAGACAATGCTAATCATTTACTGATAATTGTCTTTATGTGTTTTCTAGCAGAGGCAATTCTCAGTATTGTCTATGGCAGGGGATTTTCTGGTGTTTAGTAATCATGACAATAACTGCTACTAAGTGTGTGTCTTTACCCTTATAGCCACGTGAATTATAGGAATCAGTTTCCCAATACAGTATGAGAGCACAGCTTGTTGTTGCTTCCTTCTCTGTAATATGGTTCCTACTCTTTGCTTTGGAAGATGGGTTCATCAATTATATGAACATCACCAACCCTAGTAGTTGTAAATATATTACCAGTACTTTTCCTTGCCAAATAGAGCCAAAAATACTACGGGTCTTATCCCTCTGAATAAATGCAAAAGTTTGCAGAGAAGGAAAGTTTTGCGCATAGAATCATCTCTGCCCTCCTGCATTTTCTATCTATGTGTATTTCAGGAAAAATCAACAGAATTTAAATGAAAGGAAAAAGGTTGTATCCCCCTTTAAACATGCTGGCACTTTGCATAAACATCTGGAAGGCAGTCGCAGTGACATTATTTTCCATGATCAATTACAA
The DNA here is from genome assembly GCF_000004195.4 of Xenopus tropicalis. Lineage (NCBI taxonomy): Eukaryota > Metazoa > Chordata > Amphibia > Anura > Pipidae > Xenopus > Xenopus tropicalis. The sequence goes on from NC_030685.2 coordinate 21,952,572, forward strand.
AATAATATCTGATGCAGATGGGAAAAAATGAAAGCGGTGCAGCAAAAACATTATTTCACTTGGTACAAAAGGAAAAACACACAGTTACAAGGTCAGATAAATCTTTTTATTGAATGTGTTTCCATGTTGGAAAGGTGTTTACAAGGCGGGAGCCTGCTCCATCGCCACAAGGAGGAAGGGAGAGAAGGACAGTGTAAACACAGGGAATAACTCCATTGAAAGTGGGGGGCAAAGTCGGCCAGTGGCATGGCCTAGAGTAGTGGTGGGAACCTGGCAGTCCTCCAGATGTTGTAGAAGAAACAACGGATACAACACACTTGGTCTATTGAATGTGCATAGATGCAGGAGAAAACCCACTAAGGCACTGAGGGAGATGAGGAGAAACAACAGCTTGTACAGGATCTCCCCCATAAATGTCTGCTATTTGGAACCAGGGTCAATACTGAGACCAAGGGCATAGAAACCAAATGTGCATTTTTGTTCTAAGGCGGGAGCAGGCTCTGTGCCTACTGGGTGTCCCAGGAGTAAAATGGGGCCCTGTCGGGGACTTGCCCAAGGGAGTGTTGGCCCTGTCGGGGACTTGCCCCAGGGAGTGTTGGCCAATAGAATCTAGTAGCAGTGTAACAATACACACAGCCGTGCTGGTGACTTCTGTGAGAGGCAAAGGGGGTCCTGGTCCATGTACCATGGTAATATAAAGCAAATATTTCTTAATAATTGGGGAATAGAACCAAATGTTTGTATCTAACGCCTCCAAGTACCTGCCTGTCAGGGGATGCTGGGAGCTGTGGTTTAAACACAGCTGGAGAGCGTCAGGCTGCTTGTTTCTGCCTCACCCTGGCTGCCCCTATACAGCCAAGCAAAGCAATAACAAACAAAAAAAATAATAATAACATTTTCCAGTGCCTGGAAATGAAAAAGGGAGAGGTTTTAATGAGAAACAATTTTTAACTTGATGTATCTGTTGAGATCACAGCACAATATGAATTCATTGCAATGTTGGCCACTGCCAGAATCATTCCTGCCGGCTCCCAAAACTTTGGGATTAATGAAAAGAAGACACACGTTATGCAATGCTTCTAAATGGCTGTGCCCCCTTTATGCTTTCATGGGGAATGAGCAGGCCCAGCCTCCATCTGCAGTTAAACTACCAGACTCCTGGCTCTTTATTAAATAACAGCAGGATTTTGGTGGGACAGTCCTGAATTCTGCACCTCCAAATGGACAGGACCAGTAGTATTTTAGGGGACTGAGGGTGTGGCATAAATGTTAGGAGGTATGGGATACAGCACACAGAGTTGTGATTGGGCAAATGTCTCTCACAGTGCTGATACAATTAGAACATCTTAAACAGCTGGTTGTGTAACTAGGGGCTGGCAGCACAACAGGGGGCCCGCAAAGAGAGGGGTCCCAATAAGAACCTGTCCTGCCAGCCCATTGAATGTAGCCCATGGTTGCCCCATGTGTGTATGCCAGTGCTGCTGATTTAGGAGGTGCAGCCTCCAAAAAGGCACCTTCCTGGAATGTGACAGGTGTCCCGGTGGATTGTGGGTGTGTCTGGGTGTGACATGGAGGGGTGGAGCAGGGGTGAAAACTGAATTTTTTCTCTTTTTAGTATTCAAATGCTCTGTGGTATGAGCCAGTATCATGAGTAGGGACCTAGAGATGATACTAATGCTCCATCGAGCGACCGTCGTCTCATTCTGGACCTGTGTGTTTATTTCAGGGAAAGAGGGGATAGTGATAGGAAGCTGAAGAGGGGATAAGTATAGATATTGTACAAACCAGACATACAGCCCTTCCATGTTCCAAGGCTACTCATAAAAATACATGAATTACTACACAAACCACAAATAATGTTAGTCTCTCCGTCAGAGGCCTAAACTTGCGCTACAGAGCCCCACCGCTGAGGGCAGTCTTTACCGACGTAGGTAAAACACAAGGATAAAAGTACAATCTCACACTATTTTGCATATCTGAACACATTTACAGTTTTCCCTTCTATGGTCCTTTTATTCATAGCTCCGGGGAAAGAGTCCCCAAATGCTGTGTTCTTTGGCAGAGATTCAGATTACTACACAGTACTCTGCAGGTCTAAGTAGGGAAAACAAAGCGTATCGATGGGCCGTAGGGCCGGCACAACCCAATGTGATGTTCCTATTGGATGCCCATTCCAGTCTGTGTGTAGTCACATAAGAACAGAAGATTTGGGGCATTGAGTGTCCGGATCCAATTTTAAGATAGAATAACACAGGAATAGCTTTTGTATTGAGCTCATCCAAAAACAGCTCCAGGTTAAAAGGACGTTAATAGCCTTATGCGTAAAGCTATGTCATATTCTTTTCTGTGCTGTTTTACTAGGAATTTGCCAGTACAGTCATGTAAATATTGCCCTTTAAGGCAGAACAGAGTTCTGAAGGAGATCTTCTGGCAAAAATCATTGTCTGAGAGAACACGGCTAAAGTTTGGCCCTTCCCCTTATCCTCTGTTTACATTTCATGTAAAATTTCCAATAAATGTTTATCAGGAGAGCAGAAGGCGGCCAAGTCTTGCAAGTTTCTTTTATCAGTGCCTAAGAATATAGCACCGTGGCCTTGGTGACTCCAGAAAAACAGAATTCCGACCCAAGAAGCTTGCAAGCTGTTGTTGCATGCCGCGGGAGCTGCTCTCGTTCAGCAAGGCAAGGTAGGGATGCAGTATCTGGAGTGGTTCCGCAATGGGTAGAGAGTAGGCAATGATCTCACTATAGATGGGTGAGGCTACAGGAGTCATAATCCATCGAGAAGAAGCCTCATTCCACATGTGTGGATCTCGTATGGGCTGCTCAGCACCACTGTTATTATAACACCTCTAAAAATTGGGTGGTATCAGAATGTCTACAATCCCAAGAGCAAAGACTTTTATATACAGGGTTCCCAATGTCTTCAACATCAGATGTTTTTCAGGGTTTGAGACATTTGCCTTTCTTTTCCCTGCGTTGGAGTTTCCTAAGCCGCCGGGTCCAAGCATCTCTCCACTGGATAACCATGCTGTTCTTGTCAGCCGTGAGTCCCGGCCTCTCGCTGGGCCCTTCGCTGCTGCCCATCACAAGGTACCGGCGGCTCAGCAAGATTTTGGGACACTTGCAGGACAGGTCTTTGATGTGTATCCATAGGAAGTTGTCCCCACGTTTTATTCTGTCATCTCGGCACTTGTACACGGACAATATGTTGACCGTGAACTTCGCCCATGATCCAACCATCTCCATCTCCAGCACGTTCACCTGAACCACTGCAAAAAAGAGAAAGTTCATTGAATAAAAAAATGAGTCAGTTGCATGTCTCCACCCACATTTAATGGCGTAAGGTTAATCCCCTTGTTCTCGGATTTTGTAAGGCAATACAGAAGGCACAGTAATATCATTATATAGTAAGGTCCTTTCTGTCTGTTATCCCAAAGCTTTATACTGAAGAGGAAAATTTAGTTATTTGCATATATTTGTTAACTAATTTGTTTGTCTGAGGCAATGGCCTCGGGCCCCAGTGTCGGACTGGCCCACCGGGAAACCAGGAAAACTCCAGGTAGGTTAAGGGCTCTGGCACACGGGGAGATTAGCTGCATGCAACAAATCTCCGTCGTCGCTGGCGACTAATCTTCCCGAAACGCCATCCCACCGGCAAAAATGTACCGTATTTTTCGCCACATAAGACGCACTTTTCCTTCCCCAAAACTGGGGGGGAAAAGTTTGTGCGTCTTATACGCCGAATGCGTCTTCCTCTATGTGCCGCGGCTTATAAAAGCACAGAAGCCGCTGGGAGCCGCGACACAGAGAGGAAGACATCACGGGAGCCGGAGGCCGCTGGGGGGAAATGGAAGGTGCTTGGGGGCCCGGGGGGAAGCTGAAGTATGCTGTTTGTGCCGTGGGGGAGCTGGAGGATGCTTGGAGGCCCTGGGGGACGCTGAAGGATACTTGGGGGGGCCCAGGGGGAAGCTGAAGGATACTTGGGGGGGCCCTGGGGGAAGCTGAAGGATGCTTGGGGGGGCCCTGGGGGAAGCCTCATTATGTGCGAGCCCAGAGACAATTAACTTTATACAGTTGATATAAAATATTTTACAACAGTATTTGCTTCAGAATCTTTTTTTCAAGATTTTCCTCCTTTAAAATTGGGTGCGTCTTATATTCCGGAGTGTCTTATAGGGTGAAAAATATGGTAAATCGCCGAGGAAACTTCCACGATTTCGAGGAAATCGCGTGCCGTGTATGCCATCCCACCGGCGATTTACATTTTTGCCAGTTGGATGGCATTTCGGGGAGATTAGTCGCCAGCGACAAGGGAGATTTGTCACAGGCAACTAATCTCCCGGTGTGCCAGAGCCCTAAGGTGTCAGTGGGCCCTTCTGCTCCTAACCATTTGGCCTCGGATAGGATACGAAAATTTCTGAAGATCGCAAATATCACGAAAATGCTTACGGAAAAATCGTATTAGTCACGATAATATTGCATCGTGATCCAAAAGTTACAACATTTTTATACCGAACGATTGTAAACAGCGGGAAAACCTTTCGCGCAAACGTACGAAAAAGTTGCGCGGACGTCGAAAAAGTTGTGCAAGACACGAACAATTTGGTGAAAATACGCTTCGAAGTGTTCGTGCCTTAATAAATCTGCCCCTAGGAAAACAAAGAGGCTGAGTGAAGAGAGGAGTTGAAATAGTTAGGAGAGTGAGCCCATAGTGTAACTTTCTGGTGGGCCCCCGGCATCCCAGTCCGGCACTGTAGACTGCTCTTAAGGCACCATACACTGGCAGATCCGACCCACGTGGTGAACAGATGGACACCATATGAGAGGCTATACCTTTGTGTTGCTCTGTACATTCATGCCAACAGCTTGAGCCAAGTCTGGTCAAAACAGGCCCTGGCATTTCAAATACACAGATGCCCAGACGCCCCCCCACAGGCCAAAGTATATGGTAAGTTACAGTGGTTCCTTGGCATTTGCCAGAATGGTCTGAACTTTTGGGCACCTGTGAATGGCTAATTTTTACTTATTCATTCACAGCCTACATGCTGCATCATTAGATAAAATTTTCAAACCTGCCCAACTATCCGATATTCAAGGAACTTGGATATCAGTGGGGACTGTGTGGCCAGCACACATGTGCTGATTATGATGTCTGCTGTGTGCTATGTGCATTTTCATTGGCGTACTTGTACTAAGTGCAACTTTTTATTCCCAGTCCGCGGCAGTCAAAGGGGCATTAAACTTACCTGGAACCTTACCCCCCATTTATCTCCAAAAAGGCTGTGGAAAATGTTTATGGGACAATGTATGACAGTTCCTGGCAAAACTTTAATGGTTGAAACTATGTTGCAGGATGCTGGGAGTTTGACTTGTGTAACATTCTGGTTGAGCAACACAGCTATGGGAGATTTTCCCTTAGCCCTAGGTGCATAAAATGTATTTTTCCGTCTACTGGTTGCCGGCCACGTCCCTTTTTGCTTTGGCGAAAGAAGGTAAAACAGAGTGAGGTTGTGGTATGAGACTGCTACCTCCCACTTCTATTTATCAGCAGGGGGGTTTTGTCTGGCTGACAGGGACAGCTTGGGGAGGCCTGTTGGAGCCCCTCTCGCCTCACAGACCATAACGCCCCCTCTATTCTCCACATGCCAAGATTCCCTGCAATACATCACTGAGTTGCTTCCCCTCTGTGCTCAGGATGAATGGTCACCGTGTCACACTGATTAGAGGCCATCAGTCTCTGTCCAATGGCAGCACAGCCAGGTGATTATTAGCATTTCATTAGCATACGGTACCCTCCCACAGATATTTAATTTTTTTTTTTTTTGAAGGCAATATCCTTTTTAACATTCTTGGCAGGGAGAGAAAAGGAGTGGAATGAAAAGCGAGAGGGAAGAGAGAGATACTGTCCCACGAATCAATAGGCAGGAGACTTTTCTCTCAGGACGGAATCCTTTTATAGCCCAGAGTCATCTCCCCTCTTGGAGCCTCTTCCAACATCTGAGTTGATGGAGGGCCTATTATGTGGCATTCAATGGCACAGCGTTGGAAAGGGCACGCACAGTCCACATTTCGCTATGATCTGTGTGCGCACATGGTGATCGCTGATATGGTGTGACCTCGGCTAATGCTATTCACTCAAACTCACAGACACCTGTGGCCTTAAAGCTTTGTGAGCCCATGGCCTGGCGCACAGTTTAAGTGACATATAAACCTTCTGTTTTGTTGCCCAAAGCAGGCAGCAATCTGACTTTCAGTACTTGCTACTTCTTCTTCTTGTCAGAACTGGAAATCAGGGCAGGGCTTTTGGATAACACTCAATCCCACTCTCACATTTGCACTGAACCACTGTTCCCCACTCATAAGTCACTAATTTGTTTAAGCTTTTCTTCACTCCCTGTTAGATCAGATTGCACAATACCTGCCCAATCAGGTTGTGGCCCATTGGTCAGATACCTTTCAAGTCAACCAGTATATGGTCACCTTGAATCATGTTCCTATTAGACTATCTGGATCACACATATAAATGTTTGTACTCTGGCATAGGTATTTCCTTTGCTATACTGATACACAATCTCACAATCCCTTATAAATGAGGTTCCCAAACTGTGGGGCTCATCCCGAAAGCCAGTTAGGGTGAGAATTGGGGAGATTGCCCATTTGCTCTTCTAGATACACCTGAAGCTTGAAGACCAGTTAAGGTTTGGAATGGGGAGATTGGTCATTTGGTCTCCTAGATACACCTGAAGCTTGAATACCAGTTAAGGTGAGGAATGGGGAGATTGGCCATTTGCTCTTCTAGATACACCTGAAGCTTGAAGACCAGTTAAGGTGAGGAATGGGGATATTGGCCATTTGCTCTTCTAGATACACCTGAAGCTTGAAGACCAGTTAAGGTGAGGAATGGGGGGATTGGCCATTTGCTCTTCTAGATACACCTGAAGCTTGAAGACCAGTTAAGGTTTGGAATGGGGAGATTGGTCATTTGGTCTCCTAGATACACCTGAAGCTTGAATACCAGTTAAGGTGAGGAATGGGGAGATTGGCCATTTGCTCTTCTAGATACACCTGAAGCTTGAAGACCAGTTAAGGTGAGGAATGGGGATATTGGCCATTTGCTCTTCTAGATACACCTGAAGCTTGAAGACCAGTTAAGGTGAGGAATGGGGAGATTGGCCATTTGCTCTTCTAGATACACCTGAAGCTTGAAGACCAGTTAAGGTGAGGAATGGGGAGATTGGCCATTTGCTCTTCTAGATACACCTGAAGCTTGAAAACCAGTTAAGGTTTGGAATGGGGAGATTGGTCATTTTGTCTCCTAGATACACCTGAAGCTTGAATACCAGTTAAGGTGAGGAATGGGGAGACTGGTCATTTGCTCTCCTAGATACACCGGAAGCTTGAAGACCAGTTATGGTGAGGAATGGGGACATTGGCCATTTGCTCTCCTAGATACGCCTGAAGCTTGAAGACCAGTTAAGGTGAGGAATGGGGAGATTGGCCATTTGCTCTCCTAGACACACCTGAAGCTTGAAGACCAGTTGAGGTGAGGAATGGGGAGATTGGCCATTTGCTCTCCTAGTTACGCCTGAAGCTTGAAGACAAGTTAAGGTGAGGAATGGGGAGATTGGCCATTTGCTCTTCTAGTTACGCCTGAAGCTTGAAGACAAGTTAAGGTGAGGAATGGGGAGATTGGCCATTTGCTCTTCTAGTTACTCCTGAAGCTTGAAGACAAGTTAAGGTGAGGAATGGGGAGATTGGCCATTTGCTCTCCTAGTTACACCTGAAGCTTGAAGACCAGTTAAGGGGAGGAATAGGAAAATTTACCATTTGATTTTAGTTCAGTCACTCAGGGTGAGATTTGGGAAGAATATGTAGTTGCTGTCCTAGAAGCACAAATAAAATTCTTACCAAAATCTTTTTTGCAGTATTTCTTCAAGTTGATCTTGTAGTTTCCCTTGGGCGGCTTGCAGTACTGCTCACAATCTAACAAAGGACGACAACAAAAACTTCATTGAACATCACAGGATGAAGCTTTCAAAGCTCAGGTCCCACATGTGGACCCTATAGTATAATATATAGGTTGTTTATTACGGTTATGTTTTTTACCCAAAGTGCTTTACTGCTCCAGCCTCTAATATCACTGTGTGAGACTACAAGCCAGTGTACCAGGCCTAAATATCAGTATTAACATTCTGTGTGCTCCGTCATTCTTTCAATTAATACAAAGTAATAGCAAGGTTCATTTAGCAGCTGAAATGGAAAATGGTTTGTTTTTCCACTTACTTTTTCTCCCTGGAATCTGCGCTAATTGCAAGGTAACATAACGTGTTCTGTGTAATTTGCCCCACCCCCACAGTCCTGTCTGCATATCAGGAGAAATTACCACTCAGCGGATCGCTATACAGAAGCGGGAAGGAGAGGGATTAACTGGGAGGGAGAGTCTGACAAAATATCTTCCTCCCCTCCCATACTGACATGAAAAAGTCCCGGTAGGGAATATACATTATACAATACTATTTTGCCTTATGAAAGAAAATGCTCTACTGAAAGCAGAATCTGTCTGTTCCTTTCTGTTCTATGCCATGGTGGTTCTGACTTTTGAAACCATGGAGCAGAAGCCAGCTGATTAACAGATCAATGTAGAAGGCTGCACTGGGCCCTCTGGCGCTGCCTTGGGGGGACTGTGGGTTCTGCTGTATTTATGCCACTGGTAATAGCTCCCATAGCATGATTTTATAGGAATACTGTCATGGGAAAACATATTTTTTTCAAAACACACACTCACACAGTTAATAGAGCTTCTCCAGCAGAATTCTGCACTGAAATCCATTTTTCAAAAACAGAGATTTTTTTTACAGTCATGTGACTAGTGCTCTGATAAACTTCAGTCACACTTTAATGCTGAGCTGCAAGCAGCTGATCAGCAGAATAATGGGAAGGGAGCAAGATAGCAGCTCCCAGTAAATATCAGAATAACACTTTATAGTAAGAAATCCAAGTCCGGGTTGGGACTCCTCCAGTTACATGGGAGTAGGAGAAACAATAGGTTAGCTGAAAGCAGTTCTAATGTAGTGCTGGCTCCTTCTGAAAGCTTAGGCACAATGCACTGAGATGGCGCCTACACACCAATATTACAGCTAAAAAAATACATTTGTTGGTTCAAGAATTAAATTTTAAATGGTAAAGTGAATTATTTGCTATGTAAACATTTAGAAATAAAAAGTATACCATAAAAATCACAACAGAATCGGCACTGACAGGCAAAAGCCCCTTTCTTTTCCCCTGGTTTCCCCCCTTACTCTGCTACCTTCCCTGTGTTTGCACACCTAGTTACCAGCTCCCGCTCTATTTTTCATTTCTCCACAACATGAAAATAATATTCCATTTATTTGCTGTCTCCACGCTAGGTATAACAAATGATGCACTGCCGTAATGAATACCCAGTGGCACAGGGTCCCTGGAAATTTCCTGTAATGCTGGCAGTTATGCATGGCGTGAGTGTGTACATTGAGGCCACATACCTGGAATTAGCCCACTAGGCAGAATGATCGATTTTATGCTTTTTGACATGTTATATACATTTCTGGCTGCGCAGAAGGCGGTTTTATGACTGGTCTCGTTTCACAGTCAGTATAGCGGGGTGTGAAGTGCACTGGGAGCAGGAAGCTAAAAGGATGTCCTCCCCCAGCAGCTTCTGGCCACCGGCCAGGGTGAAAAGGCCATCTGTTCTGGGGTGGAGGGTGCTAAGCGTGCCAGGGACCCATGCCAGGGTGACACTGGAAATCCTGTCACATGCCAAGTGAGTGCTGGGCACAGACAGGTACATCCCAAGGGCCCAGTTCCCTGCTTTGTAAGAAGCTGTGGCTGGATCCCTTAGTATAATGCTGATTACAATGACCTCACTGAGTGGCACAACAGGTTTTAACAGCTGCACTGCTGGAGACGACTGCCGCTACATACATCTGATTGAGCACCAGTGAATCACTCACTCTCAGGGCAATGTCTCTGTATTACCTGGCTATGCACAGTAGTGTAAAGTGTCTTCAGTTTCTGTAGACCCCCTAGCCCAACAATCAGATCAGCCTGATTTGGCCCAGAGCATGGGTGGCCATATTGGGCAGAGAAACACTCATTTGGTGATCTGACCAAACTAATGTATCTAAAGGTGCCCATACACGGTTGGCGAGATCGCCAAGCGAGCAGATCTTCACCCGCTATCCCCACCTACAGGTGGGCGATATCGGGGAGCGTGAAGGCTAATTTGATCGTTTGGCCCATGGGGACCTTTATGGTGTGTAGTTAATTCATCTCAGATCTGCCAGAAATAAGGAAATAATGGGGCCTTCCCTGTGCAGGGCCCAGTCACACAATATTTTGTTCATTCAGACCAATATATCAGTGCTTGTGTGCCCTTTAATAATCATGTTTTAAGGTTTGAAGTTCAAGTCACACCATGAAAACTTCCTATTATTGCCTTTGTTTAGTGTCAGTAAGCAAATTGCAGCTACCGTTACTGCTAAGGTAAACTGATCTGTGCTTGCTTGTGGTTTTATTCATGAGTAGTTACCTTTGTAATTACACACAGTTAACAGCCCATGTAAGCCATTCCTTATGGTGGATGTATGCAGGTTTTCTCCTGATGCACCTATGGGCTTGCAATGCTCTAATGCACAAATGAGCAAAGCGAAAGTAGCTATGGATAGTGCAAAGGGTGGGGACAGGGTTGGTTCTAAGGTAGGCAGCAGAGGAATGTGCCTTGGGCACAACTGGGGGGCACATCTGGAGGGCGAGCGAGGATGGGAGCAAGAGGCAAGAAGCCATAAAGGCTTATTTATTGTCTACCACCACAAATGATGGAACACTATGGAGCAGAAATGGAGGCCTAGTTTGTCCCCCCCCAATCTGTTCATAGACTTCTCTGCATGACAAGGGAGACTTGTTCTTACTATATAGGGCATCAGATAGCTTTGAATCCCCTTGCACCTCCTAAATGGTGCATAAAGAAGTTCTGCAAGGTGTTGCCCACATTAACTCTTTTTGTTCATTGTAGGGGTGAAAAATGTTGCCCCTTTGGTGGGACCTACTCCATGGTGTGGTGGGGAGTGAGATGCTTTGTGGCCAAAGCTTTCCATTTTGCACCTTGCCATAAAGTATATGAGCTATGAAGGGTTCTCCAGCTGTAAATATTCACAGACTTGTCTCTCTGTGATTGCCATGTAGTACATTTTAGTGCATTCCTGTAGGACTGCATGATTCACTGAATGGTATGGACCTGTACTCACAGTGACAAAGATGGATGCAGTAGCAGTAGCTCAATCCATTCAACAAGTGTAGCTGCTTATTAGCACCCTCATACTGGATAATAAAAATACAAATGGTGTTTTACATGGTGCAGAGGCCTATGTATGTGCAGAACTTCCTAATGACACATTTGCCCCATGATACATTGGGTAATTATTCCTGGTAGAGCTAAAAGCTTTGTTACAGAATGCTCAGACCGCCTCCCATGCCCTACGAGAGCAGTTTCTAGGTTATGGTTCCAAGCAGAACAGTCCCAAGGTTTTAAGTATCAAAGCTTTTATTCACATGGACACCAAATCAGCTTACGAACACACAACTGTTCTAAAATACAGTATCTAATTATTAACCCACTTCTGCTGTACTTCAGCTACTGTAACTTTTCTACCATAAGCTAGCTACACAGTTAACCCCTTACTTCCCCTCTTAACCAATGCCAGGCCCTTATTTCTCTGTGCCCTAGATGACTGGCAAGATAGACCCAATGGGGAGCAGATCTTTGGCCAGTTTGGTCACCCACTCATTGGGGCAAGTAGGGCTGCTTGGATTATATAACTGGGCCTACAAAGACCTACGTACAACAGATATTGGGCCCATTATTGGGACTCATACAGGGGCCCAATCAACTACTGACTGGTCTGGAGGGACTGAGTCGACTGCTTTTATCTGCCACTGTATGGCCAGCTTTAAACCCTTATCCTGTCTTTATAATCACAGAAGGCTGAAGTCATGGTTTGTGCACATTTCATGGTTCTCCTTTACATGTGATGCCCCAACTCCGCTTGACTTCTTGTACTAGGTGGCACAAGAGCAGGTCGGGGGGGGGGATGAAGGGGTTGATCATGGGTACTTACTGGATTTGGGTTCCCACTCCAAGGTCTATAGAAGCAACGCCATTCTGTGCATATCTCAGAAGCTGATCACAGGTACTAAACTGCACAGCCTCATTACAGCCAATCAGATGTTTCCCTCTAGCTAGTAGCGGGATCTGAGGCTAGTTACTAATTTGTTGCTAGGGTGAATCTGCACTGGTGGAAATTGGCACCAATGTATACTATAGCTTTCTGCAAGTTATCCTATTGCCATTATATATTATATTTCCAGCATATAACATGATTTTGCATATCATGAAATCCCTCTGGATGTTATTGTAGTGCTCAGAGTGTTTTTATATCTCAGCTAGTGCGGTTACATCCATGTGCCTGCCCGGTGCTCTATCCTTTTCTTATTAGTATATCCATCTGCTTGTTATTTTACTTTCTGTATGTTATTTCATCTTTCTGCTTGTTATTCTATCCTTCTGTGTGTTATTTTACACTCTTCGTGTTTATACCTCTCTGTGTTCCTTCTATACGGCTCGGACTGGCAGCGGTGACCTCGCTGGCAGCAAATGGGGGGCGCATTTTTACATAACGAAGATATTTGGCCCATCAGCCAGCTTCACTGTGACCTCTTTGTTCTGCCAGCAGACTGATGAAAGTGGTAGGATATGTATAAAGCGCCACTATAAGGTGCAGAATTTATTACGGATGCCAGTCTTTCTTTCCTCCTTTACCTTATTTACCCTGCTAAGCACAATGTGCAGCCCAAGGCAAGCAATGACAGCTCGTCTGGTAGCTAAGGGGTTAAGAGTCTCATTATTTCCGCCGGCAGATTCGGTTTCAGAAAATGAGGGGAGAGTCTCGCAAAAAATGTCAGTGCAAACAGAGCCGAACGGGCCTCCACCCTGACTGCAGGACAGAGGGAGAGAGGGAGAGGGGGACTGTTTACAAGGGAGGCTTGAAAGCTGTCATTCCACTACAGCACCTGGATTTACAGTGGGGTTTTTATCCAGTCTTTCTGAAAATCCCTAAAGCCTCATACATTTTCTTTCTTCCTCTGTATATATATAGAAATATATGCTATACGTGGCCAGGTACCTATCTCATTCACACACACTAAAGGTAGTTTTATCTGGAGCCAATAAACCTGACTGTAGGAATTTGACTTTAGGAGGAAACCAATACAGACACATGGAGAATATACAAACTCCCTGTATATAGTGCCCTTGCTAGAATCTTATTTAGGACCCCAGAAGTAATGAACAGGTCAACAAAGTGTTGACCCACTAAGCCACTGGCTCCCAACCCCAAAAATTACTAAACCTAGTATGCCATTCTTATTTATATACTTGCGCCCACCTTGTCCCTCTCTGAAAGGGAATGGGGTGGGCAGGCGTGAGTATATAAATAAGCCACGGTGGCCAGGAGGGGGAATCAATGGAAGTTGACGTCACAATGTGCTGGGAAAGTTCCCACCTGACTCACTGGTTTTGGTATAGTTCCCTCGACACTAGACCCCAAAGCTGCCAGGCAGCAGTACCAACCATTGCACCACCGCACTATTACCAGTTAATTAATTTTGTATATTGGAATAAAAGGGGCAGCTTACATGCACTATAACAGTGATCTTAAAGATGCAGCTCTGCCGCCATTGCGATAATCCTGCTCCCAACCCAATCTGAACTATGAACTATAGTTGCATTAAAGAACTAGGCCCACTGGCAGCCCAACCTTACTTGGTGTTCTAATGTTTGGATCCTGGTTGGTCAGAGACTGATCAGCCTATGAATCTGAGTATTGGTTATGGGCATGCACCATATCCAGGAAGTTCAGAAACCATCACATGATGGCCATGACTTTCAGTTTTTAATGAAGGGTTAAGGAAAATAAGGAGTGGTGCTGTCCTTAAGAGCCTTGCCAGTAAGGAAGTTTGGGTTAATTATCTTGTCAGTTACTGGTGACCTTAGGCAAGACGCTTCCCGGGCCCCAGGCAATGGAAAATATGAATGAGAGTTGAATAAAATGTGTACAGTGCACACTTAAGGCTATATAAAATACCAAAAAGGAAATGGAAGTTGCAAAATAAATTTACAGCTCAAATATAAAATATGGGCTTTGGGTTATTTTTTCTCGCTCCTCCTTTCATCACGAGGCCTATAATGATCCTTGCAGTTTCCACTACCAGTGTCTAAAGTCGCTCACAGATCCCAATAAAAGTACTTTTTTAACTCTTTTTCACTGCACTAAAGTCCCCAGAATGCTCAGTCAGAGGCAGCGGTATTTCAGCTATGGGGCAAGATGAGCACTCTGCAGGGGTGGCAAACAGCCATCTGCAATATAGAACATGCAGGTTCTGGCTGAGACCCAAAATAGGCCATGGAAATTCCTGTACACAGAAGTCCAAACAGCTCTTCACAGGCCCAATAAATATTGACTGTCTGGGGAATCTTACAGTCTGGGCCAAAGCACATGTAGATTTAGGACCAGAAGGTGTTCCTCTATTAAACCCCCTGACCTGGCTATGGGGCAGGCAGAGGTACAAAGGGGTGAGGGGGGAAAGTCTGGCAAATTCTATCCTTTTCTTACAAAACTTGCAATTAGAGTCACCCAAGTGCAAGTACAGTCATAGCCTTGCAGTCTTCCTATCTTTCCTTCTGGGTGATGACCCATTTGGTCAGGCCCCTTTCCTGTGCCCCTGTGCTTGGCCAAACAAAAACACTGTTTTCAGGACCCTCTGCTCTGCTTTCTGGAGTCATGCATGCATGGTAAGTTAGGAGCAAAATGAGTCAGGACCCAGGGGAGACCTTCATGGCAGAGGGCTTTGGGTATACTATGCACAGTTCACCATGTTTGCCACCTGGCTGGTAAAACTATGCTTGGTGGGAAAAAATCTAAAAAGATAGGAAGAGCATTATCCCTTTGCAGAAATGGAGGCAGCCCTACTACCTTGAGGTACCAGGATAAATAATGTTGTTAAAGCCATAATACTATATACAACAAATGTTTATATTGGTAAGTCATTTTGGTGGCTCCTAGGTGCAGCAACCCTTTAAATGCCAGTTTTGTTATACAAGATATGTTTTCAATGTAAATCCCTGTCCTCTTGGTTTGATGCCCCCTGTCCATAGTTACCATTCCCTTGTTTGTTTTGGCTAATATTTTTTTACTTTTAGCCTTTCTGAAACAATGGACAAGAGGCAGCAAAAGTTAACCTCTACTGTCCCAGAGCTTGCACCCCCAGCGGCCTGGCATATCCTCTGGCTAGCAGCCTGGAAAGCTCTATGCACAGCTACTTTCAGAATGCAAGAAAAGGAAGAAAAACCTTTCAGTGTTTTGATGCACGCTTTAAATGTTTGGCATCCCACGTCTTCCTCCCGACACAGTAAACTGGCAGCAAGGGTAATTTTGTTTACATTGGGGTTACTTTCTTGCAGACTGCCCCCACCCCTTGCATATGGTATAACTTACCAGCTGGCTCCTCTGTGCTAGTGAGAGCAGGGGTAGGGACCACGGCTGGGATTTCTGAGGGTGATAGAAAAGTAAAAAGATTATGTTAAATGCTGTACTTTCCTCCTAAACCAAGCGTGACATGAAATACACTGATGTAGGGGCCGGCATAGACAGGAACGCAGGGTTAAGCGGCAGAGGAAAGGGTGGGCAGTGAGATGTAGTGTGGTGCTGAGTTACAAAGAATGGTAAAGGAAAGTCAGTTTTAAAATATAATAAGGAATGGGAAGCAGCACTGTATCAGGCAGTCTGGGATTAGCAGGGCAGTGTGGTGGTTATACTGTATAGTCTTTTATCAATTATGCCCCACTTCAAGCTCTATGTTATAGGGAATATACATGGTGGCAGAAGAAATAAAGATAGGGAGTCCATGTCAGGGACATCCAACTTGTTGCTGAATACAACTCCCACTATCTAGCAACAATCAGAAAGACATAAGTTGGTCCCTCTTTAAACCTGGTGGATAGATAGAAGGATGGTGTTGTAGCATGATATTGTAGCATGGAAGCCAGTATAGCATGTATTGGATAGAAGAGAGGAAGCCAGTATGGAATGTTGTTTTGAAGAGATGTAGGCCAATATAGCATATAGGGAGGCTACCTGGCATAGCATGGTGTTGGATAGTACACAAGTACAAAGTACAAAGTATAAAATAGTTTTGGAAAGTACAGTAGTTGCAGAGCATAGCGTTGTATTCCATGGAAGATGTGTTACAGACAACTTGGAAATGGGGTGATTTCATATATAATTTAGGGCTGGGCTCCGTTATTCAGACCAGGATGAAAGGCGATCAAAGAAGTGGCCTACACAAGGTGTACTGAATTAAACACATGATGCATTCAAGGGCAAAATGTGGACTTCAAATCCCAATTCTGTGGGATGATTTGACTTGCAGTGCAACAATATCTGCAATGACATAATGGTTCATTAAACTCACAATGTAGGCAGTGGGGCTGCTGTTCAGGAGAGTAGACCCCTGTGGATGCTATATTCTGTTTGATGGAAGTTCAGGGTGGTTAGGTGCACAAATGTGGAGTCGCTTTATACAAGGGTACAGATATTTTATTCTATATGGGAGGGGGAGCAAGTTACACTATGCATTAAAGAAACTTACACTTATTTAAGCTAAGTCAGAAGGGCAAAGATGAAGGATAGAGCTGGTAGGTGATAGAACCAAGTAGTGATAACCATATAAAGGACAAGGGAGATAATATAAGTACAAGACAGGACACAGTAACACTACATAGGTTGAAACCCTTTGGAATAAAAAATGAACTTACTGATACAGGGAGCAATAGGAGAACGGCTCTGCTGGTATCCCTTGGCACATCGATTGCACGTAAGGCCGGTTACTCCATCTTTACAAGGGCATTGACCAGTGGTCTGGTTGCAGGTCTTACCCGCTGCTCCCACAGGATGGCAGTCACAAGCTAAAAGAAATATTGAATCCATGAGTACAGTTTATTGTTACTAATAAAGCACAAAAAAAGGATGCAGGCCACTGTAAGTTTATAGTGCAACTGAGCTTTCACCTAAGCCGCTTACAAACAATGGACGTCACATTGTGTAGAAGTTCTACATGGTTCTCAGTGGTCCACTGGGGCGACATGGGGGACCTGCTCCTGATATTTAAAGACAACAACTGTGGTTGTAGGTCCACAGTGTTGACTTGGTATCATCTTTACATAGTGGATGTTGGGAGAGCTTGATAGAAGGAGAGCATGGGTAGAGACATCTTCTTAAGATGAGACAGCACATAAATTGGTAGACAGGCTTTAATGATGTCTTAGGAAGTCTCTCTTTGATAGGCTGGCAGTGAGCAGTCTGATTTGCAGCCTATTACTTATCTGACAGTTTGGCAGCATTGGCTTATAGAGGCAAATAAAACTGGGAACTGGGTATTTACTCAATGACAGGCTGGTTTCACTTGGGGAAAACACATCCTGTGGCTTTCATGAGTGAGTTCTTGAGCCACTACTGATTCACATTGCTGCCCTATAGGGCCCCAAAGAACTTGTTCTCCTGTGAAACTCACAAAACAATGAAACGCTACATGAAAGTAGCACATCTGGAACACTCATGGGTTCAAATCTCTTGTGAACCTTAAAAAAAGAACATTAAAGTCTAATTGACAGTGAACATAAAAATATACAGCTAATATACACACAAAAGCAAGATGTGCACATACACACTGTTGGTTAGGTGAATGAAATTACAGGTTATTCTGTTCAAAACTATAATTTTGTTTTAGATACAGTAAATAAAGCTGAGGTTCTTAATGGGTGCTTTCTCTCACATTCAGTAAGGATTAACCTATAATTGGGCGATGAGGAAACGATTGTTTGCACTATCTTCAGTCATTAACAGTGGGTAACAGAAACGGCTCGGGAAAAGGGAAAGTTTATTCTCCATCTGTTTCCTTTAAGTTAAATAATATATGAATAATACAGTGTATATAATTTATTTAATCTTGGATTAGCAAAATAAATCCAATGAAAACCATACTTTTAGTTCTAAGCCCCATTGTGGTCCAATAATTCATGTGCCCCCCTCTATATCTAATAATAAGGCTACAATATTATTATATGCATCATCCCCCCATAGGTCCAAGAATATCTATGGCAGAAAGGGGTTTGTCCTAAGACTCACTGTTACTAGCCCTTGCCTGTTTCTCAACCTAATAAATACACATTTTTTCACTTTGCAACAAGTATTACAGCACCTTGGTTTCATTTGTACCATCTAGTCTGGGCCCCCCCCTCCTCCAGGACCCCCTGCGGTCATACGTTTTGCCTTGCAGGCCAGGGGTCCTGAATTCAGTTCCAACTTGGACTTTTTTTGCACAATCTGCATTGTGTAAACTGCTGCAGACCTGCTGCTTGCCCATAAAAATATAGGGCTGACTGCATTAGTCAATGCTCTATTGGGGGGGCACAGCCTGCATTAAGGCCCTGTCTTTACCACCTGCCCTAAAGCAGGCAGGACAGGTGAGCAGCACAGGTGAGCCAAGCCATCTGGGCATCTTAGGCAATAAGGGCAGAAACAGGGCCAAAAGAGCTCACACTAGAGGTAAGCAGAAGAGGCATGAGCCTATGGCCTCCCAACATGGCACCCTTGGCTGTTGCCTCTTCTGCCTACCCGTAGTTCCAGCCCTGGCAGGCAGTAAGGACAGGGATCTGCTACACCTGCTAATGCCATACTCAGCTCCTCGCACCAGATTTTAAATCCAACTTGAGAAGCAGAATGCAATTTAACCTGGGGTCCTGGCTAAGTGAACACTTAGGGGTGCACTCTTGCACTACTGAGCACTCTAGAACTTCAGGGTAACATAAATGGCTGCTTTAATATTCCATTCATGTCTGCATGGGTTTTCTCACGCTGAAGTCATAGGGGCCTTAGACTGTAAGCTCCACTGGGGCAGGGGCTGATGTGAATGCCGTATAATCTCTGTAAACAGATGCATAGATGTGTTGGTGCTATAAATATGAGGTAACAAAGAAAGAATAAAGGGGAGATTATAAAAGTGCACAGTAACCCACATGGATTCATCTCTTGAGACCCCGAGTGCCTCTGCCTATAAGTGCGTGATTGTAGTTTTCATGAAAGTTGAAGCCAAATAGTGAGGTGAGCAGCAGCAACAAGTGAGAATTTATTTCATCGTGCTAAGGGCACACTTTGTAAGAGAAAGTTTTGCAGTGCAGTAAATGTCCCTTTAAACAGCTGTTCCTAAACCCTCTCACACCAGCTACCTCAGCTGCAGCTGTTTATAAGGCAGAGTTGTATTTTCCGTGTGAAAAATGGGAGGAATTTAACCCAAATGGGGAAACTCACAGCTGGTAGAGTCATTTAGCCAATGGTAAACTGGCAAAGGATTGGAGGAGCGGGGGGAGGGGTACGCGTTAGGGCTCATTAGGAGAAACTAATTGCCACCTTGTTATAGGCCTGAAGAAAAAAAAAAAGTGAGAAAGCAATGAAGGAAGAAGGAAATTCTTTCCAGGATTTTTTTTTTTATGGTAACGGTGGAAAAAGAACGTGTTAGGAAGTGAAGAGAAAATATAAAGGAGAGCAGGAGGTGGGAGAAGAGCTGTCAGAGCGCTCTTGGGGGTTCAGGATTGTATAGGGGGGTGAGCATTGAAATATATAAGAATTAACTATTTAGTAGGTAGATATTTTGGGTTACAGAAGAATTAGCAGAAGGATTCAGACGCTTTATAAAAAAAACTGGGACTGCATTTCTGCATTTCTAGGGCCCACTCTCACAAAGGGGGTTATAGTCCCAGACTGGGGCCCACTAGGGCCTGGGCCCATGGGGGGATCCTCTGGTACTCTGGCAGGCCAGTCTGACTCTGGAACCTATTCATGAACCTCAAGATTGTTCCAACTGATATGCTCTGGTATTAGTAAAACTGTACTTTATCTCAGAGTGGGTCTCATTTGCTAATAAAGGTGCAAATCTGCTTTAACGCAGTTGTGTATAACAACCAGACATTTACTTTCTATTATTGCAATGTTTCTTTACTTTATGGGCAATCTACATCCAAATCTTCTGATTTTTGTGTCATGCACCCACAGACTGTAGACTGTGAACTGTGGGTATCTTTCTCTTATATTATTTACCCTTTATACACAATTGCAGTAAACCTTTTATAATTTTAAGCAATTATCAAACTCATAGGCTGCTTCAGGGTGGCAATAGGGGCCAAAACACCCCCGGCTATGACCCTGATGGATGTCAAGTTGACATTGAAGGATGGATAGTGGCCTGGTGACTTGGGGATCAAGATGAAAAGGTAAAGATTGAGTAGGAAGTGGATCAGGGGCAGAACAAGAGGCTATTACAAATTTACCAGCAAATACATTGCTGGTAAATTTGTAATACTGGGCCCGGGCTTGCCTGATATTTTACCGGTTAGGCCAGTAAAATACAAGATGGGTGGCAACCCCATTTGAAACTCTTGTAAAAATGTGAAACCTTTCCAATATCCATGGTACTGGCCGATATCCATGCTGCGTAGATATCAATCAGGATAGTTTGGCCATCATACATGTACTGAAAATTATACGTGATGATTTTATCAGTACATTTATGGCCAACATTAGTTCTTAGTTTTTTGCCCCCTAAACGTACAGAAACACACAAACCATCTCACCTTTGCAAGCCCTGCGGTCAGTGATGGCCCGGCTAACATCCCTGTAGAAGCCCTCTTTGCAGTAATGGCAGTGCCGTCCAGCCGTGTTATGGCGACAGTTCAAGCAGACGCCTCCACTTTTCCTCCCGGAGAGCTTGTAGAGTTCCATGTTAAAGCGACAGCGCCGGGCGTGCAGGTTACAGGTGCAGGCTGTGGGGAGAAGGTGAACACATAGTCAGACGAGACCTGAGATCCCCCCACACACATCAGATCTGATGACAGACAAAAGCCATTTGGGCTGCATTGTTTGCCCATTCTCTAACAGGCTTTATCATTTCACAACCTATTTCATTTTTTAAAATCTTTTCTTCATTCTTTTCCCTTTAAGTTGATTTGTCCGAAAGCCAAACCTGTCAAAATTGTCCGCGGCAAAAACTGCATTTAAGTAATGTGCTTTGACTTTGGCAGAGGCATAAAAAGGCCAAGGTTACAGAAACACACACTAAAACACAAGATGTTCTTATATAAAGGACCTATTGTAACGTGCACAGAGATTTATGGGAAATGTTCCAGATCCCGATAAAATATAAGATCTATGTGTTTCAGGAGCCAAATGGATGATTTTGCCACCTACTCTGCCCTGCCTTGAGATTAGCGGCCTAAAAGTGGGCATTGAACGCCAGCTCGCTTTGTTTGTGGATCAGACAAATGTATGGATGGCAGGGGAGTTCACACAGCGGCCCTGGGTAGGTTGGTGGGTTGGGCATCTATATAGCAGGTTATTACAAGTTTATGCATCTGGGGCTCAAGAATATGCAGGCTACTTATGCCTTTACCTTTATACCATTACATGCTTTATTGTGTCATTTTGGCTCCACTGCAACCCATAAACCTTTTGGCTCCACTGCAACCCATAAACCTTTTGGCTCCACTGCAACCCATAAACCTTGACCAAAAACAGATGCAAGAGAATGCACCAATGAGAATGCTGATTTCTGGCACTATGTGAGTCATCTTGCTGTTATCTTACATACAGACAGTATTGTGCCACTTCTGCTTCATTACATTCTGTTATCAAATATTAGAAGGTAGGACAAAACTGCTAGCCTTGTGGCCTTGGGAAGTACACATCTTCCATAAAAATCACACCTATCTAGGGTACTTTCTTGAAGCTTACCATGCCGCCATATTGGATCCAGTTTTCCAGGGTCCACTACACAAACACATGCATTGTCTCATTGTTTTGGTAAGGTTATTACACTATGGATGCTCAGTGGTTGTAGCCAACTGTGGGTTCTGGCAAATGCCATAGGGGCTACTGTAAGATGCCATAGACAGTCACTATTTATTGTGCTGGTGGGGGGCTGTTTGGACATCTGTGTAATTGAAATGCCAGGGCCTATTTAAAATCTCAGTCCAGAGAAGGAGCATAAGAGATATTTGGGTAATTGGTGCAATGTCTATGGAGGATTAGGTGATATAAGATCCTTGATTATTTTTATACAGTTTCCTGTGTAAAAGGCCCGTCATTAGAGACCCCCATCTACAGCCAATCAGTCAGTATATTCTGCCATACATACAACCGTAGGAACTGTATATTTATATTTCAGCCTGTGCTTTTAGGCCTGCAGTCAGAAGCCTCATTCCAGCCTGTGCATATATACACATATATGTGTGTGTGTCTGTCCGTGTATATGTGTCATTGTGTTTGGCAGAGTCCACCTGTGTTTGTGTGTACTTGTCTGTGTCTGTCTGTTTGAATATCAGTTGTGCCCGTGTGGCTATGGGAATGTGTGCGTACATATACATATTCCCTTTCATGTGTTTATACGCTGACAGAGTTGAACAAGCTGCGTGTCCGCACTCAAGTGTTTATGTATGCAGAGTAAGTGTGAGCCTGTAACCTTCCCAATGGCTCGCCCATGAACGTTTTGGCCTTTCTGCCTTTGTTTATTTGTAAGGCTCAGCCTTTCATTTGGGGAAGTGATTTTGCCCCATACTAGAAAACAAATGAGTTTGTTACTAAGAGCCTGCCAAGTGTTTGTTATTGCGTGCAATGGAACATTATTCCTCAGTGGTGCTGTAACACTGGTGATAAAGGGTTTGGAGATCCTAAATAAAACTCTACCAATGGCGCCCCCTAGCTCTCTGACAGAAGTGTCCCATAGGAGGCAGAAGGCACTGCAGTGTTCAGATAGTAAAACCACCAGCTTGACATGCACAAAAGCCACCATTTTTTTCTCAACAAAATTTAAAAACAAATCCACAAGCTGGTACAAGGGTGTAACTTGGCGTAATATAGGATCTCTAAACCCCACACCCCAAGGGGCCGCTGGAGCCACCTCTCACACCTGTTACCCCCATTGCCTCCTCCTCTGCATTATCGATCTATGTAAATCAGGGGTGTGGAGTCAGGATCAGAAGCAATTTTGGGTAACTGGAGTCGGAGTCAAAGGATTTATCTACCAACACCATAAAGCAGTGAAAACAGGGAATTGTGTGAAATGTGCGGGAGCGAGGGGCAGGTTCTTACAGCGCCCCCTCGTAGGGTTGGCTTTACCTAGTGCAGGGCCCAATTTATAGATTTGTGGGGAAAAATAAAAATTAGTCAGTGGTGAAATAAATCAACTGATATTGGAAATTTTATTAAACATAGAAGACACAATCACGGCAAAAGACGCAATGGTGTTTTGACACAATTATATATATTTTTTCCTCATAAAAACTAGGAATTGTAATGCATGTGTGCCCTTCCAAATGCTGGATTTGGTTCCTCCCTGTTTGGGGGGACAGAACATTCACTTTCTGCACATTGGGAGCTGCAATATAGTTTTTGCATATAGTTTTATCTAAGTACAATGCTACAACCAAGGTGGGCAATATGGAAACTTGAGCACAACATTGTGCCACACAATAAGCACTGCCACAATACAAGACACAATACAACACGCACACATTTTTGGTTCATGTTACATTTAGGTGGAGACCAACTGGAGAACTGGAATTGGCTGGGATGGGGGGGGGATATAATATAAGATTCTGCATGTGATACCAAGCAGAACCTGTTAAACTGCGCTCTGCCTTACCATTGCACTACATGTGAATATGTATCCAATTACTGCTGTCCAACCAGAGTCTTGTTTCCTTCCCATGAATAGGATAATGTTACTACCCCTATCATTTTTTTTCTCAACCCATGTTTCCAGACAGTTTAATTATATGTATAATAACATGATTTATAATTTAATGACATGCACATTATTCACACCAGGACATCTTTCCAGATCAGTAATTTCAATTATGTGTAACCTTGCTCTTATCATGCCTGCCATATCCCGCTATCCTGGGTACATTAGAGCACAGAAAATGTATTTGCAAATGCAATAGATAATTGTATGTAAACTCATAACTGAAGCACTAGGCCGGCCAACAAATTGTGAGCAAACACTGCACACTTGATTTCAAGTCTAAATGCACTGCTGGTCCAGGCAACCACTGCAACATTATTTATTGAATGCCATATATTGCAACTACATCTATGTATGTTCCAGAGATGTCAACCCACTATTATTTTGTGGAGGGAGGGTGTATTATAGTAAGGCCTCATTACGCCCGCTTACACCATTAGCCATGCCCACAGCTCTGCCCAGTGGGAGAGTCGGCAAATGCTGCGGGAGACTGGGGAATGGGTTCAAAAACTGGGTGATGGTTGGGAGAGCTGAGTGAGGCTGTCATCAGGAATCATAGGGTCTCATACAATTAACAGGGATAAATAAGCTGGGCCTTCAGTTCAGGATCCCTCATTATTAGCCCATTGGTCACCTAGTCCCTGCCAACAGGTTGAATGGGGATTGGATTAATGCAGCCACACCATTTATGCTGAAACCAATTAAAAAAATGGCCCAAACTCCATCCAGTCACCATCAAGCCCCACTCATTCTACAACTGCAAATCACACTTTTGCTTCTCTTAGGGCCCCCTACCCTCCCTGACTGGAGTTCCCCCTGTATCCCCCTGATGGCAGTCTTTGAGTTGACATGTTTATGTGCCACCAGAGAAGAGCTGTTAACCAGAGTCAGGCTTCCCTGCAAAACCACCAAATAATTTTTTATTCCCATCACTGGCCTATGAAACCAGTGTTGGAATGAGGTGTCCAGGGCCCACCAGAGACAGGCCCCCACCTGTGTAGACTCCCCATAAACCCCTCCCACCTACCTCCCCTTCACAGCCACTGCAAACCAGTCCCTGCCCGCCCCAGTCCCAGTGTTTTATCATGCTGCCCCACTAGGACAGCCCGACCCTGTATAACATTTCTAATTTATATTTAGGTGGGCCCTCAATATCATGTCCTCTCATGACCCCTAGGGGGCTGTGACCATTGTTGCTATAACCAGAATAGGAATTTGACAGAGAAAGCATGAGGATTAATCTTTGCCCTTTACATGAAGGTTACCAGATCATCTTCAAAAATCTGGGGTATGTGTATAAGAATGCAATTAGCAGGGCTGCACCAATTTAAAACCTAAATGCCATTAAATGAATCAGGATCAATGTGCAATTACTGCAGGCCCAATCATTGCATATTTCTAATGGCTTCCTATTATATTAGATGGTCTGCTCTCTCTAACGCCGCATAGGGGACCCATTAGTATCAGTTAAAAATAGCTTTTCCCTACAATTATGGAATAAAGAGCGCAGGCGAAACCTTTTTTCTTTCCTGATTCCTTAATGTGCTTTTTAGAAACTGGGGTCTAGCAAATGCTCGCTGTGATTTATGCTTTCATAACAACAGGGGAGAGCGGCTCTTCCAGGCCAGAGAACTGAGGGAAGAAGGGCTCATTGGGATGGCAGAACTGATTTAAAGCCCCCTCGCTATTTTTTTCGACTTAAGAAAGAATATGAATGAACTATTTTTTTTCTGTAATAAATCACAGCAGCTTCATTTGCTAGCAGCACAAGCAAAAAAAAAAAAAAATGAAATATATAATATAATGGTGGCGTTAGAACACAAATGAATTTACTGATATAATCAAAGTGGGATTTTTTTTCCTGCCGAGCTCAGGAATATTTTATATGCCTGCAATAAGTGTTAGGCCTATGTCCCGACTTTTCCCCTGGAAACGTGACTTTGACAAATTGCTGGGAGTCACAACCCATTAAAATAAATGGAAATCACAAGTTTCTTGTACTGTGTTGTGACTATCTCCCCCCACAAGAAAAAGTTTTCATGAGACTGTTGCCAGCAGAATACTAGAAATGCGATTTCCATTGCCGCCCATGGGTGTTTCATCACCTTGCCTTATTATGTAAATAGGAACGGCTCCAGTTAACCCTTTCAGTACCAGCCAAGTTGTACCCTACGTTTGCCAGGAGCTTTTTGAACATTTTGTATTACATTTTCTTTTAGTTTATGGGACAAGCGGACTTTAGCCTTTCTAATTATTATTATTAATATTATTAACATTTATTTATAAAGCGCCAACATATTCCGCAGCGCTGTACAATAAGTGGGTTTCATACATTGGACATATAGGGGCACATTTACTAATCCACGAACGTCCGAAAAGCGCCCGAATGCGGTTTTTTCGCAATGATCGGTATTTTGCGACTTTTTCGAGCGCTCAATACGAAAGTCGCGACAATTCGCGAAAGTCGTACTGGCTATGAAAAAGTCGCGACAATTCGCGCAAGTCGTAACGGCTACGAAAAAGTCGCAAAATGTTCGTTTTCCAATCCGAATTTTTCCCATTCGGATTCGGATTCGTGGATTAGTAAATCAGCCCCATAGAGTAACATATAAAGCAATCAATAACCGATACAAAAAGTGAAGAGAGCCCTGCCCAAAAGAGCTTACAATCTAATTCTGACTTGGGTTGACTTGTGCGCATTACGAAAAAGGGTGACCACAATTATTTGCAAATTTCCATTTACCGATCTCAAATTTTTCAACCTTCATTTATTGAAAATGAACCTGAAAACCAGAGTTTCAGAAATTGGGCGGCTAAAATCAGCTGAGCTTCTGTGGATGCTGACGGAAGGGGTATTTTCAAAATGAAAGCTTTTTTCCAGTTGGAGTTTTCAAATAAATTTAGAGACTTTATTGAAAATGAATAGTAAAGTGGACATCTATAAGAGTCTTTCTGTGGGATTTATTGTGATCATGGTTTTACGATAAACAACCCCGTGTTTTAGTTCGTTCATTTTTTACCTAAAAAAATGCCATTTTTTATTTAATGTAGGAAAAACAACCACAAACATATTTTATGTGCAAAAATACAATTTCTTGGCAAAGTCCCATGCATCCCGAGCAGGCCATTATCTAACATGTATAGCTCTGCATGGTATAAATCAGGGCCCCGGGGGGTGGGAGGGGTATTGAGGTGATCCACTTGCCCTGGGCACCCTTAACCTTAGGCATTGAAAATAGCAATTAGTTTATATTTGAATACCACGTATTTTCACATAGTTGATGAATCTGAAATTAGTGTTTGAAATGGGTCTGAAAAATGTCTCAGAAGAATGTGGCTTACAGAGACCCAAAAATAAAAATTGCCACATATATTTTATGGGAAGTAATAAAAACACAGTGGAGACAGTGCTCGGGGAGCTGTGGGTGCCTGTACCCTGACTGCACCCATTGGGGCACGGCGAATCCCAAAACATAGATTGGAATAGCTGGTCTAAGCCAGACTTTTTCTGATCTGCATGGTTGAGGGCAGGTATTGGAATCACAATTACTGTTGTTATCACAAGAGCTTTTACGACAATACCCACATAAATGGTGGTAGCACAGCAAAAACCCAAATGGTAGGGTCACTGTAGAGATATCACCCTTCATTCATATTAGAAAGAATGTCATATTAAGACATACCTTTAAATCCATATGGCTCCTCATCCCCTGTGGAGGAGGCTGCATAGGGCAGGCAGAGTATGGCACACAGGCAGCAGAGGGCAGGCAGAGTATGGCACACACAGGCAGCATAGGGCAGGAAGAGTATGGCACACACAGGCAGGGTAGGGCAGGCAGAGTATGACACACACAGGCAGCATAGGGCAGGCAGAGTATGGCACACACAGGCAGAATAGGGCAGGCAGAGTATGGCACACACAGGCAGCATAGGGCAGGCAGAGTATAGCACACACCGGCAGGGAAGGGCAGGCAGAGTATGGCACACACAGGCAGCATAGGGCAGGCAGAGTATGGCACACACAGGCAGCATAGGGCAGGCAGAGTATGGCACACAGGCAGCATATGGCAGACAGAAAACGGCACAATGACAGCATAGGGCAGGCAGTATATACAGTGACACAGTGGTGGCACTACAGCCTGTCTGAGGTGTGAACAGGTGAACAATGTGGGTGCTAACAGTGTGAGCCTTAGTTGTGAACAATGCAGGGACTAAAAGGTCTGAACAATACATGGGATTACATAGGAATCAGATTTGCATTCCAAAATAGTTGCTATTTGTACAAATACATTTCTGGAATCTAAAATTTTCACTGGAATCAAGCACATCACCGTGACAAAGCCTAAACAACCCAGCAACCCTCTTACTGGTCCCGACCCACAGGTTAGGAACCCCCTTACCTACATATAATAGTAACGAGGTAGGATAAACAGATACATGTGTATGAGTATAAAGAAGTCTGGCCGCAGCAGGTTTGTGGAATCTGTATTCCAGATGCTGGGTGTTCTCACTACCCCACAGAGCCAGGTGCAGGGAGGTCAGAAAGCAAACAAAATTAAAGTCGTCAGAGGAACAGAAAAAAAAAGCCATATTTCAGGGGGAAGGGGGCGGGTGAAGGATGGGTGAAGAATAGATTGTCAGCTCTAGAGTAAGTTGTGCTGCATTATATAAGATTGTGATGCAGCCCTTATTGCATTAGCATAACTCCCTGACCCTGTTAAATTCATTTCCAATTTCAAACCGTTGTTTTTTTACAGCTGCTGGGGGCCTGATGGCTTCATAAGCCACATGTGCATTATAAAATTCAGCAGCAAGAGCCCGCGCCCCCCCCTTAACCGAACCTCCACCTACACAGGCCATCTCCACCTCTTCTACTTTTTTTTTTAAAGGGTATAATGAAAACAAGATTTCCTTTGGCTGATTTCCCCCTCTCCGCCCTTTTTATTTTATTTTTTTTCCCTTGAACCCCCCTCAGCTAAGGTGCGAGTTTTTCCAGACATGCTGTGAAATTCATTAACGTGTCAGAGAAATAATTTAGCATCCCGAGCAAGGATCGCTTTATTAAGGAGAGAGAGCGCTGTCCATTTGTGAAGTCCATGTCGGCAGGGGGACATAGGAAAATTGTGATGATGCCCAGGCGCCCGTGACTAAATGAAGTCGAAGCGCACGCACAGGCATGCATACACCCGGGCCAAAGAGACATGCTAAAGTAATTACTACTGCGCAGCGCTGGTACTGGGTGGTCTTCTCATTCTCTAAATACACGGGGGCACGGGTTTTAAGGCACAAACGGAGCGACTCATGAGCAAAGCAGTATCAAAGTTAAAAAAAAAACATCCTTTTGAAATCTATAGGATTTTTACTTGACACATGTTGCAGGTGGTTTGACCACGTTTTTTTTTTAATTCCCTCCACATTCCCATAAAGCGAAGGGGGTGTCGAACTCATCTGGTGGGACAAACTCGTTACAGAGCAATTTCAAACAGGCTTTATGAACCATAAAAAGCACACACCATTACCATGTAGAGCCAGACTCACAACAGCTGTGAATTCATCAGTGGATATACTATTAATCTGCATTTAAATTCAAGAGCAAGTAAAGCTTTTTAGCAGTTTGGGTTATGGATGCTGATGCTCTGGGTAAAGCTTCTCCTAGTAGCCATTTGCCCTTACGTGTGCGCTCTGGGCCATTGTAACTCATGAAGCACTAGGACTTGGCAACTTAGGCCCCACTCACTTGATCTCTTGGTTGAGTGTACCACATCCATCAGGGTGGAACCTTTCTTAGTGTAAACTGCATGCTACAGCTGTGCCTACTCTAGCTCTAAAAGCAGGGATCCCCAACCAGTGGTTCTTCAGCAACATGTTGCTCACCAACCCCTTGGATGTTGCTCCCAGTGGCCTCAAAGAAGGTGCTCATTTTTTAATTTCTGGCTTAGAGGCAAGTGTTTCTTGCATAAAACCCAGTGTAAAGCCAAACAGAGCCTTCTGTAGGCTGCCAGTCCACATAGGGGCTACCAAATAGCCAATTACAGCTCTTATTTGTAGCCCCCCAGCAACATTTCCAAGCTTATGTTGCTCCCCAACACTTTTTCCACTTGAACGTGGCTCACAGATATAAAAGGTTGGGGATCCCTGTCTTAAATATATGTAACCTCCATAACTTGTTCTGAGCACTATTGTGCTGCTCCTGCACAACTACGCTCGGAGACAAGGATCTCACCTCATAGTAGAAATGGAACTATCACCCTGAAGCACTGCACTGTGCATAGATTTAATGTCACTAAATATTGGTTTCCAGGATCTTGGCAAATGGTGTGTATTGCCATTGTCCTCTGATGGCTGCCTTGCTTGTACAAACACTAGGAAAGCACTGAAATCAAAATGTGGGCAAACAACGCTTCCTTCACAAAAGATCAGATAGAATTTAAACCCTGAAATTTAAGCAAAATCCAAAAATGGCAAAAATGAAATCTAATCTTAATTCTGCAAAAAGTGCTGGAATTTGCATCCTAGGAAGAAGGCATTCACCAAAGATTTTGCAGGATGCCATTGGTAGGTAGATTAACCAGCATTCCAAATTGTCTCCCTGTTGAGTTAAGTTTTTAGCTGAGGTTCACTGTCTGGATAACATTGTCAGACAGATAATTTGGGTTATATACCATCAAGTTCAAGCCCCCATATGGTCCCCATTGCATATATATATATATATATATATATATATATATTAACAAACAAACATACCTATACCACTTATATATACAAGACCAACTGTAGATGTTGGATAATATGATCTGCCATCACATCACCCGGCAGCATATTCCCCAACCTCACTGCCCTCACAGGGAAGAACTATTTGTGTTTTAAATGAAAGTTCCGTCCTCTGAGTCTGAAGGGGAACCCCCAAATTTCTATAAAGCCTTCCAATGTACTAGTAAGGAATAATCAAGTTCCCTACAGAGAGAACAACTCCAATGTCTTCTCTGATATTTTATTTTTTCCATCCCCTTTACCAGTTTAGTTGCACGTCTCTGCACTCTCTCCAGCTCATTAATATCCTTCTTAAGGACTGGAGCCCAAAACTGCACCGCATACTCAAGGTGAGGCCTTACCAGGGACCTATAAAGAGGCAAAATTATGTTTTCATCCCTTGAGTCAACGCCCGTTTTTATGCAAGACCTTTGAGCATGGTATGATGTGCCTGTATGAATCTTATTTTGCCTGTTTAAAGTTGAAGGCAGTAGTAGAAAATTATATTTGAAAGAGCTGGCCCAAATCAAACATCTGGCTCTAACAAGCACTTTAATGGGATCTAAACACTTTTGCTTAACCACACATTACCTACATTTTGTTGGACTAGCAATAAGAGCATTCTTGAACATAAAGCATGCTGGGAATTTTAGTTCAGCTGTGTCAGGGTGTCATTTTAAAGCAACATTGCTCAGTAAAACGTTTCTTTAACTCTCCAGGGCCACTGGCTAAATTCATGCAAATGAATTCTCCAATGTGAATTCCACCTGATCTGCGACCCTTATGTTTTGCTTCATGAAATAAGAGCTGGAATCATAGTTTTTTTTTTTACAGAAGAACCAAATGACTGTATGTCCTCCCTTTTGAGAGATTACAGTGTAATATCTGGAGTCCAAAACTGAACAGTCTCCCTATGTTAGATAAGCAAAATGACATATTCTTTGTAAGCTGAAAGCTCTCTGGTGAATCTTCATGCACCTGTAATTAAGTCTTGGCCACTTATTGCAGAGATCTTAGGGGCACAGTGGGACAGTTTAATGACACCCTTTTTAATTAGGTTAATAAACTTAGAAGCTAATTACTTTCCCACACCAAGGAAATCACAGTTTTTCACAGCACCTTGTATATAATGATCTTCTCTTCATTTTAAAGAAGTTCCACAATTTATTAAAGGGGATCTATTTTTGCTGCTATTTTTATCTTTCAATAAATGTAGTTTAATTAAAATATATTTTCTGTGTGTGAGTTATATATATATATATATATATATATATTTTTTTTTAGACATGGGTACCTCCTTTACACCTGAAGGCTTTCATTTCTGTGTTGAAAAGTGCCAGCACTAGAGGCTTCAGGTGTTTCCCATTCCAAATAAAGAATAAGTAAACCTTTTTTTTTAATCCTTAAATTACATACCTTTTCCCTGCATCCAGATTTATTTTCTTTCTCTATTACAGCCAGTTCAGCTACAACTCTTTTACTGACTTCCTTGTCTAACGTGAAGTTCCACCCCCTTTTGCTTTCTGAGCACTCCTCCTTTCTCCGATTAAGGCCGTGGCAGACGGGGAGATTAGTTGCCTGCGACAAATCTCCCTTGTTGCAGGCAACTAATCTCCCTGATATGCCATCCCACCAGTTTGAATGTAAATCGCCAGTGGGATGACATATGCGGCGCCGCGATCAAGGCAACTTCCACGATTTCGGGAAATCATGGTGCCACATATGCAATCCCACCGGCGATTTACATTCAACTCGGTGGGATGGCATATCGGGGAGATTATCATCCTTGTCGCGGGCTACTAATCTCCCCGTCTGCCACGGCCCTTATGTTGACCTCAAGTCAAAACAATCCTATTGGATTATTTTAAAGTTTAAATGGATTTTTAGCAAATTTAAGGTATTATAATCCAAATTACAAAAAAGATCCTTTTTTTGGAAAGCCCCAGATCTGTTCTGCATAACAGGTCCGATACCTGTACCTTGGGCAGTTTTCTCATAACAGGAGCACCGGACAGGTATCAGGTAAGCTCCCCCACCCTAAAGGCACTCATATAATGCTATGTGGCCCTATGCAGTAAACAAACTGCCACAAGTAGCACACATACATCAAATAAATTCACACGGGAAATTATTTTTAATTGAAGTTAATTGAAAAAGACAAACACTAATGTAGTAAAATATTTACACACAAATATCCTATTTAATTACATTTGCAGGCAGTGTCTCAATTTGTGGGTAGATGTGAGTTAAGAAAACCATACTTGTCGTGGCTGAACTCGATTTATGATTCTACCATGATTGCTTAAGTAATGGCTCAAAGCTATAATGGGCGAGCAAGATCGATAGCCAAAGGACGGCACTTAAATATCTCCTTCCATTTTGGTTTTTTAATGAATTGTTATTAAGTTAGGCTGATTTATTAATGGAGCCCAGATGGAGTCATATTTTATTGGCTTTAAAACCTGCGGCATAATTAAAAGAGCATGCCGAAACATTTCTAGAATGTGATCTTCATTTAGACTTCCAGTTGCCAATGGCCTTATTGAGTATTTTACTATAAATGGAGGATATGTGTATTTTTTTTTTTTTATTCATGAAAATAAATGATGGCCCAAGAAGGAACTTCCTTCTTGTGTGACAGACTTTTCAGGACCCCACAGTACTTTGTAGTGCTGTGTGACTCTCCATGCATCCCAAGAGTTGGGGTCCATTATGTGGCATCTACACTTTATGATTTGAGGATATAGCTACATAACTGGCAAGTGTAACACACCTTTAAATAGTTCAAGGGAGACTGCAAGTACAAAACTGAGAGATTTCATCAATCATATTATGGAGGCTGAATATAATTTTATATATTCTTTTATAAGCTAGGAAGGGGTTTATTAAGCTGGTTCCAATGCCATCTAACATTATATCTACAAGCTAGAAACCTGCAGAGGGCTGGGCAATTGTGACTATTTTGTGGGTGGAATTTGTAGATGTATGGGTTACAGGTCTCAATACAAGAACAAAGAAATTAAGGAAATTTCTTTGGAGATCCCTTGTATTGACAGTGACAATAAATACAATATAAATGATTTGGCACTCATTTAGAGTCGAATGTGTTCTGTTATTTAGGCCTAAATGTTGGTGGCCAGCAGATGGTGGTCTAAGTGGGTAAAAATGGGGCTTGTGGGCCGGGTCCGATGTACCAACTTGTCTATAACACAAGCTACAGTTTTGGATGTGACTGTGAGATCTCTTTTGGCTTGGAAATAATAGGGAAAGCTGAACTGAATTTAATATTACCCAATTAGATGTACATAAAATAGAGGTAGAATCTGTTCAATAAAGTTGACATTTGATTTTGAATCCAACTCCTATTCTTGAGCAGATGGTGTTGTCCATGCCTTCTATACAGGGTTGCCACCTGTCCAGTTTTGACCTGGACAGCCTGAATTTCAGAAGAGCTGTCCAAGTCAATACTGCCTGCCCAGTTTTCCAAATTAGGAAATCCACACAACCACTTAACTGGCGTGGCGACCGGCAAATCACTGATCGCCACATTAAAGTCCCGCCTCCCGGCATCATGGTCAGGTCTCAGAAGCACCCGGAGTAAAAAGCACAATTAAGAGTGCTTGGCCTGGGCAGATAGAGGAATATTCTTTGGGGATTATAGCAGTAGACCAAAACCAAATAAATGTATAAAACTCTCTTGAATTGTTCAAACATATAAACATTAACAACATAAGAGACTGGTACTAATTAAACATAAATTTAGCATAAAGGGTCAGATCATACCATACCCAAATTCTAATCTCACTGGAGTGTATGAAACCCCAGGTCCATTGCTCACTTCACAGCAAAATCAGGCGGTCAAAGAAAAATCAAAAACAACTCACCACTGTGGTGGTCCGAGTGTTAGAAGCCCCGAACCCGTAGCTTGAGGGAGAAACCAATCAAAAGCAAGAATACAGCTTCAATCTCACACCGGACACGCCATTAGACTTTATTTATCCATCTAAATGCAATACCCCTGGTGCGTTTTGTGCACATGTGCAGTAGCAGAAGGACTGGGTCACATTTGGACCACTGAGTGATTTATAGAATGGATGATCATTTTATAAGGCTCATAATACAAGGGAAAGTGCCATAATGGATACAAAATTGAGCAAGCATTGATGCTACTCAGAAAAGTACTTGCATCCATACTTGTTCCTTTGCAACATGCGGTGAGCCCTTTCCTTTGAGTAGTCCAGAACATTGGTCCTTGAACTGTCAGAGGTTGCTGTAGTTCTGGGAGGGTAAAAAAGGCTATAGAAAGGACATTCCTGTATAATAGGACCCAGATTATTTGCAAATGCAATTTGTCACCATCATCAACCTGTCCTTTTGATGCTTTGCTACTGTCAGTCACACTTGCCTGGTCAAGAAGCTACTAAGGCCAATTAACTGCACCTCCCCACACAGACAATTATGTTTTTTTAACCTTGTTACACTTGCCAGAAGCCCCAAGGTGGCCAGTCAATGGTAGATATCATGTCAGAGGTTTAACCCAGTCACTGACCTTAGTGTGGGGTGTGGGAAGCAGAAGGTTATTATTATTTTTTATCCTGAGCTACTAATTATAACCAGCATTTACATAGAATTTAACCTGCACAGAGCCGCTTCCCTGCCCTGGTGGCTGAAGTGCTATAAAAGAGCCTAATCAAATCTATAGTGAAAATATTGGTCATTTATTTATAGAGTGTAAATATATATATATATATTTTAAATTATCTATAATGGTTGAGCTTTTAAAGGAGTGCCATCATGCCTTAAACTAAAATAAGTATTTTGTTTAAATGTGAAGTAGGGGCAGCAATTAGCTTTGGTCCCAGTTGGTGTTGTGTATAAAAAAGTATTCCCTACAGCCGATTAAACCTTCCTTACCAGTGCAGCGCAGTCCAAATATTGGTGAACTACAAATCTCAACATTCTCCAGCATTTTAACAAAGGTTAAAGAATAACTGTATGTGTAGCCCAGCAACCACAGGCAGTGTCAGACTGAAGTACCGTGAGCCCCTCCATTCCTGGTTCTCCTTTGGGGGCGGCTTGTGGGTGACGCTTTGGCAGATTGCAAGGGAAAGTGACTTGCGCTCGCAGTGAGAAGAGGAGGCCCCTGAAGCCGTCTGCCTGGCGGGTGGGGGGGGTTCAGTGACAATGGGACCCTCCCTAGCTTTGAGGCAAAAGAGGGTCTAAAGACCCTTGCAAGTTGTTTGGCTGGGCATCAGGGAGTAAAGGGGCCATGGCATTTTAAAGGCAGGCTTGAAGATTTTGGCCCCCTCATTTCACTTTGCATTCTGGTTACAAGAAAGAATGCATGCCCTCAGGTTTATAAAAAAAATTGGGGTGCATAAAAGTCACGCTGTAACACATACTGGCCTTATAACCCTTACTGGATACACCCCTGGTTTAATAAATAGATTAGATTCCCCTGATCTGCCCAATCTCTGCCCCTGGCATCACCACCGGGCCCTTTCCAGCAAAGTAGGTATCTCTACCTGGTAAGCAGAATTCTCCCTGGTGATTATTGTTGTAGTAGTAGCTACCCAGACTGAAACCCTACCATAAAGCCATCCAACTGCACTCCCTACCATCTATAGAAGCTGCCGAAGAACTAAATAAGAATTCTACTGACCAAAAGCCTATTTAGAGACAAAAAAGAATTGACCAGTGAAAATGCAGCTTGCTACTTTCTTTATTCTAATCTAAAAGTGAACAAGAGGCAGAATTTAAAAAAGATTCCATGAAGCTAGAAAAGAAAACTTTGTATTCTCATATCTTTTTGTGAGATCTGACTGCAAGAAAACTTTAAGAAATGATTTTATTGGCACAGCCGTCTTTACCATCTATAATTGTTGCTAATTAAATATAAATATTAAAAAAAAAAGCTTTGTTTCCCTTTAATTGTATTTTTTTCCCTTTTCCTGTGCAGAAGCTAAAGTACAACCATAAACAGCTTCCAAACCCTTTATAGTCACCCAGGTGTAGAATTTCCCGATACTGGCACAGGACCGTTTCATTCTGGCCACTGGTGGAGGCTGCTAGATGCCTCCCACACAGATGGTTCCTTTCGCTTGAGCAGAGATGTGGGGTGAGAGACTGTGCAAAAGGACCTCCCGCCAAGACCAGAAAGGATTCCTTTAATTGGTGCTAATTAGAGCATCTGTTCTCAAAGGCAGATGAGGTGCCATTGTTAAAAAGTCACTGTGCGGGAGGGGGTACTGCTGAGCAGCCCAGAGTTATTGAGGCAGGGGGGAAAGGCTGCACAGCGAGGAGGGGATACTTAGTTACAAAAAGAGAGAACTTATTGAAAGGGAAAGAATGGCCCGAGACTGCAGCTAAGGGCAAAAAATGGGGATTAAGGATGATGGTCTGTTATAGTTTATAGAATAATGGGGCTGCCCCAAGAAGTGGGGGGGCAGGTGGAATAAAGGTAAGGAGTGATTGCTGCCCAGATGAAACTTTGCTTAGAGTTAATAAATTAGCCCCACTGTTGAATAAATGTATTTAAAGAGGACATACTCTTTTCATATTCAAACAAATTATCAAAGGTTAAGGCAATGCCTAAAATGTAGTCCTAAACACGAGAGTATAATTCTTAAAGCAACGCTGTTCTATAAAACTTTTTCAAGTTCTCAAGAGCCAGTGAGACCCCCCCCTCTAAATACATTCAGTTTTTTTCATTTTTGGTCTATATGGGCATTGCAGGGGCAAATTAGATTCATCCTGAATTTGTAACTTAGTTTGCAATACCTACACTGAAGGGTTTATTTCCCCTTAAACTGGGAATGTGCTAGCTAGGCATTGTATTCTACAGGGCTGTAGCAAACACTGGGAAGATTACCACTATTATGGAAAGATTGTGTCTTGTTTCATGTGCTTTCTTGTTGAATGGTTTCAGAAATAAAGCTAAACTTTAAGTTGTGTTAGAATTTATATGTTCCCATCAGAGATGGCAACCTGTGGCCCAGCATATTTTATTTACTAATAACTCCAATCCCTAATCCAGGCCTCAAGTACACAGAGGCCCAAACTGCCTCCCACCAGCCCAATAAATAGTGACTGTGGCACCTTACAGCAGCCCCTCTGGCATTTGCCAGAACCCACAGATTGCCAGTCCAGGCCTGCTCTAATCTACATTACGGTAAAATCTAATTTTATTTGAACTTCTTATTTCAAGGCAGGGTTGAACTGGCCTTCCAGAGTACTAACTGTTTAGATCTGGTTCAATGAAGAGCTCAAGAGGCCAAGCCTGACATGGTCTCATGGAGACATAAGCCTTCTATAGCAATATATTTTTCTAGCGTTTAACACCAAACTGAACCTTTATCTGGCCTTCTGAGCTTTGATTGCAGTACAGGTATGGGACCTGTTATCTAGAATGCTCGGGACCAGGGGTTTTCTGCATAAAGGGTCTTTCTGTAATTTAGATCTCCATAACTTCAGTCTGCTAAAAATGATTCAAATATTGAATACACCCAATAGGATTGTTTTGCCTCCAAAAAGGATTAATTATATCTTAGTTGGAATGAAGTACAATGTACTGATTTATAATTAAAGAAAAAAACGAATTTTTAAAAAAAAAAAACAGAATTACTTGCTTATAATGGGAATGATAGTCTATGGGAGATGGCCTTTCCGTAATTCAGAACTTTCTGGATAATGGGTTTCCGGATAAGGGATCCCATACCTGTATAATACTGGTAGCGGAGTAGCAGTCCCTCAGTAAATAACTTCTTTGGGCCCCCACCACATGGGAGGTGAGAGTCGCTTGCACCCACAGCTGTGTGCTACCACCCCTTTCCTCTTTATACTTGCTTATTTGCTCACTTGAAATGGTAGTGGGCAGCAAGGGACAGGGGTGCTCATGGGACTTTACAGCAAATCCCCAAGGTCTGCTGTATGGTAGTTACGGCACTGAATACTAGCAAGCAAAATTGTGCCGCAGTGATTGCAATCACTGACCTGATACCCCAGGTATAACATATGGCACCCACCCCCCAGCGATTGAAGCTTTCCTGCTTCTTTAATGTCTATGGGATGGATGCATAGTGTTGCTCAAGCCTTGCTTTTGTACATTCACTGATCAGGATCAAACCAACAGTGAGCCACACTGATCTGGGACAACCTTTCCACAATCTTATACAGTATATTTCATTTGGGGGCCTCAGTCTGTAAAATCCCTCACTGGTCACCATAGGCCTATAAAATCCTATAACAGAGCTTAGTGTTTATGTATTAGCTTGTTATGATAACTAGAGTGTGAGCTCTAATTTCGCTCTCTCTATGACAGATTGTTGGAGTCTGTTTGTAATTCTTGCCTGCAAATGAATCTGGGCTATAGCATAAACTGTTGCTTTATTAGAAAGTGATAATAGAAATGGGATTTTGCAAGCCTCTGAGTTTGGCATTGTGTTTGCCTGTGTAAATCAGTGTGTGCTAATATGCAGAAATATGCAGAAAACGGTTTTTATGTGTTTTAACTGTAGGGTCATTCATGGGAAAACATGTTTTTTTACAAAACGCAGTTAATAGAGCTTCTCCAGTAGAGAATTAGAGAAAATATTTAATTTTGAAATTTGACATGGGGCTAGCCATATTCTTCATTTACCAGGGTGCCACAGCCATGTGACCTGTGCTCTAATAAACTTCAGTCACACTTTACCGCTGAGCTGCAAGTTGGAGTGATATCCCCCCCACTCCCAGCAGACGATCAGCAGAAGAATGGGAAGGCAGCAAGATAGCAACTCCCAGTAGGTATCAAAGTAGCACTTAATAGTAAGAAATCCAAGTCCAGCTTGGGACTCCTTCATCTATGGTTTCTGTTATGTCTCGCAATAAACAGGGCAAAATTGTAAATTTAGAGTAAATTCAAATTCTACTCCCATTGCCAAGACATCTGTATAAACAAACCCCTCCCTTCCCCCAGTTGATGCTCTTGTTAAACGCTGGGATAAGGAGCAGCTTATATTTCCCATTTAAGGTGAATGTCTGGGCCAAGGCAAGTAGTATTGCAACACCAATTGGTGAAATGCTTCTGATGCAAAGCTTCTGTTTTACAAAATAAAGAGAGAAAAATTGCGCAGAACAGGAAAAAGCTATATATTATCCTGTTATTTCTAATGTCTTTTTATGTCTAATGGCTTTTGAACACCCTAGTATCAAATACAGTTGGTAACTCCTTGTGGTATGGGATGTGGTTTGGGATAAATATGAAATGGCATTGCTGCCTCAGACTTACCCATACATTCATTGGCCTCACGTGCAGTGGCTCTCTGCCATGGACGATCATAATGAAAGGGTTTACACCGGTCACATTCTGGGCCCTCTGTGTTGTGTTTACAATCACAGATCAAGCGAGCCTCCTTATCCTTGCCAC
Source organism: Xenopus tropicalis (assembly GCF_000004195.4). Classification (NCBI taxonomy): domain Eukaryota; kingdom Metazoa; phylum Chordata; class Amphibia; order Anura; family Pipidae; genus Xenopus; species Xenopus tropicalis. Next base: position 21,992,672 of record NC_030685.2, read on the forward strand.
AGCGGGAAGCATGCCCATTGCATTTGCACCTGCCCCCAACTTGGAACTCTCCTACTGAGTAGTAGAAACCTGGGCCTTCATCACTTGCCTCAGATTCCTTATTTCCTAGAAGGTGAGGGCGGCTAAAGAAGACACGGATATCTGTGGCAGTCAGCCAGTCCTGCAAAACAGGGCTGTTGTCAAGGTCCTGGGCAGAAGGTCGTCCATCTAATGTACTGAAGGCTATTAGTCCACCAGTGAGAGGATAAAGTTCTGTTTGTCCATCTGTGCACAAAGCCTCTTGCTCATTTTGTTTGGTAACACTTGCACGGCTAGGTTTGCCATACACTTTACGACACTGTGATGAGTAATACTGATAAGGGACCCAGCTCTTTCCATAATCCATGGACTTGAAGATGGCCACAGATTCTGGACGGGGAGAGCAGAACTGAAGGCTGACATAGGTCACCTCAAATTTCTTTCCCAACGAGAGGGTAAGACTAACATTCTGTGAAGAGTGGCGAGGGAAGGTCTCTGATCTCCAGCAGGTCATGTTGCCAGCAGTGTTAAGGTCAGTGAGGTAAGAGGCTGGGTACGACTTCCGAGGATCTGTAGTATCACAGTGGCGAGTTGCCAGACGCCCACAGGTACTGGAGGCTTGGACTTCTTTGTTAAATGCTGCATTGACAAATTCTGGCACACAGCGTCGGGGAAGGCCATGCTCATCATAGCAGGGGTCTGGAATGGAGTGTTGCTGCTGCTGCCCAGAGAAAGGAGATGATGTGGAGTGAGGGAGCATGGGAAAAAATGAAACAAGAAGGAACAGATGAGGCATCTCCCGAAGGTAAAACATAGCCCTGTAGCGGAACAGAAAGAAACACCAGTTACTGGAAGACATGTGTATGTTGGCATAGTCATGTGGTAGTTCAAGTTGAATACACAAGCCATGCAAAGTCAATGTTTTACATTAATCTCTCTGTATATTGACTGAAGGTAACGACAAGATTCCTGAAGGGAAACAAGACTAAACAGATTTAATGTGAACAAGTAGCAATTAGAAATTCATCTTCATTATAAAGCCAATAATAAATAATATGTGGCACAGTAGAGCCAAAATAGAATGAAAGCAGCCAATCATAACTCTTCCTTCATACAGGAAGATATAGTGTAGTTTCCTTTCAGGTCTGCCTAGTTGCTGGCTGCCCTTCCAACATATTGCTTAGCTGGTGTCCAACAAACCATGCAGCTTTGGTAGAGTGTTGACTGATACAATGTTCTTACATTGCTTCATGCCAGAAGTGCCACTGGTTGGCAAAGTAGTTAAAAGTCACTGAAATATCCTTATTCAGTGGCATTTCAACAACTTCCACCAGACTGTCACTGGGTAGTAAAACACCGATTTCTTGTTGTTTTTATGGTTTTCCAACTGAAGTTCTAGATCCTCACATAGAGAAGATGGGATTTTGCCAGGCCTGGGATGGTAGAGTAATTACAATGATATTTTTGTCAGAGGAAGTTGAATTCTTTATGAACAGACCAAAGTCTGATTTAAAATAAAAAGTCTGTACAAAAATACTAAAGAATTAAACACTTTTCTTGAAGTTATTATATTAAGCAAAACTGTAAATCCTGCTTTGCTTTAGCAGCTGCTGCCTGACATTGAGCACTGTTGCAAAGTATCTGGTCTACAAATGTTTTTCCATCACCGATTCCCACAAATATAGACAATTTCATTAATACGCTGGTAAAGCTATCAATATTTTCTTCTCTGCTTTGACCAATCTCTCAATATGAACATTCCTGGATAGGCCCCTATATCTGCTTTTGCAGCTGCTGTCTGACATTGAGCACTGTTGCAAAGCATCTGGTCTACAAACACTTTTCCAATACATATGCAGTTGGAGTGTTTCTACAAGTAAATCTTCACCGGTTACAAGGTAGATGCTTGCTACAGGTCTCCAGCCTGCACTGGAGGCATAGTTATAGACAGGCAAAAAGTCCAGTAGTACATTATCAGTTGTGAAAATTTTTTTGACAACGTTGTTAAGCCCAAAAGTAACATACAGATGTTTCAGGCCCCTCTGGGCCCTTTCTTAAGCCTAAATATAAAGTGACTATGAAACAAATTTGAAGACCAAGTGATGTATGGGGTAAACAAGTCCAACCCCTAATTAGTAGGTATGTCAGATCTGTTAATCTATTGATGTTGATACTTTTGTTTTAAACAACACTTTGATCACTATGAATTACTGATATTATGGATCCACTTTACATTTATTTATTTATTGAAACAACAACTGTCAATGGGACTTTAATTGGACTATAAGGATTAACTTGGACTGATTATGGACTCTGTATGGTGGCACAGTAATGTCACCAACCGGACTTGTTTACCCACCCAGTGGGGCTCCAAACACCGCCTGTGTGCTACTATTGGGCTAAATACATTTTCCAATGATAGTGTCCCACTGGATTTTTTGCCTGTTTGTTAATGCTGTTCCATCATGGATTCCCACAAATACAGCCAATTTCATCTAAATACTGGAATAACTGGCAATATTTTCTCCTGTGCTCTGACCAATTTCATAACATGAACATTCATAAATAGGCAACTACAGTATATCTGATTTTGGAGCTGCTGCCTGACATTGAGCACTGTTGCACACTCTGTGGTCTACTAACACTTTTCCATAGCAAATTCCCATAAATAACAGGCCATTACATTTATATGCTGGTTGCTCATTTTTACTACCCAAGTGTATAACTTTACCTACATCACACTCCATCTCCCATTTACTTGCTGACTTCTCTAGCTTATCCAAAGCTCTCTTTAATGAAAAGAAAATGTTCATCTGTATTTATTACCTTACATGACTTGGTATCATCTGCAAAATAATCCTTTACTTTCCAGACCTACTTCAAGATAGCTAATACATTTAAATACAACTGGGTCCAGAACTGAAACCCTGTGGTACACCACTTGCAATTTTAGTCCAACTTGAAAATAATCCATTTACAAGAACTCTTTACTCTCTGGCTTCCAGCCATCTCTACATGTACACATTTTTTTTTCTCCGCGCCATATTTCTTTATTTAATTTCCTATGGGGAACAGTATCAGAACTGGCTCAGGACTTGGCTATTTAGTTGTATATTCAAAACACTGCTAAAGTTTCTTATACGTCTCGAGGCAAAAATGAAGCAATTCTGGTGCGAAACATCTGCTTGATATTCACTGAAGAAAAACTCTTTTGTCGGGAATAACCTTCACAACATTGGTCTGTTTCTATCGAAATCAATCGGCAAGATTATATAATGAAGTAACTTATATATAAGGTAGATGGTGGTGGAATGAAAGAGACATGTATGGATGAAAGAAGTTGTACCCAGAAACACATAGCTCTAAATAAGAGAATTCACCCAAAACAAGTTTTGCACAAGCCTCACATATGTTGCACAAGCCTCACATTTAAATGCCTTTTGGTGGCCTAAAATGCTCATCCTTCTTAGTGTAGATATGAGCCTTATCGCATACATGGAAGGATAGTGGCCCACTAATGGCATCCTGATGGCTTCCACTGGTGGCCCACCCACAGTTTGGCAATTGTAATCATTTATTCCATACAGGAGTTGGTGCAGCATAGATCCACTCTGGGTTTATTTGCAGCCTGTAGGGTAATTACTCAATATGAGTACTAATGAATAATGATGGCCACATTCACACAAGTTTTACTTTATTACTGACAGAAAAAATAAAAACTAACTGCAATTTGTCTTAGAACATGGTTATATGCTTCATAGTATTACTTAATTTTAGGTTAAAATACCCCTTTAACCTCTGCGCGGTGCTGGATCATGGGCCCACAAGTTTTATATTACTGCCATTAAAAAAAGGGTTAAATACGCCAGACGTTTCTCTTTCTCATTTGAAAGTGCATAGTTGAAAAGCTGCCCAGCTGAGATAAAAAAAAAAAAGTCAAAATACAGAACAAAAGCTAAATGTAGCTATACACAGGCATACTATATGCACTTTATCAGTGCTAGCAACACTTTCCAACTGTGCTCCCTCTGATCCCACCCTTGTTTGTTATATATTAATGTAAATTGCTGTACAACTTAATAAATGATGATGATGATAGTGCAACAAAAAGTCACTGGAAGACATAGCAATCTCTTTTTTAGGGACCCAGGACCACCGGGGGGGGAGAGGTAGAATCCTGTCGGGGAGGGTGGGGGTCAGATATCTGCAACAGTTTCGATTAGCAGTTCCTGAATGTAGAGGAAGTTATCCATGAGTGGGCAGGGTTTGGGGGAAATAAGGACAGGATTTTTGTTTTTATTAACTTTTTATTTTTATTAACTTTTACAACTGAGGTGAAGAAATTGCAGACTGAGGATTTTTTTTAAACTGGGTCCCCAGATTGCAGGGCCCACTCCTATACCTCCCAATTGTCCTATTTTTGTTGGACAGTTCCAAACTACAGACCTGGGGGTATGTGGCAAAATAGGCAGCATCTGGGTGGATTGGAGGAGTGTCTCGTCATAACTGTGCGTGGTCGGGAACAGGGCTGTGGTCTCATTTGTTCTTCATTTGATAATTCGAATGTTGGGAAGTATGCACGGGCCCAGACAGGCATTTGGCTATTAACTCAGCCCTCAGGTGGGGCTGAGCTTGCCAAATAAGTAATATATTTTTGTGATATTTAAATTGATACAATATAAAGAATTGGTGCCACCCTCCTAAAGCAGCTCTCCCTTTGTGTCATTTAGCATACCCCCCAACTGTCCCGCTTTAGGCGGGACAGTCCCGCTTTCTATAGCGCATCCCGCTGTCCCGGATAGTCCCCTGAATGTCCCGCATTTTCGTAATAGATTACGGAAATGCGGGACATTCATAGAAGGATCCGCGACAGCGGGATGAGAAGGCTTAAGATGAGCGCTCTGACTCCTTGCGCTGCTTCTCTCCTGTGACTCCTTCTCCGGCGGTCCCTGGTACTTTTATAAGGTTGCGCCCGTGCGTAATGATGTCAGACGTACACACGGGGCGCAACCTTATAAAAGGGCCTGGGACCGCCTGAGAAGGAGCCACATAAAGAGAGAAGCAGCGCAAGGAGTTGGAGCGCGTATGGGGGCTCTGTGTATGGGGGCACTGTGTTTGGGGGGCACTGTGTTTGGTGGGCTCTGTGTATGGGGGGACACTGTGTATGGGGGCACTGTGTATGGGGGGTACTGTCTATGGGGGCCTGGGGGGCACTATGTATGGGGGGTACTGTCTCCCCTGTGTGGGGGGGCAAAACTGGTAGATAGTTATAACTCACTTATATTTATTATAACATTTGTCCTCCCTGTGTGTAATTCTGTATATTGTAAGATTGTACAGCACGGCGCTTTATAAATAAAGTTATACATGCATACATACATAACTGACTGCCTTCTCTCTATATTTGTATTTTATATGTAGGAGTTGTTATTTTGTTTTCCTTAGGTAGTACAGTATGAGGATATAGCACATTTGCATCTGATCCCGCCATTTCAACTATATAAAAGGAGTATTTTTAGAAAAAAAATGGGGTGTGTTAATTGGGGCGTGGTCACAAAAGTGGGCGTGGTCAAAAAAAATTGCCGTGCTGCGCGCCCAAATCTATTTGTCCCTCTTTTTGTTTTTCAAATATTGGGAGGTATGATTTAGGACTGTTGCCATCTACATATGTGTGTGTAGAAGAAGCTAATGAAGTATGTCTTCTTAGAAGGAAACACTCAGAATGACAGATGGCATTTCCTGGCAAATTACACTAATAATTGGGCATGACAGTGATGCACAGAGGTGATTGTTTTTAGGTACAACCAACAAACCAGGGAACTCTCTAGGGTTGCGTTAATTTAGATGCAATGCTGTGTGTGTTATTTAAGTCGCGAAGACTATCTTCGTGTGGTATTTGACGCGCGCTAATTAACGTGCATGTGCTAATTAACGCATGTGCGCTACTTGTTGCATGCGCGCTAATTTACACAGTGAGCATAAATTGCCGCCGCATGCGAAAAAACGCATGCCATATTAGCCATACACACCATTACGTTCGTAAAACTACTTTTCTGAAAATGACCATTTCCCTGCAAACTGGCGGCTGCATCACTCTAGGGCCAACACAGACTTGAATAAATCCCACTGAAAAGTCCATATTGTGTTGCCAAAAGCTCATTAACTGTACTTTTCTATAATTACCGCCTGCCCCAAGTAGGTGTTCATTTTTGCATGGACTAATGCGATATTTAGCGCATTTAACGCTTCATATGTTACTATTCTTTTCATTCGCTAATTACCGCAATGCGTTACAATTAACGCATTTGGTTGTGCGCTATTTAACGCACAAGATATGCGACTTAACGCATGCGATAATACTTTAACGAATTGCACTTTTTTTGCATCAATTTTAACGAAAAAAAGCATGTGATAATGCTTATCGCACTTTAGTGAATCAACCCCTCTGGCTGATAAGTGGACTTACAGGTACACTATATCAGTGTTTTTCAACCTTTTTTGGGCCAAGGCACACTTGTTTCATGAAAAAAATCACGAGGCACACCACCATTAGAAAATGTTAAAAAATGTAACTCTGTGCCCAGCAGCAGTGCCCCCCTAGTACATTGGTGCCCAGCAGCAGTGCCCCCTAGTACATTGGTGCCAAGAGCAGTGCCCCCCTAGTACATTGGTGCCCAGCAGCAGTGCCCCCCTAGTACATTGGTGCCAAGAGCAGTGCCCCCCTAGTACATTGGTGCCCTGCCTACGGCACACCAGGCAACATCTCGCGGCACACTAGTGTGCCGCGGAACAGTGGTTGAAAAACGCTGCACTATATGATAGCAACACACTAAACAGTCTCTTCTCTCTCCTGCTCCCCCCTCCCACCAGAATGCTAAGTACTCCCTCCCCCCTCCCTTAGGAATGTGTGATCTGAGCTATAAGGGCTAGACTGCAGGAAGGAAGCTACTTAAAATGGCAGCTGCTATCCTAAGCAAACGGAGAAAGCTTCTGAAGCTGTTTACTCGAGTATGGTAATGGTTTCTGCAGAATACATATATTGTTCTAGGTGGCAATAATGTGGCAAATCTATTGGCAGTAAAATGCCAAAATGACTTTCTTTCTCCTTTAAGCAATATAACATTTTATCAGCTAGGGACATATAGAACTAGAACCCTGACACCTGAGGAGCAGTGTGAGGGACACTTACCAACGGCCATAGCTCTCCACTTTGAAGAGCTTGGGGACACGCAGAGTCAGTTATAGGGAAGGTGTAAGTAACCATCATGGGTTCAGATGGGATCAGGTAAATACTAAGGAATTAGCTGACTCTGAATAAGGGGGTACTGTAATGAGATTTGGAGTCCTGGATTTAAGGCACCCCTACATTTAACTGACATTAACTATATATAATGTAAATCCTTGACTTTCTACATTTTTTTTTCTCACCCTATTTGGGCATTGGCTACAGGTACTAAGCCATAGATTACAATTCTTTACTTATGGATGGAAGTTGCAATGAGAATATGAGATGCACCAGTCATTAGAGCCAGCGGGTGGATGTAGCAGTGACAGCAGAAGTGCCATTGTGACATTCTGACAGACACTTTCTTGGCAGAGAGCCAAGAAAGGTAAAAAGCCCCCCTGCAGGGCCGGAACTAGGGGTAGGCAGAAGAGGCAGCTACCTAGGGCGCAACGATTGGGGGGCACCAGGAAGGAGCCTCTCCTGCCTATCCCTAGTGCTACTTTGTCATTGCCTCTGCTGCTTGTCATTAGAGGTGGAGGCAATGACCGATCTAATCGCCCCGCCCCCCCTGCACTGCCTCCTGTGCTTTGGTGCGCCATTCGGGGGGGGGAGTTCCGATTGAACGGGGAATGCGGAAGTGCAATGTGAATGCATACGTAGGCAAGGCAGCGTACGTAGCCCATTCATGCAGTACTTCCGCATTCCGGGCTTGATCGTGGTCCACCAGAAATCCACTGGGGATCTACTGGTGGACCGCGATCAACGTATTGGCCACGCCCTCTCCAGGCCCAGGCATAGGGTGGCACAAACTTAGGGGTGGCATGCCGCCCCACCACAGTAAAATTTTGCTCCCATACGGAGCAATGGGGACCTCGCGCGTGCACGCTCGCGGGGGGGGGGGAATTGGGGGGGGGTTGTGTTTGCCAAATTTAGTCAAATGGGATTTTAAAAAATGAGGTTTAAAAAATGGGCGTGGTCAAAAAAATTCGCCGAGCTACGCGCAGCATTTCTTTTTGTCCCTCTTTCAATTTTCAAAATGTTGGGAGGTATGCACTCACAGCCTCACAGCTATTGCTCAAGTTTACTATCATTTGCAAAATGCAACTCTATACCTAGGAAAATAAAAAGTTATATATTCACATGGAAGTTTATATTAAAAATAATACCTTAAACGCTTATATATAAAAAAAAAAACCCCAGAAAAAATAGATAAAATCATTTTCCTACATATCTCATCAAAAATATCGGTATGAGGTACCTCAAGAGATCCCATATCTTCCTTCATGGTTTGGGGAAAGGACTTTAAGACCTGACATGTACTAATCATTTGCACCAATGAACGGTAAAATATCCACACCCTCACAGGAGTCACTGCCTTTTGGACTTTCTGCAATAATCTCTCGGGAAGGGCACAATTATGCAGCAATATAGCCACCAGGGGGCAGTGTATGCGCAGGGTGTGGCTCCCCAGACGGATTAGACTATCTAGGAATCTCTGATCTCGATCCATCACTTGGAGGACCGCAGTGGTGAGACGATGCTGGGTGATTGTAACAAGGCTGCATGTTGTCACTTATAATACTTATTCTTCTTAAAAGAGACAGAAATGTAAAGGTTAACGCCCTTCCTGGCCGTGACACTAGTATGTAGTATGTAGACTAACACTTCTATTACTATTACAACTATCGCCATAGGTGCTGTGATTTGAAAAGGTGCGCACAATAAGGTGTGTCCTGCTGGTCACATGTTTCCTCTTTTACTTTGTAGCTGACATGGAAGTGGGTGAAAAAAAAGATCAGACTTCTCCTCCATTTTGACCCAGAAAATTAAAAAAAAAAATCACCAACTAAAACAATTTATCACCTTTTCTAGAAAAAGTACAATATTAATAACATTGGCATCAAGCATAATTTTACAGGAAAAAACTGGCCAGGTGGCAACCCTAGGGGACATATTTATTATAGCATGTAAGCCAACATCACTTGTGATGTTGCCTATAGCAACCAATCAGATCTTTGCTTTTGTTTTCTTGTAGGTGACCGTTGAAATCTAATTGTTGATTGGTTGCTGTGCATAATGTTGGCTGCAGAAGTAAGAACTGAAAGTTGAAGAATAGAATCACAAAACGGTAATATACTGCAAGGTAATTACACTTCTTTTAATGCAAGCAAGCAGTGTTCCATTTTGGAAGGGATGCACTGAATTGAGGATTTGGTACGGGACTCGGCCAATATTCGGCCTTTTTCAGAATTATAGTATATATGCCCCTAGATGTACTGGCTGGTTAGTTTGTAATTTCCCATGGTTCCCTCACCTCCCTGAACTCTTACTATACCCAAGGCTTCAGTATATGCCCTCTCTACTCTCACCAGGTGCAACACCCTATCCGTTGTGATCAGGGGCTGTTAATTATGACTCCCAGCATGCAGCAGTTGGACTGACAACATTTTAGATTTTACATTAATAATAAGCTACACAGCTTTAGAAAATATTGGTAGCACTCAGATTAACCCTCTGCCTAGGATGGTGGTTGAACTTTATTAGTTGAGGCTTCCATTGGAGGTCTAACTTTAAGGCTCCTATTATGTTATAATGAGACTACAGATGTAGGAAAACATTAATGTATCATTCATTCAGCCACCATAGAAAAAAAAACAGAAAGGAAAAGAAAGTTCTCACCATAATTGACCTTCAAACTGAGCTTTCCCAGAAAAGTGGCATTACCCAAATCTAACCCCTCGTTGATCTTCATGGTGGGCTTTCAGATATATCTAGAAGATCACTTTTTTTCCCGCAAATCTCACTCTGGGTGGCTTTTTGGCTGTACCCCCCTACCACTGCTCCAGGCCCACAGTGGGTAACTATAGAGGAACACCCATGGTTGTGGGGGCTTGGAACATTAGAAATCCCCCTTCTCCGGCTGCTCTTATCTACACCAGCGAGTGGGCTGGGAGCAGGGGATCCAATGGGGGGGTGTAGTGAGGGCCAGGTAGGAGATTCTGTACATATCAGCCCCCTCCAAAGATTTTTTGCGGGGGGGGGGTGGGTGGAGGGATAGCATATTTGTTATGCTACTGGGAGCAACCCCACAGTTTGAAGACCACTGGACTAGTGATATAGTATTTAGTGCAATAATAATAATAATTCAGCATCTCTCAGAATAAAAATGCAAAAAGGTGAATATAATATCATGAATCTCACTGCAGTTTATCAAGCCATCACACATGTATAATTACAAACCTTTAGATACTCAGAGTACAGGGAGAGGTCACACCACACTAAACATTAATTATTCCATCATGCTCGACGTTTAACTTGTTGACTTTTTTACTTAGGTCATGTACAAAGGGAACTAGGCACTAGTTTGAGAGTCATAACTGAAGAAGAATTAGAGAGGTAAGAAACATTCTGATATTGAATAGCACAGTCCCCCAAACAAAATCTAGTCTTGAACTCAATTATTTTTAATACTTTACTAATATAAAAACACCACAAGCTCATAAATTACTAGCTGACCTAAGCGTGATGTATTTTCCAATGAAGCTGCAAGTAAAGATGGGTACATGACTTATCCGGCAGATTCACTTAGTGGGATGATTTTGTTTTCAGTGGTTTGTTACAGTGCTGGAAACCAGCACATGGAAAACCACAAACCAGCATGGAACCAGATCTGAAAAGCATCATTTAGAATGTATAATGATTCTTTGTTCGGGGTTCGATGCTCCACTGGTTCTAATCCTGTCATCAAGGAGATCTGTTGGATCACTGATAAAGTGCCCAATCCCACAGATTTCTCTGTAAGCACAAATATGCAAGTTTCCTGCCAATTTGTGCAGAAACACAGCCCGCCTAAAAAGCAAGGCTATTGAACAGTTTAAATCATACAGTCTCAGCTGTCAGATCAGCATGGAAATGGAAAAGAGGCAAGAAATGACCCAGAGACGCAGAAAAGAAATGTACATTAGAGAGTGTGTGAAAGAGAAGCAGACGGAGCTTGAGAGAAAGTGCTGGCGCAGCTCTCAACCTGTCTGTTTCCAAACACAAAGCAGCCGCCTTTTAGTTAAAGCCAAACCCACAGCAGTCCCTTCCCACAAAGCCACACACTTCCAGTCCGGCAAAGAGCTGTGTATGTGTTTCCATGTCAGTGATACATCCTCCACACATGGGCAACTGGCCATACCCAAGGTGATTGCAGGGACTGTCCAGCTCTACTTGCAGTCTGAATGGGTAATCAACACATTGTTCGAAAATGCATCCATAGCATTCTTTGACTATTAGAGAATGCTATAGATGTAGCTGGCATTTAAGGAAGTCCAACATCTTTGCTTGCTCTCCTGTCTAAATCCATATGAATGATGACTTGCAAAAGTATTTACAACCTTATTACATTGCTAGTGAAATCACAACTAAACCCTAAAGCAAACATTCCCTTTTTTGTTCCCTGGTTCTGACTTTTGAAACAACATAGCAGGAGTCAGTCCTCCTCAAGTTGGCTTCTACATAGTTTCAGGAGTAAGAGCAGTGTAGAGAATATAAACAGTCAGACAATTTTTGTTTTGTTATATTACAGATAACTTTAAAACCATTGATCGTTATAAATGAATGTAAATTGGAAAGTTGCTTAGAACTACATTCTCTTTCATTATGCAGAGATCCCTTTAAAGGGCAATGTCACATGGGATGTTAATGTGAGCTACAAAAAACGCAAAATCCATGCTATCACTGGCTCGGATGAGTGATTTAATACCCTCTGAGGCATTTCGGGGTGATTACACGATTTGAAAAATTTACATTCTGTGATTTACATTGCAGGCAATAGCATTTTTTTTTTGGCCGTTAAGGTGAGCGACAATACAGCCCATGTGTCCTTGCACTAAGAAAGGGACAGCATTCACAGTACACAGCCAGACAGATGCTGCTTTTAGTAGCAGTTACATTTACAAATAATAAATAATAATAACTAAATAATAACTATTCAAAATGTTAAATTTGTTTATATTGGAAAGTCGATAAGAATTATATTTTCTGTCATTTTTATGCCAAAATATAGACAAGTGGTAAACCTGGCTTTAGATACTGCATTGGTACAAGTTTGAATACAGTTTCTATTTATATTTTTGCCATAGGAGAATATCATGTAAAAGGATCATAACATTGTAGTGCTCAAGTTAACCCAGTAGCGGCTTAAATTCTATTTTTACAAGTTTAAAACTTGGTGGTCACAAGTTGCCTTTCCTTTCATTGCTTACTGCCTCTCTGTTCCCACTCGGCCCCATATACATCATGCCATTAAAAGAAGCCACAGTAGTTAATTTAAGCCAAAACTAGTAACAAAGTAGGTGCCCAAATATGCTTTCAGTACACTCAGTATAAGTTGAAGTGCAGGGCAGGGTATAAAGTGTATAAAAAGAGTAGAGTTAGCTATATTGCACCTTCCCCAGCACTGTTCTGAATTTCCACAGGTCTCTGCACTCCAAAATAAAGCATACAGCCCCACAAATATAGCGCTGCCTGGTTTTGGCAAAACTCTATAAGGTGTGGGTGTCATGTAGGCACCATGCCTCCTACTCATTCCCAATCTTTTGTGTTTAGACTTTGGGGCACCTAGCTCTCAATGTCCAGTCTGGCGCTAGGTGCACATGCAAGTGCTTTTAGAATGAGCAGTAAGGGGTGTACTTTTGCTCCCTAGCACTTGCGTCCGTGATTGTAGTAAATTAGCCCATCCCTTGCTTCTATGTCAGTGTTGTGCCACCTTCCTATACCTTCCTTCCTATATGCCACTTATACTTTCTCTATTTGTGTATGGAAAGGGAATTTTATTAGAATTGCACACATACAGATGTAAGCACACCAGTACAACCCAACAGGACAGACTGTGCTTTCAGCACTCTGTAATGCTGGTGGTTTCCGCCATAATAAGTGGGGTTCCATTGTTCTCAGTAATGACAACACTTTTTTTATCTGTATGGGCACAGATGATTAACCCACCAATTGCTTAGCACACAGGCAAAGTATTTGGAGCCAAGCTGTGAGCAGTGCTCTTAAAATAAAGATTGTGCTGATATAATGGCAGTGAAACCAAAAGGCATCTTTGGCAATCAAGGAGAGGTGAAGGGAAAAACAGAGATTGTAGAGTATGTAGGTCCCCTTTATTGGACACTCTTACCTTTTGCAATTTGACATTAACTTTAGGGCCTAATTGTAGCTTTCCCTGCAGGTAGGGTATTGAAGATTGCAATATATAAAAATATATAATGCCCTGGTACAGTATTGTCCAGCATTTTCCATCAGCTAAAGCACACATCTGGGGCCACATTATAATTCAATTATAAAGTCCCCTAAACAGCCCATAAAAGTATTTTGGCATAGTGGTTAGAACTGCTGCATTGCGGCACTAGATTCTTGTATTTAAAGAGGTAGTTGCTCCAAACCTGCTCCCCCTGCGCCCCTTCGTGCCAAACTGTATAAACAAATAATTACCCTGCGTAGTTAAAAACAGAAGGGAAATGAATGGCCAGGTCGTAAATTACATTCAAAAAGTTACTTTGAAAATATTCTAGCTTGCAGTAAAAGATATTTCAGTGTTCAAAAGCTATTAAACCAATGAGAGCGTTTTGATGTAATAAAATCAATAAATAAATGTGCACCTGCTGCAGACTATTGAAGTCAGAAATGCCAACCCCCTCCCTTTGCAAAATGTCTCTCTCCTCCACAGAGATCCATTGTTCTGACTATATATATATATATATATGTATATATATGTATATATATATATATACAGACATTTTTCTCTTTTCCTTTCACTGCCTCCCCCACCCTGTGTGGTTGAAAAGCAAAGGATCCGCCACACACAGGAGCTCACACATGCACAGACCCTTCCGTCTTGTGTTTATGGGGGTACAATTGGGAATTATGTGCCTTCTGCATCTGTAATTAGAGGGAGGGGCAGGACGTGAGGGCTTAGGCGTAAGTGATGTTTCTTGGATGCACACAGACAGTTGAAACAAAAAATTCTTAAAGGTCTGGGGACATTGGGAAGGGAAATTCAGCAAAGAAGGCATGATACAGCACTCACTCCACTTTAAGGGCGGAATATCTGGGGTGTGGGGTATTTGGGGAATATTTTTGTGCAGTGCTTTTTTAATATTCTTTAAGATGATGGGTGGCACAGATTGGATTCTGATTCCCTATCTTTGGCCCAAATGCTGCCTCAGACCACTGTGGGGAATTTGTTTTATTTTTTTTCTCTTATATCAGCACCCAAGGCTTGACCCGCCCCCCCCCCCCCCATCCTTCCTAGGTATGGGCTCTTGGGTGCCTATATAGAAAATATGGCCCTGGTCTGCATTGTATATTCCAACACTATGAGTTGAAATACAGAGTCAGACTGGTCTGTCAGAGTACCCAGTGAATCCCCAGTGGACCTCAGCCAAGGACAATTCCCATCAGCCCTTTTCTTATTTTCACCATAGATCATATGAAACATGTTATATTTGGCACAATCTGCATCTAACTGTTATGGGAGTGGGCCCTCAATACCAGTTAACCTCAAATTTTCTACCAGTTCAGAACTTGGTAGACAATTTCCTTGTAGATTTTGATGGTAGTAGTTACTTGCTTTGGACTTCAGTTTTGCCAGCCACACATTGTAAATTCCTCCCCTCCTAACTGATTTAGGTGGTACACTCCTATGAAGTGGGCAGGGCTACAGAGTTATTAAGGAGTGTTTCTGGGATTTTTTTGGCATGTTTGCAGAAATACTGGTGTGAAACTGTATGCATAATAATGGTCAGATTTGACCCTTATAAGGAAACTTTGCATTTGCAGATATCATGCATTGACTGCAACTGACTGTATTTCTGTACCCAAGCTGCATATGCCTGAGGCTGGCATGGGCATTACTAACGTGCTCTGAAAAGCAAGAAATTGTGAGGAATTTACATGACCTACAGACTTCTATTTAGATTTCTAGTTCAGCCAAGGGTTAGGTTACTATGTCCCTTCTAAACTATTCCCTCCACCCATAAACTGTTTGCATAGTAAAAGAATAGGTCACTCTAAGCATCTTTGTGATATACATTAACTAAAACTTTTCAGTGGATTTAGTTATTTGTCAGTGTAATTGCTGTGGACACCAGTACACTTCTGGCTGTTTATATTCCTTGCACTGTTGGTTCTGACTACTGAAGCAATGCAGCAGAAGACTGCTGATGAACAGAGCTGGAGGATAACTGACTTCTACTACATTGTATTACGAGTCAGAACCAAAGAACAGAAAGGGATAAACAAATCCAACTTTCAATTGCCTTTGCGAATATCTTTAAACCTGTAGAAATATTGTACAGGTATGGGATCTGTTATCCAGAATTTTGAAAAATGATTTCCTTTTTCTCTGTAATAATAAAACAGTACCTTGTTCTTGATCCCAACTAAGATATTATGAATCCTTATTGGTAGCAAAACAATCCTATTGGGTTTATTTAATGTTTAAATGATTGATTTTTTTAGTAGACTTAAGGCAGGAGGTCTGAATTACGGAAAGATCCCTTATCTGAAAAACCCTAGGTCCTGAGCATTCTGGATAATGTGTCCCATACCTGTGATAGGTATATTAGGCATTCAGGTATCTGTGGGCAGATAGGGGTGTCAGATCAGGAAGCAGATGGCTGCTCATGTTAATAAGGAGCGTGGGTATGGGTTTTATATGGGCTATCATGCATGTACTAGCCATGACTTGTCTGCACTTACTGGTAACCCTGGTTTGTTATCTGTGCAGCCTGAAACTTCCATCGAGGGTTGCAGAGATCGTTCCGGGGGATTCCGGACTCCGAGCTGATAATGGCTTATGCGGTTGTACTGCTAGGAAGTCACGGCAAGCGTTTTATGCAAGATTTCTGCTTTTAGGATTTCTGGGGACATACATGTGTTTTCTGTTTCATTGTTTTCTAAGAGAAAATGGATGTTTTTTAAGGATTCCTTTTTCTGTCTGTAATGCTTGCCATCTGCTCGCATTTCGTTAGGTATCACAGCTGAGGTAAAATGAAAGCTCAAATACTTTGTTCTCTGAAACCCTGAAAAACGATTTTTTTTACAATGTTCAGTCATTCTAAGCAACTTTACAGTTATATTAATTAAACCTGTTCAGTGGCCTTAATGCCATTTTTGTTTTGCTGTTGAGAGTAGTGTTTGTTTATCCATTTCTGTTCTCTGCTTTGGGCCCTTAAAACCATGTAGCAGATGTCAGTTCTCCTTCAGGCCTGGATTCTGCTGCACTGTTTATGGAGTCAGAACCAGCAATGCAGAGAATATACTATGGCAGTAGGAAAGTTATTATGCAAGAAGCTCAGTGCAGAATATGAGCCAGTACCAGCGTCAGGTTACACTGAGACTAGGAAGCAACAAGCACAAGAGCATTTGGAGCAATTTATGTTCATTTTTGTCAAATGGTTTAGTAAATATATAAAGTGATTAGTAAGATAGTGATCATTACTGTTTCCTATCTAGCCCATTAATCTATTCTTTCCTGGGATCAAGTGCAGGAACAACTCAAAAAAAGTAAAGATAAAAAGTACCTCACAAAAAAAAAAACAAATAAAAATTCTGCCCTAAATTTCCCTGCGTCCTATAGGATACGATCATAGTAGTCATCCTTTACTTTCCGGAATATTTATGCCAAGAAAGGGGTTGTTCATCTTTGAGTTAACTTTTCGTATGATGTAGAGGGTAATATTCTGAGACAATTTGCAGTTGATCTTCATTTTTTATTGGCAGTTTTTTCATTTTTCATTACTTTTTTGTTTCCCAGCTCTCCACTTTGGAATTTTAGCAGTTATGTGGTTGCTAGGTTCCAATTTGTGCAGACCCGGTGTGTTGGAAGCGCATGAAAAATAAAAAATAAAAATACAAAATAGTGCAATATGTTTCAAAAGTTAATGAAACTGAAAAGAAAGAGTTATACCTATAACTCTAAATAATGGCAAAGTGCAGATAAAATATACAAATGGCAGAGTGGTGTAGTTGCACACTCACCAGATGGTTGTTAAGATATGCAGAGGTAAGTAAAATCCACTGTTGATAGAGGTAGGTTCAAGGTCTCCATTCAGTTTGGGAAAGCAAAAGATAAAACAGAATATAGTGTAATACCCTTTATTAAAAATAGTCCTGCTGCAGTACAGGCTACTTACAGTATCTGGATAAGAACAAAACGTATCAAAGATAGCGCTTCCAACACACTGGGTCTGCACATGTTTTAATACCCATCCAAGAGGGGTATTTTCTTTGGAGGAAGCAGCAGGAGATTTGAGCACCACGCTTATTGTCTACATTGAAGGCTGAAAGCAATTAAGCACGAGGACACCTATAGCGCTGAGTATCACTCACAAACCTAGGTTCCAATTTACCTTAGATAACAGGGAGTGGTTTGAGAGAGTGGCTGATATATGAATAGTAGAGTGACTGAATAGAAAGATAAATAGTAAAAAGTAGCAATAAGAATAAAATTGCAGCCTCACAGAGCAATCATTTTTAGCTGCTGGAGTCAGTGACCCCCATTTGAAAACTGGAAAGAAACAAAAGAAGAAGGCAAATAATTCAAAAACTATAAAAGATAAAAAATGAAGACCGGTTGAAAAGTTGCTTAGAATTGGCCATTCTATAACATGAAGGGATGCAGCAAATTATGCAAAATGTAGCAAATGGTATACTACAAAATTAGTAAAATGTATAGAGCCCAAGCCCATACTTTAATTTTATTGTTATTGTTACTTTTATTGCTTATCTGCCTATTCAGTACCTGTAGTATGCTTATTCCAGTCTCTTCTTCACACGACTGCCTGATAGCTAGGGAAAATAAGACCCTAGCACCCAGATAGTTGCTGAAGTACCAAACTGGAGAGGTGCTGAACAGAATGCTAAATAACCATAAAAAACATAAAAAATTAAGATCCAGAATATTACTCTTTACACCATACAGGTATGGGATCTGTTATCCAGAAACCCACTATCCAGAAAGTCCTAAATCACAGGAAGGCCATCTCCAATAGACTCCATTTTAAGCAAATACACTACATTTCTAAAATGATTTCCTTTTTTCTCTGTAATAATAAAAATCCCAACTAAGATAGAATTAATCCTTATTGGAGGCAAAACAATCCTAATTAATGTTCAAAGGATTTTTTACAAGACTTAAGTTATAGGGATTCAAATGACCGGAAGACCCCTTATCCGAAAAAACCTCTGTCCTGAGCATTCTGGATAACTGGTCCCATACCCGCAACTAAAAGTTAGTATTGTGTGAAAATCAATATTGTGCCAATATTGTGCCAATATTGTAAATTGTACTCATCTAAATATAGAAGAATTGTGCTGATTTATTGAAAATTTCTCCAAGAACCCTACTAGTCCCGCCCATCTCTTCCATTTCCTACTGCCTCAGTTCCCAGGCTGTGCAGGGGGGCCAGTGGCTCTCAGCACACTGCACTGTAGGATAGGAACCAATCAACAGCTAGGCTGACCTGATAGGGAACTGAAGCCTGTCTTTGCTTGTCTGACTGCAGGGCTGTGATTGGCTATCCCCCTCCTACTGTGCCTCTGGCAGGGGCCGTTAGGACACACCCACCCCCTCATTTGACTCACGGACAGGGACCTGAGAGGATCTATAGGGAACTCCAATAAAAAGGCCACTTTTACAGATAGTAATCATTTTTAGACCAAAGTGAAACCAGCACCATATATTATTCATAATTGCCTACAAGATGAAAGGATAGGCAACCTACATGGCTTTTGGTTTGGCCTCATCCACACTAAGGATATTGGAGGGATTGTTATCTGCTTCAGTTGAAGAGAGTCAGTACAACAGCTATGTGGATCACTGTCAGGCCCATTATATTGATATCAGATGACCTGATCACGCTATGCATATTTCTCTGATACGACTGACAATACGCGGCATTCCATTACAGCCTTTGAGACTTTGAAGCAGTGAAGCCCAGGCCCAAGTCATAGCATCCCTTAATTCCGCAAGCAGAGCTGGTAGAGGATGATGCTTAGACCTGCAGTTCTGCAACAGTTGCCATCGTCACTGTTAATGTGCTAGAACCAAAATTGTTCCATTATTACAGTGAACCCATTCATCGTCAAAATTCAAATGTCCTGCTATTTTTTTTCTCTGTATACAGAATTGTCTGGGTCTTGGTGATCCCTCTCCTGTTAAATAGACCTTCTATATTCCAGAAACTGTAAGGTAAGCTTTTCCCTGTTAGCACTGTCTATTGCTCCCTCTCACCATGGTGTCACATCCATCCAGGGTATTTCTAGCAGACTCATCAGGAAATCACATACATACATTAAGACTCTCCTATATAGACAGCTTGGGAACGTATTGGGGATCTTTCCATTGCGGCCCTGGGCAGGCTACATTATGTTGGAAATGAATAACATGGGGCCCTACCATATGTGATTATTTTGAACAAACAATGTACGCAGTAACATTAGGCGGCCAGGGCTTTTTGTGCAATTTTCTGCTTTCCTAAATACATCTTATTTCTCTTTTTATCCCACCTGGAAGCAATTTGCCACCTCAGCTTGCTGGAGGAGTCGGCATTAGACAGCAGGTAACAATCATCTGGCTTTGCCCAGCCATATGCAACCTGCAGCCCTCCAGCTGTTATTGAACTGCAGTTCCCATCATTGCTTAATAGACTTTGACTTGTCATGAAAGCCTAAGATATGTTGTTCAGCATTGCTCTGCCTTTGCTTTTTAGTGAAGGCTTTTACCACCTCTGCTGGGAAACAGTTCCACTATTTCTGCCAAGTCATCCTTTTAAAGGATTCCTCCTACATTAATACACGACTTGGTGTTTTCGCGTTAGCGTTTCGATCATCTTGTCCTTTTTTTCTATAATCACCAGCTTTTCCCTTCTTAAACATTATGCACAACGTCCCCTGTGTTCCTGTAGGTGGTAAATTCCTGGGCACCTGTAACAGCCTAGGATTTGCTAGATTTTATGATCAAAAATTAATATTCTTCCCGATTAAAAAATAAACAAAAAATATTCTGACATTCGAGATATTTAAACACTTAGCTAGTGCTCTGACGATTTTTAATTATAATCTGAGGACATAGGCTCATTAAAGTTAATGAAGGGTTGTTTAATTTTACCTGGGCGGCAAGCAGGGCTGCAGCTGGCGCATATATATCAGTGCAAACACTGTATGCAGATAAATAAGACCCTCTGTGCACTATGTATACTTTATCAAAACAAACCCCAATCATTAAAATGGAATATTTGCCTGTTGTTGTTATTCTAATGTAACATGCAGCTTTGGTAAAAATCAAAGGCTGAAAACGCACCAGCTGATAATATAAAGGGGTTATTCATGGTGACAGCACTTGATTTAGGCACATTGATTTCCAGCTGCTTTATAAAGCTGAACTTTTTTTTTCTGGGAAGGAAATAAAAAAATAGACATGATATTCTAAGTAACAGATAAATGAACCCTGCAGCTTTCATACATGACTGTTTCTGGAAGTTACTGATGAACAGCGCCCCCTAATGGACTCATCTGACTTTAATGCTGGTACAACATTTCTGTAATCTGGGCACATTATAAATCTATATTTCCTTTTTTTTTTTTGTTGCCCGATTCAGTAATTGTAGAAAAGGGAGGGGAAACACTATCTATCCTACCTATCTATTCACCATCTATAAAATATTCCAGTCTAGCTGTGGTGCGGTAGACCAGAGCAAGACAGTTGTATAAAAGTTAAATATCAGTGTCCAGACAAATGTCTGTTTCCTTAAACATTAAAAAAAAAAAAATAAAAAAAAATAAATATATAAATATAAATGAAAGTTTCTGCAGTGAATGGCATGTCCTAAGTGTCTAACGTAGCCCTACAGATTACCTTGCTGATTTCATATATACATTTCATCACTTGAAAATCGACTTTACACCTTTAAAAAATACTTAGCCCATCTCAGGGCAGAGATAAAGGGGTGGCCTACCCACCTGATAAATATCAGGATTCATTTGAATTGAATAAATGGCACCTTCCCTTCCTGAGGCCGAAGGGTAGTAATGTCATTTCTGGCCACAGGTCACAGAACTTTTTTTTTTTTGCCTAGAATATCCCTGTATGTAAAACTGAAGTGACTAAAGCAGACTGAGAGCTTGTCAACAAACCACTTAATTAACAAATACCAAATGAATACATCTAACGCAACAACAGGCACAAATGAGATGGGAAGCAATAGTTATCAATTATACCCGGTATTGCTGTGGTGGTTCCCCAGTTTTGCCATAGCATCTTGGTGATTTTTTAAAAATATTCCATTTAGCAAAGATGATAATGTGGGCTTTCCTATCCAAATTTAGCCGTTTTGGAATGAAAGCGAAGATGTTTGCTTGGGAAAGGAAATGGCCAATCCACTTTCCATATTTACACTAGAAAGTGCTAATTCTTTGCCTCTTATTGTCGCTCATTACGCAGATTTAATTAACCCCCATTCCCTTCATTCATTGTAGGCCCGTCCAGAACAATACCTTTTTCTCGCTAATATCATTTCAGCCTTCGTTAATCATGCCTATTAGCTTTCTAATCTGGTGTTAACTGACCCGGGGGGGACAGGACGGAAAGAGCATTGATTTGGAAATGACTCCCGAACACAAATCTTCATTCCCTGCAAGAGGCAACGGCTGCACATCCCTGTATCCAGCTCAATGATTGGCTGGTGCTGTTAGAAATCTTTTATATTACAAGCATGGCATCTGTTATCGGAAAAACCCTTTATCCAAAAAGCTCTGAAATACAGGAAGGCCATTACATAAAGAGTTCTGTTTAAACAAACAATGGTTATATTTTTAAATGACTTCCTCTCTGTCATAAAAAGACAGGACCGTGTACTTGATGGCAACTAAGCTGCATGAATCCACGCTGGTAGCAAATCAATCCTATTGGGTTTTTTAAATGTTTAACATTTTTTTTTACTAGTCTCAAAAAAAGTACAAAAGAACCCCCGGCATTCCAGATGGTAGATCCCATACCTGTAATATACGCAGTGCATATGGCATGTAGGGTTCCACTGAACCCTAAACATATATTCCTATATTCTAATATTGTCTGAATCTGTATCCATAAACCTGTTCTTTCCCCAAACACTGTGTTTATCTCCTTTCAGTTGGCAAATAAACTGCTGTGCTATGGATAAATAACATTGCAGTGCTGTTTAACAGGTTGTGCCCCTGTAATGTACATTGAAATAATATGTATTCTACAATCACAGTATGTTTGACCACAAACTATGAATGCCTGTTAATTATAATTTTGATAAATGTAACACTAAGAATAGAATTATTCCATTCACAAGGAAAAGAAATATCCATTTTTAGAAGTAAAAAAAAATCCCTGTCTTTTCTAGACATGGAAACAGTTGGCAGAGCTCATTTCTCTGTTAGAGCTGAAAGTATTATTAACTCCCCCCTGTGATCTGCAGTACATTATAGCAGTAATAGTTTGGGGGGAAGTTAAAAAAAAAAAAAAGAATTTGCGCAGGAAATTTGGAAAGAAATGATGATTTTCAAAAAGGTTTAATGATTTCATTTAAACCACTGGAATTCATTGGATGGCAACAATGTTCTGTGTTTGCATCGAGACTATATAACCTGTTATCTGAGCACTAGCCCGGCACACAGACTAGAAGAACTTCGAATTTAAGGAAAGTTTAGCATTCAAAGATTTTTTTTTTCAATTAGTTTTCAATTAATTGATAAATCTAAATTCCTATGTAGGGAAACACTATATGTCAGGCAAGGGACAGAACTCACTTGTGAACTTACAGTTAGAAGACAGGTACTCCTCTTGCTTTTCAGTCTTCTGTTCCAGCACCGGGTATTATCCGGGGTAGTATAAAGGCTGGGCACATCCAATAGGGGTACAATTCTGTTATCCCGCAAACTGTCACGGAAAACCCGCTTTTTCTTTGATATCTGCCTGCAAATGTCTCTGCTGTAGTGCAGGCAGAGGCACGGGCGAATATGAGCTGCAGAAAAGGGGGAAAAAATTCCTAAAAAGGGGTGAAATAAAGGAATGATGAGAATCTAATGAAAGGGGCATGCATGGAGGTAACAAGGTGCTAAGAGTTAATGAAAGGAACAGCGGGTGAAAGAGAGAGAGATCTGTAGTAAAGGCTAAGAGGGTCACCCTGGTAGATGCTGAGTTATGCAGAGCAGCCTGAGATGTGTTACATAGCCCTGTGCTTCCTCTGCTCTACCACTTCAAGGCATTACACTTTTCTTTAGTTATCCCTCCCCCTCCCACCCTGAAGTATCACTCCTTCCGAGGCTCTACGGTGTGAAAGGAGGGGGGTCCCCAGCAAGTGTGTGTATGTGTGTGTTTGTGTGTCTGTGTGTGCTCCACATACCCACCACCAAGGAGCAAAATAGGGGAGAAGCAGAGATGGGACACTCGAGAGCTAGGATTCCATAGGAAAAACAGCTGTAAAATAAGCTTTGGGCAGATTATTGAAACCTGCTGTAAAATATGGGTTTCTCTGGCATTCACCTGCCAGGGGGTATGGGTACGGGGGCACCCCTCTGAGCTTGGACTTCATTGCATTCTGCTGTAACTTCCACACGAACAGAAATATTCTATTAGGGTATTCTGTGCTGGTAGTAACACATCTGCATATTCATGCGAGTGGAAACTGCCATGCTGCTTGCTATGGATCTGGGGGTCAATCAGCACCACCCTTGCAGGTCTTATAAAGTGATCAAAGATTTATAATGGCGAGAGACTTCAGCCTGTGTGCAAGGTGTACCTTGTCTCCCAGATGCCTGTTGTACTTATGGACTGCACCCAGGCCTGCCTATCCCATAGTACCTTCATATATGCCCTTTATATAAATATCATTTCACAGACTCTAAATCAGTGCCCCTCCAGTGGCCGGATTCACATGGAACATACATAATAGAATGCTTGACCATAAACCATCAATAAATAAGCTCCTTATTTTTGGGTGCTATGTCTCTACTGTACAGCGCTGCGTACAAGTAGCGCTTTATAAATAAAGATATACATACATACATACATGTCCAGACGGAAACACATATGCTGCATTTTCTGTTCTCTTTATCTAACAACTATAGAGGTCCTACATATATTTCTGTGGGAGCAGAGCATCCACCCTGTACCTATTAACATTACTACATGCAGAACTTGATCTTCTATAGAACAGCACAAAGTAGTGGTACAAAATACATTGCGGCACATCAGGTAAGGTGTGCATATGCCCATTGGATGGTGAACTAACTCCATTCAGCTTTCTCTAATGTCATAAATAACACACCACTAACTTTTTAGTCTGTATTAGATATAGCCTTACTATAATTCAGACAACTGCAAGCTGGCCACCAATGGCTGAACCTAAATATGGAAATCACCGTGACGTCATTGACAAGGTGTATTTGGCAGGATTGCACTAAATCTTGGATTTGGCCAATCCTTGGTGTTTAGCCAAACGCACTATAAACCCTTAATGTCATATGACTTTAAAGCATGTGTTTTAGCAGAGGCAATTCTGAGTAATGTCTATGGCAGGGTATTTTCTGGCATTTAGTAACTGTGATGAATTAACTGCCCTAGATATTCTTTAAGATGCAAAGCATATATATGTAACCTGGTTATGGGCCAAGGGTAAAGGGGCCTTGACCTCAAAGGGGGTCGACCACGTAAGTGGATTCTGTAATACACACACATATATATACATGTGGCTGGGATGCCTTCCCCATTGTAGATGAAACTTATTGTGTGCTGGCAGCCTCCTCCAATAGTGTGAATACCCTTATGTGGAGTCCTTTGTACAAGGTGCTAATGGGCCTTTTTCCCCCTCTTTCTACACAGGCCTATTGGAGAAGGATTTCCATAATTAAACAAGGAATTAGTAACAATTAGCTTGGTGTTTGCAGGTCAAAAAGAAAGCGAGTTGCTAGTAGCTTATAAAGGAGGGGTCATAGAAATGCACATTTGCATTTTCGGGACTATATCTTCGGCTTTATTCCGTCAGCTGAGAAGTTGTGCTTTGTTCTGCGGGCACAACTCCATGTTGTGGGTTGGGCAACAGACAGTGTTATTGTAAACTGTGCCTTAGCAGTGCATTAGTCTGATTTTGCACCAAAAACGATGTCATAATGCATCCCCCAGGCTTGAGGTGAAAGGCAAAAAACTGGCTTTTTGGCTCATTTTCACAGTGCGGTCCTAGTGCCGCTAATCTATATTTTTTTTAAATATAAGGTACACTGGTATTTTTTTTTCCTAGTGCAAAAGTTATTTTGTGATTCAAAAAAAAAAAAAAAAGAAGCCAGATGTGAACATTTTATTGGAAATTTAAAGAATGTGCTCAGAGAAAGAACTTACGAAACATGCAGCCCTCATTCAAACAAACATAGAGGGGATTGTGTCACAGAGTAACCCATATTGGTTCAACCGAAAAAGCAGTGTCTCCAGGGCATGCCAGTGCACAGACCCAAACTGGGCCAATTTTGTAGAAAAAAAAAATAAATATATTGCTATTGCTATATTGCCCCCTGCCTTTTCCTCTATCCACCACTCCCTTCGCCATTTCTAGGAAGCTTTAGTGCTCCAATTCTGCTTACAGGACACTTTGTATGGTGACTCAATGATTTAATGGTGTGGATGTGCTCATGGCTGGGAAAAACTGTGTCTGCGGATCTCTCTCTAGCCCGCCCCTGAACACACACACGGAGAGACAGGGCGAGGCATGGGAGGCAATATATATATAATGTATATGATCACACAGCTAATCAATATATTGCCATAATATATTATGTGCCTTAGCATTGTTCTGACACCCTGTGAATGAGGTAATTGCTGCACTTTACAGAATGAGACAGACCCGAACCCCCCCCCCCCGGTGGTCTTAAAATTTGTGGAACTAAATGTGCTTCAGATTTCGGATTTTAATGGCTTAGGGAAATCTCAAAGCGTCTTAGTTAAAATAAAAATCATGGTTGGATAAATCCAGCCAAGCATTCTACCATTTTTTGTGATAGTTTGGCCACTAGAGGGCGTTAAATATAATAGTCACTTATTAAATGTACTCGTTAAAGCCATCACTATGGCAGCTCTTAAACACAAGTATGCTAATATATAAATGTTCCTGGTAAGAGTTACCCAGGCTATACCCCTAATTAGACAATTTCAACATGATTTAAATGAAAACTATAAGTTAAAAAGGTTGTGTTTTCTGATAGGGAAGCAGCAGCAGCAGCCAGTGCTGTCCAACTTATTACATGTAGTGGGATGATTATTTCTCATATAGCATGTTTTAGGGCGGTTTTAAATTAAAATGATGATGTCATACATTGAAATGTATAGAACCCCTGAGCAGACTGGTGGCCATAATAATGCCATGGAGGGCCACATTAAGGCCTAGGCCTCCTGTTTGACAGCCCTGGTTGCCACTTGCTCATCACAGGCTAATTGTGTGCTTGGAGTACTCAGTCTTCCAGGAATCAGCGGGTCCCGTGCTGCTAAGTTTGCAGGGCCTTTCCCCCCAGCACACAATAATCCTGTGCCGCTGGCCTGAGGGCACTGCCAACAGTAGAGGTTCCAGTGAGAAAAAATCGCCATGTTTGCACAACCACACCCTGATCCACCCAACCCCACTATGCTAAAACCATGCCTACAGTCCACCCAAAACCCACCCACTCTCTCACAAGTCCCACCCCTTGCAACTTTTGTGTCTCTTTGGGGCCCTCTCTGCCATGGAGCTCCTGGCGTTAGTATCCCCCTGACAGCACCCTTGACTCAGCCTTATCATATGCTTTACCCATACATACTGGATTGGGAACTTATCCTAAAGACCATTTAAAAGCAATATATTGTGGTCAGAATATATTGTAGTGTTCCTCCAATGTTTATGGAGCATGGTTTTGCAGACAATATACCATACAGTGGTGTAACGTGATGTTACTGGGCCCCATAGCAAATTCAGTTTAGGGCCCCCGTACATTGGTAAGCTGACCTATTCTACCAAGATATATTGAAATTGCTCATCAATTTGGGTCTTACTGGGCTCCCTGCAGCCTCAGGGTCTGCTTCCTCTGTAGTTACGCCACTGATACTATCTCCTCTTTACCCCCAGGTCTGATGACCATCTTCTATTTAGGCCCAACTCACATTAGCACCAGTGAAAGCAGGGTTGGTGCCTGTATTTCCAACTACAAGTGTGCAGCTTCCTTTAACATGGATTGTATTTTCTCAAGTGCTATATAGCAATCACACGAATATGGTGATCATGTCACATTCGTACATTCTGCATGTACTAATGCATCCAGCCAGTGATAAAACTAGCTATACAGCAGACCCCACTGTTGAGGGGAAACCCAGGCGACAGTGGGGCCCGGACCACGGAGTTTGCTGTATTGCAGTCCCACCTCCCCAGCCCCTCTCCACCTGTTTTTTAAAATAGCGGCACAGCATGTTGTGGCCTGGGAGTGGGCCGGGTGGGAAAGGAGGTACTTTTTGTGCCAGGCCCCCTCAGAGGATTTGTTTGCAGAGGGGCCACTGTTAAGCAAACTGACTGATCTGTTACCCCAATGCAGTGTCGGACTGGCCAACGAGGTTACCAGGAAAACTCACGGTGGGCCCTCCTGCTCCTGACCATTTGGACTACTTCATGGTCATTCCCTATTGCTGAATGAAAACAAAGAAGAGAAATAGATGAAAGGATAGGTGCTAGCATGTAAATAAAATAGGCTAGGAGAGGTTTGAGTGAGGAAAGGAGTTTGGAGAGCGGGCCTATGGTCTAAGGTTTCCTGGTGGGCCCCAGGGGTCCCAGTCCGACTCTGCCCCTACGGGTGCCATTCCAAGGCAAGGGCCGGGTGGCACATATTCACAATTGAGATTTGTAGTGTATTTGTGTAGTATATGAAGAAGGAGCTTTCGTATGTATCAGTAATGAAGAGAAGAAAGTGTCACGGGTGTTTGCACAGTGGGAAACCAGACGGTTTATTTTGGGTGGGATAGTTTGAGGTTATTACAGGAAAAAGTAGGTTTCTGTGGTATTTGGGTATGGCTTAGAAGTTATGTGCTACTGAAATGTGTATACAGTAAGGGGTGCATATTCTACATTCTTGTATATGCTGTAGCACTCTGCGTACACAGCCAGGAAGATATCAGATTTAAGGATGGATCCAAGGACAAAATAGCCACACATTGGGCCCCCTCCCATCAATTAGTTTATTTAAATAACTTTCTCCATGCGGGAGAGCTGGATTTCACTATGTCTGCCCCACGTTGTTTGGTCTGCCACTTAAATACCAAGCAACCGGACAGTCATTAGCGAAAGGGTGGCACACATTGCTCAGCACCACAACGTTGTTTGGATAACACAACCTGGCCACCTGTACTGATCTGAAGGCTTACATTGTATGTGTCCCCCCCCAGAGGATTCTGGGAACCACACTCGTTTCTGTGCCGTACTGAGTAAACAGCACCTCCTCTTCAACTTAATATGTTCCTATTCTTCCCATATAATGGCCGTTATTTGACATTAACTCCCAGCCTCATTAGGAAAGCTGGCATGTCTAGAGCCGCCTTCAGGACCCAGAACCTGCCACTTTTTCCGACGCGGGTGACAGGTGTGATGAGGCTGACACTTAGCCCTTTGAAAGGTTTTTAAATGTGTAGCGTCAGCTTGTGTGGTCGCGAATGAGTCAGAGGTATCTAAAATTAGGAATCTCCTTTCAGAGGCAGTCCCTCAGCATTTTCCTGCAACTACTGTAATCCGTGCGAGGATGATGTGTAAATGCGGGCGGCGAGGAGGCACGGTGGAGCGTAGAGCAGGGGACATAAATCACCCTCTCCAACAGCACACAAATCAAAGACTCTCCTCATAGCAGCCATTTCTGAAAGCTGCGTGTAGCCTGCGCATGATTTATTTCAAAGTCATCAACTCTTTTAACGAGGCGAAGCACTGTGGTTGTAAATGCCCTTGCCCTTTCCCCAAGAGCTTACTTTCTAGCAGGCCCGGACTTGCAATCTGTGAATTCTGGCAAATGCCAGAGGGGCTGCTGTAAGATGCCATAGACAGTCACTATTTATTGGGCTGGTGGGGGGCTGTTTGGGCCTCTGTGTACTTGGAATCCCTGGGCCTATTTTCAACCCCAGTCTGGCCTGTTCTCTAGAAGCTTGGGGCAGATCATAAAACAATAAATGATATGGAAAATAAATCAATCATCGTTGTGACTTTTAGGCCAGAATCTGCATATTTTAGCCCAGTTCAGCCAAGTGTGTCAGCTGAACTTCCTCGAAAAGGTGGGTTTTTCTGGAAGTATTCGGAGTTCAAGAGGCTACAGGAGAGGCCAACCATTCCTGGCACATCACGGGGCTTCTTGTAAGGAAGAGTGGGTGGAATTTTTGAAGTAGTGAGGCACTGCACACCAGTCATTACAGCAGCCATTCAGAATTGATATCCAGGCTTGGAATGGGATTCCAAATAGGCCCTGGCTCAGGCACAAAGAGGCACCGACAGCCCCCCCACCAGCCCAACAAACAGTCACTGGCTATGGCATCTTACAGCAGCCTCTCTGGCATTTGCCAGAATCCACAGATTGGCAGTCTGGGCATGTTTATATTTCTTAACGAGTTTTACATATTGATATGTGTGGAGTAATGTACTGGAGTAAAGTATGACCCTATACCTTGTAATATTGGTGGTTTCTCTATTGTATTGGGTTGTCCTTGGCCACGTTGTTGATGAATTAACAGGACTCGAGTCCCACCTCACTGCTTGTTCCATTTATTTCTGCCTCTGTTGCCTGGGGTTCCCTTAGCAGTAGGGATCCAAAGAGGAGCAAATATCACATCAGGTGAATGTAGAACTCTATAAAAGGTTTTTTGAAGGTTTTACTGTGAGATGGACAGTTCTACCTTTGCTTTATCTTTCTCATTGCAAAGCTAACTGCCAGGGTACCAGAGGATCTGCCGATTGACCCTTAGCTCAAGTGGTCCCCAGTGAAAAACATTTCTATCATCTATTTTTTTTATTTCCATATGAGATGTGTATGATAACTATTATATTTGTCAATATCTCATCTGTGGGCACTTGATGTCAGGTTCTCTGGGGCCATAGGGAGCCTAAACTGACTATTAACTGCTACTTACTTGCTGTCAGTCCGTAACCAAAAGCAAAGTTTCCCCATGTTTCTACATAACCCTCACCTAGAGTCCTGCAGTGGGTCGGGAACCTTCGGATACCTTAAGGTGGTCAGCGGGTTGTGGATTGGGTTACGAATAAGGCAGTTGCGGGTCGGGTAGTGGGTCCAAGTCGGTAGAAATGTGGGTTGGGGGCCGTGAGTCCGGGTAGGGTTCGGGTTTCGAGAATTGGTTCCTGCAGGTCTCACCCACTGCATGGGTTCGGGTTTCGAGAATTGGTTCCTGCAGGTCCTACCAATTGCATAGGGCCATTTGTGTTTCTATAGCATAAAAACAAAGCAATATTATTAGCAACAAGAAAAATGTATAACGAAAGATTAAGAACTAAAAATAACCAACCTGCAATTTTTGACTGGATCAGACTGCTAGCAGTTATAAAACGAGAAGCTGGATTTTGATCAACTCCATGGCCTGTTTACAAGTAGACTTATAGTCTAGGTAGGAAAGATATACAGCACCATCTGCTGGTTAAAACATGGCGGTACAACAAATTCGTTTAACACATTGCAACACATCTATCTGTATCTGCAAATCAGTCCCCTAAAAAGATATAAGGGGTTATATAATAAAAAGCATTACGTTTGCTCAGGAGCAGTAACCCCTAGCAACCAATCAGCAGGTAGCATTTACTGGTCACCTGTTTAAAAGCAAACATCTTATTGGTTGCTATGGTTTACTGCTCCTGGGCAAACTTAGTGCCTATTATTACATATGGGGGATAGAGTCCCTGAATATATATAGGCAAAATGATGTTGCATTTGTATTGTCAATAACAGCTTTCTGGATAACCATAACATTTACATAATAAAGACAGGTAATAGAGAGCTGCAAGGAATACAGACTAGTATATGGAATGCACAGCAGAACATGGATTTGGAGAAAAAAAAGTTCCCTACTGCCTTAGTTGTTTCTTCCCATGTGGCTTTGTGAGACTCCTGCACTATCCATGTGGAAGGCCAAATCACACAAAATCTATAACTGAGTGGTTGGCCACTGAACATGGCTGTGGTCAATTGTTTTTCAAAGAGCACTCAAAAAATAATTTTAGTGAAGTCAAGGAGAACTTTTCCTACCCAGCCACACAATGACCCATGGATAGCAGTAGAGTTGCAGTTTGCCCCTATATTGGCAAAGCATTAACCAATTGCCTTGTTACTTATATTGCAACCTGTCAAATAGATAAAGGGCACATCCACAGTGATGGACAGTGGGGTCCTTTTTTGAGAAAGTTATTTGTATCTGTAAATGATCTACAAAGACTATCACTATGTAATTATTAGGGATGCAGATGTGGCTGAATCCGAGCAGCAAGATTCATTTGATACCAATTTCTTGGCTGAACCGAATCTGAACCCTTAAAACTATTGTTTCCCCCAAATGGAGTTCGGTCTCTTTTAGTGTGATTTTAATGTGATAAGTGCCCTTTAAGAGCTGAGTTGTCGGTTATTAATCCAGAAACGTAGCTCTTCTAGTGTAGATAGGGCAATTGCGCTTCCTGCACTAGCAATGCCGCCCCCCTGGCCCCCCTCCGGCTCAGGAATGGTAAGGGGCAGCTCATAGGCTAGAATTACCCCTGTATGCAACCAATGGACCAATGCCAATAAATAGTGAAAAATAGTTCCATATGTATGCAATAACTTATTATGATCACTAATGGCTTTAAAGATGTTGTTACTATTACAAGTATGGGACCTTTTATCTAGAATGATTGAGACTTTTCAGAGTTTTTTTCTATAATCTAATAAAAAAAAAACCCACAAATATAAGAGTATTGTAGAAATAATACCTATATTGGCTAACAATAAAAATACATTGCAAGCTTGCAATGTATTTTTATTGTTAGCCAATATAGGTATTATTTCTACAATACTCTTGTATTTGTGTTTTTTTTTTTTATTATTTTTGACACTGGCTAACACGGTACTACAGTTTTTGTTTTGTGATTTATAATATAATGTAAAGCATCATGCATTAAAGGGGACATAAACCAAAGAATATATTTTTTCTTAATGAAAGAAAACCACTTCCAGTGTTAAATTGTTACACAATTGTGTGTATCGGTTGTGTGTTAGTGGGCGGGCTCAGATAAAAACTCAACCCACACCTGACCCTGTAACATAACCCACCCATTTTACCCAGCTCACAAAATAATGCCATTTTTAAGACCCACACCTGTACCTGCAGCTTGAGAGGTGCCTGGTGTAAAAGCTATTCCACCAAATGAAAGGGGCAAAGAACTTATAGTATGTTATAGAATGGCTTATTATAACCAACTTTTCAAATTTTATAGTTTCTAAATTATTTGCCTTGACTTTTTCCAGCTTTCAAATGGGAGTCTCTGACCCCATCAGCAAAACAGCAAATGCTACAATGTTATTGTTATTGCAGCTATTACCCATCTTTCTGTTCAGACAATCTCCTATTCATATTCCGGGCTCTTAATGCCTGGTTGATAGGGTATTTTTTACCCTAGCAACCAGAAACTCCAAACTGGAGTGAACAAAAAGCTAAATAACTTGAAAACCGCACATAATAAAAAATGAAGACCAATTGCCTATTGCTTTAGAATGTCAGTCTCTGTATCATACTAAAAATTTTAAGGTGAACGACCCCTTTAAGTAAAGACTGGTCTGCTGTAAGTAATGCTCACCTTGGCATCACTGTGCATATTGCCTGCCCAATTAGGCACAGTCAGGGGGCCCTGCTGCTTTTTAAGCCAATAATAGCAGACAGCACAAGGAACAGTGCTCTGGTCCACATCCAACCAAAACCCAATATGAAGGCACACATTTTATTATCAACATACCCAACCTGTGGGCCCTGCTGATCATTTTGGCCCAGCCTGCCCATTACTAGTGATTTGTACCCAGCACCCTAGACAAAGGGAAGAATAGATTATTAATGAGAAGTCACTGGCATGTCAATAGGGGCATCATGGCTGCCTCCAAACCAAGAGAATGCCGATGGGGCTGTCCCATATGGGGGACCGTTCTCAACCCTGAATGTCAAAAAATGACCCTTTGGTGTAACTCCTGGATATTTGCCCCCTGTGTAGAAAGTTCCAGGCCCTTGGGAAGGAAGGGCTTAAGCACACCTGTGTTGACTTTCCTCCTTTGTCACGGGTTTTATC
Organism: Xenopus tropicalis; assembly: GCF_000004195.4. Classification (NCBI taxonomy): domain Eukaryota; kingdom Metazoa; phylum Chordata; class Amphibia; order Anura; family Pipidae; genus Xenopus; species Xenopus tropicalis. The sequence goes on from NC_030685.2 coordinate 22,026,281, forward strand.
ACCTGCAAAGTGTCCACTTCAACGGCCATGATAAAAAGATCCAAGGGAATGTGTTTATCTTGCTTTCAATTGATCCCTCCTGGGGGAAGAATAAAAAGATTTGGGAGGGGCCCCTTTCAAAAAAAAAGAGCCCATTTTCCTCTGAAAGGTGTAAATAGCACTTTGTGTATCTGTAATTTTAATCTGTATCATTGTCTGAAAACATCTGACAGAATTAGCAGGAGGTGTAAAGGGCCGCCACCAGCGCTGGGAAACCAGGTGAGCGGCCGGAGCACCTGTGTACAGCTCCTGTGGCATGTCCTTTGGGCGGAGGCATTGCGCCGCACCGTCCACTTTGGGGCTTTTGTCACTTTGCAACATCAGTCATTTGTTTGACATTTCCCATGCCGCCTTTCACAGGATGAAAGGGCAGGATTTTCTAATATGAAAGAACGGCCTTTCCTTCAGTCCCTTTCCTTTCCACTAGTATTTTCTTTGCTTTGCAAACTCTGTGTAAGGTTAATGAAAGAACTGTATCTGAAACACAAAGAGCTGTGAGACCAATCATATTTAAAGGAAAACTTTACCCCAAGAATGAATACTTAACCAACAGATAGTTTATATTATGTTAAGTGGCCTATTAAATAATCTTACCAAACTGGAATATATATATCAGTAAATATTGCCCTTTTACATCCTTTCCCTTGAGCCGCCATTTTGTGATGGGCTGTGTGTTCCCTCAGAGATCACCTGACAGGAAATAATGCATCTCATAAGTGTAACAGGAAGTAGTGTGGAAGCAAAAGACCATTAATTGGTTAATGTGAGCCCTTGGCTTGTTTGTATGCACAGTGAATTTCCCCAGGGGGTGGCCCTTAAGGTGGCCATACACGGGCTGATTGTAGCTGCCGATATCAGTCCCTTGGACTGATTTGCTAGCTTATTGGCCTGTGAAGGGGCAGGAACGAGGGGCATGGCCTGAAATTGGGCAAATATCGATTGGGCAGGTTAAAAGATTTAGTCGGATCGGCGACCGCATGGGCTCGTTGATGTGGTCCCCGAACCGATTGCCCCATTGCTGCCATTATAATTCGATCGTTTGGCCTCAGGGTCAAACGATCCAATTAGCCTACATTTTCCCCGATATCGCCCACCCATAGGTGGGGATATCGGGAGAAGATCCGCTCGATTGGTGACCTCACCAAGCAAGCGGATCTGCACGTGTATGGGCACCTTTAGTATTTAAAATGGCAATTTTCTATTTAGAATTATCTAGTGGCACAAACTACTAAAAAAGGTTATTTTTATGAAAGTGGTTTACTCAGATGAAACCGGGTTTTACATATGAACTGTTTTATTTGATATAAGAGACCTACATTGTTCAGGGTTTATTTTTCCTTTAAGGCTACTGCCAGACATGATGCAGGGTTTTCTTGCTTATATCCACAGTGAATCTGCCCTTACCCTGCTAAAAGCTTCTTTATGTTCCAGCACCAGAGCCATTGCATTGGGCCAGGTGGAGGCACACAGAGCGGATTTTGGCACAAAACTGTTTTAGTATGCAGTTCCATGCCGAAATCCGCTTTGTGTGCCTCCACCTGGCCCGACACCATGGTTGCAGGGCACATCAAGCAGGTGCGTGGGTGATTGGCCGGCTGAGCTAACCGTATGTATCCTGGCCCGCCAGTCATGTCACAGTGGGTCAGGTGTGAAGCTACAAACCTTGGCAATCTGTTGAGAGAGGTTGAGGGCTTGTTATAAAGGGGCAGGGTAGCCTAAAATGCCCTCTAATTGGGTCACAAGTTCTTTTGTTGCCTTTAAATCTATGGTGTGAATTGTCCTTTGTCTGCTAATCACCTGTGCGGAGATTCACTGCAGCCCCTGATTAACCCCTCGGTCTGCTCCCTGGAAACACTTTGGGCAGTGAGGGAATGCAAAGCAAGCAAGGACATGATACTGGTAAAACATATCCTTTTCTGCAAGCTGCAGCAGTGAAACCACAAATAAAAGAAGTTAGATTATTTTGAAAACTGGGAGAAAATGATGATCTTTCTTTCATTCCCCCCTGGTGTTAGTGCTGTGCCCCTTATTCTCTGCATCTCTGCTGCTCCCTGTCCAGCACCCCCCCAATCTGTCTCTTTTCCCCTACTGCTCTCTCTTCCCAACTTTCTCTCTGAGTCTCCATCCATGTCTCTCTTTCTCCTCTTTCCCCCGACAGACGCGCTCTCACACACATACAAGGCGTGTTGTTTTAAATGGGTCTCGGCCCAGATCAGACTTGGGAGTGCCAGGAAACGGGGAAAACTCAAGTCTGCTCTCCCTGTGCCTTTCACACACACACACACACACACACACACTGCAGGCTGGCTCTGGTTACAGCGAGGGGGCAACTCCGACTGGAAGGGCACCAGTGGCTGCGGAATGTCTCCTTCAACCCTTTCAGTGCCAAAGGGCACTCAGGGCAGGCACCACATGGCTCGCTGCTGTGAATGCCCATGACAAGGCAAGCACTATGGCAGCTCCCAGCTGTATCCAGGCATTCAGATATGCACCCAAGGAACACTGAGTTCACCAAGCGAGCGGATCTTCTCCCGATATCCCCCACCTATGGGTGGGCAATCCAAGCGAGCGGATCTTCTCCCGATATCCCCCACCTATGGGTGGGCAATATCGGGAGAATTCAGGCAGGCAGGCCAGTCAGTAGTGCCCATACACGGGCCGATTAGCTGCCGAATCGCTCTAAGGGCCCAATATCGGCAGCTAGAATCGGCCCGTGTATGGGGACCTTTACTGTCTGTTAAAAACCTTTTTCTCTGTAATAATAAGACCCTTGTATTTGAATCCAGCTATGATATAATTGATCCTTATTGGAGGCAGAAAAGTCCTACTGGGGTTAATTAATGTTCAAATAATTTATTATTAGAATTAAGGTATGGAAATCCAAATTACAGAAAGACTCCTTATCTGGAAAACCCTAGTAGCGGATCATGCTGGATAACAAGTCTCATACCTGTACAATAGAAATAGATAATAGCCTAAATATACACATAAGCCACCAAACTTATGGCAACCAATCATTGATTAGTTTTTCTCATTCCCAAGTAAGACTTGGAAAGCAAAAATCTTATTGGTTACTTTGGTTTGATGCCCAGGTCTCCCCAGTGCATCATATCCAGGGAGTTTAGAGTAGACACATACCTACAGGGGATGTAGAAAAAGATGCAACTTTAACCCTTTCCTTGCCAACAAGGTGTTTTCTCCCTTATTATCAAGAAAGTTGACAGAATTCGTGTAAAACCTACTTTTCTAAATTCTATTTAAATTATTGGGAAAAGTTTGTTGTTCCCTGTGGGACCATTATTACTTAAAGGGTTACTGGACTTTAATGGTGGAAATTAGGGCTCTAGTAGTAGATTAACACCGCTAATATCATGGATGTATAACTTGAGCGCCACCTGCTGTTTTATCCTGGTGGTGACCGGACAGAATGGCAAATGCTTTTGCAATTAAAGGGGTAGTTCACCTTTAAATGAACTTTTATTATGACATAGGCAAGACAGTTTACAACTGGTCTTCATTTTTTATGGTCTTTGAGTTATTGCTTTTTGTTTCTTCAGTTTGGTATTTTAGCGGTTATCTGGTTGCTAGGATGCAATTTACCCTAGCAGCAGGGCAGTGGTTTGAACAGTAGTTGAGAAAATAAATACAAAGATAAGTAATAAAAAGTAACAATAACAATAAAATTGCAAGCTCTCAGAGCAATAGTTTATTGGTTGCTGGGGTCAGTGACCCCCATTTAAAACCTGGAAAGAGGCAGAGGAGGAAGGCAAATCATTCAAAAACTATAATAAATAATGAAAACCAATTGCAAAGCTGCTAGGAATTGGACAATCTATAACAAACTAAAAGTTTACTTAAAGGTGAAACCCTCCTTTAGGCCACATCTTGCCAGCGCTTGGATTACTAGGAGTGATGACATTTTCTCTGTATAGGGGAACTGACATATGGCGCTGGTCTGAAGGTAAATAGAGGGGGGAGGTATTATTGAGAAATTTGTCATTCCTGGTAGCGCTGATTCCCTGTGGGTGACTTACATCAATATGTGCCAGTTTCCCTATAGAGAGAAAATCCCATGGCTCCCAGTAATCCAGTCTTTGGTAAGTGCTTTATTATTGTCTTTTTATGTGGAAATACCTGGAATTCTATTCTTTCTTATAAACAGGGCATGTTTGCTGTGCAAGGAGGGCAGAGCAAACAGTGGTTAATGAGTGCCGCATTAACACTGCTCCTTTTCTGTTGGGGGCACACACAAAAAAAGAAAGAAAACCAATTTATTTCTGTACAGGGAGCTGTGTGCCTCCTGAAAGCGCCACCCCATGCACTTGCCTGTTGGTATCTATATAGAATCCAACCCTGAGTGCACGCTCAGAATAATGTAAGATAAGTATAAATAAATACATTTATGCATGTATGCAGCTCCATCAGGGGATTGGTAAGGACACACTTGCACCCACACTGTAGGAACCATGTGCTCTCAGGCATGTAGGCACAGACATACAGTATTTACCATATAGACACTCAAATGCCCAGTGCCTAAGGGGACAGTGTGAAGAAAAAATCTAAATCCAGTGACAGAGCTGAAGGATGGGGTACATAAACCTTTGTCATAGGGTGGTACTGCATATGTGCCAATCAGGGGCTGAGGGGAAGGCCTCTGGTCCCATAGCTAGGGTGCTGGCCCGACTGGCAATCTGTGGGTTCTGGCAAAAGCCAGGGGGGCTGCTGTAAGATGCCATAGACACTCACTATTTATTAGGCTGGGGGGGGGGGGGGCTGTTTGGGTCTCCATGTGCCTAAAATGCAAGGGCCTATTTTAAATCTGGACTGGCACTGGACCGAAATACAGCACTGTATGGAGGGTGGGTGTTAGTGCAGGGGCCACTGCATATAAAAAGGCTTCCTGTGCAGAATAACGTGACAGATATTTTACACAGTATTTACAGAATAATACAATAATGGGAAAATATAGGGTTTAAAGGCTTACTAAATCCTGCTGTACTGCACTGCTCAACCAAACATGACTCAGCTGTTGCTGGACTACAAGCCCCACAATAATGTAGTGTTTATTAGGGTTGAGGCATGCTGGGAGCTGTAGCCCAGCTACATCAGGGTTGTATTCTTAAAGCAATATTAAACAATAAAACTTTTTCAAGTTTTGCCCAAATCTCCAGGACCAGCGGCTGCATTAAAATGCAAACAATTCTCCAATGAGAATCCCAGCTGATCTGTGTAAATAAGGTTCCCTGGTCTTTGTTCCTGCAATTGGAGTTGGGAGCAATAAGCACAGTTTCCCAGCACTGAACAAGTCTGTTCTTTATCCCCATGTCTGATTCCTGTGTCATATAATGAAGGAAAAATGACATAATTATCTCTATATGTAAGATACCAGCAAGATGCCTGACACAGTGCTGGGAATCAGCCCCACATTGTGCCCTAAGCACCTACCTACTCTTTGTTACAGGCATGAAACAGTGTGTTCATATAAGTAGTACTATGTAGTACCGATGCAGCAGAGCTCAGCTGATTAGTTTAGGGAGCCCTCTGCTGGTGAAAAACATAAACAGACTCCATATCCAAACCAGGCAGCATGATTTCCCAATATTTATTAATCAAAAAGTATAACATTCTGAGCTGTGCTGTGATCCATCCCAATCACACCCTGTTCTGCCCCAGCCATATTATGTAGCCAATATCCCCGCCCACTTTCCAGTAATCCCTTTTAAATTATTATCCCTTCTATTTGGCCTCTTTTTACCCTGCATCTGAAATGTGGTTGTCTGGGTCAGCGAAACCAGCAAAGAAACACAGATCATCATGAACAGTGATTGGCTCAGTCCAGCTGCTAGAAATCTGTATGCTATGTTGTACATGTAAGGTGATAACCACCACACCAGGCTTAGTAATACATAGTAACCAATCAGCTGGAAGCAGTTCTTTTAAAAGCAAATATCTGATTGGTTGCTATGGCCTGATGATGCAGACTTAGGGACTCCTATGAATTAGCCAAGGACAAATCAGCACCTGGGCAGTAACCCAAAACAACCAGTCACGTTTCTGCTTTCATTATTCTTCCAGCAGCTAAAACTAATCACTGATTGGTTTAAATAGTTTCTCATTTAACACAGTGACTTTATTACATTACCTTCTAACTAGTCTAAATCAAGTAAATGGTTATTACATAACCTTCTACTAGACTAAATCAAGTAAATGGTTAATTGTTTGGTAGGGGTAACTTCAGAGGAAACTTGGGTTTAGGAAAATGTATGTATAGCTAACTCTCCCTTATCTGGAAACCTGGCATTTAGACAGTAGGGATAAGTATATAGCAGTCAGTGAAAGGAAGGGACTCATTACAAACAACTCATTGTCTCTTATCAAACATTGTGACTTTTCAAATTAAAAGAAAATCATCATTCATTGTACAGGTATGGGATCCCTTATCCGGAAACCCGTTATCCAGAAAGTTCCGAATTAAGGAAAGCCCATCTCCCATAGACTGAATTATAAGCAAATAATTCTAATTTTTAAAAATGATTTCCTTTTTCTCTGTAATAATAAAACAGGACCTTGTACTTGATCCCAACTAAGATATAATTAATTTGGAGGGAAAACAAGCCTATTGGGTTTATTCAATATTTAAATTATTTTTAGCAGTTGTAAGTTATGGAGATCCAAATTACAGAAAGATCCCTTATCCAGAAAACCCCAGGTCCTGAGCATTCTGGATGAAAGGTCCCATACCTGTATATTGCAGATAAATGATTCTTCAATACCAGAAAGAATCCACCAGGTGGCAGTCTTGCACTGTTAATGTGTTTACAGGGGTAAATTCAGGAGCATCATTATCGTATTTTCCTTTAGCAGTTTGACTGTAAAATGTGCAGGCAATAAAAAAGTTCAAACAGGTTTTTGGCAACAAAAGGGAGCAATGCTAACCGGTACATAATTGTCTGATTAAAAAGTATTAAATAGTTTTTCTGCTATGTACGGTACAATTTAGATATGTTGCTAGGGTCAGTTACCCCAGCAACCATAAAACAATTCATTTTAATCATTATTTATAATTATATTTCTAGTCCCTCTTTTCATGCTGTAGAAAACAAACACATGAGCTCACTGTGTATTAGAAAGGGAACTTACCCTGTTTATGGTTGCAGGGATGGTTCATGTATAAGCAAACATTTTGTGTGTTATAGAATGAACAATTCTACACAACTTTTTTATTGGCCATCATTATTTATTTGTTATAGTTTTTGAATTATTTGTCTTCTTCCAACTCTTTGCAGTTTTTAAATGGGGGTCACTGACCCCGGCAGCCAAAAACTATTGCTCTGTGAGGCTACAGCTTTATTGTTATTGTTAATTTTTGTAACTTTCTTTTCTATTCAGGCCCTCCTCTTCATATAACAGTCTTTCATCCAAACCATTACCTGGTTGCTAAGGTAACTTGGACATTAGCAACCAAATAACTGCTAAAACTCCAAACTGGAGAGCTCCTGTGTTTGCTTTCTGCTATTTGTCAAATGGGCCTGGATTGTTCTTCCTCTTTGGACCATTCACTGCTGCTAGTAGCGGGTATATCTTGTATCCTTTCTCCATTCCAGAAGCAAAACTAATGGCCAGTGGCATAAATAGAGTTACTGTGCTCCTCAGTAGTCACAGGGTCTCTTCGGGGGTAAAGACACTAAGTTTGCCCATAAGCAACCGATCAGAAGGTAGAATTTACAGGTCACCTGTTTAAAAGCAAACATCTTATTGGTTGCTATGGGTTACTGCTCCTGGCCAAATTTAGTGCCTTTTATTACATATGGGTGTAAGTTTTATGGAAAGGTAGTGATTTTATGGAAACAGCATAAATAATAATAATAAGCGCTTGGTGTTCTTCGATTTTGGCCATGCCCCATAGACTCCATTATAAGCAAATAATGCTAATTTTTAAAAAATGATTTCATTTTTTTCTGTAATAATAAAATAGTACCTTGTACTTGATCCCAACTAAGATATAATTACCCCTTATTGGGGCAGAACAGCCCTATTGGGTTTATTTAATGGTTAAATGATTCCCTTTTCTCTGTAATAATAAAACAGTACCTGTACTTGATCCCAACTAAGATATAATTACCCCTTATTGGGGCAGAACAGCCCTATTGGGTTTATTTAATGGTTAAATGATTCCCTTTTCTCTGTAATAATAAAACAGTACCTTGTACTTGATCCCAACTAAGATATAATTACCCCTTATTGGGGCAGAACAGCCCTATTGGGTTTATTTAATGGTTAAATGATTCCCTTTTCTCTGTAATAATAAAACAGTACCTGTACTTGATCCCAACTAAGATATAATTACCCCTTATTGGGGCAGAACAGCCCTATTGGGTTTATTTAATGGTTAAATGATTCCCTTTTCTCTGTAATAATAAAACAGTACCTGTACTTGATCCCAACTAAGATATAATTACCCCTTATTGGGGGCAGAACAGCCCTATTGGGTTTCTTTAATGGTTAAATGATTCCCTTTTCTCTGTAATAATAAAACAGTACCTGTACTTGATCCCAACTAAAGGTCCCCATACACGGGCCGATAGTAGCTGCCGATATCGGTCCCTTGGACCGATTCGGCAGCTAATCGGCCCGTGTATGGGCACTCCCGACAGGCCTGCCCGACCGAGATCTGGCCTGAAATCGGCCAGATCTCGATCGGGCAGGTTAGAAAATCTGGTCGGATCGGGGACTGCATCGGCTGGTTGATGCGGTCCCCGAACCGACTTTGCCATTGCCCGTTGTTGTAATTCGATCGTTTGGCCCCGTAGGTGGGGGATATCGGGAGAAGATCCGCTCGCTTGGCGACATCGCCAAGCGAGCGGATCTTATAGTGTATGGGGACCTTAAGATATAATTAATCCTTATTGGGGGCAGAACAATCCTATTTGGTTTAATTCATATTTAAATGATTTTAGCAGACAAGTTATGGAGATCCAAATTCCCTTATCTGGAAAACCCCAGGTCCCTAGCATTCTGGATAACAGGTCCCATACCTGTACTGTGCTCTGTACCTGCTGAGCTAAAGAGCTGAGCACAGTCATGGGTGCAAATGCTCCACCCATGGGCCCTGGGACTAGCTAGAGCTCAAAATACCCACAAAGACTTTTAGGCCTTATTTTAGAGGAATATCTTAATAGTGTCCTTATAAAACATAGTCATGTTTCCAATTTGTGTCCCCCTTAGGGTTGCCGCCTCTCCTGTCCAGGAACTCCAGGCAGGGAGGCGGTGCGTGGCGTCACTGTGACAACACAGGGATGGGCCGCCGTCTTCACGGGGGCGGGGCTATGGCGCATGATCAGTAATTTGACAATCGCTTTATCATTCTTCGAGAATTGTGCCCAGTTTTCCAAATTGGGAAAACCAGACAAGCAGTTTTGACCTGGACGGCCCTACCGAAAACCGGGTTTTCTGGGTCAAAACTGGACAGGTGGCAACCCTAGTCCCCCCCCCCAACAACACTTTCAGGGGGTCCCCACTGGATCATTTCACATTTACCGGGGTTGTTCCATTGACAGGACTTGAGGAGGAGGGTGTTACACCAGGTATGGAGGTGGCCTATGTTACTGGCAAAATGAAGGCTAGGGAATCCCTTGTGGGTGGGGGGCAGTTGGGTGTTATTAGTAGAAGAATGAGTTTGGGTTACAGGCCAGACAGCGATACTTGCATCTGTTTCCATTAGCTTAGAGATATGTATCAGAGGCATCTGCCCATTCCGAGAAGTGACACTGAGCAACGTAATCAAATCCTCACTGCTGGTTCAGAGGCAGTACGTCCATAGTGGCTTCTTGTCACCCAGTCTGTATCCCGAGCATAGGGCAGGCTCCAGAAATTCTTACTTATAATAATAACTCTATATATAGATAATATTATTATTAGTAAGCATTTCTGGAGCCTGCCCTATTTATCATTATACATAACATGCAGGAGGGAACATTGGTGACTAATTAGGATAATAAATTAAATAGAGATAATTATAAAAGGGAGATTTTGGAATAGTGTTATCCTTTTTAACATCTGTTTCCTGTAGTCATCGAATGCCAGGGAAGAAAAGGTTCACCTCATATTGGATGACTGCACCGCCCCCCTCCCACATCTCCCAGCATCCCCCACAAGACAGGGCTTATGAATTCCCCTTATTTACAGGCAAGGGATGGCGGCTCTGGGTTTGTGGACAGGGAATGTCAGTTAGCAAGTCGTCACTATGGCGGTGTTGAAGGTAAGGGATGCGTGGTATCCAGAGCCCGCGGCCATGATGGGAGGGGGGGGGGGGGGAGGATTCTGGTAACTAATTATAGAAGAAACTGATTCACCAGTATAGCCAGAGTGTTACACAGGTGTAGTAGCTATTTACGTGGCCCTTTTATAGGTATCATGCATGAGAATACCTTTTTAGAGATGGCTGCCTGTTCTAGAAAATGTGAAGTAAGTGTGACTAAATATGTGATTAGGTGAGCCAAAAGTGTGGCGTTTTTACTAAACAATAGGAGGGCTATTGGGCAGTATGCTTTTTAAATTTTGACTTGCATTCTCCTTTAACAGCTCTGCATTGATGCACAGGGTGATGATCAATTGCTTACAGAGCAGCTTAGTTTCCATAGGGATAGGGATAAGTGGTATGGATGCAGATCTATTGGCAGTAAAATGCCAAAATGCCTTTCCTTCTCCTTTAAGAAATGAAAGCAGAGACCAGATTGGTTGCTATGGGTAACTGCACTGATGCAGTTTAGCAAATGTTAATAAATTATCCCGAATTTTCCTTATCACCTGCTAAAACCCTGCAGGCAGCAGGGGAGTTAAGGTGCCCATACACGTTAAGAAACTTCACCCCATATCCCCATCTTCAGGTGGGCGATATCGGGGAGCGTGTAGGCTAATTTGATCGCCAAGTGAGCAAAACTTCACCCTATATCCCCATCTACGGGTGGGCGATATCGGGGAGCGTATAGGCTAATTCGATTGTTTGACCCTGGGGCCAAACGATCGAATTATATTGGCGGCAATGGGGCAGTCGGTTCGGGGACCGCATCAACGAGTTGATGCGGCCCCCAATCTGACTAGATTTTCTAACCTGCCCGATCGGTATCTGGCCAATTTCAGGCCAGATATTGGTCGGGCAGGCCCATTGGTAGTTCCCATGCATGGGCCGATTAGCTGCCGAATCAGTCTAAGGGACTATTATCGCCAGCTAGAATCGGCACGTGTATGGGGTCCTTTAGGATGGTGCTTAAGACACGGCATGGATTTAGTGTGCATAAGGGATCATGTACATGGCAGAATGAAGTGCCTCAAAAAAACCTCAAATTGGACTTTTTTGGCATTTTGGACACTGCATTCTTCACACAGAGACCGGTGGAGTGTTACTGTATATACTCGAGTATAAGCCTAGTTTTTCAGCACCCAAAGTGTGCTGAAAAAGTCACCCTCGGCTTATACTCGAGTCGGGTGCCATGGGTCCCTCCAGACTAGCACCCTCTGTCCTTTGTGTGCAAATTAGGCCACCCGCAACCAGACCCTCCAGTGCCCTGGCACGCTCTCAAATTCATCTTCATCTACCATCCTCACCTGTCCCATTCTGCACTATACATTGCACTTTATATTCTATATAAACCATAGTTTTGAAGGATTTTAACTCTTTCTGTTTTAGCTTGGTTGCTGATTGAGCTAAGAGGGGGTAGTACTCTTAAGGCATCATTGTTGATACCATATTGTTTTTGTTGACCTTCTTCTCCACTTACAGAGCTAGTTTAGTGTTTTTCTTTGTAAAAAATATTTAGAAACATATGCCCCACTGATGCCTCATTTAATGTAATTTTATTGGTATTTATTTTGATTATTGAAACTTAGCAGTAGCTGCTGCATTTCCCACCCTAGGCTTATACTCGAGTCGATAAGTTTTTCCAGTTTTCTTAGGTAAAATTAGGTACCTGGGCTTATATTCGGATCGACTTATACTCGAGTATATACGGTATCTTGAATAGTGAGGTAGAGCTGCATCCAAAGGGGGCGGGCTGGGGAGGGCAAACAGTAGTCCTGCCCCTTACCTGCATTTTAAGTTACCAGAGGCAGATTTTTGCCACCCATGATAACTAGCCAGTCTCGGCCGCCTGAGGTTTTCACCTTGCCTTATGGCATGAGTGGCACTGGGAGTTAGGCCCATGGCACACATTCTGAGTAGGTTTGCCACCTCACCCCTTTAATATGGCCACATTTTGTTTAGACTGCACCAGTTACCTTTAGTGAGCACAGTGGTGCAGAAACATTAAGGGTAAAGCGACCCACTAAATATAGCCAAGTGCAGCTTTTATTTGGTTGGTATAAACACTAGGGACCCGTGCTATAAGAGGGTGCTGGGATTTGTAGTTTGTAGGGAAATATGACACAAAGCGGGTCTGCACAGCTTTTAGTCCCCTGTTTAAATGGGCGTGTAGGCGAGTATGTGTGATGTCCCTACGGGCCGCTACAGATGGTGCATCCATCGCTTCCCCATGTAACGTTACATTCAGAACCAACTATCCAATTACGCCTGTTTCATTCTAAATGTCGGCAGATAACTTAGGTTACATCAAGTCATGGAGCCTTTTGCACTTGGACCTGCAAATCCCATCACATGATAAGTCACACAAAAATAATGGGCCCCAGAGCCCAGACTAATTCTGATTGAGAGTATTTTGTGCTCCTTGCATGGTAAATATAAAATTCCTGTGCAGAATAACCCTTACCTCTATGTCTTTATAGGGATATGAAGGAAAAACAAAAATACATAGTCTTATCATTAGTTTAAGGGGGCTGACCCAATATCGGTGGGCATCATATGGGGTCTGAACAAAGAATATAGGTCCCCAGGGCACCCTACTTGGAAAGGCTGTAGCAAAAGGTTAACATTTATTTCTCAGGCAATAGTTATACACAGTTCCCTCAGGGCAAGCCAAAGACTGATACTTACCAGCAGGTGGTGCTATATTACTGCCAATAGAACTGAAATATAGGCTCCCTTTCTTAATAGCTTATATCACCCATTCATTTTATTATGTTTGTACTGATTATACAGCTATAATACCACTACAGATAAAGGCTGTATACTCGGTAAATAAACAGGGTTTTCTATTGTTTGTTTTTAATGGATGGTATCACATTCTAATTTCTTATGTTTGCACTACTTCTGTAACTTTTAATTTCTACATTTAATTTAGTGCACTTTTCTCTCTTATATCCATGAAACCATGTAAAAGCTTGGTGTCCTTGTTATGATATTTTGAAGTCAGGAAGGCATTTTTCCCTTCTGTGGCCAGGAGGGGGGCTTCCCAGACTTGCTGCTGCCCAATCTCCCCCTAGTCTAGAAAGCACATTTGCACTCTCTACACTAAAAGAGACACATTTCTATTTTAAAAATTGAAATGCAGGTCTTAAAGTTACCAGTGGAGGCTTTTTTGTGGCCCCTGCTAAAGTGCCACTCTGGTCCGGACTGGGATTCAAAATAAGCCCTGACATTTTCAAGTGCCCAGAGGACCCCCATATGTCCAATAAATAGATGTTAATTGTATCTGACAGCAACCTAGAATTATTATTATTAACATTTATTTATAAAGCGCCAACATATTCCGCAGCGCTGTACAATAAGTGGGTTTCATACATTGGACATACAGAGTAACATATAAAGCAATGAGGTGAAGAGGGCCCTGCCCAAAAGAGCTTACAATCTAGAATCTACAGATTGCCAGTCTGCCAACTGTGGCAAGGTTCTTAAATTGCCTAATGGCAGAAATGGCACTGGTAACCAGTTGGAAACAGCTTCAGATTGGGGATTTTGGTCTTCCTCAGGGTCAGCTAGAAGCACTCTATGAATTATATGTGCAAAGTGGTCAAACTTGATAGACACAAGTGTTTTTTGGACATCAGTTTTTTTAATTCTTATGGTGGATAATAATTATTCGAGTGACATGGGGACTAGGAACCTGTGCACCGAGTTTGTATGGTACGTGTGCCTGATGACAGTGACCCTAGTGTATAACCGCAGTAGGGATATTCCATTGTGAGCTCCACTTGGGCACATGTCATTGACCAATATCTGCAAAGCACCATGTACAGAATTTTCTGGGACTACCAGACTGAGGATTAGTGGAGGCTACCTGGCCAAGGAAGTAGAGAAAGAAATTCAGGAGAAATAAATGCAGTTTCTTTCAGTCTAGGCCCAAGGATCCACTGTTAACTGGGTTGAATAACTACTAGTGTAGCCATCCAAAAATAACAGGAACCCAAAGCCGAGCGATTATCAATTAGGAACATAGATTTCCTGAGCAGGCTCCCAGCGAGGGAAGAGCCAATGACATCACCCAGAAATCCGATAACAGATGTCTTCAAACTTCCCGAATTCCTTGAGCGAAGAGGCATGACTTCACCCAGCAAGCAGCACCCATCCGCCATGCACACATCTTGGCACCACAGCCGCGGCATGCAAGGAATGAAGCCCAGTGACACGTGGGTCATGTGAATGGTGTAAGATGACTTCGGTAATATTGTTGATAAATATTTTTTTCCAGGAAAAGAAGAGGAAATGGCTCACAGCTTTGTGAAGAAAACCAAGTCATGTTTTGTGACTAGGGGGCATGGGGAGGTGCAGGCAGCTGTGCACAGGAACGGCTCAGGGTTATGGTGCATTCTTATCTGAAGGGTCACGGCATGCCTCTTGTTGTTACACTTAAGCTGGCCATACCTCATATATTTTGCACAAATTGTGGTGCGTATGTGGCTGATCCAGACTGACTTCAGTCGGGCATGTTTGGTGTACCTTATTCTTAATTTTGTCATTATCGGGGAGGGAGATAAGCAAAGGAGTGCTAGTGCTTCAGAATGCATCTGGTTTGGCAGGATTTTTTTCCCAGTGTCCCGCCTGCCCAGTCCAACCCTGGACTCTGCACTCACCCATTATTAATATATAAAGGACATTAAGACATTCTGTGCATTGTGCTACTAAGAAATGCCCTCGCCATTAAACAAAACAGGGATTGTTTGTCCATGTATCGCAATATATTCAAGATGGCCAACTACATCAAAGTCATCCCCAGACTGGGCAGTCCTAAACTCACTTTTATCTGATTCATTAAGAATTCTACTCTTCATAATCCACCTTACAAAGGGACTGGATTTTACCTGCAACTTACTTACTCTCAAGTGTAAGACTCCCATATGGTAGCACGGTCAGTGAATGGTACTTTAGCAAATGAGGTGGTGAATAAGAGCCACAGCTGTACTGATCATTTGGGCTATTGCCCCAAACACACAACAGAGAGGCAGCCATAATGTGTATTGGCACTGCAGTGGACAGTCGCACAACATCACATTACTGGGCCTTTATTCCTCCATCTCCAGAACCTGGCCCTGACTGGCAAATGCCAAAGGGTCTGGTGTAAGATGCCATAGACTGTGACTATTTATTGGGCTGGTGGGGGGCTGTTTGGGCCTCTGTGTACTTGGAATTTGAGGTTGGAGCTAAACATCAGTAACACCACATATATGTCTAGATCCCACAACACTAGTTGGGTTTGCTTGTTACAACCATTGCTAGAAACATAGCTGTAATTCTAAAACCCAGTGTTTGAGCATTAGAGGGTCATCGTTTTGATAGATACTAACCTTGAACCAATGTTCCCCCTCCTCAAAGGACACCTTTCAGCAGCTAGGAGTTGCAGTCAAGCAGCAACTGGAGGGCCACAGGTTATATATTGGTAGGGCAGTGAAAAACACTGGCACTTGTGGGAAAGTAATCGTATTTCACATTCATAAAGTTGGCCAGTGCGAGAGCCAGACCTGGTAGGTTGCAGGATACGGCTTGAGATGTATTGAATGGCAACTGCTAATCCCTGGAAAATTAATTTTCTTCTGTCGTTTTCCTTGTAATGCTTGCTATCAGAGAACAGCCTGAGTATTTTGCTCCTAAGGCACATTTAATTGTCCTGTGCAGATATGTTTTATAGAGACATGTGCTTTTGCCCTTGCTGTTTAAATCGCACCTGACTCTTCCACCCGATCCATAAGTGCTAAGTTTTATCCCGGGCACTGGGCAATGCATATCACTATCTTGTATGCTTATTGTGGACACTGTTCTTTCCAATATCACAAGCCTATTTTATATTGACCTGGTATGTCTAATCTTTGGCCTTTAGTTGATACCCAACAGGCATGGCGGGCGTTCCATATGTTTGACATACCTGCTAATTTATAGGGGCCAGCAAGGTAACCTACTTCTCAAAACAGAATAATGGGAGCATTAAAGATGTCCTTCATCTGTACACATTTCAGCACCATGGGTTCTGGGAGCTGCAGTTAAACAACAAGTTGCATATTGTATTGTTGCATAGGAATAGTAGATACAGACCCTTGGATATCTGCATCTTTTAGCAGCCATCATAATGATAGACAAAGTGGCTTGGGTATTGGTGAAGTCCCTGTGGCAAGAGGGATTGGGAATAATATAACATGTATTAGGCAACCATATGTGTGGCAGTGGTCAGGTTATGTGACCAATCAGCCAATACTTCAGTTATCAGTTATTGTGC
The DNA here is from genome assembly GCF_000004195.4 of Xenopus tropicalis. NCBI lineage: Eukaryota > Metazoa > Chordata > Amphibia > Anura > Pipidae > Xenopus > Xenopus tropicalis. The sequence goes on from NC_030685.2 coordinate 22,042,915, forward strand.
AATTTGGTTTGGCCAAATTGATTTGACGTTCTCTTTTAGACTGTTAGCCAGCTGAACAGACCTGGATGAAGGTATGAGGGAGCTGTGGTCCCTTCATTGTTTTATCTGCTCACTTTCCATAATGCACAGAAAATAGGCATGGACACATTATTCCGTAAGATCCAATGGCGTGGTCTGTGAAGACTGCCTGTAAAGGGGGTCCATAGGTGATTAGGGAGATATCAGCCTCGCTACCCAAACATATCAGTACATGTATGGCTACTTTAAGGAGGGTCAAATTGTGGGCCAAACTGCAGAAGAAGGAGTCATGGTAGTGCCGCTTGCATAAGTTGTTTTTAGTTCTTAAGAGGGAGTTCGTGGACTACAGTAGTTTAGGCTACTTATGATGTATTATAGGGTCATTTCCACACTGCAGTCGCGGTCTCACAAATTGCCCTGCAGTCAGTTGCATGAAAAATCCCATTCATTAAAGGTACCTGCTCCAATGGTCACTCCTTGCGCTTTCTGTATGGCTGCACTCTAGTGATGTGCAGGTCGAGAATAACTTGACCCGCACCCCTGGGATTACCAGCAGGTCCAGACTGAGATTAATTCCAGGGTTCCTATCCAGTAATCCTGTAGAGCAGGCTGAAGGGGTGCCTTGGCGGTTACCGCAGGTTGCAAACAAGCATGTATGGGCACGGGTACATAGGTAAATAAATCCCCTTTCTTTTTTTCCCTCTCATTATGCAATATGGATCAGATACATTTTGTGGGGATTGGAGATCCCCTGATATCTGGGTCTTTAGGCACTTCCCTCCTGCTTCATTCAGAATACCATGGCAAATGGGGTTAAATTTCTGGTGCTATTGGGGGAGTGACCTGCCTCATCTAAAGTAGCATTATACACCGGCGCTTTACCAATCTGTCAGTGTTATTAGCAAAGAAAGCGGATCTTTTATACAGAGGCATTTTATCAATTCCCCCTGGCGTTCGGGCTGCAGTAAATATCCTGATCGGGAACTAACAGCATTCATAGCCGCACTGAGCTACACACAGCTTATGAATAGTAATTTGTTTACAGCAGTTGCCAGTTAAAATTTCTAGTGGAATGCTTGTTTTTTTTCATTTGCCTTGTCTTAACTAATAGAAGCCCTGTGTGCATGTGTATATATAGGTTCCCAAATTGCTCAATGGAACTCAAAATCAGATCTGTTTTTGAAGTGCAATAAAAAAAAAATTCTCTTTAACCTTTTGAGGGCCCCACAGCGTTCTGGTTGTACAATAAGCATAGCCGACCCACCCCCTGTATATCGTGATGTCCATGAAGGTGTGTAATATCTATAAAATCAAAGTAGACCCCTGAATTTTATGTGTCCTGAGAGGATCTGGTAATATCATAAAAGTCAGTATTACCCTGAGTCAGCTGATATTTTTATGAGGTATAACACTATGGAAAATGGAATAGACTTGCAGCCCTCCAGCAGATGTTTCACTATAGCTCCCAAAGGCTCCCATTGTAAATGACGACATTGTCCAATCACATCACTCCAAGTATATCCAGCTTTAACCACCCCCCCCTCCATAGTACTGCCCTTTAATTCTTACTACACCCTTTCTTGTCAACTGTTTTCAGTTTAAGCCCCCTTGAAGGTCCAACCTTTGTTCAGGATCCCCTTGAAGATTGAAGCTTTTGTTCAGGGTCCCCTTAGCTCATTAAATAGGAACATGTATAGGAGAGTATTGGTGTATCAGTCATGGTTCCAAGAATGTCTAGCTCAGCAAATAGATATTCACCTCTAATTTCACCCTAACTGGCCTTCAATTTGAACTTTCAGGTGTATCTAGGAGAGCAAAAGTCCATTCTCCTTAATTCTCACCCTAACCTGCAACAGGTCGGGTACCCATGGGTCACCCACTTTTTTTATCCTGCAGGTTGCGGATTTGGGTCAAGGGTAAGGTTGCGGGTCTTATCCATATTTCTTATCTTATGTTACCTATATTATCTATATTTTACTCCTTTAAACATTTTTTAAAAAGTTTGTTTTCTACTCCTATCCACTACTGATGATGTCACTTCCAGTTTGCAGCAACAGCACTTCCTGTTTAATTGTGGTCAGCAGATTGTAGATTGGAATGTGGATAAGGTAGTTGAAGGTTGGGAATCAGGTCAAAGTGAGTAATAATCCAGGTCACAATTTGCAGGCTGTGGGTCTGAGTCAGGTCTGGATCTCAAAAATCGGTTCCGTGCAGAACTTTACCCTAACTGACCTTTAGGCTGTGCCCTACACAGTACCAAAGTAAGCCTGATGTTACTTCTACAGTCTAGCTCTGATCTCCATCTCTTCTCCACCGTGACACCTTGTTATCTTCTTAATCTTCTTTGTCATTTTGTATTTTATTACCATCTATTATCCTCACATTTAGATTGCTAATCATCCTTGTCAGTCCTTTCCCTAGTGAAGATTACAGTCTATGGTCCTGATTACATTTACACACTCTAGGGTCCGTTTACCAGGAACTAATTAATTTGCCGGTATGTTTTTGCCATATGGAAGGAAACTGGAGCACCCAGAGGAAACTCTCACAGACTCTTAGAGCGAACATATATTGTAAACATGGATTGTTCCGGCACTTTGAATGTATACCAGTACTCAGATGTTTGAAGAAAGACATATCCCTAATAGCTAATGCCATTCTTCTAGTCAATGACCACCTTCTGTCATATCTAGTTGGGCGCAGGTTGCTATACTCTTCGTATACCAGTGATTGTGCCATGGGCTTAATAGGAAGATACCAAATGGGTGGCCATGTTTGGGACGACCACTTCTTGTTTCCTTTGTTTGTATTGGCAGCCAGAACAACCAAAACAGTAAAAAGTGACTAGGAAGCTATTTGTCACTTTTTCATCTGCTGATCTGCTGATTGACCCACCAACACTGTACCCATTCTATCTTTTTTTTTTAATTCTCATGATATAGCTCAGCTTTATGAATTAGGTCGGTACTTTAGAAAGTAGCCTTTCAAGTATACAGTTTCTGGTAGATATTGGGGACCCTCTAAAATTACAAATTACAAACATTACATTTTTCATAAACAGATATTTACACAGTTAGTGTCCTATTATATCTCTTTCCCCCTCCCCTAGCAGTCTCAGGGTCTGGCTTCTCTATAGTTACACAGTCTGTGCTCAGTATGGCTGATCTTTGAGGATCGTATGATTATCTACTGAAGGCAATTTGGGGGCATGCTAAGGAATTGCAATGTGATTGGCTGGGTTCTTGCCACATTTATCACTGTACCCTATTGAGAACCTTCTGGCATATGTGTTCTCCTTCATCACCTCGTAACCAAGGGTATATACATTTCTGCAAAGAAAAGGATTGTTTATTGTTTAGTTCAGGGGGCATCATTTTTTTCTTCAAATATAGCTTTGCCCTGTTTGCAGCCATATTAATGCAGCTTTTAGATTTAATTTTTGATATCAGCTCCAAAAATAAAAAAAAAAACCCATAAAAAGCAGCAGTGACTTGTGTGCGCGGTATTAGGGGGGAACACAGGCACCTTTTTGTACAGCAGAGAACAAGAATTCCAAAAGGAATTAAAAAATTAAACACACTGAAGCAACTGTCCCTTTAAGAGTCTAATCCCCCCTCCATCTAACAGCTTCATCAGTCGGCTAAGTGGCGCCTACCATTTAGAAGGGAGCTTCTCAGTCCCCTGATATTTGAAGTGTGGAAAGCCAGGTCCTCTCTTGCCTGGCAACCTGCCCTGAATTTTTTTTTTCTACAATTTTTAAAGAAGAAACCTCTCTTTCAATGCACACACATACAGGAGGAGTATAGAGACACAATACAATGAATCATATATTCCACCCCCCCCCAAAGCCCTTCATTGGCATTTCCCTCCCTCCCTGCGGGGCTTCCACTGAGTGGCAGCCACTCAAAAGCACTCACCCATGCAACACCTTCTTGTATTCGATTAATGTGTTTTTATGGTGACTTGTTTAAATGTTGTCATTGATTCCCGGTTTGGCTGAAGGGGGAACTCGGCAAGCAGAGTGGCTTCTGCTTGGATCCTTGTTCTTTTTGAAAAGTGCAGTGTGACAGAATTTTATGTTATCCTCTTCCACAATTACATGCATTAGTTTCAAGAAAGGGTTGGATGCCTTAGCAAGGGAGAAAATACAGGGTTACTGCAACTAAATTATTCACAGGTCCCCTGTACCGGCTCATCTTCCCAAAAATCTTAAAAATTAGTTTTGTGCATTGGGGTTGGTTGGCCACCATTATAGACTACTTGTCTGACCAGGAGCACTATCAAAAATCATCACTCATGTAGATACTCTGGCACCTTGTCCTTTATATAAGCCACAGACTGACTGGTGCTGTCAGCATTTCGGAGGAAACCAAACTCCCTTCCTTACCTTCAACCAGGAGCATGCATAATAACATATTAGGGTTCATTTAAGAATAAGCGGAAAAGTAGAAGAGCGCACCCCATAGTTCTCATTCCCTGGCCTGGCTGTGTTCTGTACCTCACACCGAACAAATGAGCAAAGGACCAGAAGAGAAACCTGTCATGGCAACTTCCAACTGAAATGGTCACCTCTGCATTTTCAAGACCAGTCTTAGTTGCTTTTTTTGCTTTGGTCAGGGTACCCTCATTAACACTTGATCTTTTCCTTTAAATCTTTGTACATAGTTTATTCAGGGATTAGTATCATTGCCATTTTGGAGTCCAAAGGGATTTTTTAGCACCTTTGCAAACTGGAGAGGTTTGAGATGGGCTTGTCTTTCCTTTCTTCGGATCAGCTAGGTTTCACTTCCTAGACAAAAGAGTAGAGCTTGGAGCTATGTATGTACAGGTATGGGATCCCTTATCCGGAAACCCGTTATCCAGAAAGCTTTGAATTACGGAAAGCCTGTCTCCCATAGACTCCATTTTAATCAAATAATTCAGAATTTTAAAACTGATTTGCTTTTTCTCTGTAATAATAAAACAGTACCTTGTAATTGATCCCAACTAAGATATAAATAATCCTTATTGGATGCAAAACAATCCTATTGGGTTTAATTAATGTTTTATAATTTTTTTAGTAGACCGAAGGTATGGAGATCCAAATTACAGAAAGACCCCTTATCCGGAATACCCTTGATCCCGAGCATTCTGGATAATGGGTCGCATACCTGTATACGATTGTCAGCAAAACAGTCCATCTCAGGCTGTGGTTTGGTGGGATAGGAAATAATGATGAAAAATTGGTGCATCAAGGGAGGGTAAACAGGAAACTTTATTGGCATTGACTGTGCCACTAAATGGCAATCATCTGCCTATTTAGTAGGTTTCATTTGAAAAGGCGTCTGATGGACTTGGGACTTCTTCTTAGCTTTGTGACATTGCTCCTTCGTCTTTCAATGTTTCTGTAGATTATTTTATACCCAGTAGTACAAGTGCAGTCTGTTTATTGCTTTTAATGGAGGATAAGCTCCCTGATACAGTGCATTTACACACCCTGCAGTACTACAGGTACGAATAAATCACTAAAGCAACATTTATATAAGCAAAGGTTATACATTTATATTACATAAAATGTTGGGACCACTGATCAACTAAAGTGGAAAATTTGGCCAATATTATCAAATATTCCCCTCAATAATGGAATCTTGTGAACAGACAATGTCACTTGAATACAATTTGCTCCCACAGTGGTAAATATACTACAGATGGAGGTAAAGAACTGCAATCTCCAAGCTGTCACATATCAGTCACAATTCCAGTCACTCGGCGGTGATGAGCTTATAAGTCAGAAGTTACTTTATACTCGTGAGACACATTCAAATGGAAAAAGTGTTGGGGAGCAACACAAGCATGGATCAAGTTCCTGGAGGTGCAAATAAGGGCTGTGATTGCCTATTTGGTAGCCCCTCTGTGGACTGGAAGCCTATAGAAGGCTCTGTTTGGCTTTACACTGGGTTTTATGCAACCAAAACTTGCCCCCAAGCCAGAAATTCAAAAATGGGCACCTACTTTGAGGCCACTGGGAGCAACATCCAGGGGGTTGGAGACATGTTGCTCAAGAGCCACTGGTTGGGGCTCACTGCTATAGTGAAAGTGGGATAGTGCTTCTCCTGAGGCTTTTTAGAATGGAACAACCATAATACGCAGCAAGCACTTCTCACTGTATAGGAGCTTCCACCAAAAACATTTAGGCATGGGGCTTTGGGTAAATGATTACTAGTTATTAGACCATGCTCCCATAGTGAGAAATAAAGAGACTCATTGCTCAAGTGGCCATACACAGGTCATCCTGTACAGTATTCATGGGCCTTATGGATGGATACTATACAAGGGTTCATACACAGTATGGTCAGATATCTATTGTTTTATTCTTACAGACCAAAAATCTAAATTGTTAGAACAGCAGGAAGTAAGGAGCAACTGCATGGCGTCTATGGGCGTATGAAATGTTTTCATTGTTTCATATAAGGCTTTAAACCTGTTCTGTGCCCATGCCTGGGCCACCATCAGTCAGTATTGCAAAGGAATTTCTTACACTTTTGCACTAAAGTGGATTGACCACATTAAAGTGGTTCCCGTTTCACCGGGACCAAGTGAACATGCTCAGTTAGTAAGACTATGAGTCAGCTTCCTGCTGATTGGCTCAGATCCACATTCCTAAGGGGGGGGAGTGAGTTCTTAGCATTCTTGAGGCAGGGGGGAGCAGGAAAGAGCAGAGAACAGAAAGCTGCGTGTCTCTGGCACAGGAATTACAGACACAACTAATCTTTTTTCAGAGAAGTCAGTGCAGCGTTTCTGTGAGTGCTTATGGCTGTATTTACATAGACCTTTCTGATAAAGCTTCCTTAGTTTTTACCTTTCTTTTTCCTTTAAAACACTGCAGAATGTCAGTCCATTATAAATAAAGGCTAAAAATATTAATGCTGTGTGATAGATCATTGTGAATTTTTTTATTCTATATTGACATCCAGCTATACATACACTCATACATTTTTCCTTCTGGATTTATTTCCTACCACAAGGAAAGCCCATTCTATTTTTTAGTGCTGTCGCATGGTGATATAAGCTACGGTCACATGCAGCTGACACAGGGACTGAACTCAAGCCTCTCCGTAGCCAAGCACAGTGCATGTGATTTGATACGTTACTTAAAGGGCACCCTAAATTCCCTCTTGCTCCTCAAGCCTTTGCAGCCTTACAAAGCAGAGACTGTAGAATCTGTGCCTATGGGTGGGCTCTAGGGAGTATTTCTGTCAGTACCATGTGACACAGCATTCAAAAATGTGCAATAAATTAAAAACCATGTTGATCTATCAGGGGTTTCCTTCCCTGTAATGGTTGGTGTTCTGAATTAATGTGGCTCCTTAGAGGGGACCTATGTTGTGATGTAACATTTATATATTCATATGTGACCTATTAAAGGAAATCTATACCCCCAGAATGAATACGTAACCAATGGATAGTTTATATTATGGTAAGTGGCCTATTAAAGAATCTGGAATATATATATCAGTAACTATTGCCCTTTTACATGATTTCCCTTGAGCCGCCATTTTGTGATGGGCTGTGTGCTCCCTCAGAGATCAGCTGACAGGAAATAACTGTAACAGGAAGTAGTGTGGGAGCCAAAGGCAGAACTCTGTCCATTAATTGGCTGATGTGGACTTGTATACATGTATGCCTTGGCCAGGTTGGCAAGTTGGCATAAACACACAGGGGCTGATTTACTAAGACACGAATTCGAATCCGAATTGGAAAAATTCCGATTGGAAAACGAACATTTTGCGACTTTTTCGTATTTTTTGCGATTTTTTCGGCGCCTTTACGACTTTTCGGAAATTGACGCGACTTTTTCGTTACCAATACGATTTGCGCGAAAAAACGCGAGTTTTTCGTAGCCATTACGATTCGCTCGAATCTTGTCGCAACTTTTTCGTATTGAGCGCTCGTAAGTGGCGGGCGAAACTTTCAGACTTAGCATGATTTTGGAAGCCTCAATGGCACCCTGCAGCTCCAACCTGGCCCAAGGAAAGTCTCCCATAGGGCTCAATGGCACCCTGCAGCTCCAACCTGGCCCAAGGAAAGTCTCCCATAGGGCTCAATGGCACTCTGCAGCTCCAACCCGGCCCAAGGAAAGTCTCCCATAGGGCTCAATGGCACTCTGCAGCTACAACCCGGCCCAAGGAAAGTCTCCCATAGGGCTCAATGGCACCCTGCAGCTCCAACCTGGCCCAAGAAAAGTCACCATACTGAAGCTTGAATGAATCCGAACGCTAAGAAAAAATCGCAACATTTTGCGCATCTTTCGGAATGGCTACGAAAAAGGCGCGACTTTTCGTGCAAGTTTTAACGCTACGAAAAAATCGCCAGATTTTGCGCAACATTCGGAATGGCAACGAAAAAGTCGCGATAATTTTCCGAAAAATCGCCAAATACCGATCATTACGAAAAAAATGCAATCGGACGCATTCGCCCCGTTCGTGGGTAAGTAAATGTGTCCCACAGTATCTGTAAATATTGCCCTTGAGCATCTTTTGACCACCATTTTGTGTCTGTGTGTCTTTCAATGATCACGTGGCAGGAAAAAATGTAGGTTCTGACTGTAGCAACAGCCAAACCCCTGCGCATTCATTGGCTGATGTAACCTAGCGTGCAGGCATGCCTTTGGTCTGTGTGTGAGCCTAGAGCCTCACTTTAGTAATTAAAATGGCTGTGTTCAGTGTGAGGGTATTCAGTGGCACATCTATTTATCATGTGCATATTTATATATTGGCTGGTATGTGCAGTATAGTTTTTTAGAGGGGTATAGTTTCCCTTTAAATAAAGTATAATAATGATAACTCCAGAGCAGGACTGGTATATTTGTTTAATATTACAGTTCTGTGCACTGTGTCTATGCTTCAACTCCTCACAGGTTCCATTTATTCCAAACGTTATCAATTTGACTTGGCATCACTTGCCTTTTAGCCCCGTAAAATGTAATACAACACAGTGGTAACACTGGACGGGACAGTAATTTCTGCTTTATTGTGCATGCCAAGCCCCAATTAGTGCATATTCTTTCAGGATACATATATACCAGATGTTTTGGCCATTTAGACATAGCGTGTTGTTTGTTGGTGGTGCCAGCGATATTCAACACCTCAAGGGCAAGGCAACCATATCATGTAACCCCCTACTCATTTTTATAGGTTACATTGAAAATGCATTAATGCACATGAAATAAACTTTCTGATTCTTTTGGGTTCAGTTACCTCAGGCAAGTATATGATTCCTGCAAAAGCTGCATGTGTGCATATTACTATGTATACACAAGTGTGTTTGCTATATAGAGATAAATATACTGAAATTAGAAGGAAGATACTGGGGAACATTTATTATATGTGCAAAGAAACGGCACCAGGAGTGTAGTTAATACCGGTGCAGCCCTAGGCAGGGAACTTCATCCCTCCCCGCTTCCCTTGGGGAACAGTGCGGACCTGCTGTACTGCGCATTCACCAATCCTAGGCCTATATGAATAAAAATAGGGCCCTGCAATGCACCCCATAAAGGAATAACAGTCTACAGTTTCATTTGCAGTGGCATAACTAGAACTTTCTGGGCACTTAGGGCAGAGGATTTGCTTCACACATATTGAAGTAGGGATAATCTTATAGTTTGTCCGCCAGGCCATGGGTCAAATCTGATCTATCATCTCACTGTTGCAGTGCTCGTCTGATGGGATTTTCTACCCTTTGGAGATATATCTGCCCAATTTTCTGATATCTGTCTGGCAAGCCATTGCATGCCCCCCACACATTGACCACTAGGCTGCCAGTCTGCAGGGGCTGAGTTGGCACCTTTCATAATCCATGCATGGCCACTGTTAAGCAGGACCAACAATGGGCTCTCTCTGTTATCCTCAACCCTCAGCAGCCCTTGGTCTACTGTCTCTACCAATAATCCCCTGGGAATTTCTTGGGCAGATTGGGGCAGATACATTGAAGAGCACCACAACTAGAAAATGAAGCCATAGCACTGCCCTCTGGTCAAACGCAAGTTTAAGCTAAAAGGAGCTACCATATAAATGCCACCGTATAAAGCACAATGGCACCCAGACATTTGGTTCCACTGTTGTCATTGGCATTGGCAAATGCTGATTAGTTGATCTGCAAAAGCAGGATTATGGTGCCTGCAAATGCAAGAGAACTCTTTATTAAGAATTTTCCATACCAGTGATACATTGGTGATTTAGTTGTTATCTAACATAGTAAGATTATTGGGAAATGTATTGTGTGCCACTGTGTGCCAACTCAGACTTTGCTCCAACTCAGACCTGGAGCTTTATTATTGCATAAACCTATGAGTAAGTGTCAGTCTTTTTTGCTGGCCTGCCTGTGGGTTTCCAGCCCTGAGCTGAGTGTCTGGGGCTGGAGCACCTGGGCCACAACTTAACTTTGGTGTGTCTTCTACAGTGATGAATGCGTTAAAGATGTTGTAAACCAAACCACAGCCCTGTCCCGCTGCACCCCCTAGTTGTCTATAGAAGTTGGCAAAAAATGTAAATATAGATGCAACATAATTCACGAATGAGAATTCTACTGACCAAAACTTTATTATAAACGCAAAATGTCAAATTGTGTCAGGCATTTTGCTGTTGTGTTACATATAGAGATAATTATGTCATTTTTTCCTTTATTATATGTACCATTATTTTAAGATTTGTAGTCCAGCAACAACTGAATAAAGTTTTCTTGAGCAGTGTAGAAGGGATTACAACCCCTTTAATGTCTGCGTTTGTAACTTTTCTTAATCATTGCATAACCACACCTTTTCTTCTATAGAAAGGGGGACACAAAGGCAAAATGTTAAGTATATAATTAAGGTTTTTCATTTTTGTGTCCTGAATCCTGTAACACGGCATTTGTAGCAGTGTGTTTTGTTGCTCTGTTCTTCTTAATTATTGGGTATTTACCTTATTCCCCTAGGGGCAACTGTTGGTTTCCTGTTTAAGTGAAAGAAGCTCAGTGATGAATGTCGAGGACAAGGATTCAGGTATGTGCTATTGTTTCTGCTGCATTCATATTTAACTATGGGTACTCAGCCATGTAGAACAGTGGTCCTTCCTTATGGCTTTTGGCACTCCCATTACCAGACAACAGCTTATTCAGGGTAGTTGCCTCCCAATCTCTTCTAATACACAGGGCACCTAACTCTCACTGTGCAAAGATGCAAGCCAACATGTTTTTTACTCAGTGCAGTGTTTTTTCCAATAATTCCAGTCTAATTGCATCCACAAGGGGGAGAAGCTCCTTATGCGATTGCATCCCCTGGACCAAAGCATACGTAATTTCCAGTACTCAGCATCAGAATGTCATCTGGGTGTAATTCTTTAGTCGCAAGTACACTTAGGGGCACATTTATTATGCTGTGTAAAAAACTGTGAGAAAATTCGCCACACATCGCTAGGCTTCGCCGTGTAAAAACCACGTAAAATCGGCGTCATTTTTTACGCGTTTTTTCTTCCACCGGAACTTATGTAAAATAACGGTGTAATATCCGGCGTTCGGACTTTTTACTCCGTCTTTCCGGGGAATTAGGTTTACACAGAGTAATAAATACGCCCCTTAGTCTGTTCACTATGGACACTCAGAAGCACCCAACACCTTCAATCTAGCAGTGCACCTACCTCTCTCCTCTGCTCAGCCTTCAAGGCATCTACTTCTTCCCTTCTCTTTATTTACAGAAATATCTGCATCTCCAATCCTTAAATTTCCCAGGCAGTACTTATATTTCTCTTCCTGTGTATAGGCACTTGGGTGCCTACCTCACCCCTTCTTTTATATGTGTACATCTGTGTGCCTACCCCTCCAGGTTTCCTAACTTCCCCCTTGCAAATACACAGACCTTAGCGCTACTTAGCTGTCTCTCCTTTCCTTCTAATACACAAACATCAATACATCTATCTTCCCCCTACATCTAAAATACAGACATTAGTGCACTTACCTTCTACTAATGAACAGGCATCGGGACACCTACCTCTCCCCTCCTCTGAATACTGTACACAAACAGCAGGTCACCTTTCTTCTTTTCTTAATACAGACATCAGGACACCTCTCTCTTTTCTCGGGCAAACACATACCCCTCACCTTGTGGCAATCTTATGTTCTCTGTTTTATTTGTATTATAAAAATAAAAGTGATGGGAAGGTTTTCATTGATGTAGGTCAGTAATCCACAACCAGTAGCTCATGAGCAACATATTGCTCCCCACCCCCCAATTTAGGTGCAATTTTTAATTCCTGGCTTGGAGGCAAGTTTTGGAAGAACAAAGACCCATTTTAACTCCAAGCAGAGCTAAAAAATAACCAATCACAGTCCTTATTTGGCATCCCCAAAGGACTTTTGTCATGCTTGTGTGGATCCCCAACACTGGTTACATCTGAATGTGGCTCACGACTAAAAAAGGTTGGAGATCCCTGATTTAGGTCTTGATATAGAGCACATCTCCCAAAAATTGAGTTCCTAGAAACAGTATCTCAGCTATATGGAACTGTCCAGTGGAAGATGGCACCATTGGGACTGTATATGTTGTATAGACAATCTCTAGTAAAAGCAACTCCAACTCCACATGACACATCTTCCTTTGGTCCTTTTATGTCCCCACGGGTTACTATGTAAAATATACACTTAACAATACAAGGCTGTTTAGCCATGAACTGCAAATCACATTTCAATGCAGTATTAATACTTTTTAAAATCATAATTAACTCATTATAAGTTATCAAACCTGTAGCATCAGCTTCTATGTAAGTAACCTTATATTCTGGTAATGTTCTGAAGATTCCTGAAGATGCCTAAGGTTAAGGAGGATCAACACAAAAATGAAAATTTAATAGAAGCTTCATCTAACTGAAATAATGAACTTAAATACAATCAAACTGTCCTGAAATAATTAAGGTTTTCTTCACTCCCCACTTTCGTCATCTGTCTCTCTTCATTCCCTCTTCATGCAGTAGGTGGAGTCAGGTTTTGATTGACAGGTCTAATACATCTTTTGGAGGGGTTGCATCCTTTGCCTAGAAGGGGTGCTAGAGCTCACTTTTTCAAAATAAGGATGCAGGGTTTGTGCCAAAGTCAGTTCTTTTGTTTGTGCTGCAGTCAGTTATTTGAGTGAGATATAACACATCTGCTAGGAATATACGGTAAGCCCCCCTAAAAGATGTATGAGACCTACCTGTCAATCAAAATCTGACCCCAAATTCTGCATGAAGAGAGAATGAAGAAAGACTGGTTGCCATGTGACAAAGCTTATATTACATTTTCATTTTTGCGATAGTTACCTTTTTACGCCGCAACAGCAGCCCAGAGCACCCTGAGCATGTGCAGTGCCACTGACACTGAAACGATGGCCTAAAAATATCCAGGATTGGAAGCTGCTGTGGAAAAGGTATGAAGGTGTGATGGTATGGGTCATTACTCTTATGGGACTGCTGAGCCACTGGTCTAGTATATTAAGGGTACAGCTTTTCTAGCCATATTCTTTTTTAGTCCTTACTTCTACTTCAACGTGTGGTCCATGAGTGAAAAATGAGTTCCAATGATCTCCTTTCACACGCTGAATTTTTTTTCCTGCACTAGACAATAGTTGCTTAAATACACTGCATAAATAAACTGGTTTTAAACTGGTCCAGGGTGACATTCATCTCCTTAGTCTTGCAGTGATGACCCAAATTGAGAGGATGGGGAGATAAACTTGTGTTAGGTTAGGTATCAGTATTGTGGGAGCATCGCAGCACAAAGACAGTGTAAGAGAGATTGATTAGTGGCTAGTTTAACCCATATGCCCCCCACTGGGTGTTGCCAAGTCTGGGCAGCATTGTGCTAACCTGATGTGTTATTATTAACAAGCCCTGTATTATTGTAATAGACTTCCGAAAGCGGAGACTTATAAAGGGCAGATTAGAACCCACTAATTCATAAATAAACAGCATACAGTATATTTCAGAACATTTGAACAGTTGCCTGAGATTGGCAATTCAGCCAACAAACCCATAAATATATAGTTATGTCATGTCCACTAGATAGTACAACCTTTTCTCTTATTCTCTCGTTCATCCCTATAATTGGTGTCATTATGCGTAATGTTCTACTGATAGAGGCTTGGCCTTCCTAAATCTGGAGTTTTAATCAGGCGTGGACTGGCAATCTGTGGATTCTGCCAAATGCTAGAGGGGCTGCTGTAAGATGCCACAGACAGTCACTATTTATTGGTCTGGTGGGCTGTTTGGGCCTCTGTGTACTTGGAATGCCAGGGCCTATTTTCACTCCCAGCCTTGGCCTGGTTTTAATTCAATATATTTTTGCTTCACAATGCATGGGACTCACTATTTAGGTGCTTAGTTAGAACTCACACAGCTAAATTCCACGTTTCTAATCCAAATTATGACACTTGTAAGACCATAATAGTGCATAGATAATACAGTGTAGGAAACGGAAAATATAAACATGTTTTATAATACAGAGACACACTATGCAGCCTTAACAAACTAACAGGAGGTTCTTTTGGCAGCTGATATGCTTGTCTTGTATATTATTTCCTTCCATACAAATTCATATACATATACATCATAGTCCTACAGTGTATAACTTCCTTTTAAGTGTGAAAGGGTTCCTTATGAAATACATTTCAGTGTGTGATAAAGTGAAAGAAATGAAATAGATAGCATAAAAGCTTTAATTGCAGCTAAATAATATTTCTTAATATTTAGCTGTAATAGAAAAAGAATCAGAATGCCTGACCTGCTCTATGAAGCCCCAGTCCTATTTGCCAAACCGCTATTCCCCCTGCCTCCCTCTCCATCTATGTATTGCTTATTGGGCAGTTAGAGAAGGCAGCAGAGACAGGTGCCTATGGCCCTAGTGCCCTCCAGTTGCCCGCTAGGCACATTCCTCTGATACCTACCCATAGTTTCAACCCTGGTAAATCATGTGAATATATAAAATATGTAATTTTGAGATGTAGTGTATAAGACCTTGATCTGCACAACAACCTCCTTAAGGATTGTAATGACTTGTATGTATTATGGAAAGGCAATTAGTTACCAAACCATTCATTTTGTCATTAGTATTTTAAACACATTTATCAGAGAACCTGTGAATTAGTTATGAGTTTCTCCAGCCCGAGGCAATATCAGAGTGGCATCCTAGCCATCTTTAGTAGTGGTAAAGCCCATGGATAAACAAGGAAGTGCACCATTACAGTATTTATATGATGTTGAACTGTCCAGCCTATGAACCATCTGCACCTTTTGGCGGTGGGAGGTGATTGTTCCATCGATTGAAGCTCTGAAGGTTGGATATCACAGATGTAAAAGGTAACTACGATCTTCATCTGCTATGCCCAAATATGACTGATAACGTATATGTTTCCACTATAGGCAAGAGATAATTCCAGTTATAAGACTTGCTTTGCCAGTGATTATTGAAAAGAGCAGTACCGTGCCTACAAAGCAATAGCTCACATCCATAATTTCACATAACATCCATTTGAGACCTCATTAGGGTTTAAACCCCAATACTATGAACAAATATACACAGTGGATTTGATTTTCAGTCTGTATTTGTGCCTTGTTATTGGCACCTAAGTGTGCACTTATTATAACACTGGAATGGCCCTCATTGTTTTATTTAGGTATACACATATACATGCTTATACACGTATCACAGTTGCCCAGACGATTTTGCAATAGATTGCATGTGTTATCCAACAGTCTGTTACATCACAGAACAACCAGACACCCCCCCCTTCAGTTTATCAGTGTGACTTGAGCTATAGAGTTTACTGTAAGCTGCCAAAAAGAGAGAGAGAGGGACGCAAGCAAACACATAAAGTTTCGGAATTATCTTTGAAATCAATCTTGCATAGCTGTCCTTGTCCCCAGCACTCATGGGATTAAGAACAATGACAGGTGCCGATTTATAATAACAGAACTGGGGATTTATTTTATTTTAGCCATTTGTATTGTGTTTCCAACCTGGGCGATATTTTGCAGACAGTTTAAATTAAAAAAAAAAAAAAAAAAAGTGTTACCAAAAGAATAACACAAACAGAAATGTATTTATTTTTCCAAAAGAATATCTGAACCACCGAATATTTATTTGACTTTATTGCTAAAAACGCCTGGTGTGTGCCTTCGGCTCGCTGTTAAACTGTATGTACAATGATATGTTAAATGGAATATTCAAGTAAACTTGACCGATATTTCTCTGTGATAATTAACTAGCATTTTTTTTTTTTTACAATACACAAACAATGAAAATAAATAAGTGTATACAAAGATATTCTTGTTTGACCTCTAAAAACCTATGTATAATACAAGAAAAAAATCTCACTCTTATAAAAAAAAATCTTTTTTTTAGAACAATCATACTTATTTTTGTGAGTTATCCATTAATAATAATAATAATAATTAAAAAATCTAATGATTTCTGCAATGTTAGTGAAAAAAAATTCTCAATAAACCAGCTTTTATTGATGAACTCACCAGAACACTACTGTGAGGACTGTAGACAGGGGGAGAAGTACATTTTAGATGCTTCCTGGCAGCACAGGGTTAAATTAAAGGGAAAGTGCTTCCTCCCATCTCTGCATATTGGGATAGATTAAAAATGTGGTCCATATGCCTCATAAAATACAAATGACCCAGGCCCCCCCCCCCCAACAAAAAAGACTCAGCTAGCAAAGAGAAAATTACAACATTATTATCTTTTCTGTCTTTAAAAAAGAATCTATTTATTTACAAAAAGCTGGTGACGGTTTTATATTCCCTTTTTTTCCATTCTGCTCACATATTTTGTTTTTTTTTGTTAAAAAGCTATGTTACATATAAAAATAAAACATCTGATTGGAGGTGCTTAGCTCTGGGTGCTTCATTAAGCGTCAAAAAATAAAATACATAGCAATAATAATAATATCAATAGTTATATTTGTCAACAGTGCTTGGGGGGAATACTTGGATTGGGTCATTTCTTTAAATATTTTATGACTTGTCTGTTAAACCCAAGATAAAGCAAAAGCTTAATTTATTATCTTTCTCCCTCTTAATAAACAAAGAGGCTAACTACATCTACATCTGTGACTTCACTGCCAAGCAATGAACGTGTTATGGGTATGTCCCCATCTACATATTCCTCTGCCATCCAACAGTTCAGTGTCTAAAGAGTTAGTCCATTACAAATCTTTCCATACCCATTGTCAGTGGCAGTAATGCACCATGTTGCTTGCCCGTCAGCAGTACAGAGGTTAAACATTGCCCCCATTCCCATTTCTTTCAGTCTTTTTTATTTTTTTTTTTTGGATACCAGCAGTTAGCATGAACACTTACACTCTGAAATGATAGGGTACTGAACTGGAATCCATGTACAATACCTCTGCCTAGTCCATCCCTGGCAGTACCACCTTAAAAAAGTCTTTGTGACTGACTTTATGGGCTTGCAGTACATGCCCTCTGGAAAGGAACAAGACTTTTCTGAGAAGCAGTGTCCCTCCTTGATAAACCTTGGCCAAAACCTGACCCCCAAGTCCTTCCAGGTGTACATCACTGGGCAGTAAGTATAAGCCCACAACCATTGCAAGAACTTCCTACGGGCCTTCTTGCCCATCCTGATTCGGCCACCATACGGTGTCTCACTGAGGTCTAGTTTCTTCAGCTCCAATGGGACAGAGCCAAGGGTTTTCATTTTAGTCAATGAGTCCTGGGTGGACATGTTGACGCTGTTGGGTAAAACCACTGACATGAAATTAGGGTCAAAGTTGCTACCAAGCTTCTTCCTCAATGTCCGCTCATCCAGATCCTGCTCCTTTGGGTCTTGCTCTGGGTCTGGGTGTTCAATGATGTCCTTTACAGGTAAGTTTTCACTTGGAGAGGGTCTAAGCCTGAGATAAGGCTGACAGGACCCCTGATGATGAACCAGAAACAGCCACGAGCAAAGCAAAAAAGCCTCAGGCAGATTTATCCTCTTCATGATGTTCAACCCCCTTCAATGAAGAACAAGGTTCTCCCACCCCTCCCTCCCACCTCTTAATCAATAGTTACAGATCGTTAGATTCCAATGAACACTTATAATCCACAAGCAGATTGTAGAATGCAGGGGAGCCAGGGGAACATGTGGGTTCTGGTCAAAAGAGATTCTTCCCAAAACAAAATGCTTATATTCTCCCCCGGCCTGCTTTGCAGAGCTCCGAAATAGATACAAAGTCCAGAGAAGATGCTTTAAATAGACCAGTGGTTTATGTGACACTCACACACAGATGGGTATACTGTATGTGATCTGCAGCCTTGTGGAGCCAGGAAGTTTCTCACAGAGAGGTAGCTGTGTCAGTAAGTAAGGCAGAATCACACAGGGAAAGACGATATTTGAACCCCTTTTGCAACTTTTTCATTTGCACTCTTTATTTTTGAGAGGGGGCACACAGATTCACAAAGGGCTTTTCTCCATCCCGACATCCAGGATAACTCGTCTAGACATAGTGACTGCTATCAGACCAAAGCCAAAGCAATAATAAAAAAAAAAATAATAATCCGTTGCACTACGTGAAAATTGATTGGCTTTTATCTCCTTTACAAATACTACAATCCTTTTAGTTTGACTTTTGAACTATTTACAATTGGGGAAAAGAATCCCCCCACCCCCTAAACAAATGCAACAAAAAATGGATATTTATATCAGATTTGCCTTGTTAGGCTCTCCCAAAATCCCAAAAGATATCCAGACTTACAGAAGGATAAGGCTTCATCTTCTCCACTGATGCTCTCACTGTGTTGCCTTTATTTCCAGCAAATCATTTATGCAGAATGGGCTTGCTGCGTGTGGAGCCTTATTATCCCGGGTATTCTGCTGTGTGAAAACCAGCTTGCTCACAATTCCCCTTGGCTCCAGCTTTTGTGGAAAGGCTAGCAAGTCTTCTTTCTTTTTTAGGAGCAGATGAAAAGGCAGTGAGAGCAGACACCATACACATGGAGCAGCCTGTGTGTGGAGGGGAGTCCCTTTGAAAGGAAAGCTCCTGCTTTTTTTTCTTCTGCAAGCAAAGAATGCTCTTTGGGTGCAAATGAGCTGGTGCCGGCTGGGAGGAGGACAGATTAAGACCCCCTTGTATAATTCAGCATGGTATCACATTGCCATACTCTGTCTCATATCCAGATGCAGACCATAGTGAGCCTTAAATGACACCATTCTGGTTTTCCTCAGTCCTTGGCCCCGGGGTCTTGTCTGTGAGCTTCTGCAGGGACCAGATGGGAGCTGAGAAGTAGCAGGTTACAGAGCTGGAAGATGCTCGAGACGTTCCCAACAAGTGTGCTGTGTCCAGTGTTTGCTTGGTGCCTGAGGATCTGGTGCATTCAAGCAGGTTCCTATACAGGGGGAATCCTCTTATGGACTTGCCTCTCACCCTCCTGTCTGCAGAGCTTGCAGAAGAGTGTGTGTCCTCCACTGCTACTCACTCCTTAATGTGCTCTGCTCTTCCCCTTCACTGCAAGTTAAATATCTCCCCCTGATGGTGTGAATTGTTAACTGACACTGCCCACTGCAGTCACTCCCCCCACAACACACACATTCACACACACTCGTACATGCTCTCTGACTGACAGCCTCTCCACAACAACCTTCAGAGACCCCCCTCCTGTTTCCAAACCCTAACCAATTGATAGATTTTGCCTGCTGGGTCCTAAACCACACCACCTGCTTTTTGGGCTTCCCTTTTTAACCCCAGCGGAAGCTCTGCAGATCTGTGCAAACACCAAGAGGATCATTTTATATACACTGAAAGCACAAAAAATGTCCGAGCTCCCTTTATAAAGATACGTTGATGATAATGTAGGAGGCTAATTAGCTAAGGCAGTGCCAGCGGGCAGCATTTATATCCTAGAATGCAGAGGCGTGCATCTAGGCTCTGCCAACCATCCCGATTTATATCTATGGAAAAAGCTTGATATGAAAACAAACAAAATGACCAATAGAGTGCCCTGAGCTTATAATTTAAACGTTACCCACTTAGTAAATGAATATAGTATTTGCCTGTATACATGGCCGGTAAGAGACTGCAATGCAGCGGTTCACCTTTGCTTTTTTAAGCTCATCAGTTCCACGCCATATCAGCTCCACTTAGGAACCTTGCTCGCTTGACTTAATGTAGTGTGAAAATGCATGACAGGTGTCAGTCTCACAGGCCTCCAGCAGTTGCCACAACTGTTATACTCGCCATTGCGGACTTCCGATGGAAAGCACTGTGAAGTCATGGGCAGACGGCACCTGGCGTGAATAATATACCCACAGAACCGCAGAGAAACACTGGTCAGCCACTACGACCCCCGGCAGGCATCTATTAAACTGTCTAGCAAGTAAAACTTTCCGGCACTCCATGTGACTTACATATGGCTTGTGCTAAGACTATGGAGCCTGCTGAGATGCTGACAGGTATATATTCAAAAGTTTACTAATCTCACTAGGAACGTGGCCTGCGGAGTACTTTGCACGCTGTGTTTTATATCCTGCCGAGGCACAGCAGAGGGAGCACTTTTCCTTCTCAACGTTACCTGCTGTGCTGTGTTACATGCCGGTTAATGTCCAATAAAGAGCAGCCACCAATGAAAAGTTTGATCTCGACCAGTAAAAGAAAATGAAAATAATATAAGTGGCAGCTTTTGCACTAGATCTAGTAACCCAGAGCAACCGACCGGATACTAACTGCTGATTGGTTCACCTGATCTGGTGCCATCCTTGCCACTTTCATAGGGCTCATTTGTTAGGAAGAAAAGTGGAAAGAAAAAAACTGCAAAAAAAAGTGCCAGGTTTTTCCTTTTTGCATATTTCCCCCAAACCCCATGCAATAGTGTCTGCCACTTGCAGGCACAACACTATAGTGGTTCTAGAATGGGGTGCAAAGTGTTGGGCCTGTGTTTATAGAGCGCTGGAGAGTGGAAAGGTGGCACGTGGGCAGGAAGGCTGCTTTCCCCTTCTTACATGAAAGCAAAGTGCCCTAGGGATGCATGGCGAGCTGTACTATGGGTTTTTAGTTGCAATGGACGCCAGTGCTTTTGTGGAGGCTCTAAGCAAGCCTTAGTTCTCCAGAACTTGCACCCCCGCCCATTGTGAATGAACCCTTATGATTTAGTGGACTGGGGGGAAGCCTAGGGTTGCTACATAATCTCCAAACATAAATAGAAGTTTCAAGGGATCCCTGGAATTATCAGCAGCCTGGAGCTGCCAGTAGGGTACCCTTAGGGGCTGATTTACTAACCCACGAATTCGAATCCGAATTGGAAAACGAACATTTGGCGACTTTTTCGTATTTTTTGCGATTTTTTCGGCGCCTTTACGACTTTTCGGAAATTATCGCGACTTTTTCGTTACCAATACGATTTGCGCGAAAAAATGTGAGTTTTTCGTAGCCATTCCAAAAGTTGCGCTTTTTTCGTAGCGTTAAAACTTAAAAGGCACGACGTTTTGCGCAAGTTTTAACACTACGAAAAAATCACAACTTTTTGCGCAAGTTTTAATGCTACGAAAAAATCGCAACTTTCGGAATGGGTACGAAAAACTCGCGTTTTTCCGCAAAAATCGTATTGGTAACGAAAAAGTCGCGATAATTTTCCGAAAAAATCGCAAAATACCGATCATTACGAAAAAAACGCAATCGGACGCATTCGGCCCGTTCGTGAGTAAGTAAATGGGCCCCCTAGTGTCACATCAAATGTATCGGATGCTAATGCCGCTATTAATTCTGCAGTAGTTCTTTTGCTAAAATGCCCAAGGCAATTTCTATCTGTTCTGCCTAAAATCTTTAAGCACAGTGCAGGGCTCAGCTACATCATATCCTATGCACAATCTGTGCAGCGGAAAGTTCCCTTTGCTCCCAAACTTCAATTACATTTACATTTGGTAGCAAAAAGTACCTTGCAGAGCTAAAATAACTGAATGGCACACTGTATGAGTGCAAAGGCTCAGTTGCTGCAGTCTTGCAGAACTGTAATTCCCATTATCACTGTAGTTTGTTAACAACTGGGAGGCTGGGAGCTTGACATCCCTGATGTTTGGTATACACAGTCCCACTTACAAATACTGTGCAGTAGCAGCCACCACCTGGCCACAAAGACCTACTGATCGGCAGCTATGGGTTCAGCAAGCCCTTATTAACCCCTCTTGCAAAGTTCTGGTTTATGCCAGGCAGTAGGAGAATCCTGTAATCAACAGAGGTACCTGCCTTGCAAGAAATGTGGGCTGCTTACACACAGCATGCTGTATATTACTGCATAATGTAGGGGAAACAATATGCCTTCTATGTTCAACACAACTCTGTTTAATAAATTGTATCAAGGGAATACCTTGGGACACCTGCCCCCACCCACAGACCTGGACTGGTAATCTGTGGATTCTGGCAAATGCCAGAGGGGCTGCTGTAAGATGCCATAGACAGCCACTATTTATTGGGCTGGTGGGGGGCTCTTTGGGCCTCTGTGTACTTGAATGCCAGGGCTTGTTTTTAATCCCAGTCCAGACCTGCCCAACCACACTCATAGGACCCCCTGCCACCCACAACTGTGGGGCCATCTTGCCCCCTCTCTCTCTGTTCCCTGCACAGAATGTTTGTGCCACCTTAGGGGTTAATATTACCCCTAAGGTGGCACAAACATTATGTGCAGGGAACAGAGAGAGGGGGGGGGAAATTCCCTGAAGTTCTTGTAAAAGTCCCCTAAAGGGGAACTAAAGAGAAAGAACTGCCCCTGGGACAGTTAGTGCAGTAAAGAAAAATTAAAAAACAAAATTCCACCCATTGGTCTGGTCATTTGTATATTTATGTATGTATAATATAAATATTATATTGTTTTATGTATTTTTCCTCACCTGAGGTTTTGAGGGCACAGTCCGCTGATTAGGGATCTGTCTCTCAGACATAGGGGATGTTGGATGGCCATCAGGTTCAGAAAGTTGCTCAAAATAAAAATAGCGGAAGTGATGCCTGCAAGGCAAAAGGAGGGTTTGAAGACCCTTGCTCTTTGATCATTTTGGTTATGAGGTTGGTGATAAAGGGGCCCACCATAGCTTTCACTAAGGTGGATCCGAAGGTTTGAGTTTTTGCTTACTACCATTTCCTTCATCTCCATGATGTTTTGTAGTACTTTGGTGGGCAAAGACTTGGGCCATTACACTATTTCTGCACATAGACCCTCTGCTGTCTGCTTCTGCTCCTGCTTCATGCTTACAGCGATGCACATTGGCAAACTGAAATTACAGTTCAAATACTCTGGGCGTTTCTACGGTCTAATCCTCTAACTGGTTAAATGGCTCTGTTGGCAGCTGTAAGAGTTTAAGGGTAGGTATCACTGAGCTTTTATTGATCAGTAAAAAGCAGTTCAGCAGGGACAAAACTGCTCAATACCCAAGCTGCTTCTATACAAAGTGACCTGTGTCACCACCAAAAACATGTCAACAAAAGGGAACACAGAGAAACTGCTGTTTCCTTCCAAGGTTGAGGCGCCAGACAGGGACACCAGCTGATTCAGAGTGGCTGTCAGGGGTCCTGACACTGGCTCTACAACAGCACTGCCCATGTGTTACGCCAAGGAGAAGGCACTACAAAGGAGGCAAAACAGGGGTGCACTCACAGAACAGCCAGGGATGTGCCTATTTTAAAGAAATAGGTAGGGGATGGCTGATCCCCCAGGATTCTAAAGCATTTTCAGCATGCTCGTGTAAGTGCAAGTACTGGAGATACCACAGCACAGGATCTATATATATGGCAACTATACTTTATATAATGTTAAGATGCCTTATACTTGGGTTAATATCACATGCCAATATGGACACCAGTAGCCCTATGATCTGGGCTTATTGAGATACTGATGGCATCACAAATGGGAAGAGATATCATGACAAATGGGAAGAGACGTCATCACAAACTGGAAGGGACATGTTTAAAAAAATATAGAAAAGTAAAGTGTAAAGGAAAAAAATTCACAATGCATACCCACATTGGAAAGTCTTACCTGCTTTTTTATGTTAGTGTTTGGGTACCTTGCATGATGCAGGTCTCGACTGTGTCTGTTGGTGCACGCAGTTATAGGCCAATAGCAAGTAACTGGGTCCCTTGGGGCAAGAACCTTGTAAAGATGGATTTCTTTGGCAACCTGACTAATCTACAGGGATGGACTAGCCCACTGGGATACCTGCCTGCAAGCCAGCTACTAGTGTGCAACATCAGAAAGATTCAAACAAAATAAAAGATGGCCATGGGGTTGCCACCTGTCCGGTTTAGACCTGGAAAGCCTGGTTTTCAGAAAGGCTGTCCTGGATGCCTGGTTTTTTAAACCACTATGTCATAACCCTGCCCTGTGACATAACTGTCCTGCCCCAATGATGTCGCTGCCATGCCCCTGGGTCATCACGGGCCAGTGACATCATAGCTCAACCCCCTTCCTGGAGTTAGCGGGGAAAGGTGGCAACCCTAGATGGCCAAGTGTTCCACTGTTTCCCCTAGAAATGTGGCCTAATTGACACCAAAGTGGAGTGGTGGCAAATGGGCGTGGCAGTGGCTGGGTGGTGTGTCCTTGAGTTGGGTCTCCCAGTCCGACTATACATATATAGGCAGCTTTATTTTTCTCACTAGCTGTGAGTGCAAATGCACAGGCTAGACAACATTCAGTTCCACAACTATTATAGTTCTGAATGCCATGAGTGGGGGCGGGGCATGCCACACCTGCATAACGTTCTCTGAGGCGTTGTACATTCCCCTAATGTCTAGGGCAAGTCTCTGCCACTACATTTTTCTGCAGAATCACAGCAGCGTTAAGCTGGTCATACATCTAAAGATCCACTCATTTGGCGAGGTTACCAAACGAGCCGCCCTTATCCTAATATGCCCACATTAAACTGGGAGAGCTGGGCTAATCCCATTGTTTTGTTCTCAGACCAAAAAATCGAATAACAGAAATGGTAAATGCAGACCATTGGGCCAAACGATAGAATCCCAATGATGGTAAATGCAGCTGCCAATTAGCCCATGTGGTCCTTCCACCAACAGGTTATTTAAACCTGCCCAAATACATATTGCCCTGATATTGGTCCTCAGGTCCATCAACAGGCCTCAAATATGGGCCAGTAATGCTGCCAACTCAATCCATAAAGACCTTGTTGCAGTTTTTCCAGCCTGTGTATGGCTACCTTTATATATATTATAAATCTGCTGCCAGTCATCACTTGTATGACACACAGACAGCTGGCAGTCAGCACATATACTGGGTGGGGTATTTACATTGTGTAGATAGAGTGTTGCAAGGCTCAAAAAAGGATCAGCTCTGGACTCTGTTTTTTTTTTGTCAGACAAGCCGTGGAGCTGTCTCTCCTTCCAGCTTCCAAACAGGGGGGGCTCATTGACCAAAAACAGCCAAAAACCATTGCTCTGCAAGGCCACCGTTTTATAGATTTCCTTTTTATTTTCTTTTTAGAACATTTCTTTCTAGAACATTTCTTTCTATTCAGGCCCTCTTCATTTTCTAGTCTTTCATTCAGACCACAGCTTGGTTTCTAGGGAAACTTAGATCCTAGCAACCAGATAGCTACTACTACAATTCCAAGCTGGAGAGCTGCTAAAAGAAAAATTGCAAGTTGTCTTCCAATTTACATAATTGTAAAGGTTAACTGAAAGGTGAAATAGGCCTTTAATTTGCAATAGGAACATTAAAAAAAGGCATTATCCTTAGGGCTTTTGTGGGTCGCTGTGCAGAAAACCTTCCCGCAGCCGATTCTTTGGAGGAGAAATGCTCTAAATTCATTAGAAACATTCTTGCTAAAGACACCAGGGACCAGTATACATTTTTCTTAAAAAAAAAAAAAAGCGTAAGATCAAATAAGACTTCACTTTTCACAGCAAGTCATAAAATCACAACGTAGGTGGGCCAGATATTTCTTATTTGTTGGCCAGTCTTGGCATCTATAAATGTTTTTGTTTTAAAGTATTTTTTTTTTTTTTTTTATAAATGTTTCATCTGCGAGAAAAAAAAGGCACAAAGAAATGCATTTTTTTTTTTACGGCAGTTATATCAGTTACACTGTTTCAGAATATTGGCAGGAATAACAGTGTTCCAGTGTAAAATTCAGGCAATTACTTTTTACAGTGTACACCTTGTGCAGCGCAGCACCTGTAATGTATGGCCGCTATAGAACGCGAGCAGGCTTTAATACTTTTTAATGAACAGGCCCTGCTAAAGCTGTTTGCTTTGTGTATTAATGTGTGTTTGTGGATTTGAACACTACTTGTTTTTTTAATGAGTACAAGGTTCATTTTTTTTTTTTTTTTTACAATTTCTAAATACGGATTGCGCCCAGTTTTCCAGCTTCATTAATACCTGGGGGTCATGTAAGATCACGGAGCAGAACAGGACAGATGATCTGTTTTAGCGCTCTACCTTTCTTATGGTGACACGGCCAATGGAACTGGAGGAGGTCGAAGAGCTTCCTACTGGGGTAGGAATGTAAAACAGATATTGAGTTTCTATGGGAAGAACTGTAATTAAATGTGGGCCCTGTACACTAACGTTGGCCTTTCACATACCAACAGCCCTGGGCTGGGATTCGCAATAGGCCCTGGCATTTTAAGTACACAAAGGCCCAAACAGCCCCCACCAGCCCAATAAATAGTGACTGTCTTTGGCATCTTACAGCAGCCCAGGTCTGCATACCAATAATATTTTTGGCAACTGCATGTTGGTTGGACGATACCCACCAATTTTTGTAATGCAAATAAGGGTTGGGTCATTGATCGGGCAGTTTTAAAAATTTCAGCATGATTCCGAACTAACAATATATGGAGTCAAGTGCCAGAGGGGCTGCTGTAAGATGCCACAGACAGTCACTATGTATTGGGCTGGTGGGGGGCTGTTTGGGTCTCTGTGTACTTGGAATGCCAGGGCCTATTTTAAAACCCAGTCCAGGCCTGGTCTAGTTGGCTTAAAGAAGAAGGAAGGAAATGTTAGGCACTCCCCTGTGATTGTAATTGCTTACCTTATACCCCAGGTTGGTGCTTCTGTTAGGAGAAAAGTACCCGGGGTAGTAGCGAACAAGTGATGATCTTCCTTCCTCTGTCTATCTTTGGAATCCTGGGGCTGGCACGTGTGCAGTAGAGTGAAAAAGATGCTTTTTTTGTTAAAGTTCAGCTTTTCACTTTACTGCGCATGACAGAAGAAGGAAGAGGATCACTCTCTCGCAGCTACCCTGGCCGGTGCGGTTTTCTCCTAACAGGAACACCAGCCCAGGATATAAAGGTAAGTGATTACAATTACTGAGGGGTGCCTAAGATTTTGACACCCCCCCAGTGATTGTACCTTTCCTTCTCCTTTAAAAGGTGCAGATTGCCTTTAAATTAACTTTTTGTAGGATGTGGACAGTGACAATTTGCAGATGGCCTTCATTTTTCTTGTGGATTTTAAATTATTAAGCAATTCTCTAGTTTGGAGTTTAAGCAGCTGTCTGGACATTCTGGTCCAAATAACTCTAGCAACTAGACAGTGGTTGGAATCAGAGACTGGACTATAAATAGGTAGGGTCTGGATAGAAAGATAAGGAAGAAAAAGTAACGAGAAAATTGTAGCCAAACGGGACTATAGTATTTTGGTTTTTATGGTCAATGACCCCCATTTACAAGCTGAAACAGAAACTCTGTGTACTTGAAATGCCAGGACTGATTTTGTATCCAAGTCCGGGCCTGCATTCAAGGACGAGGAAAGGCCAAGTCACTTGGGGGAACTTGGGGGAACTTCAAAAACCCTTGATTAAATATAGGTGAACAATCAACTAAATGATCATTATGACCTGTATCTGAAGGAATATCACAATATTATGCTATAACTTTCCTGCTGATTAAAATGTTCACATCATTTCAATATTGTATGGATAAATAAGATTTTATTTCTCTATGGAGAAAGTAATATGGCAGCTCCCATGTATGTGTATAAAACAGAAGCTCTCTGTTTAGAATCACCTACGCCCACATATGTTTCTAAGGGGGACCTGGCCCCAGAAATGATCTTTATGCAATGATTTGTCATAGCGAATCCTAAACTTTATAGGTTGCTCGTATGGATTTATTGACCAGGTTTTCGTGCACCAATTCAACTTCATGTTCTGCAAAGTCTAATTAGCTGTTTATTTTTAATCTGCAAAATAAAGTACATTCCTCTGTTGAAAAAAAAAAAAAAAAGAGGGGGGGTTGATATTTACAGCACGCGCTTTATGAAGGTTCAGCACTTTATTTTTCGTAGCGTGGTTTAATCATTCCGTAAACATCTGCGGAAAACACACCACAACTGTTTTGTGTTACAAAACATCTGCAGTTTCAGTCCTGAAGAAACCCATTGGAGGGGGGAAAGAATAATGAATGCACTGTTGGGGCAGGTAGGGCTTTAGTGATAGGGTTGGAAGAATCCATGGCATTTCATATTGTGAGGGGCATTCTTGGTAGGAATTGCTTTAAGTGCCCTCAAGCCAAGCTAACATATAAAATGCTCTATTTTTAGGCGTAGATACCCAACAGCATTAATAACATAATAATATGTAATGATAACAAATAGTATGATTATATTTATTGCAATTTGAATACCTTTTTTTTTACCTTTATTCTAACCAACATGGGTGGAAATGTCAAATGAATCTTTTCTGCTCTCCATGGACCTTTTATGCATGCGTTGCTTGCCCAACAAACTTTAAAATTACCATGCTGTGAAAACCAGGATATTTAGCACATTGTTAAGATTGTTCACTTCTGTTTATGGCAACGTACATTAGTGATATGCAGACCTGCACCCATTCAAAATCCGTCCTCTTCCAACCTGACTCAGCATGCTGCCTTTATTTATATATCTGTGCCCCCCGCCCATCTCTGACATTACCAGAGGGGGCAGTTAAGATAAAATATATAAGCTGATGGCCACAATGGGCATGAAGTTGGGCCGGCCTCCCTGAGACTCGGTAAAGGTGCTTTTCTGCTCAAACACACCTTATTAGTGGATTTCGGACTGGGCTGCACATCATTACTGCATATTGTTTTTCTCAGATAGCAAGTTTTACATTTCATTCTCCTAATAATCTGAGCTAAATTCCTCTCTGTGGATTTATCCACCCTAGCTTTATTGTACATGTTCCTCAGATATAGGGGGCACCCAGATTTTTTCTGTTTCCCCCCCCCCCATAAACTCAGTATCATCTAAAGCAGTAGC
This sequence comes from Xenopus tropicalis, assembly GCF_000004195.4. Classification (NCBI taxonomy): domain Eukaryota; kingdom Metazoa; phylum Chordata; class Amphibia; order Anura; family Pipidae; genus Xenopus; species Xenopus tropicalis. Next base: position 22,072,161 of record NC_030685.2, read on the forward strand.
AACAACACAAAACTGTAACAGACTGCACTCAAATCCAGCTATTCTGCTAATCCTTTTTATTGGGATCTCTGCACACAATATTTTGGGGGATGCTCCCCCTTCTTCAGGAGCTGGATTTGAGTGCTGTCTTTTACAGTTTTGTGTTGTTGCTAAGTATTGGGCTCCTGGGCAACGCAGCTTACAGATCTGAGCACCATTGCAATCATTGAGCATTTTTCACAAGATTGGGAAGTATCATCGAAAGCAGTGTCCGACTGGGTCTCCTATTCCTACTGGAGAACTTAATGCCCTGGGCTCACTCTCATATCAATAAGATAAAGATAGCGCCAAATACCCACTGCTAAGGCCAACCAACTTAGTCCAAGGCACCAATCCACTGTCAACGTAGTTATTATAAGTGCTTTGGCTGGATCATTTTCACAGCACAATAATTTTTTACCGTGTATATGACACTTTTAAAATTACAACAAATCCGTAATACTACAAGATGCTGTCTGTGAATCTGCGTGGTTTTATGTGCAACAGATCATACCATACTAATTTAATTCCCTTTCATGAGGAGGTGAGCAGAAACCTCGACTCTGGGATGGCAGTGGATGTCATCTACTTGGACTTTTCTAAAGCATTTGTATAAGTATAAGCCTAGTTTTTCAGCACCCAAAATGTGCTAAAAAAGTCACCCTCGGCTTATACTGGAGTCGGGTGCCATGGGTCCCACCAGACTTGCACCCTCTGTCCTTGTGTGCAAATTAGGTCACCCTCAACCAGACCCTCCAGTGCCCTGGCCCTCTCCCAAATTCATCTTCATCTACCATCCTCACCTGTCCCATTCTGCACTAGACATTGCACTTTATATTCTATATAAAGTGTATATAAACTATGCATAGTTTTGAAGGATTGTAACTCTTTGTGTTTTAGCTTGGTTGCTGATTGAGCTAGTTTACTGTATTTCTTTTAAATAAATATTTAAAAACATATACCCCATTTAATGTAATTTTATTGGCATTTATTTTGACTATTGAAACTTAGCAGTAGCTGCTGCATTTCCCACCCTAGGCTTATACTCGAGTCAATAAGTTTTTCCAGTTTTCTTAGGTAAAATTAGGTACCTCGGCTTATATTCGGATGTAACTATGTAACCATCCTGAATGCCTTGTCTAACCTGCACAGAGAGTAACTGCATTCCCCATATTCTGATGAGCCGTACATTGCCAGATCTGGGCCCGATGACCCTGTAGGACCAGTGATCAGATCATGCACCGAGGCCTGATATGGTACCTCTCCAGAGGGATTTTTAAACCTGCCAATTACTGTATATACGCGAGTATAAGCCTAGTTTTTCAGCACCAAAAATGTGCTGAAAAAGTCACCCTTGGCTTATACTCGAGTCGGGTGCCATGGGTCCCTCCAGACTAGCACCCTCTCTCCTTTGTGTGCAGATTAGGCCTCCCGCAACCAGACCCTCCAGTGCCCTGGCCTAGGCTCCCACTAGCAATACTTATTCTCCCTTACATCCCTCCAGGACCGGGCAATGAGCGTGGGGTAGTACTCATATTGTTTTTGTTGACCCTCTTCTCCGCTTACAGAGCTAGTTTACTGTTTTTCTTTGAAATAAATATTGAAAAACATATACCCCACTGATGCCTCAATTAATGTAATTGTATTGGTATTTATTTTGATTATTTAAACTTAGCAGTAGCGGCTGCATTTCCCACCCTAGGCTTATACTCGAGTCAATATGTTTTTCCGGTTTTCTTAGGTAAAATTAGGTACCTCGGCTTATATTCGGATCGGCTTATACTCGATTATATACGGTAAATATCTGGCTGCTTTTTTGCAGATATCGTTCCAATAGGCCTATTTGTTAGCCCCATGAACAGACCAATAAGGTGCCGACTTGGTTTGGTTCTAAATCAATCATCAGAAACATTTAATCACTAGTGCACCAGTATATGGTGGGCTTTCTTTAAAGAAAGGCATATGGGTAAGCTGCATTATAGATAGCGAGTGGGATGGGGACTAGCGGCTCAGGGGTCATGGACGTCACTGGGGACTTGACCAGCTAAAAGCGGTTGGTTATGTTCTATGTCTATAAGCACATCATTAGAAGGGATATCCCTTACAATTTATAAAAGCAATGGCAGCAGGGGTTCTAAGCATGATTCAGCTCTGGCAGAGGAAGTCTAGCAAGTGCCTATGGATGATATACTGATCATACCATGCTCAGACCTACCCCTCTCCTCCTCCTCCTCCTGCATTTTAATATCCTGCAGCAATTTTGACGATGGAGTAAAAACAAACACACATAAAGCCATTTTTTGGGGGGGAAAAAGAAAGCCTGTGGTTAAATTTACTGGCATTTGGCAACCATAAGTGGGTCATTAGCGTACTGTCTAATTTCAAGGTGGGGGGGTTGTTTTTCAACCACTGCTTCTCGGGGTGGGGGGGGGGGGCAGTGAATGAACGACAGGACAGAGGCTGTTTTAGCTAAGAGAAAGGCAAGCCTGTTACAGGGCTACAGGTCATTATGGAACACACAGCCTTAACTTACAGCTTAATGGGCCACTTCACTTCTATGGACTCACTTGACACAGCAAGTTATAGTTTGCACAGCGTGTAAAACTGAATATATATATATATAGAGCAGCAGTTGTAAATTTATGATGCTCTGACCGATTCTCATGTTTATTTTTAATGCCCCCCACGAGAAACCTGCCGTCATTCAAGCAGCATTTTATTGGCTGTCGGTCGCTTGGCTTGATGGATAACATGGTCCTGTTGAGTGAGTGACAGCTCAGCCCCTTCTGCCTAGCAGGTAGGTACAGAAAGCAGCAGGGGAAAGCAGACCTGCTTAATCCCCTCATCTGTCTAAAAAAAAAACCTAAATAAATACCAGTTTCACACTTATCTCAGTTCTGCCACGGCGAGAGCGAAAGGCATTAACTCCGAGCCTGTGTTTATAGATGGGATCAGGAATAGGGAATCCATTGTAGTCTAGATGCTGCTGGAGGGATGGTGGGAGTTGTAGTCCTGTTACAAGCTCCCAGTTCCAAGTGGGTTGAGTGGGCTCATAAGAGCACATTTCGTACAGCGAATCTGATTGGATAGCGAGTGAGTGAATGGCCTTACTAGTACACAAGGACATTTTGAGTAATCACAGTAGCTGCTATTGGGACACAGTGGGGCTGTGTGCTGGATGGTGACCTGGGACTTTTATATGTGTACATTTATTGTATACTTTTATTTATATGGCGCCAACAAATTCTGTAGTGCTTTACAGAAATTGTACATCATCCATGTCAGTCATTGCTGCAGAGGAGCTTACAATCTAATGTATTATGAAGAGCCGGTTAGCCTGCCTATATGTTATTAGGGTGTGAGGTACCTGAAGGAAACCCACACAAGCACAGGGAGAATGTACGTACTACCTAGAACCCTGTCAGCAGGGAAGCACAATGCATCTAGATTTTCACACCTTACCATCGGCGCACTTTACAGAGAAATTTTTTATATAAGCAAAATATCAAATAGATTTAGTTCAGTGCATAGCCCCATCAACCAGGGACTTCCTTGACTTCCAGAATGGCTTCTATTTGCAGCTCTGTTTGCCCCATTGTTTGGGTGGGATCATTTAATACTTACAGAGCAAAAATAAATAAAAAAAAATTCAATGTTTTTGCCCTTTGTGCCCTATCCTGCACAAAGGAGAATTGCTGTGTTTGTCCCTTGAATGCAGACCTGCCTGTGTTCAGTAGCACTGTATATATTATGGAATAGTAATACAGGAGTGTAGTGAAAGTTAGGGATTAGGGAACTTTTTTACCCAGTGGCAAAATCCTACGCTCCCTTACCCACTACTCCTGCCTAGACATACACTGTGTTGCTAAGCCCTCGGGTATTTTGCTGTGTATTCTGAATATTGCCATGTATAAGTGGTAAAGCACTTGTGGGTTTGTGTAGGGGCAGCGGTGTACCTCATCCACTCTTGCACAGCTGGCACTATGTAAATGGAAACCTCACCTTAACCCTCCCCAGAGTTTATTCAGCGCCTACTGGAGATCAAGGCAAATAATAATAGTGGAATCCCACCTCTGCTGAGGAAAATCTTACAGAAGCCGGGCAACATAAACACCATGCTAAAAATACTGCCTCATAGCATAATTCCCATCTGACATTATATATATATATATGTATAAAACCACCTTCACTTATTTTAACCCTCCCTTTGCTGGAGCCTAATGTACAGTAGCAAGTTCCCAGCCAACTCATAGACATGGATCTGAACACATTTTTTTCTCTTTAACTCTTTCTGCATTTGATTTCTTTTTTTTTTGTGCTTGTTAAGCAAGGTATCCATGGCAACACATGATTTTGCCTTTTTTTTTCGTTGTGCTTTCGGGCAAGAAAATTTGGGAAATTTAATGAGTAGCTTCTCTAATGGCCAAGGGCACAGGATCAGGGGCATCCAATAAGGATGTGCATTTTATTGGATACAAGCATGAGTCTAACTACTAAGCTATCTAAATATAATTATTGTTGGATGTGAATTGGATACAATAACATATTTTTTTCCTGTATTAAAGTATTTATCTTATCCTCATTGGACAGCACTTATCCTGTGATGTACCTGCATAGATCAGAGGGGTCATTTACCAAGACCCCGGGACACAAGTGATAAAGAATCACAGGGCTCCTTTGCACCTGGCGCTACATAAATTTGCAGTTTGATGTGCAAAGTAGGTGCCTTCCCTAGTATGCCCCTTATAAATACAGCCAGGCCCGGACTGGCAATCTGTAAATTCTGGCAAATGCCAGAGGGGCTGCTGTAAGATGCCATAGACAGTCACTATTTATTGGGCTGCTGGGGGGCTGTTTGGGCCTCTGTGTATGTGATATGCCAGGGCCTATTTTAAACCCCAGTGCAGATCTGAGTACAACACTTATGAATTCAGGCAGCAAGGGGGTAGAAGTAGGCTGCAATTTTTGGAAAACATGGCGGCTTGCACCTGTGTTTTGCGTTTTGTACCTTGCCCTGTACATGCTAAATGGCTCCTAAAGTATGTTGCAGCCAGTACCAGATGGAGTGTGATTTGTGTAACATGTTCTCCATGTCTACCATCCCTGTTGGCTACAGTGGAGGTATATTATTTATCGTTTAAGCCGTTGCTCTTAATAAATATTCCAGAGAATGCTGCCTCCAGGTAAATATAAATATTGTTTTTAAATAAAAATATAATAACCCACTCTGTGTCCTTATGGGACCAGCATTCTGATCTAAAACCCCTGTCTTAAAGCAAGACCGGACTGCTGTAAGTGATGAGAATAGGGTCCACTTCAGACTGCTGACTAGACCTGGGTTTACCATCTTTTCTGAAAAAAACTGTCCTTCCTATAGTTTTATATTTCCTCACTATTAATAACTGGGCAGGGGAGGAGGGACTAAAACATTGATGTTACAAATTGTAACGTCTCTGCAACTTACAGACAATGCATTGCACTGTGATGTTCTTTTCCCTATTGACATCACCTGTGCGGGGGATTGGGGGGTTCAGAGGATGCAGGCTGAAGGCAGGCTGCACTGCGCATGTGCTTACTCCTTAGTGTTTGAGCTTACGTAGGGGGGATGCGGACAGCTTGGTTGCCTAGGGCACCCGCTGGTTTGGCCCGCATTTGCTTATTGCCGATATTATTAGTAGGAAGGGAAGATAGATACAAATATAAGTAAGGCCATGTAATATTTCCATGTATCTATGGCATTGTCCCAAGATACGCTTTTGGACTGAAATACTAACATTTATGGACACTACTCTAAGACTGCCGAATATACAGTTCCCTTCAGGAACATACTGAAGGGCTTATATCGAACTACAGAGACAAACTGTGCTTTCTACAGCTTCTAGACTATGCCACTAAAGCTACTTTGATGACCTAATAGGCAGTGGTGCCTCCAACACTGATCTCGAAGAAGCTGGTTGACTGCGCATTCCTAGCAGATGGCTAAATGATACATGAAGTGAAGACCCTCACTTCACCTACTTAAATGGCCTCCTCCCCCTGAGCTAGTATTCCACTAAGTAATGGTCATTTGTAAAGATACAATTGTATGAAGTTGAACCTTTATAAGCTCTACATATGGATTGCCTTAGGAAGGCTGGTATTTTATTTTTCCAGAAAAGGTGGAAGCCCTATTTGAGCGTTATTATCCATAGGGAGGCAGAATATATATATTAGCTATGGTAAAGCTTAATCTGTGGTTGGAAAACCTAAAACTCATTTTATTACTATTTTCTGATATTTTGGCCAGTAGAGCATTGTTTCATTGGACTCTATGACTGATATTGTATTATAGCTTACCAAACAATACAGCTTCCTTTAGTGTTGATAGATGTAAGTATATATAAATCAGGGCCCACACACATGGGGGGGAGGGGGGTTAATGTATTTGATGTATTTATTTTCTCTGTTTTGAAAAATGCAACATGCATTTCTTTGGATTCAGAATATACTAACAGAAATGCTGTTGGTTAAGTATTCATTATGGGGTATAATTTTTGTTTAAAAAGGCATATAAGCGCAATAGATACATTTTAATGCATTCATTTCAACCCATGCACATGGGATCCAAGTGCAGAATAAACATGTCTGTGTGCGTTACTGCACATGTATAGGAAAAATGTGGCGCAGGAAGGTTGTCACTTACAGTAAATGTGTTATCAGCCCCGGTACACTATACCCTGCAAGTTCCTTGACTTTTTGGGAAGGGCACTGCCATATTGTACCTGAGTCCATGGACCACCCAGAGGGAAATTGTGCTGTTCATATGATATCTGGATTATAGTCTTTTCCCCCTAGGCAGAGCTCTATTTTTGAGTGAAAGCTGAACCGGCCTTGTTGTAAGTAATTCTTGTTGTTAAAGAATATATTGTTGCTTCCTAATGAATGCCTGCATTAGTGCAGATCCATAAAATGCCTTTGTCTTTCTCAGCATATGGATTGTACTTCTGTTCGGCCGCCACAGGAGGCTGCTGATGTTTTCTGCAGTGTTGCACTGCTGTCATCCCGTCCAGACGCGTGTTCTTACGGAGCCAGGCTCCAGTCTACTTATTGGTGCTAAATAACTATTATGAAGCCAGACTGGGACTCTGAATGCGTTCCTATGGAAGCGGCACCAATAATAGCAGAAAAGACCCTGGCGCCAAATCTTATATAACCATTTGTGTGGGGCTGTGTTCATCTCAGCCTGAAAGGGCACATTTGTGTGGCACTGCATAGCAACATTACCAGGGCCAGGTCTCAGTTTTGTGTGTGTGTGTGCCAGGCTTGATAAGCCAGACAGGGTGTTAACCCCATTGCTGTCAGGATAGAGGAAGGATACTTTGTAAGAGGGGTTAGAAGGAATTTTCCCCTGTATTGCATGTTTGATTTTTGAGATTCAGCAGAGCAGTAGAATTCCAGAAGGTTTTTATCTGAGTACAGATAATAGGAATAAACATGGCGTGCCTGAGCAGAGACATATACTTCATCAGGCACCGGTACGTATCTTTGTGCCGCTACCCTTCTTTGCATACTTGGAGGTAACCCTGAGATCTGAAAAATCTTGGTCCTTAGATTACGAACGTCCAGACGTTTAGGCACATAATAAAGCTGCAGTGGTCACTTTTGTGACCCTGACTGGAACTGTTTGGGGTGCAGAGCAAGGAATTGAAATGCAACCTTTACATTTTTTGGTGGAACCAAAACATTGCTGCTAATGTGTGGTTCTACAAAGTGTTATGGCCACCTAAATATAGCTAGCACCAAGGAGAACTCCAAAAGAGAATTTTGTAGGCTGAAAATACTGATATTAGAACAGGTTTATTTTCAGGTTGAATCATTATAGCATACAGCAGTGCATAGCCAGCTTACAGTGCTGCAGTCTTTGGTACGTTTCAACCCTCAGTACCATTGGCATGGAGTTTGTATGTTTTCAGCATGGGTCCAAGACCATGTGTTTTCTTCATTAGCAAGCATCAACAGATTTAGGTATAACTATTACCCCTTCCTCTCTACCTCAGGGTAATAAATCACAAAAACTAGTGCCATGGGGGTAAATAAAATGCAGTTATTAACTAGGGGAAGGTACGAGTTGCCTGCCATATTGGTAGTCTTGCTTAGGCTTTTTCACAAATGCAAGTCAAAATTCGGACTTAATTGCCATGGGTTTTTACCCACCACACAGTATTTTTCTCTGATTCTGGCGTCATTAGGATTACTCACTAAGCATCTGCTAAATTAATATCTGTTTTAAGGCACAAGTTCTGGCCCTTGATTTTGTGGGGGGGGGGGGGGAGTGGTCAATAACAATATTAGTCCTATTTGTTTGAATGAGTCCTATTTGTTTGGTGCAAGTGAGTTACATCTATAGTAGCAAGGGAAGCTGAGGGAATGGTGGGATTACTGCCAGGTCAAGGCTCTGGTATTGTAGGGTTCCTTTGCACCTTACACACAGTTACACATGGGCATTGGCGCAGGGTGCTGAAGAGCATGTATAGATGCACAGAGCTTTTAGAATAGCATTAATGCTCAACTTTTCATCCAATTTAGCACTTTGCAAATACAGATAAGGGATCCATTATCCGGAAACCTGTTATCCAGAAAGTTACGAGAAGGCCATCTCCCATAGACTCCATTTTAATAAAATAATTCATTTAAAAATGATTTGCTTTTTCTCTGTAATTATAAAATGGTACGTTGTATTTGATCCTAACTAAGATATAATTAATCCTTATTTGAGGCAAAACAATCCTATTGGGTTTATTTAATGTTTAAATGATTTTTAGTAGACTTAAGGTAAACAAAACCCCTTCATCTGGAAAACCCCAGGTCCCGAGCATTCTGTAGCTCATTTTTATGGGTTTTCCACTGAGCAGCTATTATTTTAGTGCCTCTGTGTAGCTGATAAGCACATAATGTTGGCAGTATCCATTATGTAAGGTACCTATGAGAATATTCAGCATTGACTAGTGAGAGTCATGAATGACACCCCAACACATGGCCTGGGGTAGAGTACTAACCCTTGCAATCAATAAAAATAGATACATAGAGCAACAAATATAATGTGCAGTGCTTTTGAGTAGATAGGGGTCACATATGTCAAATGCTGCCTATTATTGGCCTAGGCCCTCCTGTCAGTTTAGTTCTCTTTTATGTGCATTTCCTTTCCATAAATCTTAGATTCTGTGTTTTATTATCATATTAATCCAATGAAGCCGGTCAGTATTGATTATACTATTATCAGCCCTGGCTGCAGTTAGAACTTGTGGCTTTGGCACGCGCAGCCAGTCTTTTTTTAGTTTTCCCTCTTTTGTATTACATAATGTAAAGCATGCCAACATCTTTGGCTAGGGCAGCTGTCAGGGGACAAAGGGTGTAAGCTGGTCCAAATAGAAAGCAGAATACATAAAAAGAGATGTTGCAAAATATGGCTATTATCTTCTGTTTGTGGGAAAGTGCATTCCAGTCCATGCTGCTTTTATTTGTGTTCATGCTGATCCATTTAGCTGAGCACAGCAATAATATAAGGTTACTTTTTTATTAGTTAATCGGCATTTTCTGAAACTCGCTCTGTTTGGTCAGTTTTCTCTTCCAGGATGCCCTTCTTTATTGAAGAGAGAGAAGGTAACTGATAGTTGAATACAGGCATGGGTTGTGATTGGTACAACATTCTGCTCTACTTTCCATAAAACCTCACTTCATTCCCCCCCTCCACTTGCAATGTGGCCTTTGATGGCATCACTTCTGTGTTTCTAGATGGGCAGAAGCCCAAACTATTAAATGTTAGGTTGGGTAAAAATTTAGGCTAGGGTTGCAGGTTGTGGGTCTATCAAGCTGGGCCCAAGTCACAGCTGGGCTTTAGGGTGTCAGCCCTGTGCCATTTTACTGGGCACAGCAGAGCTTTAGTGCCACAATAAATAATTTGCTTACTACCATTCCGTCACCCTGTCAAACTGTGTAACCTTACTTGAAAGTGCTTGGAACTTACAGCTGAATAGGTGGTGCTTTGGGTACATAGGGAGGCATTGGGTATCAATGTACATCACAACAGACAACTGGGTATTATTGGCAGTGTCGGACTGGAGTGGGCAAAAAATATAGAAACATGAGATGATAAACAAGGCTTATAGCCACATTTATTTCAGAAAAAGGAAAGTACAGAACATTTTGTGGGTAATAACCCTTCTTCAGTTAAAAAAAGGTCTGGAGTGCCAGGGGCCCACCAGAAAAACTGCAGACCCACTTATTCTTCACTCATCTTTATGAGGATGAGTGAAGAATATAATCTTATAAAAATGGGGAATGGCCATGGTATAGGCACATAAGACAAACAGTGATCAAGAGTCCACTGACACCTAGGCCCAATAGAAGTTTTCTAGTATCCCGGTGGGCCAGTCTGACACTACTTGAATAAATATTAGGGATGCACCCAATCCAGGATCGCGTGGCTTTTTGTCACATAAACACAGAAGTTGACCCGTATTCAGAGGAATCTTTTACAAAGGATTCGGGGTTCAGCCAGATCCAAAAAAAAAGTGGATTTGGTGCATCCCTAATAAATAAGTGTATCTACCCCAGAAAAGACAACATTACATGATTGTTGCGTGCTGATTGGAGAATGATTTTATAGCAGAGAGTATCGTTTAGGCTAATTTCCCTGGGCTCCTTTGTCACCCTGAATTTCCACACTCTACATTGCATTGAAGGTGGCTTTTCTCGTTCTCTCTGTTTCTAGTTTTCACATGAAAGACTTGGGTGCTGCAGAGTGAATCAGGCTCCAAAAAATAGTTTTTTTAAAAAAAATTTGGATGCATGTGATGATGCAATAAAATGAAAATTGAGAACATATTTACAATGTAGTTATAGTAGTCTAAGAGTCGTAACATGTACTCATGTCCATAGAAGGAGCTCTCAGATCCTATGTGTGAAAGGTTTTGTTAGGACCATCTGCTCGCAATATTTTTTCTTTCGCTCACAGCCTAGTAAGTGTATATTTGTTTTGTAATGGTACTACTAGATTGGTACATTAGATTGTCACTTGGCTACCGCAAGCCATGGCCTGGAAATGTTTCCATTTTGCAACTTTGTGGTGCGCCTGGCACTTCAAGTGGGACAGCAGCCTAGAAATGACATGGATATGCCTGACAAGGTTCTCCAGGACAGCCCAGGAGTTCAGGACAATAAAGTGGGTGTTATTAAGAGAGTGTGACTTGGGCATACTAAAATTATGGTTTTGGTGAATTAAAGGTGGGACCAAAAACATCCTGATACAAGGCTGATTGTAATTCTTTTCAGTTGGGGGTTTTGTAGGTCTTAAATTCAACCCCTCCCTAACGGCACAGTTGTGTTTTCACATTTCTTCTCTTCTCGTTACTATTCCTTTGAGTGGATACCCTCAATGTTAATTGCCAAGTGTTACTTTGAGTTGGTGGTTGCTAGTGTGCTACTTTACAAGCAGAATTTAATCTGGTAACTAGGTTTGCCACCCAGCTGCTATTTCACTGGCCTAGCTGGCAAATTGGCAGCTAGGGCTGTTGTCGACATTATAGATTTACTGGCAATATATGTAAGGGTAAATTTGTAAGAGCAGAAACCCTTCCTATAGATCTCTCCCTGACCCTTTCCGTGGCTATCCTCCCCCTTTTAACTAGAAGCCTGCCTCTGCCCTGCCCATCCTGCCCATTTCCCCACTAGCCCACCCTTTTCCCCATGCAGTTACATCATCAGCTGCCTCCAAGTATCATTAATGCCCCCCAACCTGAAGGCTGGTATAAACAGGTGGCAACCCTACTGGTTACAGAGAAGACATCATGGAGGTGAAGAAGGCAGGTTACACACATAAAGTTTTTTATTTTTACGTAAAGTTGTGTTAAACAATAGACGTGAACAGAGAGCTGTGAATTGTCCCTGTGATGTGCCCCTATAAAGCACCATTCAATACTAAAGAAACTTTGTAGAACACAAGCTTCTGCCTCATAATATCCCAATACGTCATTGCCCCCAAAAGAGTCTTATCATTTTACCAAAAGAGCAGAAGCCAACCCCAAAATGTACAGTATAATAACAGCCAACAAAAGAAACATCCCCAAAACACCTTTGGGGACACTGCCTTGGTGCTGAGGTACACAAGAATGATTGCTTCTGTTTCCTCTAAATATAAACCAGCTGAATGGTGTAAAGTTCATGAGAACCTGCCACTCTGTGAATGGGAAATTCATTATCTGCCACATCAAACTGCCAGCCATGTCATCCATGAGCCATTTTACAACTGCTACATTTCCTGTCATTGCTCAATGAGCAGCGAAGTCATGCACCTTGCAAGAGTGACGGCTGCGCACGAGAATGTTCCCGTAATGCCATCGGCATCAGCAGCCAGCTGTGCGTCCAATTTCTGGCTATGGTTCAACGTCGATGTCAACTGATTGAAATGCACGGGTTAGGTTTTGTGTTGTCATAAATACGGTGATGCAAGCTGAACTTCCAGGGCACAACACAACTCTCTGAACTGACCTCTGCCGCCTCCTAATTTAGCCTGAAACAGTTGTCTGAGTGTGTTCCATCAGGGTTGTTGGGCACTCTCCCATGTACAGTAGTTCTTTGAAGCTAAAATTCCATCTCTTGCTCAACCTGGTGCATACATTGCTCCTTCAGAATATGAGAGAATATGTGTTAAGATGTAACCCTACAAAACCAGAAAATAAATACATGTGCAATGAAGTGTTTGTGCCCCCTGATCCGCCATGGCAATATTGCCTCGATCCACCCCAACCCACCCTACTTTCTTATTCTTTCTCCCCCTCTCCATCATTATGCTCTATTCTCTTGTCTGTTGAATTAGCAGCTAAGAGTTTGATTCTTACCTGGGCATTGTCTCCAAGGAGTTTGTATGTTCTCCACGTGCCTATTTGGGTATACTCCAGTTACATTTCAGAAACATCCAAGCAAATTGATTGGTTGCTGATGAACCAGACCCTACTACGTGTCTCTGTGTGATAGGGAACCTTAGAGAGTAGGCCTGTTTTGGCTTTAGAAAAATGGTGGAAACCATAAATGTTCCCAGCACCATTGCCAGAAAAGCTCATGTGGGTAAAACTTATCCCATGTTCATAGCACTTACTCATCCCAGCCATCTTCTTTTGTATTTCACCCTCCCATTGAATCTCTTTGTCTTTTACTAATTCTCTCTCCCACTGATCCATTCTGCATTTCACTAATTCTTTCTCTGAGTGATCTCCTCTAATTCTCTCCTTCAGTCTTTATCTCTGTATTCCCCCAATTGCTTTAAAAAGACAGACGGATACAGCATGGGATGTGCTGTGATACTTGAAGATATTCCATATCCAATGCCACCCATAATAACTGAAGCCAAGATCCTGCTATGCCAAGCAGAGCAGCAACCTTTTCCATGCTGGCTATTGGGTTTTCTAACAGAATGGTTTCTTAGCACGGAAAAGGTCTTACTTTGCCATCCTAATTTTATGTATTCATTTATTTTATGCATTTCAATAACTACCTGGGTAATGGGTTGCAAAACAACAAAAGATCCTTCAGTTACCTGGCCAGTGTGAAATTTATTTGTTGCAGTTATCCATGCAGGAACCGAGTGCAGTCAAATGGTTTGATCAGAAAATTGTAATTTGTAGTAATAAATGCACAATACCTCAAATAGAAGCTTATGCCTGCAACTCTGCTGCTGGGTCCAAATACATTTTTCCGTTGTTTTCTTTTGTTCTTCTTAATATGCTATAGATTTTCTTTTTACATGCTTTTCCTATTTCCAAAGGTCTGTGTTTAATAGGATTTTCAAAAGTAGTGGCTTCCCGCATAGTGAGAGGGCAGCAAGGTTTGCACTGCTGTGTGACTGGGCTCAGGACTGCCTGCTGGGTTTGTTGTATAGGCAGCTCTCTCCAGGAAGGGTCAGAGATGAGTGGGAGAAAAAACGGGCGAATAAACTTCTGTCTAATGGTTAAATACATTCTAGAAAGATAAGATGTTAGAAGTTTCCCTGCTGAACTGGCAATGGACTTGCTAATGGAGGGGGTCTGGATGAAACTGAAGGACACCTAGAAACAAGCTAGTATAATTGGTCAAGGGAATTAGACATACACATTTTGGGTCTTGTATTTAGGACAAAGCCTGGAATGTAACCTCTTTTGCACTTATAAATACATTTGTAAAAAATGTGCACCTTAGTGATAATTCAGGCAGCACTTCTTCCCTTGGGATGGCTGCAGTTTGCACTTCATACCAGATTTTAAAAATCCGATTTACATTAAATTTATTTAGGAATGCAACTTTGGACAGTTTGTTGCCTGCACTGGAGGAGATTAAGCATGGGTGACAAAACATCCCATCTGCCATAGCCCTAAAGGGTGGTCTGGCCCAAAGAGGGCAGAATAGAGGTGAGTCTGATAAACTGTAGTACAAAGATAAACTGTTGTACAAAGAATAACATGAATTGTGCATAGGCAATGGCAATAAGGCAGGAAAAGAGATTCTTTAGAGTAGGTATGGACCCACTATATGAGCAAGAAGCTCCCTAGGCCATGTATGTGTTAGTCATCAATGCAAAGTACTCTAGTTACAGTCATAATGATGCAGGGTTCATCCTGGACTTGTACGTACAAGTGTAAGAGGGTGGGCGAAGTCTATAGAGAGAAGGTCTCTAATTCAGGTCCTAATGCCCTCACCGCTGCGCCCTAGGCACATACCACTTCCGGCCCTAGAGTTACGCGTGTGGTTCCTTAATGATAAATTCTAAATAAGTCTGGAGTGGATACTCTTAGAAGAAAAAGCAGCAACCACTAACACGCTACTTGAAATAGCATGGAAAATAAAAAAGTAAATATTGTCCATAGGACTATATATATATATATGTATGAATTTAGTGCTGAGGGTGATATTAGTTTTTTTATCTGTGCCATTTTGGGTCGTGTGTTAGTGGTTTAACCCTCAGGGCCATCATTTTTATCACAGTTTTTTTTTTCTCCCAATGACATAAAGTTGAATTTGTACCAACCAGACTGGTAAATATCCCTGCCAGGTAACAGCCCTAAGCATGGCTCCCAAGTGAGGCTGGAAGCACTCATTCTAAAAGTTTGATTTAAGGCGACCTTCTCCTTTAAGCTACCATGCTGTTTACAGAAAAAAATACAGCTTGAGAAAAACTATGTGATACTGTGTATATTAAAGGAGAGATGGCTTTGAGCTGAGCTATCGGAAAGAATTAAAGGGGGAGTCGAGCTGGACTGCTTCTCTTCTCTGCTGATGTTATGGCGCCTATGCAGTTTGTGTGAGACTACATTTATATCAAAAGTTGTAATTGTAAGAATAAATAAACTCCTCCGAACACCCACGCTCCTGCTTACAGCTTTAACCTCTTACCAACCTTTACCCTCATTCCTTTGCGTTCTGCGTTCTTGTGTTGGCAGCGTTTACTCATATAGCATTTTGTACTTGAATTTTTTAAGAAAAGGACCACCCTTCTCGAATTTAAAAAATACAGTTGTGTTTTTATGTTCAATCTTGTGACACAAAAGGATTGGAAGATATGAATTTTATGGATCTAGAGAAAATTTCTGAACAATATGGAAAGATTTTTCGGGGTGGGGGGGGGGGTCGAAAAAGTGATTTTGGCTGAACAAAATACATTGGAGTTGAAAGATGAACAGTAATTAATAATTGTGTTCACTATTTCGCCTTCCCTTCTCAGTACAATGTCAGTGCCAGTATGGCTCTAAATCAGCTGTATGGTGTATTCCCAGTTTAGCACATAGTATAACCCCTAGCCAGAATTTAAACCACTAACCAGAAATTAAAAATCTATCCAATGGGCTCAGCGTTGCTTGATAACCACAAAGTGATTAAATACTAAAGCAATTTGTTGTTGCTTTTATGATGTATTAGTTATAGTTCTATTCAGACTCTGTCCTGTTGCCACTCATTGAGTTATACGTTTTTTCAAGCTGGTTCTGGTTCTATCAGTCATTTCCCATTCAGCCCAAATGGCAGTTGGCATGATGGGCTTTTGGTCACTTTTGCTCCCACTGGACAATCTCTGTTTAAATCTGCACCATAACAGGTAAAAACTCTTCTCAGCAGCGTTGTGCAAACCCCATACAGCCACCATGTTGCCTACCGTTCTTTGGGCAGTTCTGATTGCCAAAATAAGCATGCTTGCTAGGAAGATGGCACTTACTGTGCATGGGAGGGGAATCTAGTAGGAAGGCAGGGCTATTTGTTTGAAGACCAGACGGTATGTAATTCATATATCTAAATAACTGTGGAATGTGGTGGGTGTTATGTGTGCTATGGCTTCCATTTTCCATTGAATAATTCAGAAACTGTTGTAAAATATGAGGATATTAAATGTCACATTGGAGTTTCATAACCTGTCAGAAAATCACTTGGCCTTTGGCTTTGTGCCTCTATATGGTCATGGAATCTCCTTGGGGACCTGTCAAATCTTTGTATTTTACAATAGGGGGTATATTGGTCACTATATATATATTTATTTTTTCTCTGTCTCTCATTTGCATCATCATTGTTGTTTTTATTAGTATTGCTCTAAATACTAAGTACAGGTATTGGATCCCTTATCCGGAAACCCATTATCCAGAAAGCTCCGAATTACGGAAAGCCCGTCTCCCACATACTCAATTTTAATCAAATAATATAGAATTTTCAAACTGATTTCCTTTTTCTCTGTAGTAATAAAACAGGACCTTGTAACTGATCCCAACTAAGATATAAATAATCCTTACTGGATGCAAAACAATCCTATGGGGTTTAATTCATGTTTTATTGACTTTTTAGTAGACTTTAGGTATGGAGATCCGAATTATGGAAAAATCCCTTATCCGGAATACCCTTGGTCTCAAGCATTCTGGATAATGGGTCCCATACCTGTACTAGTATAAGATATATAAGAGCTATAAGTTATATTTTAACAGTGGAAAGAAAAGAGAAATAAAAGTTGGGCCATTGAGAAGTGCTACTGGAAAGTGCTTTATAAAAATATAACAAACACCAGTTATATATATTCACTATGATATTATTATGGATCAATTATAGTTCATACACCTTTATGTTGTCGTGGGCTAGAAGGCTTGCCAGTATGTTGTACAATGTACAAGAATGTATGAATGGGTTGCATAGCTTCACTTTAACCATCAAATTAAGAGGGTGGAATAATGGTCTTACCAGAACCCACTAGCCGTCATTCCTTTTCCTATACTTACATATTTTAATTTGGATAAAACTCCTTTCTACTTGCGTTAGCCGCATTTCCTGCCCACCCTGGGAGAGTCTCAATCCCATCCGATTGCGTACTGAGCCAATTAAAGAAGGCCTTTCCCGGAGCCAGCTACATTTTCTCTTTTGTCGTTAAGATTAAAACTCCAAATTACAATCCGAGGGGCTGGAGACTGAAAGAAAAGAGATTTATCATCCCCCATCTTTTACAATAAATCTTCTCTCTTTGGTAAAGGAAGGTAGGGAGACACTACGTGGGCAGACAGGGAAGAAAAAAAGGTTTGGCCAAAATGAATGGGGTGCACAAAAATTTGCCTTGTCCAACAAGAGGCTTAGCTATGTCAGTGCAATTTCTTTATTGTGCACATTTTTCATGCTTACTTAACTCTCAATAGTCTGCAAGACAATAGCTTATTAATTGGAGTAGAGGAGGTGGTAGGAGATTAGAAGCAATGAGAATGGAGGACATTTTTTAGGTCTCATTCTGGGCTTAGTGAGTAAAAAATAAACCAATAAATACAGTTAGAAACATGAGCAAAGGTTCTTACTTTGTTGACGTTTTTTTTATCAGAATTAGAAGAATAGTTGAGAAATAACATGTATGGTACAGGGTAGCCACCTATGTATAGGGAGGGATCAAAATAATGATGTGCTAGGGCCCATTCATTTCAGCGATAATGAATAATAAAGACTTAGGGAAATGGCGCCTTGCGGCCTGTGGGAAATCTTCCTTCCTTGCGCTGCAAAAGGCAACTTTTGTGTGTGATTATCGATTCAGGCGGTTTGACTCCCATGTGCTGCAGGGAAATGGAATGCTTTTCTGTTAAAGTGCCCTTAGGAGGGCTTCGCCTCTCAAATAGAAGAGACCAACGACAATATTTAAATATGTGATAAAAGCCTGCCCTGGAAAGAGCAACCCAATTTATCTTCCCAGAGGAGTTCTTCACCCTCCTCAGATTCTTTTACCCCAATGCTTTATATGGGTTCCCATTAAGTAGAAAGGTTTTCTACATTCCTAAAAGGTTAGAGCTTTCTCCTGAAAATGCACCCTGCCATGTTTTCTGGGGAACATTGGATGACAAACAATTGAACAAGTGTTTAATGGCCATTGTTATGGAGAGGACGGTTTAATCACTTTTGTACTAGGTGTTCGGGAGAATAGAAAATATGGTACACAAAAGCCCAAAATCTACCCCTGCGCCATAGCTGCAGCTCTCACCCCTGCATGGCACAATAATTATGTACTTATAATATAACAATATTTAAAAAAAAAAGGCTGCCCTAGAAAATGCAACCCATAATATGCCTCAACAAAGGAATCTTTCACCCTTATTTTACTCTAATACTTACGGGCTTCCATTAAAGAGGAAAACTTTACTCAGTTGTTGCTGGGCTACAAATCCCAGAATAATGTAACATATAATGAAGGTTGAGGCATGCTGGGAGCTGTAGTCCATTATTACACAATATTGCACAATAAAACTACTTTAAAGTGCAAAAAAATCCTCCAATGAGAATCCCAGCTGATCTGTGTAAATAAGGCTCCCTGTTCTTTGTTCCTGCAATTGGAGTTGGGAGCAATAAGCACAGTTTCCCAGCACTGAACAAGTCTGTCCTTAATTCACATGTCTGATTCCTGTGCCATATAATGAAGGGAAATATAATTATCT